>NC_135263.1:2063576-2750602 GCF_964204865.1 Styela clava
TTCCAAAAAAGGTAAACGGGAAATTTCTTCAATTCTGAAATTTCTAATTGCCAGGTTAAACTGTAGCTATCGGGTCCGGTTGAAGTATTCAAAATTGTGGTTATTTGATTTTGCCGGTTCCATTACATTTGAACCCACGTACATTTGAATCCGTAATTTGAACCCACGACAATTGCACCTGCATACTATTGCACCTATGGAAATTTTGTTTTACGGATATTTGAACCCATACTAACCCTAACCCATGGGTTTCAGCACCCGCATATAGATTGAACCCGCGGATATACACATGGGTTCAAATGTACGGTCACCGATTTTGCCAATTCTGGTACATCGTGATTCGTGACCCAAAAAAACAGAGAGAACATAACTTTTATGAAAATCGTTCTAAATTACTAAACCTTTTGGGTACAATCAAATACGAACAGGTGTTGAATTTTCCTCATTTTCGTGAAGTAATTAAGAAATATGTCGATTCTATTTTCTGGTCAAGCTGTATAATATCATATGCTTAGGTGGTCCAGAAGTGTGTGCACCAATATGGAGGAAACTAATTTTGTTCGCCTACTTTACATCAAATTGTACAAAGGGACTGAAACCTATGGACAGGGGGTATATTCACTTGGCTAACACATACAGTCCCGAACTCGTAATAGAAAGAAAATAAGAAAAATCGGAATATAATTATGGCCTAATCCTGACCTGGTACACACACTGCGGGAGTATCAAAATCTCAGGTGGTCTTGTCCTTTATTATGATCATACACAGCCTTCAAACAGTGCGTTACAAGAGCTAGTTCATGGCTTGTTTACGGGGCAAAGCAACAAAGACATATCTATGTAATGGTACTTCAACATAATCGACCGCCTACTTTCCCACGCATAATTTATTTTCTGCAGTTAACCGCAGGTTATACCACAACTAATAAATCATTTGCTACTCAATGACCCGAATCGTGGATTCTTATCTTTTGTGAGATGTACAATAAGGGGAGGCTATTGTCGGGATTACATTTGCGCGAATAGTGGAGGATATTGTCGCGAAAACCATTAGCGTGAAGAGGGTTTTGAAGTAAAATTGACAAACAGCGAAAATCATTTGCGTCTCAATGACACAAATAGCCGATTCTTATCATTTGTGAGATGCACAATGAAGGAAGACTATTGTCGGAAAGACAATTTGCGCGAAAAATACTTGTTTGAAAATATATTTTCGAGGTGGAATTGAAAAATCGCGAAAATCATTTGCTACCCATTGACCCGAATCGCGGATTTGTATCTTTTCTGATATGTACAAAATAAAAGGTTTAATGGTCGGTAAAACCAATTTGCGCGAAAATTTGTCGGTAAGATCATTTGCGCGGAGATTTGAAGCAAGGCTAATAATGGCGAAAATTATTTTCTAGTTAATGACCCGAATTGAGGATTCTCATCTTTTGTGAAATGTACAAAATACACTTAGCACCAACACCCTAAAAATATAACGTGATAAATGAATTTTATGGTGAAGAGAAGCGCGAAAAAGCAGTATTGGTTGTGGAGCAGCGGTATCTGTGAACGATTATTTATCAGAGATTGAAAAAAAAATTAAGAAGCTCCAAAAGGGCTCAAGTCGCCAAAGCTTCGGTAGCACTTGCTTATCGCATCCAGTCACACCAAATCTAAAATTTATCAGGCCACATAACTCTCACTATGTTTACAAATCAGTTCTGATGATAAAGCAAATCCCAACTGAGATAAATTTATGCGAACGGCCGCGGATGAACCGACTACACCAACTCATTGAGCTGGTTTTGTTGTTTTTTGCGTCACGGTTCGCAAAACGAGGCAAAGCTTGACCCAGATCGGGCTCAAATTACTGGTCGGTTCCCACAGAGTGCAGAATGCGTAGAATGCTAGACGATAATTAGAAGACATATGAAATTATTTAAAGCAGGGGTGTACAACCTGCGGCCCAGAAGAAAAGATGTGCGGCTCGCGAAGAAGTGCCAATTTAGAATGGCGTGTGGCCAGTGAATGCAAAGCCTATACCTATGATGGTGCAATGCCCTAACAGCTAGCTTGTGCGAAGCGAACAACACATGTTATAAGGTTAATAATAACCAAAATATTTGTGCCAACAACTACTAGAAAGCCTATGTTAAATGAAAGTACATCTCGCGGTTTCACCAGGTATTTGTATCCGGCCCTCCCGTATCAAATGTTGCACATCCCTAATTTAAAGCATGTCTGCTGGAACCCGATATGAGATATGTAAAATTTACTATTTCGTATCCTGATCGTAATTTTTTGATTTTATTGAAATTGGTGTCACGCCTGAAAATGAGGGGCGATGGGGTAAAACATTAGGAGGGCTGTTCACCCCAGCCCCCCTCCAGGATAAGGAAGGTGTAGGGAAATAATTGGGCGGGGTGTATTTTTGAGGGGGATTCCAACAAGAGACCCTTATTCTCAATGCTTTATTTTGATAAATTAACCCATTTCCCACTTAAACTAAATCCTACTTTAAATAATAGTTTTCTATTATATTTGCCGAGTACATACGGAATAGTGTTTGAAGCGGCGGAAACTAGTTCCTGAAGGGGATTTGACATCTAGGTGCGATATATCTTGAAAAGAATTGTGATCAAATAGTGAATAGACGTGTTAAAATGGTAGTTCGATGGGGGCTCCCGAAGTATGCGAACCAAGATGGCGGACATCGGAATGTAATATGTGTACTAGGTTAGGGTTAGGCCATAATTTTAGGTATAAATACCACGGGAGGCTCTTGGCTAGTCTTCGAACTGATAATAGGACTAAAATAAGGAAAATTGGAAAAAAATTATCGCCTTACCCTAACCTGTTACCCATGTTACGTTCCGATGTCCGCCATCTTGGTTCGCATACTTCGGGAGCACCTTTCGATGACCAAGGGCCCTAATCAGCCAACTCTATTCCTATCTAGGGATGACGGAATCGAGTTCGGATTCGAATACAGAATCGATTCTTCGCGGAATCGACTAGAATCGATTCTGAAGCATTGAAATCGATTCTTGAGGTTAAAACTTTGATTGCTAACAATGTGTAACATTTTGTGGCAATTCCTTCACACATATATATATATATATAAACTGCTTTACTGCTATGTTGAGTTGCTACGACGCCGCAAACTTCACTATATATATATTTCGCTGGAAGGTTTTACGTTTATTTATTTCTAGAATCCCTTTGGGTTCTGAAGGATTATTTTTTTGTGTGCGATTTTGTCTCCCGTGACAGATTGGATACCCATACTACTTAGTTTTGGTCTATATATTTGAACATGGCTTTTTTGTTTGATTTATATGGTATTGCTTAGCTGGGTATGTTTTCTCGGTAAAATATGTCGAGGAATTGAGATTCGGAATCGAGTATCAGAATCGAGATTCGGAATCAAGAATCAGAATCGAGAATTTGGGAATCGGATAAGAATCGAATACTTGTATGTCGAGAAATCGAGATTCGGAATCGAGAATCGGAATCGAGATTCGGAATCAAGAATCAGAATCGAGAATTTGGGAATCGGATAAGAATCGAATACTTGTATGTCGAGAAATCGAGAAATCGAGATTCGGAATCGAGAATCGGAATCGAGAATCAGAATCGAAAATTTAGGAATCGGATAAGAATCGAATACTTGTGAGTAGTCAAAATTAGCATCCTTATTCCTAACCTACTGTCTGTATGGCAACCAAATAGCCCTCTATAAAGGAGGCTATCCAAATTGCGATTGGGCCAAATACCGATCCCTATTCCAAACTATCTATATGGCCCTCAAAGGTGGATGCAATTCAAATATGGATTGGAACCATATAACCATTCTTATTAACTTCCGAATAAAAATGTATAACCGGCAAACATTACGTCACTGCGACGGACCAACAATATTTGAATGTAAAAAAAAAACATTAACTTGGCCATGCCTGATCGTTCTTAAAATCCACGCATTATTGTTTGGCCAAGGATATAAGTATAATAAATATAAATAGCTAAGACGCGATAACAAATGTCATACTCAAAGAGTTTCTAAGTAACAATATAATGATTGGACCAAAACAGGCCGTATATAAATGCATAACCAAACATCGCAGACTGTTTACACTAGCGCAGTGTTCCCAAACTGTAAGGCACGGCGAACCAGCGTGCTGAGTGGTTGTTCTGTGTGCGCTGTAATATACTGCATATAAATAACCATTCCTTTTTATTTGTCGGGGTTCAAAACTTTAAAAATTATGAAATTCTGTTAAAATAATCGTTGAAAAAGAAGAGCGGCTAGGTGTTATGGTGGGGTGCTCCCGAAGTATGCGCACCAAGATGGCGGACATCGGAACGTAACATGGGTAACAGGTAAGGGTTAGGCCATAATTTTTTTCCAATTTTCCTTATTTTAGTCCTATTATCAGTTCGAAGACTAGCCAAGTGCCTCTCGTAGTATTTATACCTAAAATTATGGCCTAACCATATTACATTCCGATGTCCGCCATCTTGGTTCGCATACTTCGGGAGCCCCTATGGTGGTTTATGTGCACAAAAAGCAACAAGGGTATTGCGTTGATTAAATGTGCATTTATTAAAACATTGTCCTAATTTAATATTAATACAGTCAAATTTTCTCTCCAAAGAGTCGTGATTTGTATTACAGTAAGTAAACACGTCATAATTTTAGTTAAAATGGTGAGGAGCCCTTGTTCTAGTCAACGAAAAAAGGAAGAAAAAGTTTCCGCGGCAAAGCAAACTTTCTACGGTACGCTTATGTTATGAAACGAGAGAAGTGTACAAGGGACGCAGAGTTCGCATAGTTTTTATGTAGTTAGTTCTTCGTTGTAGGATTCTATTTGCCAACAGTTTAGGTATAAAAAGCATGCTGTTACATATCAGGAAAAAATACTAGGATTAGAAAGGGTTCGTCAATTTAGCAATGCATAGGTCAGTCTCATATGTCGATGTCGCCGGGCGAGAGGCGTTTTTGTTGCGCAAAGCGACCAGGTAGTTACGTAGTGGGGTAGTGTCTTTGAGTGGTGTAATTTAGTTAAGAATAGGGACGGATATATGATCCAATACTAGATTACCGACATATATTCCTGCTGTAAATGAGTAACTAAATACAGTGTATGTAAAATAGGTCTATTTAAAAAACCAAGGAAAGTTGTGAATAATAGAGTTTTATCGCCGTAAATCATTGTTATTACTGTATATCTGTTGATATTTGGAAGTTTGATATATTTTTGTTCAATATCTATCTATTTTTCAGTTTATAGAATTAATTTAAGCTAATTTAGAAATAAGAATGAATATACAGTCCAATTTTAATAATGGACTCATCTATAGAAGGCTCATAGGCTGCAATATAACATGCTCATGGAGAAATAATAGTGTCTGTAGCATGATTTCTTTACTATATACCGTATGGCGAATATATATTACATCGGATTTGGAACTAACGTATTTGCATTAACTTATGGAAGTAAAAAGAGTAACCAGTAAAGATTTATTTTACTGGCTGCAGAAATCTATGGTGGTATCGAAGGCCGAGGGTCGGGACACGATTTCGCCGCAAAAAATTAAGTGATATGACCGCAGAAATATCCACAAGTTGCCGGTGTACGTACGCTAATATATTTCCGCACATCCGTATAACAGTGGGTCGAAAATTAATTTTTGGAATGCTCGAAGCTTTGAGTTTGTGTTATATAGCACTAAATTAAAAAACATAAAAATGTGTAATGTGGGGGGGGGGTAATATTATTTCTAATTGTTAAGTTAGCAGCTAGCGGGTCCGGCCGGAAAACGTGTGTTTTCATGAGTCTTAAGTGTCTGAAAACCGTTTCAAGCTACGAAAAATTGATATGTACAATATATAAATACTGATTTACATTTCAAAAGGGGGATGGGGGGCCCTCAAACCCCCCAAATGGTACGCTCCTGCAAACCTATTATAACCCGAAACAATATCGAAACAGGAAAGCACTTTACATGTATGTACACTTCTGTATGGAAAGCCCTGAGGCAATTTTCAGATAAGGCGATTGTGTAGTATACCACTGTACCAATTTGCTTTGTTTATGTGGACGTTTACATTTTGTTGTTTTCTAATTAGTAAATAAACGATTGTTTATGATTAGCAATTAAACGTCATTAGAAAAATGATTGTTTTGGGATTATATGTTTAGTGTCCAGCAGTTTTTTGTATTGTAATGAATTGTGTTTAATACGTGGATGTGTGAAAACGTGTTGAATGATGATTGAGAAATGTTGTGCAAGAATCGTATGTGACGTCACAGTTACTATTCAAATTCGCTATAATAGTATCGGATTTAATGGCGGATGACAACATTAAACTGAAAGAAAATATTACTAATCTTTCAACAATTCAATGTTTAGAGTAAAGTTTACAATTGTGTGAGTAAGGTTTAATCCAAAATTTGTGTGTACGTGTACGAAATTTTCACGACTTATTCCAAAAGCATGGGAGGGGGGGGGCATAAAATTCTTTGGCGCGCGGGGCGTAGTTTTTGCATCTCTGAGCTTTCGGTTTGCTTCAGGAATGTTGTGTCGGAGTTAGGGTTTTATACTTTGTTAATCCTAATTGGGAGTCATATTTTTTCTTTTTTGTTATACAAAGTCGCTCCGATTTTTGAATTTTCCAAAATCATGTTTCCTCAACTTCATAGTTTCTATTAGCACACATTTTCTAGCGTTGGGAAAATGAAAGAAAAGCAAACGGTGTGTTAAACAAACAGCGATAAGGCCTTTGTGTTCCCACGACAGTCCATTATCAGTTAAACAAGACAATTTTCTGATAAGATTGTCAAATGAGTTAATTAATCGTTAATTTGATTGGAAATTAATATGTAGATAATGTGATAAATTATAGCGACGTGTTATCTTAATTTAATTTTAATCGTTTGCGGAAATACTGTGATAAAAATACATTAAAGTAACTGGGCAAAACAGGTAACTCAATCGTGTGACTCACTAAAACAAGAGCATAAAGTTCTCATTTTTTTCAAGTTACAAAGGGAATTGCAATTGTTTTAGCCCTCACAGATGTATTGAATGAAGTAAAAATACTTGAACAATTCCTGATTTAAAAACAACAAACCTGGTTGAGATATATTGAGAACTGATCCTATAATAAAATTGTAAAGGAACTTTATATACACCCTGTACATCATTTCATTCTGGTGAGCCCTGACCCTGCGGGATTTTACAAAAATAAATCATAATATCACAATTTTGCGAGTCCCCGACCCCATGTAAACGCTCGATTACGCTTCTGTCGAACCTTGGCCAAAATCGGAAAATCTGTTTGGTTAAGGCTATCAAGTGTCACTTCTAAGTGTATGGAACAGTGAAAATCCATCCGGTACATTTAATGTGGCAAGAGTAAGAAAACGATACGACGATTGCGGAAAGTTTAAAAACGACCTCGGCTTTCTTTTACACTGTTTAATTATTATGCAGATACTGTTACATTTTGGGGCAAATAAACATACATACATATATACATACAACCATTTAAACTCGGTTGACCGTAACCATTCACTATTGGTTGAACGATGAATATGTAAAATCGATTAACCGGGTACCAGTTAAAATCGGTTAACCAGCAAATGTTTATAATCGATGAACCGTTAACCATTAAAAATTGGTCGACTTTTACCCATCTAAGTTCGGGGAACCGGTAACATCCTAAGATTGGATAATTACTTGAAAATGATTATTCGTTAACCATCTACCATCAATTGACCGGTTAACCGGTATAAGTCCTAAACCGAATTTACATGACTCTTTTTGTGAAATAGTACCGAAATAGAATAAAATGAAAAGGTAGCAATTATAAACGTTTTCGGCCACAGAACGCGTCTCGTCCTTGAGATCACTAATTAAGGCGGGACTTATGACGCCAACGGAACAATTTGCGGTCTCTATGTCATTTCATAAGACTAACTAAATTTAATGATAGTTATTAGATAAATGATCAGCTTAGCTAGGTTTATATATATATTCTATTTCATATATTGGTTAAGGATGGTGAATTCTGGTAGATAGTAATTATGAAAAGTTACATTGAAAACGGTACGCTGTATCTTTAATTATGCGATTATGGTTAGAGCTAAAAGCTTGGTGATTCAATAAAATAATGTTGTAACATAGTCGAGTTGAGTGAATGTGAAACAGAAATAGATAAAGATATAGAAACAGGAGTTCTCAGCGTTATTTCCCTCATTTATATAAAAAAAATACTCCTACAAATTACTACCATGGCATATTGTATCATATAGATATAAGAAATCAAGATGGTTTATGCTTGTTGGTAGATATTTATGTAATAACGTAAGAAAAAAATGCTTGAATGCTTTTAAGCTTGAGGGCGGTCGATGCTAGTCGGAAGTACACTCGGTGCTCCCGAAGTATGCGAACCAAGATGGCGGACATCGGAACGTAACATGGGTAACAGGTTAGGGTTAGGCGATAATTTTTTTCCAATTTTCCCTATTTTAGTCCTATTATCAGTTCGAAGACTAGCCAAGAGCCTCCCGTCTGCCCGTAGTATTTATACCTAAAATTATGGCCTAACCCCAACCTAGTACACATATTACATTCCGATGTCCGCCATCTTGGTTCGCATACTTCGGGAGCCCCGTACACTCTATATATCTTATAGTAAATTAGGTTGGTGCATGGATATGGTGGTTATTATTTGGAAACGTCGATTTGATTAAAGAAAGAAATGGATGTTTTAACAGTTTTTAATCCCATGTGCGCATGGTCCGATGGTACGAATTGTATTATGCATTTTTTCACAAAATTCCTGACCATTAAGTTCATTTAATCAAGACCTAACTTCGCCGACCAAAATGAATTCATGGTTTGCTTTGCGGGTCGGCCTCCCTCCCATTTTGAAACGTAAAAAAAAAACTTCTCCTGCATCATGCATAACAATTAGACTTGAAACGCTCTATAGCAGTGGTTCTCAACCTTTTATGACTCGTGGTCCCCTTTCGGAGGCTTTTAGCACTCATGGCCCCCACTTTAATATTCCAGAGGTATTAATAGGGTTATTTTCATTGATAGATTCCAAATCCCATTATGTTAAAACAATTTGCACAAAAGAGAGCGAAAATACCCTGCGAAATAACCTTGTTGAGCAGCAAACTAGGAAAAACTGTGAGATTTCTTTTAAAGTGAAAAGTAAATTCAGATTTCAGCCCATCCTTGTGGCCCCCCTCTAACCCCTCTGTGGCCCCCTTAGGGGACCGAGGGCCCCCGGTTGTTAACCGCTGCTCTATAGACTCACAAGATTCGTGCAAGTCCACGTTTTCGGCGGGCTGTTACGATCTGACATGACAATTCAAAATTTGAACCCCCCCTCCCCTCCTTTGAAAATTCCTGGCTACGCCCCTGCTTCTGGGGGGGGGTAAAAAAAAACTTCAAGCAAGGGCATAGAGTGAGCATATGATTTAGAAACTCGCCGTTTTCAGTCGATGCGCGGAAAATAAAAATAGTGAGATAATTCAGTAAGACGTAAACAACTGTAAAGAAAAAAGAATCGCTTCTGTCATCATTTGAAAAATAAAACCGCTTTAGCGCGGTCGGTCAGTCATAGAGTGCTGACAACTCAAAGTTAAATCCGATAGAGAATGTTTTTCTCAGCTCGTTCGAAACTGCATAATCCAAGCACTCGTCACGTTCTTGTATATATATCTGTTTGTTGATGTTCCTCAAAAAATATTTCTGACGGTCACTTTTTTATAAATTCTAATCCTATCGGTCAGTAATGCTCTTAGTTTTAACCCAAAATAGTACAAATCCGCTCGTTTCGATGAAATTTCATGTACATGCGAAAATAATCTGATTTTGAAATTTTTCACACGCGGAAAAAATATGAAACAAATATAATATGGAAAAACAATCTGTCTTCCCCGAAACAGAAGGTGCGGCTGCGTGAGTTGTGAGCATGTGGCTACTTAGTTTCGGTATCATTTAGGTCTTAGGTTCCCGAAGTGCTCCCTACATACCCCCAGCCCCCAGAGATTCGATGGAGAAACCTAGGATCCTCGCGAGCTAAGAACTGACTTTGCTAATTTTGTAACTGTCCAAAGAAGTAACAACGGCATTAATAAAATTTGAAATCGGTTAATACATTTGATTCGTTGAACAAAATGATTTTAAATTACTCAGGAACATTCGTTGGCAAGTAACAATGTGTTTTTTATTAATATAACTTAATTTGTAGGGCTCCTTAAATAATAGTCAACCCTTGCTCCATAACTCCAAAAGTTTGAGAACCCCTGATTTTTAGGGCAACATTCCTTTACAAAAATCTTGTATATTTTAAACCTTAGTCAGTTTTTGTTTGCTCTCCTGGTCTTTCGTTCATATTTTATCAATTATATTATCACCTTTTATGCTCTCTTGGAGCCGAAGGAATTTCTACCTATATTACTAAGTTTTAGCGCGAAATATTAAATTTCGCTAAAATGTTACTTTGTCTGTTTTCTGTGCGTGATGTTCTCATCCATAAAACAGTCCGGGGGAAATGACAAAATGTACCCCCTCTCGTTCATAACTATCTCCCGCTAGATTCGAACCCGTAAACCCACTATGGGTAACAAAGCGACGGAAAGTATTATCCCAACCAGTGATTTCCCTACACCCCCCTATAAGGGGGTGAACACCCCCCTAAAGTTTTAAACGATTTTCCAAAACCTCCCGCTAATATAAACAGGGATTTCCTATAATTGAAGGATTGCAAGGGAGATTGAACGACTTCAAGTTACGAGCGAAACAGGATTACATTTTGTATATTTTAAACTAAGCGAGGTTAACTCGTGTTAACTTATGAGCGTCATTCCCTGGTGCAAATTGCATCGGGCTTAGCTATTGGCGCTATGGCTTAATGCTTGAAGCATCGGTTTTCAATCAGTGGGCAATGACCTACTGCTGTGCCACAGAACATTTTCAAATGGGTGCTCCCGAAGTATGCGAAAGAAGATGGCGGACATCAGAATGTAATATGTGTACTAGGTAAGGGTTAGGCCATAATTTTAGGTATAAATACTACGGGAGGCTCTTGGCTAGTCTTCGAACTGATAATAAGACTAAAATAAGGAAAATTGGAAAGAAATTATGGCCTAACCCTAACCTGTTACCCATGTTACGTTCCGATGTCCACCATCTTGGTTCGCATACTTCGGGAGCACCTTCAGATGTGCCCTAAATCTATTAAAAATTGTTATTAAATTAAGTTAAATTAGATGGTAGTAGTAATGATTGATGATGCTTTTATTTGCAACAGGGTTGCAATTTTCATTCTAACTATCAAAGTGGATTTTTTTTGTTTTTCTAGTAGCTTTTTCTTTATAAAAAAATTTTATTCTCATTTTTTTTTGTTACGAATTTTCTCATTTTCTATTCTATATCCCATTAATATATTCCGCGAAACACAGTTTGAAAATTTTAAAATAATAATTTGTCTTTTTTTTGCCAACTGAAAGCAGCTTTGACTCTCACGATTTTTAAAAGGATTTCCGCGGTTTAGTATCAGAGATAGATTTGGATTTTCTTAATCTTAATCTGTTCACATCTTTGTTGTCTTTCGGTCATAGTCGGAATTGTAATCGTTATTGTGATTGCAAATGTTGATAGTTTCGTTTTATATTTGTAGTCGCATAGCTTTTCCTTTTTACTTACATTTGAGTAAAATCCTATCAGAAATGTCAACATCCTAATCTCAATCAGAACTTCTATAGCTCAAAATTTTAAGACGTATTTATATTTCAGTTCGGTATATGTATAGTTATGAGTTACTGTGAACGCATAACTACGGGCTTTTTAAAAGAACACTGAGTAAGGCACACAACATCTCTGCGGAGATTGTAACGAGACTTTATGGACAACCTGTATTTGTCTTAAGAAGTTTAACTTTGGTCAAAGGAATTAATATTACGTGTTGATATGCAGCAAGATTTGTGTTTTCTAAATATGTTGAAATAAAACGCCAGTCGCTGTTATAGATGACCAAATAATAATTTTTTTTAAAATAATGTTGTTCTATGAAATTTGCTATTTTTGGCGGTGAAATTATGAAATAATTATTTGTTAAAATCGTTTTTAATTATGATTTCTGAGGGAGTCTTTAAATTTGACTTTAGTCAAACGAAAGTTACAGTAATACATTGTGCTTTCGCGTACTGAGCAGTAAAACTCAATAATTTTCATAAAATTGTGATTGTAATGTCTGTTAACTCAAATCCTCTGGAATATAGAGTGAACTCTCTAATAAAACCCGTATAATATAATACAAATACATGGTGTCCATTAAGTCACTTTACAATTTCAATTTTATTATGAAGTCAGTTCTCAATATTCTAACCAGGTTTGTTGTTTTTTAATTAGTTATTGTTCAAGTATTTTTACTTCATTTATTACATCTGTGAGGGCCAAAACAATTTAATAGTATCGAACTATCGATTAGTTTCCTTTGCAATTTTGAAGACTTTATGGACACCTTATACACTCTAAAAACTTGGCATTTTTTATGATTAGCAAAAAAAATCAGTTTTCATATTTTCTCTTTTTCAAATTTTGATTAAATTGTAATTTCTATGGAGTCCTTACACGAATCAAACCGATCTAATAAAAGCAGTATAATACAATTACAACTTGTTTCCCCGGGAGATTCCTAACTTTATTACAAAAAATAAATTAAGCGAATCACTACCACGAGAACGCGAAATTAACACTATACGCTTCTAACCAAGCAAAACAGTAATGAAAAGACGTTTCAATAAAAAAACGTTTGTATTTCTATGGCGATTGCTGACTGTTATATTTTTATTTGCAGTTTTATTGACCTAGCTAGGCTTTCAGTCGTTCAGTAATTGCTTATGAAGCGGAACAAAACAAGCCTCCCATATCCTATAAAACGCTGTCGTCTGCTTTTCTTCAGTCCATTGTGACATCAAAGAGAAGGAATAATGGAAATATCTTGCACGCAAAATGCAAGTATGAGATCACAAAGCAAACAAGGATTTATTGACTTTGGTAATTGTGACCGAAGAATACAAACGATAAATCGCAGACGAAAAATATCAAGTTCATTGTTATGGAAAATTTATTATTTAGACAGAACGAGTCGAGCCGCAATCATAATATTATCATTAATATTGATGGGAAACGGCACAAACGGCGCGAATTGTCCCGCAAAATGTTCTTGCCAAGCTGCCAATACGGCGTTTTGTAATCATAAAGCATTGACATATTTTCCCATGGATTTTTCACCGTCGATCGAAAAACTTTATTTATTTCATAATAATATTACAAGGATTAATCCAAGAGCAATAGCGAATCTAAAGGTGAGTGTGATTAATTTATTTGTTTCATATTTTGTGGGTCAGTAGTTCCCAACCTTTTTGCTTCCTCCTTTTGCCTATTTTAAATTCTCCATCTATACCTTACGCGCGAAAACAATTTGTTGTTTTATCTTTATTGAATAACTATCCGTATGTGCTACTGCCACTCTGACTTATACACATTCGAAATATATTCCAATATAAATATGTAAAATACCCTAATACTAAATAAGTAAAGAATGCTAGTAATTGTGGAAGTATTTGAGACCAAAAACAGGATTTATATATTGATTCACATAAATTCAAATGGATAGTCAAAAGAAATAATAGATTATAGATACTTAGATGCAAGATCGTTTTTTTTTCTTCGACTGTCTCAATTTTTAAATTCTCACCTCTTGTCTGTGTGTATACTTTTATCAATGGAGTTCAAAGGTAAACATTATTTATTTCAGAACCTAAAACTATTGGATTTATCTGGCAACAAGATTTCAGACAGTTCACTATGGAAAGGAATATTCAGTCAACTTCGTCTTCTGGAAAACTTAATTCTACAAGATAACGAAATCAAAAGCATTTCAGCTGACATGTTTCAAGGTACGATTTTTGCAAATTACCTCCAAACATGGTTCCAGGCAAGCAGAACAAAATACGTGTCTATGAATTTCGAAAGTAGCGGAATGTTTATATTTGGTCATTATCATTGTGTTTTAACTAGGGCTGGGCAATTCGAATCGATTCAGACGAAAATTTCGAATCGCCGCCATCTTGTTGTTTTCTTTACGCCCAAGAACTAACTGAGAGGTGGATTCTATGACGATGAAAATAATACAACCATTTTAATTAGACGTTTTTACATCTTATAAAGCAGTGTGACCCGTGACGTAATCCTTCCATTAATAGCAACTTTTTTGCATATCAGTTGCTGCATCTACATAGCCTTGTCCATAGCGAATTTGGTAAGATAGCCGTGTAAAAACCCTAATTTACCAGACATGCATACAAAAAATATCTAACGAACGACGCCATCTTGTTTCAGGTCTCAACAATCTGGCTCGTATTTATCTCCAAGGAAACCAAATCTCATACATTGCAAATGGAGCGTTCAACAACTTACCGAATCTCGTCGAATTGAAATTACGGAACAACAAACTCGTCTCATTTCCTCGACTTATCAATACATCCAACTTGCTATTACTAGACCTTGGACATAACATGCTACGATCGATACCTGACATGACACTCTCGACTGTAAATCTGGAGCATTTAATGGTAAGTTGGTACTCCTGTAGTGTGTGTACCAGATTAGGATTAGGTTATCAGGACATGGTTATTCAATTTCATGATTACAAGATAAATGGGCGAATGTTAAAATTTCTGAAGTATTATTTGTAAGTATTAAAATGAAATAGGTGCTGCGCATCCTATAAAAGACTGGCGTCTGCTTTTCCAAAGGGTTGATGGGACCCCGTTCGAAGACCACTGGTCAAGACAGAGCTCCCCAAACGTTTAAGCTCGCGATCCCTTTCAATATAATAAAATTTTCCGCGGCCCCTGTCTGCAATGTTATGCAAGCGCGTCGGTTCTCTGGGCCTATGTATTCTATCGAAATTGTGAGATTCATGGTGTACACTAGTTTTAATATTTGTGTTTCGAATAAAAAGTCTAAAAAAGTACAATAGATAAAGCAGTTTATGTGAAATTAGTGTACTCCTTTGCGACCTCTAAAATCCGCTGAGCGCCCCTCTGTGGGGTCGCGACCGCCAGTTTGGAAAGCCCTACGATAATTGGTGGTTAGTAACGAAGGTCTGAGGGAAGCTATCGCTGTCCAAATAGATGTGTTTGTGCCAAAAATCGAGACGATGAAAACTGTTTATGATAAATAGTTTACCATCCTTGGTGTTGAAAAGCAAATAAAAAAAATTTCGCATCGCACAACGCCCTGAACTGGTCACGGTATAGGAAGTGATGAAATACAAATAACAGCTACAATGAGTTATGTTAGGTTATACAGTATTTAAAATTATTTGTATGAAGAGTTTATGAATACCAAGGCGCAAAAGCGGTATTTATAAAATAATTACAAATATTTCACTCTAAGTCTAAACAACATAGGTCATGATTTGGACATGTTAATATAAAATGGGTTGGGGCGTCTCATCACAGAATTTAAAACGCTTATTCGGAAAGATATTTTACAAGTTTATATTTCTTTGTTTTAGCTATTTTTACTTTTTAAATCGGGGTCCCGCCCTGGCCTCGCCCTGATGGTAATATAAAAAGAAAATCTGCGGCTCAACCTTATCATATAGACCCCAAAATGCTTATTTGGAGAGATTTTTTACAAGTTTCTATTTTCTTTGTTTTAGCTTCAGGACAACCGTCTGACTCAGCTTCGAACATCAATTTTCGATGACACGAGCCGACTCACACAACTTGACATCAGCAAGAATAGACTTACCGCCGTCCCGCTCGTGATAAAGTAAGTGCAATACTTCTTTATATGGTGTTTTCTAGTAAGTTGCTAAACAAATCTCGAAAGTTTACGAAAACGTGATAATATGTTTATAACCTCTAAGTGGGTAGCAGAGAATTCAAAATTAAGAATATTTTAAATTGTTAGACCGGGAGTGTGCAACAGGCGGTCGACAACACGGCCATCAAGCTATTCTTTGTCAACACTCAGACTTTTCCCGATCAAGCATAAAATACATGAATTTTTTTATTTTGCTAATTTCACTGTATGTCCGAATTTGGGTACAGTCGAACCCCCCAAAATCATTTTTCTGTATCATAGATAGCAGTTTTCTGTAGCTTGAAATGCTTTTTAAACCCCCAAAACTAATAAAAACACGCGTATTCCAGCGTTCGATCGGACCCGCTAGCAGTTTCGATCTAACTTAGCAAAAAAAAAATTCAGAACCCCCCTCCCCCCATATGGCCCACCGACAAAAACTATTGCACGCCCCTAAGTTAAACTTGATATCATCGCCGGCTCAAATAGTATGCCACCTTGCTGTGCAGAGCCTAGTGTCGAGCGAACGGCGTACAAATACGTTGAATAAAAAAGCACGATATATTCTCAATTTTATTTAAAATAACATTTTACAAAAAAAAATAGCAAGTATTCTATATTCTATTAGCATCTTCCTAAACAGAGCCATAACGACCGCGTAAATAAATTTTCTAAAAATACACACACATAAAATATTTTAGAAGCCATTTTGTTAAATTAACACAAAAATAATTTGTTTTCGCTTTATTTACGCTTCTAATGCGTGATGTCAGCGAATTCCTCGAGAATTATTCCCAATAACCCAGCATTACGGGTAATCTCGGCGAATTTTGCGCGGTCAATTATAAAGAAAAAATGCAGGCTGTGCTGAAGTACTAAGCGCACGATTTTTGTTGCTATTTGTAAAGTGATGCTGTTAAATAGAAGCAGTAAAGTTAATAATATTTCACAGTGATGGGTTTAATGAGCGACCCCCCATCGTTGACAGGGTGCCCAAAAACGTCGCCCGATTTTATGGTAATAATATTTGTAATTTTGATGAAATTTTAATGTATAATAAATGAGACCTACAGGCACAATAAGAACTAATAATAAACAAAGACAAAGAAATTTTAATTGTTATTGATATAAAAGTGGGCGACTTTTTTTGGACACCCTGTATAGAAAAGCTGTTAGAAAACCAATTGTCGTTTGCCATTTTCCTGTCAGTAATCGTTCAAATTTTAGTTGAAGGCTCGGAATTTTTGAGCGCTAATTGTGAAGTAATACTGTTAAACAGAGGCAGTGAAATAAATAATATTTCACAGTTATGGGTTCAATCCTCCATCGTATAGTATGTAAGCATGGTTTAAGATTAAACCTATATAACCATAGCTTTTTTAAAGCCAGTGGGCACATGCAGTGGCGCATTCATAGAAGGAGGTCGTTTTCGAAATGTAAAAAAGCATTTTATATATCATACTTAGCAATTTTCCGTACACCCACTTTCTCCGTCTCAACTTTCTATCTGTTACTGTCTAACTTGGCAATTGGAAATTTCAAAATGTCGCACCCACCACAAATAGACGAAGGGGGGAAATTCAACTAAAAATATGTAATATCCAATAAGCACTAGCGGGTAAAAATAGAGTCGGTGAAACTATTACCTCGACATTATTACAATAATTCGCTAATTAATGACTTTTAATCACGTTTTTTATGTTAATATCCGCGCGCTAAATTAATTAAAATCCCTTTGATAATCGACATCGCTTGAACATGGAACGTGAATAATTTAGCTACGGTTTGATAATTAAATAAACCGTGAAAATAGGCATGAGCCGGTCCAAAAAAAAAAAAATTTGGCTGTCATGACATGCGGAATTAAAATCTCGTCTCGCGGGTCCTTAACCGTTCCAAATTAGAACTTCGCCGCGGGCCGCACATTTTTTCATTGTCGTCCGCATTTGGCCCGCGAGCCGCAGATGCACACCCTTGCGCTAGACCAGTTCGAAATAAATCATACACGCAAATTATTTCTGATATTTCCACATTTATTGGATATATCATCCAGAATAGCAGGCACATTAAGCTTTCTTGTATAATTACCGCGAGCGTTTAGAATGAATTATATACAATTATACCCTCCGTATAATTGAGGGTATTGGGAATAGCGGCCTGCACAGATGAAAAGAAATTCTTTATTTTTTAATTGTGGATACTCACGCGATGTGGCAAGTTATGAAATCTACATGCCTATAGGCTAAATTGGTGATTTATATATTTTTGTGAGATGTTTTCGCATCTTTACTCTTACAAAAGCCCTGGTCAAGAAGATATTAATGAGTAAAAACTACTTTTTTGGTCAAACGCTTCGGCCATTAGTCCAAACAATGTAACTCAAAAACTTGAGGTGAATTTAAAAACATAGTGTTTTCGTTCAAATCGGACGATATTGTTTATCTCATTTATACATCGTTGTCAACTAGGTCCCGAAAAAATGGGCCAACTTAAAAAAAAATACGGAATTTCCACATTTCCAAGTTTTTCCATACATGAATACCACTGGAATGAGAACAGAGGGTCGGGCCATGAGCTCCTCCAGAAGAAAGGCAAAAGATATATATGCTTCTACGTTAGCTAGTGTGCAGCAAGACACTCCGATTAACTTGTATTGCTATTTTTAGTAAGTATAAGTTATTCACATCTTGCATTCAATTTCAGGTCGCTATCAAGTCTTCGAGCTCTTAACATGTCACTGAACAGAGTCCGGACGATACCTGCCGACACATTTACAGACATGAAAAAACTCAAAACCCTGGATATCCATGGAATGGGACTAACTTCGCTACCCTTTGGTATCATACCTAGGGGGGTCATACTCAACGTATTCGACATGACGGACAACGATTGGAATTGTAGATGCGACGCCAGCTGGCTGCCGCAATATATCAGGTAAAATAGTCAGTGTTAAACCACGTGTCCGGAAAATTCGCTGTAGGAAATTTTGCCGCATAGGAAAAATCGCCAAAAGAGCATTTTGCTGCAAAACAAGTATTTGTGATTAAACAGTTAGGCTTATGGAGTTAGGGTTACTCTCAAATAACGAATTTTTTTCATGCGGCGAATTTTCTTAAAATATAATATCCGGACACCCATAACTAGTAAAAAGCTTTTTAATGTTTTTCCAAGGTATAGGTATTTATCGTGGGATTCGTATACCTGAGATTTACGGCTTTAATCGTTACGTACAACGCCTAAATCACTTTGCCACTGTATCCACCTTATTCAGTTATCGCCAGTAGAGGCGTACCTTTGGGTTGGGATTTTCTGTATTACACACTGCGATTTTTCTAGGCTTGCAACGCTTTGGGACCGCAAGACTTTTATAAATCCACGTTTTTCGGTCGGTCCCGCTAGCTGTTACAGTCTAACTTCGCAATAAGAAAGTTTAGAACCCCCCCCCCCCCACCTTCTCCCATTCTTCGAAAATTCCGGAAAAATATCTATCTAAAACCTAGCCTCTATAACCTAGCTGTAAATTATCAAAATGGCGGAATATGGATCCCTATTATTCATATCATATTCGTTGTGACTCACAGGCAACCAGACTTATTGAAAAACATTAAAGAAAGTAATTTTGTATAATTTACGTGATTTTAGCCTAAAATATAGCATTGGGTCGGTGTCGAATGTGAAGAAATTACTATTTATGGCTGAGGTCATCTATTGTACATAAATGACAATATAGCGAATAGTTTTAGACATTTTGACCTGAAAAGGAATCATACAAAAAGCCACTCTTATGTAACGATCTACTATTTAATGATAACGTGAATCTTTTTGATTTGGCCTCACCTACCTAATTACTTATCGATTTCAATCGGTAAGTATGTTGGTAGGTATTTGTCTGTTTGTCTGTCTGTCTGTTAGATGCACGCGATATCTCACGAAAGCGAGATTGAATCTGCTCCAAATTTTGCATGTGCATTCATCATAGCTCGGACCAGAAGCCTATTGATTTTGGATGAATTATGTGGTATAATTAGCGAGTTATTAATTAATTAGTGATGGAACACGAGGTGTCACTATGGAGTAAAAGCGCTGTTTTGGGGTATCCCCTAACTTTCGATCGATAAGTCTTTGGTCTCCGACCGATATTCTCGTTTAAAATATTATTGAGCGAGATCACATGCATAATTGTTAAGCCGATCTATTTTCATCCGCGGCCATAAAAATCGATCTGTTTGCTCAGCCTTGGTCGTTAGAGATTTGGACTATATTGGCATTGCAGATGACCCATATCGTGTTAAACTTCAATGTCCCTCAGGGTGTAATAATAAATTAGAGAGACAAAGCCGAACCGTATTTCGATTCTTTCCTAACTATAGCAGCTCTTTATCTAATAGTGTATACTATACGCATTGTTTGGAGCGAAAGGCATACAAAAACATATATAAAAAATAGACCGAATTTTTCATGGAAAAAAATCGCGAAAAATTAAATAATTTTAATTTCTGTTCCGAAAGCGATAATTATTTCTATGTCAGCGGCCAATATCTTCCCTGAAAAGCATATAATTGGTAAATTATCCCCCAATTATTGGTCGAGGAAGAATAAAAACGTCAAAGTATAAACTAGTTGAACTTCCTTTATTAAAATAATTAAATAAAATTTAAGTTGTTAGTAAAACGAAAGATGAGTTTGCTTAAATCCTAAAACAAGGCTACTCAACTGGCGAACCGCGATCCGAAAGCGGAACTTTTGAGTACTTGATTCGGACCGCACCTTAATTCTTTATTTTGGATCATTCGCTCGACTTTAGATATGTGAAGGTATTTATCACGGGGGAGGAGAGGAAAGCCGATAAGACGGCTCGATTATATGGCGAATCACGACCTCTCGTCTGGTTACCAATACGTGTCGGATATGGGAATACACGCGGGCTTTGCACATGATTTTATATTAGGTTTTTTTATATTTATCCCGATGGAAAATAATTATAAAATTTTTGTATTTTTTTCTTCATAGCGTATTCAGACAAGCGTTTGTGAATCCTGACGGAATAAAATGCTCGGCAACATCGAAATTGAAAAACCGAAAAATTGAGGATCTTTCAGCAGACGATTTCCAGTGCACTGAGTAAGTATAGAAAGATATAGACCTGACATGTCCGTGCCTTCAAAATGAGTCAAGTCACATGTTCGTGGTAAGACGCCACAGTTTGTATCATGTTGCCACATTTTTGTACCACATTGCTACGTTTTCGTGTTATGACGTCAAGTTTTACATCGTGGCGTCACGTTTTCATAATTATGTGCCACGGTATTAAATCATATGTCATGTTTATCGAACACCTACTCCAACACCCCTGGTATTTTATCAAAAGAGAAAGGGGGCAATTCCCTTTGGTGCCTTTAAAGGTGTTGTTAAGCCACATGACTAGTATGGTGCCATTATTTCGTGTCATTTTGTCATATTTTGTTTTATAATGTCATGTTTTGTATCATTGTGCCACATTTTTGCTTCGAGTGTCACGTTTAATAATATAATGTCATGGTTCTATAATATCGTGGCACACTCTCCTATCATAAAGTAGAAGTCATGGGGCATACTCGTCTAGATAACTAAAATAATTTATCTTCTTCACAGGGAAGAATTAGCGAAGACTCATTTCCCGCCAAAAGTCACTACAACAACCAGCGCAACTACGACATCTAGTGATCCAAGAAAACCATGGGCTCCAAACCCATGTGATGTTTATCCTTGCTTCCATAAAGGAACTTGCTACCTTTCAAATGGACGACCTAAGTGCAGGTAATAATAAAGATTCTTTTCAAAATTTCTTTTTATTATACCACGGGTGCTTTCAATGTTTCCAGGCTTGTCCATGGGAACGTCCTATGGTATGGGATAGCACACATCTGGGAACTCCAGAAGTATGTGCACCAAGATGGCGCTGAACATAGTATTTGTACCAGGTTAGGATTCAGGTTGTGCGTCATCTTGGTGCACATACTTCGGGAGCGCCCACGAGACACGTGGGTCACGCAATATCGTATAATTTTTGGAAAAATGATGGTAGAACATTCAGTTATGGACCTCGTATCCATATATTTTAGAATAGCTTTCTTTTTGGTCAATAAGAGTAAAATATATTCAAACATTCTCAGTACATGGCGTGTGCCATCGAGAAAGCATATAACAATTCTCTGTGATATTCAGAACTCCGGTCTCTCGTCTGGCAATAAATCATAGGAAAAAATTTGAATGGGAATATTTAATTAAACGCGACTAAATTGACTTTGCTGGCTCAGCATAAGAAGCCTAAATTTAAAACTTTTATTTTATTTCCAGATGTACGAGATATTGGACCGGTCCGCAATGCAAAATCTCTTTACTACCAACGACAACTACTACATCAACTATATACACTAGGAAGCCTAGCACTAGGTCACCTGCAAAGCCAGAACTTATGATAAACCAGGACTCAGTAACTGAGAATTCAGTCGAGATTATACTTCCACAAACAGACACAGAACTGCTTGTATCTGTGAGCGAAATCGGGGAACACGATAATACGAAAGAACTGAGGATAAAACCTATCGCCCATCCGTTTACTGTGCTTGGTTTAGAGTCCGGAAAAAGTTATAATATTTGTATACATCTACCTTTGGGGAGTAGAAATGATAGGAACCCACCTTATATAGAAGAAAGGGACACGTTATGTGGCTCTGTACGTACTGAAGGGATTAGTGTGATAAACAAACCAGTACATAACACAGAAATTCAAGTTGTACCGAGTCTCAGTGGCAGCGAAAATGTAAACCCAACAGAAAAAGGCACAAAAGACAAAGACGTAAAAGAATACAAGCCAGGTGAAGGCGATAAACTATACGGCGATGTAGACCCCGAAACGACACCAACTGAAAGCAGCAATTTTCAAATCATTTATCCGGCTATTGGTGCCGGTATTGGAGCCATAATTATCATCGTTTTGATAGTTATGTTTTTCGTCTGCTATCGTCAAAGACGTAGAAAAAAATTCAAGCAAAATAACCCAGACTACGTCCCGGGTTCTCCCATAGACACCACACAAATGGTTGACATGGAGATGGCACCCACAATGCACCTGCATCAGCACAACCATTACCCTGCTGGATGGGTCGACCAGGCCAACGGCTCAAAGTCTGATAAAAATAAGAAAAATACGAAAAATAAAAAGCAAATAAACTACATAAACAACAACCAGAAAGCAAGAAAAGTCAGCACCCCGAATCGGACCAGCTCACCTGGTAGTAACTCGAGTAGCAGTAACGGCGGAACATTACAAACTCGTTATGCCGACACTCCTCTTCATTACTCTCCACATCAGCAGTATAATCCCGCTACCCCGCCAATTCAAATGCAATATGACGTCATGCCGCAACAAATGAATGGCCGAGCGAATGAATATATCTACAGAAATCATCAGAATAACAATAATTCCGCTATGTTGCCACCAAATAACCATTACATGCCACGAGAGAGGCCATACGACCACGAGGTCATGGACGAAATGGCGCCTCTAGTGGTTGGCGGGATGAATCCGTACAACTACGGCGGACACTTGGAAAACCAAATGTATCCCATAAGTCAACACACTGGTCCTACGTACATCGCGCCTTCGAGTGCGGTATCGTATCCACAAGTTAACTCAAGGTCGGCGTTCCAGCCTATACAGAGCCCAAGAAAAAACACTGTCCGAACGCCGACATCTGATTCCGGGCCGATTACGACGCATGTAAATACAGTGCAAGTACTGCCGACGTCAACTTGTTTGAACCGTAATGTCGTGAATGACAGCATGGTACGGTACCAGGAAGGGGTACCGGTGGTTTGAGAAGTAAAAATACCGACCAGGGGTGTCTAAAACGAATATCTGAATACATTCAGAATTAGTTCAATTCGATAATAAATAAATAAAGAAAGGTTTATATATATTTTATTCGAAATTTTGTCATTTTGCTTAGGCATTCAAAATCTGATCGACCACCCAAAAAATAAACAAATATTCGAATAAATTTAAAAATTGGGTATTTTCGATATAATTATATCTTGATTTTAAGAATTATTTAAAATAACCATATGAAATGAAAACAGTGCTCTTCTCAACTATTTTACATCGGAAAATCAATTTTTATAATTTACAATAGTTTTTGTAAATCCCTCTCTCAAAGATGACCAATTTTGTAATATACTCAATTTTTAAAAAATAATATTTTAAAATGCATTTGTAATGATAAATTATTCGTTTTGGCCATCCCTGAAGATGGCGCTGTTGAGTAACAACTAACGCTTCATTATTGCTGTAATAAAGAGCAAAATTTGCATATGCAAATCAATAAAATCATGCCAAAGAGTCTACGCTTCGGAAAATTGGATATTTGCATTCCGAAATTTGGTAAATGAGCTTTCAAGGGGATGTCTGATAAGTCTAAAACTCGGAAAATAAAGAAATTAGCTTTGTACGTACAGGTTGTTCATTAGGTCCTGAAATTATTTTAAATTACAAAGGAAATTTACTGATAACATATATAGTTACCTACAGGTGCGTTAATATGGGATAAAAACTTACTGAATACTGGATAAAATTAAACAAACTTGGTTAAGATATATTGAGAACTGACTTCCTAACGAAATATTGAAATTGTAAAAGATCTTTATGTACACCCTAAACAATTGAGGACACCCTTGAAGGCTCATTTTTGCAGTAATTTTTACTTTTAATGCTTTAACATATTTTTGCTTTCGCAGAAAGTTTCACGATTTTTTAATTTTTTTATTTTTATTCTAAAAGTTGCCGAATATTTACATGTTTATTGGTTAACTGTGCTTCATTTTGACTGTAACAAATTTTTATTTTTTTTCATTGGTTTTTAACAGACGTTAATAAATTGAAATGGGATGCCCAAAATGGAATATTAAATAGAAGTTAAATGAGATATAGGATTTATTTCATATACGATTTTTCTTTAAAAAAGGTCCGAGCTCTCAACTAAAAGTGGAAGAATACTGATAGAAGAGTTGCAACTACTGACATACTTCTTGCTATATTTAAGCTTGCTCTTAGCAAGTGAGGAAATTAAAATTTCCAGTCATGTCAAATTTTACTGATGACAAAGTTTAACGCAATCACTGATATTCCAAAAATTATGCCATAAATCCTACCCATACATTCGAAATATCAAAAAACCAACATAGTTTGAATTCCAACAGTTTCGCATTGAGCTATACCTTTTTTGCAGTGGTCCAAACTGCAGCCCGCGGTCCAATTATGGCCCGCCTTACTATTTAATATGACCGGACAAACTTTTAAACACTTTTAATGACAATTGTTACGTCATTATCACAGTTTAAGCAGGTGTATATTCGTAACATTTCACTTATACCGGTATCGTAATTATACATACCAGCAATGTTCCCTCTAATTTTTTATAGATGTGTGCGCAGAAATTTTGGTGTTTGCGCACTTTTTGGAAATGGCTGATATTTGTGCAAAAAACCAATGAAGAAATTTTGGCGTTCCAACCGGGTAATAAGTGGGCCAACAACAAACTTTCTCAACCTGCCAACCGAGCATATTGTTACATTACATCGAAATATGTCTGTGCACAGTAAAACTATGCGTGTGCGCAGCCTCTGAAAGCTGTGTGCGCGCGCACACCTTAGAGGGAACACTGCATACCGGTATCTGTCCCTTGCGAATATTCTTCTGCTTCTAATTTTGGCCCCATGGTCAATCCACTTTGGGACCACTGTTTTATAGGATTGAATTTACATTATATTATCTTGTTTACACATCCCACTTTACTCTGCTACCTATATTGTCTTGCCTGATAACACTTTTCAATCATTCCCGAAGTGTTTATTCATTCCTTCTTATTTATCACAAATCCCTGAGTCAACATTTTTGTGATTAGAACCTACAGTAATATACAGGGTGATCGCTAAAAAAACAGAAAATTTTTCATGTGATATTACAATCACAGATGCTCAAAATGTCGCCCGTGCGCTTCAGAGCAGTGTCTCAACCTTGGAGTCGAAGCTCATGTAACCTTTTGAAGGTTAACTTGTGGGATATCGTTCCATTGCAACCTATACCTATTCGCATTTTATTCGTGATCTCATCTGACTTTTATATTTCCTGCTTTTCTAGCGATCACCATGTTATTATGAAGTCCATGTCTTTCGCATTCTGTTATTACACATTATTTGTGTCGAAATTTATGGAAATAAATCTGATTCTGACAAATTGTCATAGTAAATCCAAATTAGCTAACGTCACAATTCCCAAAAATCGAGTATTTTGATCTCCTGCAATTATGAACCAAGGACCATCTCTTGGAAGGGTTATAAACTGTACATGTATTAGTCCTGATTTTAGATAGTGCGTTATGTCCATTTTAATTCTGGCTGATTGATCTAAAAATTACATAAATGTGTTTTTTTTGAAAACCTTAAAATGTGACGCAAAAGCTAATTTAAATATACTGTGGCTATATATAGGGTGTCCATAAAGTCTTAAAATTTTATAAAATTGCAATCGGAATTTATCGATACCATATATTTTTCAGCCCTCACAGATGTATTAAATGAAGTAAAATACAAGATATATTGAGAACTGACTTCATAACAAAATTGAAATTGTAAAGTGAGATTATGGACACCGGTATATTATCATATTTGCATATTAAATCAATCTTGCAAAAAGAGCCTTTCTTGAAAGTATTTCAAGGCTAATAACTACTTTATTTAGCTTTACCATAGACAGATGCTTTGCTGTGCCAATTTTATGTTGCATTATGCATTTTTTTTGTTATTATTCTCTAGAGACTATTGCATAGAGTAAATAAAACGCTTCAATTATACAATTGTGTTTACTGGGAATGCTGTCACTTAAGGTCAGTATTGTCATGAGCTTAGCGAGAATTTTAGGTCTCAGAAGGTCAACCGGTCAGTTATTTTCAATAATACAACGATGGTTTATGCGCTGATACCGGGGGGTGGGATTACTCTTTTTTTAGTTTGAGAGTAGTGAAAAGAAGTTTATTATCAAGGGTTGGCTCCACGAAAAATGAAATTAAATCTGGGGAAACTGTCACTCAAGGTCAGCATTGCTGTGCGTTCAGCGGTGATTTTCACATCCTAGAAGTTAATCAGACGGTTCTTTTTAATAATACAATTATTGAGGGTCGGCTTCATGGAAAAATGAAAACAAGTCTTTTGTTATTTAGCTGTAAATTGAAAGTGTGCGAATTCTGCTACTCAGAGAGAAACGCCATTAAGGAATTTATTGCCTTCAAGCAAAGTTAGCAGTGCAACTCCATGAAGTCGAGTTAATCACATATTTAGGCCACACTGGTGGGTAATGAAGTGCAATTGTCAATCTATTTTATTTTGGCCACTCGGACATATGACGAAACGACAACAAATGGTCTAACAAAATGCAGAGGACTTGGAGGACGGGGCATAACTTAAGGAAAAAGCTAAAAGACGTACAAGTGCGCGCCAGTCCACCAGCCATTTTATTTAGATGACTCAAATCGTTTTTAATAAATTGTGAATTGAGTTAAGCTTTAATGGCGGATGGTTGGCAATTATAAATATCCGAGCACATGATATGTTTGATAGTGTTAAAACTAACAGGGCTGTATGGCATATATTCCAAACCTTTTTGTTCATGGGCGCCAAATTATCAGTGATAAAAATCTCGGCGCACTTACATGAAAAATAAAATTGCTGTCTTCAAATAAAACTCAATTTTGTGATTGATAATGTGTAGTTTATGCATTTTAAAGTTTGTAAACAAGTAGGCATCAGGTATGACGCAAATAGTCAACTCATCTTCCTCATCTCTGCCTGATTTTCCTTTGAAATAATCACTTATTACCGCGATCGGTGCACACCTGAGATATGCCACTAATTCCATACATAACACAAAATGTTATCCTAAAAATAACAACCCACAAGTCCCTGATCTGCCTGATGTGTGCTCACCACCTAGTGGGCTCTCTTGTTTCTTTGTGATGCACTGCTTTACGTGCTTTTATGAAGTGGATATGAATCAATGTGGATATGATGTGGATATGATAGAATAATTGAGTGACAAATGATTGCTGGACTTTTCCTTACCGTTGCAGAATGGGTTCTCCACCATGGAGTCTATGCATCTGACAACAGTAAGTGATAAATAAACAGAAAGCTGTGGCTCTACTCTCTACTCTTTACCTACTGCAAGACCCTGATTTACAGTGTGTCATGTCTAAATAGCAAAGGGCTGTCTTCTATGAATGAATGATGACTAAATCTCTCTCTCTGTCCATAAAAAGTAGTATACCAGACTTTCTGAAATCTATGAGTTCTGTGACACCCATACCAATATATTCTCTAAATACCAAAATACAACTCCACTCACCCCGTTCCTGACCCAAAATCTTGAGTGTGCAGACATGTTGGCTTCTCTCCACTGACGTCCCAAACTTTCAGCTCTTTCTGTCGACCCTGCGGATAAAAGTTAGGAACGCTTTCTTTAAAATTAAGAGTATATGCACTGGGACTTCAATCGTAGGGTGGTTCAATTAACCACTGGTCTGTTACGGCTTCCTCCACCATCAAGTCCATGTTTCTGATAATAAACAAGAGAGCTACGCCCAAATATATTGACACGTCTGTTCGCAGTACAGTACGGTTTACCGTACCGTCAGATCACCGTCTACAAATATATTCATACCGAGCGAAGCAGTACAGTAGGACACAAAATGGCGTCCGATGTCCGCAGAACGTTTAATGACGTCATAGCAAACAAAAACAAATCTGACAGAGCTAACAGAAATATTTAAAATGAATAAAAGTAATAGCCTTCTGGGGAAGAATTTTATCTTCAACCACTGGAAATTTCAAAGCAATTGGTCCAGTATTCGAGGAGAAAATCGTTTTTTTTATTATTTCCACTAGGTGTGTTATTCTGTGTCCAAGAACAAGAACAACATAATATTGAAACGATCGTTATGTCCACTACGTGTCCAATAACTGGCTAACTAATCCCATACTCGACATGGACTGGTAACTGGACGAGAGGCTACATGATTAAGTCGTCTTGTCAGCTTTCCTCTCCCCACAATAAATATGCAAATCCTATTCTAAACTTAAAGCTTGTCTAAAAAGAACTAAAATCTGAATACACTACACTCATCATACGGTACTCCCGTAGTGTGTGTACCAGGTTAAGGTTAGGGCATTATTTTATTTCGATTCCCTTATTTTAGTTCTATGACGAGTCTGGGATTGCCTGTGTTAGCCAAGTGAATACATCCCCCTGCCCATAGGCTTCACTCCCTTTACACAACTTGATGTAAAGTAGGTGAACAAAATTAGTTACCTCCATATTGGCACACACACTTCTGGAGCGTCCATCATACAATACATTTAATAATCTCTATTCATCGTACCCAACCAACTGCTCAGCAAAAATATAAATATTCTTACACTTGAGAATCCAGTTGTAAAAACCTTATCTGACTCTCCTGCCCAGATAACTCTCGATTCTTTGTGATTAGCATGGGCTTCTCCAGATGTTATCATCTTCCCAGATCTGGGATCACAGATAAGAAGATAACGGTCCTGATAAGATAAAATAGTTTTTTTTATTTTTGTTTGTGAAGCTGCTCGCCTTGTTTGAAGCGCATCGTGTGACTGAGAATACTATAAATGACCACACATATTCCAGCTTCGAGCTTCCTATCAATAGCCATTATGGTTCTAACGTTGCCCAACGTTGCCCTTTACTTCTGAATAAGTGCAAATAACGTTCGTCAAAGATGATTCTCCTTCATCTCTGAGTGAGTGCGCATAAGGTTGCTCACAGATGAGTTTCCGTTACTCCTAAAATGAGTGCGCATACCTTTGATCAGAGATGTGTCTCCTTTACTTCTGAGTGAGCGCCTGTAACTTTGCTCAGAGATGAGTCTTCTTTACTCTTGTGTGCGTGCACATAACTATGCTCAGAGATGAGTCTTCTTTACTTTTGAGTGAGTGCCAGTAACTTTGCTCAGAGATGAGTCTCATGTACTTCTGAGTGAGTGCCCGTAACTTTGCTAAGAGATGAGTCTCTCTTACTTCTGAGTGAGTGCCCGTAACTTTGCCCATAGATGAGTCTCTTTTACTTCTGAGTGAGTGCCCGTAACTTTGCCCAGAGATGAGTCTCTCTTACTTCTGAGTGAGTGCCCGTAACTTTGCTCAGAGATGAGTCTCTTTTACTTCTGAGTGAGTGCCCGTAACTTTGCCCAGAGATGAGTCTCTCGTACTTCTGAGTGAGTGCCCGTAACTTTGCTCAGAGATGAGTCTCTCTTACTTCTGAGTGAGTGCCCGTAACTTTGCTCAGAGATGAGTCTCTTTTACTTCTGAGTGAGTGCCCGTAACTTTGCTCGGAGATGAGTCTCCTTCACTTCTATGTGAGTGCCCGTAACTTTGTTCAGAGATGAGTATTCTTTACTTCTGAGTGAGTGCTCGTAATTTTCTCAGAGATGAGTCTCTTTTACGATACTTCTGAGTGAGTGCCCGAAACTTTGCTCAGAGATGAGTCTCTTTTACTTCTGAGTGAGTGCCCGTAACTTTGCTCAGAGATGAGTCTCCTTTACTTCTGAGTGAGTGCCCGTAACTTTGCCCAGAGATGAGTCTCTCTTACTTCTGAGTGAGTGCCCGTAACTTTGCTCAGAGATGAGTCTCCTTTACTTCTGTGTGAGTGCTCGTAACTTTGCCCAGAGATGAGTCTCTCTTACTTCTGAGTGAGTGCCCGTAACTTTGCTCAGAGATGAGTCTCCTTTACTTCTGTGTTAGTGCCCGTAACTTTGCTCAGAGATGAGTCTTCTTTAATTCTGAGTGAGTGCTTGTAACTTTGCTCAGTGATAAGTCACCTTTTCTTCTGAGAGAGTGCTGTAACTTTGCTCAGAGATGAGTCTACTTTACTTCTGAGTGAGTGCCCGTAACTTTGCTTTGAGTAAATTTCCCTAAAACGTATCTCTCAACCATACTTCAATTCACCTTAGTCGTGGCCGCAATATGGATTCCATTTTTTTTCCATGATATGCATTGAATCAAGTCTCTTCCTGTGTCCAGTTCTAGAAAACAAGAATTTGAAATTATAAGAAGAATATTTCATGTTCTCTATTACAATTCTTGATCAAAATCAATAAAAATATTTATCTTAGCTCCTAACAGGGCGTCAGGAATTCTCAAAGACGGGTTCTGTAATTTCTAATTGTCAAGTTAGACCAGGGGTTCCCAAGCTTTTTTCAGGACGACCCACAAGACAACTTTCAAGTGTCCAGTGCGACCCCAGGTCAATATATATATTTTTCATGAAACTTTAGAGCTTCTTTCACTGGACTTTTGAGTTTGGTCATGTGGTGGTAATAAGTAAAATATGCTAAAACCCAACAGTGATGTCACAATAAACACCTACATTTTCAATAACAAGAGCATAGAGCAGGGGTCTGGAACCTTTTTGGTCAAGAGAGCCATAAAATATACATATTTTCAATTGCATTTCCGTGCGAGCCATATAACATTTCTTCACTTAATCAGGCCTGAAATGTTTACTCAAAAGTCAACACATACAATGTCAATATACATTTAAAGTGATTTCTGATGCTGCGTGTAGTCGCTGCGGGCCTTGAACGGTTGCTCACATGCAGCCCAAGTTGAAATCTACGATACTCATCACCCTTTTTCGTTTAGGCATCTCCGTAGTGTTTTTAAAACTATATCGCTTTGTGATGTCACAATATATGTTCCAGAATCCCCTTGTTTGTCACAATGCCTGTCTGGTAATTATCTTACACAACATAGACACGTGCTGGACGCGCGTTCTCAAACGTATTGGGAATTTCCTGTCAAATTTGGCTATAAAAGAGTTTGAAATCTCGTAACAATAGTAAGCTTAGTCTTGGGATATTAGATTTTACTGGGAGCCATATGCCGTCACCAAAAGAGCCATATATGGCTCGCGAGCCATGGGTTCCCGACCCCTGGCATAGAGTGATGCCTATGGGCCTGTTTTACATTAAGCCATGGTACAAACTGCTAAATTTAACATGGTTTGTCAAATCTTAGATGAGTTGTACATCCATCCTCTACCATACCTCAGCGACCCCACAGACGGCATGACCTTGTTGTGACCCTACCTATTTATCACTCCGACCCAATTTGGGATCACGACCCCTAGTTTGGGAACCCCTGAGTTAGACTGTAACAGCTAACAGGGTCGGCTGGGGACTGGAGAACTTAATCAAGAGGGTCTAAAAGCGTTTCAAGCTACGAAAAACTGCCACATCTAATACAGAAAATTTGGTGCTCCCGAAGTATGCGAACCAAGATGGCGGACATCGGAACGTAACATGGGTAACAGGTTAGGGTTAGGCGATAATTTTTTTCCAATTTTCCTTATTTTAGTCCTATTATCAGTTCGAAGACAAGCCAAGAGCCTCCCGTAGTATTTATACCTAAAATTATGGCCTAACCCTAACCTAGTACACATATTACATTCCGATGTCCGCCATCTTGGTTCGCATACTTCGGGAGCCCCGAAAATTTTTTTTTTACATTCCGGAAGAGGGGGTTCTGATTCGCAAACACGCTGACAAATAATTCACTTTATATCAATTTTTCATAATAAAAGTTTGGGAAGGTATTCACTACTGGTTCTGAAAGAACCTCTCTGTCGCCCACTAGGGAGCTGATGGCCCAGTTTGAGGAACCCTGTATGAAGGGGCCATTGTGTCAAACGAAAATAATTGTAACTTCTAATGTGTCAGTGTGTTCTTGCCTAGATACTTGGTCAGAGTGAAAACACACAAGAAAAGAATCTTAAACAACTTACCGAATACCCTCTTTCCATTCTCAATATCATAAACATAGATCATAGAGCCAAAAGCGACAGCCAGAATATTTTCTGCAATTGGATGAAAGGAAATGCTTTCTGGTCTTTGCTTGAATTCTGCCAATGTTTGTATCGGTCCTTCACTGAAATTATCAGTGATCCCATCCGACGGAAGATCCCAAATTTTTACCTGTGGGAAGAGAAAAATGTAATAAATTGATTCCTATTTTGAGATCATTTTTAATTTATCTGTTCAACGTGAAATCAGGTTTGCCCTGAAAGAAAACAAAGTGGTCCACAGAGAAATCAGAGAGTGGCCACAATGCTAGGCACAAAAATCATTTTACTTTTCACTTTACAAGAAAACTCCCTGTTTTTTAGTACTTTCATTGCTTGATAAGGTAATTTCACTGTATGTTTTTACTTTGTTAAGCATGAATTGTTTGAACATAATGGGATTTGTAATTTACCAATCAGAATATTGCTATAAATACCACTGGAATGGTAAACAGGGGGCCTCCAGAAGGGACAGTGGCATGTCTAGAGGGAGGCCAAAGGGGCAGTTCACGGGGCAGCATGTTATAGGGTGAGTTTGTTGCTTGGTGATTTGAATAATGATATTACAAACATTTTACTCTTATTTGACCTTAAGTTTACTTATTCTCATGTATAACAATGTCTCTGATTTGTTTATCTAAAAAATTATTTTCAAAGTTAGGTATAAGGGGCAGCATTATCAGAAACTCGCCCCAGGCAGATGAAAAGTTTGTTACGTCACTGGGAAAGGGGCCATGACCCACGGCCACGAGCCATAAAAGGTTTATTTCAAATTAGCGTAGTCTTAGTCAATGATACCTAGTAACCCCCAAGGTGCCCTGTTTGAAAGAGCCTATATCTCAGTGGTTCCAAACGGGAACACATGGCCGCCCACAATGCCAGGTGGTAAACTGATTTCAGTTTTCCAGGTGTATTAAGTCTCCCGTTCTTCCTAGGTTCATAGCTTCATAGAGAGATTTCACAGGAGGTTTTCACTTTGTTGAGCATGAATTATTTCAACATAAAGGGATTTGGAATGAGTAAATAAGCACAATTATGAGAATACATTTAATGAAAAGGTTTCCATCCGTTGCAAAAGCCCTTATGTTAATTATCGCGAGTATCTACTCCAAAATATACACATATGTGTTTTGTCCACATCGCATTCGTATAAAAGTGAACAATTTTAATATTGCCATCGGATCGTATTTAGACATTTAAATAATCTTCCTTGAACACGAAGTAAAAATATGGGGCATATTGTTTTTCATACATAATTTCGAAGCGCTTCATGCAGTCAAAAACAAAACGACAAAAAATAAAAGGCACTCAATAAGATGAGACCCAGCAAAGGTATTTTCACCTATTTTACTTTCATGTTCCGTTTTCAAAATAACAAATCCCAATCAAAATAACACTGAAATGATAAACAGGGGGCCATGAGTGCTTTTGGAAAGGGCATATGAGCCGTTAGAGGACCAGGAACCACTGGTTTGAGAAATTAAACAAAAGACAGTTAATTTACTTCAAATTGATATAGCCATTGCAAATTAGGGGCTCCCGAAGTATGCGAACCAAGATGGCGGACATCGGAATGTAATATGTGTACTAGGTTAGGGTTAGGCCATAATTTTAGGTATAAATACTACGGGAGGCTCTTGGCTAGTCTTCGAACTGATAATAGGACTAAAATAAGGAAAATTGGAAAGAAATTATCGCCTAACCCTAACCTGTTACGTTCCGATGTCCGCCATCTTGGTTCGCATACTTCGGGAGCACCGCAAATTATACCTATTAATAAAAGCATTTGATGGTATTTTTAGTGGCACACAGAAACGGCTCCGTAACCCCCAAGGGCCCAGCCCAGAAAAAAAGTGTATTCTATTTCATTTATTGTATATTATTATTTAACAAACTCACAGTGTTATCAGCACCCGCAGTTGCCAATCTACAGTGGTTGAAAGGAGAAAACTCAAGGTCAGTGATGGAATCGCTGTGAGCGTTCAATGAGGGTCCTGCTCCAAGTCTGCCATTCGCATTGATATCAAACATCATGATTTTTCCTCCACCTGTATATAATAGGTTCAGATTGCTTATTTTGGGTTTTTTGCTATGAACAAGGATATAGACAAGCAAACAATATATGTACAAGTAATGTAGGTTCAAATTCAGTTTCATATTATTTTCAGAAAATTTCTAAGAACAAGACTATTGCAATTATTCCCTAATACAGTAGTTTCCAACCGGGGCCCGTGCCCCGCCAATGGGGCATTTAAAGGGGGCCAAACTGCAAAACAGATTTTACTATTCCCTTTCCAAGAAAACTTCGTTCTTTCTAATTTCTTTGGTTCACAAGAATATTTCATAAGGTGTTTTCACCTTGTTGAGCATGAATTGTTTGAATATAATGGAATTTGGAATCTACTAATCAAAATATCACTGGATTACCAAACAGGGGACCGTGTGTAGGGATGGGCATTTCGAATCGAATCGAATAGTAAATTATTCGAATCGGTTTAGAGCAAATTTTCGAATCGCCGCCATCTTGTTTTACTCTTTCCGCCAATGGTCGAGGTAAATTTCTCAATTTTTTTTTCATTGAAGCCATATTTTTTCAACACAATTCTGACTTATGACTCTTTTCTGTATTGCGGTATTGATGAAAACGTGTTCTACCTTCCAAGTATTCGAGATTCGATTCGATTCTGAAATCATCAGGTATTCGAAAATGCCCAGCCCTAACCGTGAGTGCTAAAAGTCTCTGGACAAGGGCCTCGACCCATAAAAGATTGGGAACCACTGCCCTAATACACATGTAGCTCCATATGCTTGCTCTAACTGTTTACTCAAAAATAGTATCTATCCGACCTCGAACAATACCTATGAATTATTGATATAAATTAATACGTTCAATTTTGGTTATTTTGCTTTTGAAAATTTGCTACGAAGTTTGCTACATTTTGAGAAATGACATGAACCTAGCGAACACTCAGCTGAAATGTTTTTGTTGTCAAGATTATTTTTGTTGTCAGAGAGCAGAGCTCTCTGCAATTAATAGACCGATTTTGCCACCTCAAAGTATATCTCGAAACGTTTAACCTACGATGCCAACATAGGATCAACACTACTACACATGCTACTTACTCGCAGACTTAACACAAAACACAAAAAGTGTACCATGTTTAATAATAGTGGCAAATCTAATAGATATTTGATTATATTTGTTAATACAGACTCTCGAATTTAAATGAAGGACCTCGATCAAAAATCACAGCTAACCAATAAACATGTCACTTACTTGCAGACCCAACACAAAACGCGACCAGCTTAGCACTTGCAGTTGCATGGTTCCCGAAAGTTACAGGAGTTTCAACATTCAGATCAGAGATGCATTCCTCTTTCTTTGCGTTCGCAGTGAAAGCGTTTTTATACTTTGATGCCTTAAACTTATACATTTTCCAGTGATTTGAAACAAGCAGTGAGTACTTTTACAGTAAAAGTGTTTTAATTAAAAGTTGAAGATATTCTAAATGAAAATTTGATGTTAGACAGGTTAGACTGGGAATTTTAATATTAGGCAAATAGGGAGCCATGGATCGGTTCTCAGGGGGCCATAAGAAGAAGGCCTTATCGGGTCTTGTTTAGTTTCGTACCACAATACCTTCTAGTGGGTGTGTCGTAACAATATCTGCATAAGTCCAAAGAATACCTATGTCACTATGACATCACAGTGACCTGATATCATTGATGTGTGTGAGTTCGTTATCGTCAATCGTATCTATACTTTGGCAAGCTATATGATGTGATTGTGACATTCTAGTGACGTAATTTTTAAATGACTTAGCAGGAGGGGGTTAGGGTATGACAAGCCCACTAGAAGTACTTGTGGTACTAAACTACACTAGACCCGCCTTTTCTAGGTACCTTTGGCTCTATATATATTATTTTACAGTAAATTGAATGCGGGCTGTTGATTTATTAGTACATTTTTTATCACCTTTTTTACGATTGTCTTCAATTCAAAAAAGCAGTAGACGAACCATTAATACATAAGAAGCTATTATATTTAAGAAGGACCAAACAAGCCATTCCAGTTCGAAATTGCACCCTGCACCAACGAAATTGCACCAATTTATTACACCCTGGATGAGATGGAGGCAGCAGGACAAATACATAAGAGTGGCAGCTTATACAGGGTCTTGATGGAAATTAAGGCTTGAAATACTTGAAAATTCAAGTTATACTATTTCATCTTCAATTGGAAAGATAGGACATTAGATCAGAACTTGTGATTTACATAGTTTACATATTTATCCGAGGGGAGAGAAAAGCCGCTAAGACAGCCTAATCATATGGCGAACCAAGGCCTCTCGTCCGGTACAAGTCCATGTCAGGTATGGAATTAGTTAGCCAGTTTTTTGTTTCAGATGCACGGACTTGATGGTGAGGGAAGCCGTAACCGACCAGCGGTTAAGTTAACTACCCTACGGTGCAAGGAGTGCAGCAATACTCTCGCACATATTTCTTCTCAACGAGATTAGAACCTGGGAACCCACGCATGGTAATCAAAGGTGCGGTGACAACATATTCCTAATGCTTAGCACAATGCGCCACACAACCGAGTTGTATGGCAGAACCTAGTTATAAACAATTAGTCACTGTCACTTAGTTTTTGAATATTGGTATATAAATGAATTCGAATAAAGTTATTGTATTGTATTGTAAATCGGTTCAGTGTGATTTTCATTAGTTCCAGCTAACAAAAATAAAACTCAAATCACAAAGAGGACAAAAAACTTTGGCAGTGGATTTAATCTCTGAGCCCAGGTTGACTACGTTAGGTAGGGAGGTGCTAATACAGAAATACCTCTACAATTTTTTGTTTTGTCACTTTTTTTTCATTAATTATCATTGTAAGTAGTTGTGTCCAATAGAATAGAACTAAAGAAGAATCTGAACTCCTGAGAAAAACCATAACGGTACGATTTTGCCGATTATGTGAACGAACATTTGTGCAATAACAATAGAATAACAAAACGGGTCTCATGTAGTTTCGTACCTAACGTACTTCTAGTAGGCGTAGCATAAAAAATTTTTCATGCGTCAATCCTAACCCCCACCTGACCACACCATCCAAAAATTACGTCACTACAACGTCACAGTGACGTAACAGAGCCCTTCAAAGTATGCGAACTGTCATCCAAGACGCGCAGACGAGAACCCGAAATCGAACAGTCATTTCTCTCGTTATCTCGTCGCAACGATCCCGATAGGAGAGAGATCGCTGACGTTAGTCAGTTCTTTATCGTCGGCGTTGATGCCATTTCGGGCGATCGTACGAGTATTTGGCAAGCTCTATGACGTCGTAGTGACGTAATTTTTGGATGGCGTAGTCAGGTGAGGGTTAGGATTGGCATGTCAAAAAATTGTTATGCTACGCCTACTAGAAGTACGTTAGGTACGAAACTACACGAGACCCAACAAAACCGCCCACTGGCAGACTGGCTAAAACCCTGAAACCTGAAAACTGTTAAATATCTGCTAAATGGTACCGGTAATACGGTAGGTATGTAAACTTTATCCGGTTATCAGACATTCAGCTGCCGCTTTTTGCTTATCCTCTCTTTTTCGAACTGTAATCCTTTGCAGCAAACCTCTGCTCACTGCACTATGACCTTATTTGTTTACACCCTTCGTCAACTTCCGCATTCATTTTGCAAGATGACTCACATGCAGGGTTAAAGTTGAACTCATTGTTCGAACTATCAGTTACACTTGTATGTTCCTAAAAACCACACTTATCATTTCAAAATATTGTCAATTCAGCAGAGAAATTGCTAATATGGGTGTTCAAATAAATTAAATTGCACATTTTGTATTAATAATGGTAATAAGTGCTTGGCAAAATACCAAAATTGCGGCTCATTGGAAACCCTGTGTTATTTTTTTTTGCCGTGCTCACGTGAAAGAATTGATGCGTGAAAATAGGTACCGGCGTAGTGGTGAGCCGAGCAGATTTTCAACGAAAACCACATTTTTTGTGTTTGTATGAATTTGTTGGTACTGTTTTCCTCGTATTGCAAACTCTATGCTGTAGAATTGTAGATAAATCGAAGTATATTTCACGTAACCCCTGGTCGGCTAGATTTAAGTGGCTATTTATTCAATCGCTCAGTCTAGGATGAAAAGCGTCTTTCACGCTGAAATACATTATTTTGTTTTATAATACCCTACTGCAGGGGTCGGCAACCTACGGCCCTGTTTTGGCGATTATATTTTTCACGTTACACAATTTATTGTGGGACGCGTGTAGACTAAATTATATTATAATCTAACAAGTATAAAATTCACAATCACTCGTTTAATGAGCATCTAATTTCATCCGTCTAAGTATCATCCGTTCGTTTTTCAACTTTCTAAAAATATGTGCGGCCAGCCAATGACTTGCAACCATTATCTTGGCCCGCGAGCGACAAAAGGTTGCCGTCCCCTGCCCTACTGTTTGTATACTTTTCGTTACTTTCGAATAATAGACTGTTGACTGGCAAATGAAAAGCTCCACCTTGGCTACAAAATTCAGCTGTGGGGCCTAATTTTCCATGGAGACCTAAGACATGGTCGACTTGGTAATTGGACGAAGCGCCCTCGATACGTCATATGGTATTTATCATGTCAAACTCTCCTCTTTGCCCGAAATAAACGTCCAATCTTATTCCACTACGAGCAAACAAAATTTTGTTGATGGCTGATCGAGTAGCAGCAGGACAACACTCTGAATAAGAAAATATTTTCCATCGCACCCCTGGTTACCTTTTGCAGGTTCGAATCCCCTGGGAGATGAATATGGATGAAAGCATAGCTGGACTCCTCGTCATCGCAGCGCCGTTCCCGCAACCACCGGTCAGTCGGCTTATGAAACAAATAACTGTTTTAGATGGAATTCTAGCGAAAAGAAACGCTCTGGTTCACCACCTAATTAAGCCGATTCAACGACCATCGGGTATCGATGCTCGATAACCAGTTTTGGTTTTCCGCGGCCTCCCCTCCCCGGGGAAACTGTGAATATTATTTTCTTCTAATTTTTACACGATTTGTTCTACTGGTTGGAGAAAAGAAAACTTGAATTGAGTGAGTTGACTCCCCTTAATAAATTTAAAAACCCTGAGTAACCCATCTCCTATATGACGTCTTACCCAGTGATTGGATTCAAATTTCTTGTCAGCAGGTTCCATCACAAAAGTCATATTTTTCAGCCGGTTCTGTTACAAACAGAACATTCACAGTAACCAGTAATGCTAACCGACTCGCTGATCTCATAAAATTCCGCAAGACGGTTCTATAGAACCGGTGCGAACCGGCTTAATCCCACCACTCGTCTTACCCTATCTCAATCCTACCTCAAGAATCACAAATCTGTTGACAGTAAATAGGAAATCTGTTTAATCGGATAAAAATTTGTGAAAACTGAAATCAATAATAATAGATAGATGAGTAAATTATAATGAACAAAGAAATAAATTGGAAAAATAATTTCCGCGCAAGTTGCTTTCGTTTAATCGAAGAGAAGTCCACTAGCGTTTAGTGGTTACCGAGTCATCAAAATGCATCCCTCAGTGGTAGGAAAAAAAAGCTGAAAACTTCAATTTCATGCACGCCTGGAGTTGTAATTTGATCAAATAAAATATTCCGAGCCGTACATGTGTGTTTTTCAGTTCACTTTTGTATAATCGAGCCATTCTGCCAACAGAAATACAGCGGCATCGCAATGTTACGGTAAACATCATTATGCTGGCGTTTTTTAATTTACACAAGTTCTAGTCTCGAAAGACTATTGTACTCATTTTGAGACCATGTTATTACGTTTTTAAATTTGCGCTACGAATATTGTCTATGGTGGCAATCATTATACTCGAAAATGTTCGGAGCTCTACCAGTGTCGGTTCGCTTTTGAAAGTTGGAACCGTTACACCAAAGCTATAATTTTGAGATAGCTTATAAATCACTGCAATTTCGTTTATGATATAATTTGCGCAATTAATACAATGCGGGGGCTAGATTATGCTCAAGTAAACACTGAGCGGTGCCAGTATCTTGTCCTATCAGTTTTCTCTCTCTCTCTCTCTTCTCCATATACATGGTCCCTGTCAATCATCGCCAAAGTCCATTTCCATCAAATTCTTAAACCGGTTTCTCGTTTGATCCAAACGCTTCATTAGACCTGGCATCAAACCTAAAGGGAAAAGAAAAATGCTCAAATAAATATACACAAGTGTCGCGCATCGGTACCGGTAAGGTATTGGGGGGAGCACAAACTTTGTTGATGAAGATCGGCGAACAAGGTTGACTGAATAAAGTGTTCTTATACGTCATGAAGGTGCTCCCATGAATAAAAAATAGGGGGGTGAGATGTGCCGTCTGAAAATTTTGATTTCTATCAGTTACAAAATGGAAACGATTTTTCAAACGATCAATATCTCAATATCATTTAGCAAAATGGGCCACTTTATGTCCAATGAGTAAGAAAAGAAAGTAGACACAACCCCCTAGAGCCTATAGGAAGTTTTAAAATAAATAAAAGTAATAATCTTCAGCAAAGAATTAAAAAAAGCGATTTTTTCATAGGAAAAAAACAAAAAAAAAGCGCAAGGAAATGGAAAACAAGAACGAAAACAACATTATAAGAAAACTATCCATACCTACATCTCGTGTCTAACAAGTATTAAAGCGAGATAGCGATCAGAGACCGCCGACTTATCGATCCAGCGGCGTGTATCCTACGCTTTAACTCAATAGCGACACCGCGTGTCCCATCACTAATTAATTAATAACTCGCTAATTATACTAATTAATTAATCCAAAATCAATAGGCTTCAAAGATATGATGAATGCACATGCAAAATTTGGAGCAGATTCAACCTCGCTTTCGTGAGATATTGCGTAACATACGAGAGTGTCTAACAGACAGACAAATACCCATCAACATACTTACCGATCAAGATCAAAAAGTAACAAGATTACAATCTACCTTTTTCTCCGAACAAAGAGTTTGACGTCCTAGCCATTCCCATTCTGCTACTCTTGTACGAATCTAATGCGCCCATGATGTCAGCTGCTCTTCGTTCCATCCTGTTGCGAATATGAGAGACATCGTCATCCGAGAGAACCAGATAACTCTCTCCAAATACTCTCATGTCTTTCTCCAACGCACTTCTCTCCTTTTGTAAGTCCTGTCCAAAGATCATAGAAATAATGTGTTTAGAAATGGGTATTTCAAATCGAATAGTTAATTATTCGAATAGACTCGGACGAAAATTTCGAATTGCCGGCATCTTGTTTTTTCAGTCCGTCGAAGGTCGAGGCGAATTCAATTTATTTTTCAATCGTCATATTTTTGAAAATGCAATTCTGAAATATGACTCCTTTCCCTATGGAGTTATTGCGTGAACACTGCGCGATCTGACTGAGTCATGGATTATGGATTTATGGGAAATGCCCAGCCTTCGACGTGACCAGCCGTGGAAAGTGTCTCTACGGACAGTGATGTGATTCAGGAGGTTATCGCGAACCCGTTTTTGGAATGAAGAATGAGTGCGAAAGGATTGCTGTACTCACAGGGTAATTGCAAACCTTGACGTAGCAACTGTGATCGAAAGGCAGTTTCATTTTAGCGCAGTGTGACATGAATCTCAATCGCCAATGTTTACTCACACATGCATCTAAAATTGAACTTTTCAATTACAATGGCGGTAACATAAACCGTGTCTGCTAGGTTTCACCACGAAACTCTGATAGGGAGACGATACATTTGGTAATCAATGCCAAAATATCAAAGATTGCGGACCCTCCAAGAATATCAAATGCTGTCTGTTTGGATACCCAATTCCACAACTGGAACACTACGCCGGCAAATACTATTCCCACATCGATCGACCTGTGACCGGACGAGAGGCAGTGTTTCTCCAAATGAATAGCCCGGCATATCAGCTTTCCTTTCCCGCCAGAAAATATTTTAAAAAATTCTATCCGGGAAGACTTGTTTGAACATTAGTTAAAAATAAAATGAATATACGAACCTTCAGAAGTTGTTTGGATTTAGATAGAGATTCAAGACCATCTTGCGCGTCGCTTGGCTTTTTGCTGATTTTAACTTGTCTTGTGACCACGCCCCTGTTACGTGATTGGCCTGTTTGTTCGTGATGGACAGGTATGGAAATTGCCTTCGGCTTTTCTTCTTTCTTCTGCTCGTGGATGATCGGTATGGGTATGCTTTTCCTTTTTTCTGGAACAGTTTTAATTGGGGAGGGGGCTGGTTTCGGGGGCTGCGGTTCTGGCGGAGGGGTGGGCGTCGGATCCCTTATAGGCGATGGTGAACCCCGATTTGAAACAGGCTCAGGTTCCATTACGGGAGATGGTGACTTTGGCGTCACCGCTGAATCAACCTCGTCGAGAAATTGCTTGTCGCTAGGTGGCGGTGTGGGTTCATCTTTAACGCGATCGTAGATCGGTTCTTGGGTTTCCCAAGCAGGAATAAAATTCTTTGCACCCTGAAATAAAAACATAAAAGCAAAAATCAAACACTTGAAAATGCAAGTCGCGAATCGGTACTGGTACGGTAAGGCTTTAGAGAACTGAATTTCATAATAAATGTACTATCATTCAATTGAAATAGGTCTTTTAGGATGTTTGCAAAAACATATATATACAATATATAAGTTGTCCATAAGGTCTTTTTATATTACAAAAGGAATCGATACCTTATATTGTTTTGGCGCTCACAGATGTATTAAATGAAGTAATAATACTTAAACAATTACTGATTAAAAACAACAAACCTGGTTAAGATATATTGGGAACTGACTTCATAACAAAAATTAAAACCATAAATGAACTTCATAGACGCCCTGTATATATATATATATATATAGATTTTGAAGGCCATCTTTTTCGTTACTTGAGATTATTTGAGATCAATCGATTTAGGTATTAAAAAAGCGCCTTTTATATCCAAGCAACAATAATTTAACAAAACTACGCACAGAACCACGTATCAAACAATGAACTCGTTGAAACGTCGACAAATGGCGCTCTATGGATGTTTCCCCGACCCTTAACCCCAGAATTATTCTCCCATTGTTACGTAAATAAATAAGGAAATCGATGCTCGGGGAAACATTATTGGCAAATGGTCAATGTGAGCGCAAGAAATTCTGCCAAAATGTTCTTCAGTTACCTCACAGTAACTTAAAATTACTGTATTTTATTGCGGAATACCAACCTTTATCCACGGATGTTCTTTACATTGATTTATAGTCGATCTTTTTCTGAAATAAGGAAAAGAATTTATTTTTAATTCGTTCATCTGCATATTTAATTTTAACCAGAGCAGGGGTTCCCAACCTTCCATACCTCGTGGCCCCGCTTCTTCTAGGCTTGTGGTCCACTTCCGGTGGCTTTTAGCACTCATGGCCCCCCGTTACATTTCAGTGGTATTCATAGCGTTATTTTGATTTGTAGATTCTAAATCCCATTAGGTTCAAACAATTCACGCCTAACGAATTAAACGAGAATATCGGTCGGAGACCGAAGACTTATCGATCGAAAGTTGGGGATCCCAAAACAGAAACTGCGGTTTCGATTCATCCGCTCTTACTCCATAGTGACACCGTGTGTCACATCACTAATTAATTAATAACTCGCTAATTATACAACATGATTCATCCAAAATCAGCAGGCTTCTGGTCCGATATACAATGAATGCACATGCAAAATTTGGAGCAGATTCAATTTCGCTTTCGGCAGATATCGCGTGCATCTAACAGACAAACAAACAGACAGACAAACAAAAATACCTATCAACATACTTATCGATAAGTAATAACAAGTCTATCACTGAAACTGCGAAGAACGGAGAGTTTTCTTAGGGAAGGGAAAAAGCAAATCAATTTTGCGCCTAGCATTGTCCCCATCCAACTGCTCCGTGGCCCCTTTGGGCGGGGGTTTGGGGCCTTTTTAAAGGGCACGGGCCCTTGGTTCCTAGTTGGGAACCGCTGGACTGATGTATTCTATACTCAGTTGGACATTTTCATTTTAAATTTCACGTTAGACTTATTTTTTATGGGTGCCAGTACTGGTTTTGCGCACCTCCTTTACCCTGAAATACGCCTTGTTACTTGTTGTTGATATGTTGATAGGTATTTGTCTGTCTGTATGTCTGTTAGATGCACGCGATATCTCACGAAAGCGAGATTTAATCTGCTCCAGATTTTCCATGTGCATTCATCTTATCTCGGACCAGAAGCCTATTGATTTTGGGCGAAATATGTCGTATAATTAGCGAGTTATTAATTAATTAGTGATGGGACACAAGGTGTCACTATGAGGTAAGAGCACTGTTTTGGGGATCCCCTAACTTTCAATCGATAAGTCTTCGGTCTCTGACCGATATTCTCGTTTATAATTTATTGCAAACTTTATGTCTTGTGCTTATTTTCAGTATGGTGAAAAAATAAACAACTGATTAAAAGATTTATTGCTACGCATACCTCGGGTCTTTTATTAATAAGCGTTGGATAAAATCTTTCGCCAAGTCGCTCGTTTCTCCGAAATATTCTTCGTCAAACTCATATTCAACTTTTGTGATGTTGTCGAATGTTTCTGTCTTGTTGTCTCCGAGAAATGGTGAGCAACCGCTTAACCTGTGACGTATTAGAATTATCATAGAATAAGGAAGTAAAACAGAAGGTAGGAAACCGAATAGCATAGTCAGGGCCGACCTATGGCTCAGTATGCCCGCATTTTCATAGGCCCTGCGTCAATTATAACCTTATAATTTGATGAAATATATACTCAATGACTTCGTGTAATAATCGTGATTTTGACTTTGAGACGGATAAAATCTTAATTTTTAGCCGTTATTTTTATCTCTAGTCAGAGTAGGCTCAGCGTAATTCATTTCGCATATGCCTCAGCAATAGTTAAGGCGGGACCTGCGTATTATGAACCCTAACATTAAGTAAGAATTTGCTGATTATAACGTTTGGCATTGAGAGAATTTTTCCGATCGGAAGTAAGTGTCAAAAAATGCTGCGGCCACCATTACAGCTATATGCGAGCAAATTAAGTTGTTTAAATTTCGAAATTTTCAGTTACTCACAGAATATAAGCGATGACACCGATGCTCCACATATCAGCTGGAAGCCCAATAGGTTCAAAGGCGATAACTTCTGGTGCTGTAAATAATAGAAATAAATAGTGAATGAAGAGGAAAAGAATACTGGTTTTTGTGTGAAATTAACGGAGTCTTGCATATCAGTGGCTGGTTGTATAGAGCCTTGTTTAAAATGTCGTTTAAAAGGCCTCATAGAAATGGGACTTCTTGGCTCGGGCGTATCCAGGGGGCGGTGCGGTTCCAATAAAACCCAATAAGCTTTTGTCACATTGCAACGGTACGACTTAACCGGAATACCGGTAGGTGCTCGCCACTAATACAGTCTAGTAATACTGTAATAATTAGTTCAGAAGATCCAATGTGCTGCAAAGACACACAAATAGGTTCGAAATTCACGATGCAAACGAAGAGACTTTATTAAAATAGTGTAAAATCCACGCTTAAAGCAGATAAAATAAGAGCGACAAAATACGGTCCTTACTCAGCGACAGCAAAAGCAAAGAAGGGAGACACTGCGAATCCGAAGCAGTTCACATATGCAGTGGTGGTTGGAGTCGAGTAACTGAATACAACTATTGGGCGAATTAGGGCTCAGACTCCACACACCAATGCATATGCATTAACTAGACAAGAAATATAAATAAAATAATAAACAATAAAAATAGTACAACTCCAGTCCCGCCACAACATTTTTAAGAATTGAACTTTTTCGATTCTCCGTTAATATGAATCAGCGGCGTCTTTTGGTCTGGATTTCAAGGCTGTTCTAAAGCTAGTTTTGATTTCAGGTTGTGCCCTATGTCCATTTCAAAGTTTGGCTGTATAGGTCTTAGAATTACAAAAATGCGAAAAATCCTAAAAATGTGACATAGGCTAAATCGGCTTTTCTGCTGCGATATTTACTTATCAATAATAACTTACCAACGAATTCTGGAGTACCATGGAGATTCTTCAACTCTTGTCCTGGTCTAACAAGCTGAGCTAGTCCGAAATCAATCAGTTTTATTCTCGGATTGTCGTCTTTGATGTCGTAGATCATGATGTTTTCAGGCTGTTGAAGTTGAAACCTTTTGTTAAGTTCTTTTTTATTAACCCTCTATCACGCTAGCGATATTCTGTTGCCCGAATACATAATGTCATAACAAGTGCACCCCGTTTCAGATTTAGAGATCCAACACGCACAACAGGATCGACGGAAAATTGGATCGAATTTCTGTTTCGATAGTTTCTCATAGTGGGAACAGAAATATTTACTAAAGTATACTAGACTAAAATGTTCAAGTCATTCCGAGAGCCTTCAAATTTAATGATATATTACCTAGTTTTGCTTTAGATTTAATAACCAAATGCGTATATTTAGCACTTAATCGTAATCACCAAATGGGCCGACATTTTATCGTGTATAAATAAATTGACTAATCTCTATTAATTAAAAATTATGGCGATACGCTCGGAAATATGATATCAGAAATGAAATAAAATTCTCAATAGATGGATGATTGCACTATTCATCCCTCCATGTATTGCACAAGGCGACATTGAGTATGTAAGATGCTACTATTTAGGATCTTTCGGATTCGGCATTGCCATTTTTACACACTGGGCGACGTGGCGAGCATAAAGTTTGAATCAGAGGTTTCAATGGCGATGTCAACATTGCTATTTCTAAAGCTTTGACCGACAGACCCCAGTCCGCATATTAATATAGACACGAAATGCACCAGTATGGATTGTTTTCCTAAACGTGTTGTTGTTATTCTTGTTGTACTAATCAATTTCAAGTCATCAAATTCAGATTCAGATAATTTCTTTTTATCATGCAAGAATCAATGCAAACACAACACAAAAGTGTATAACGGAATTGAAAAAAAATTAAAATATACTCATAAGAAATAACGTCAGAGATCCAATGGATAAGGGGTCGCTAAGGACTGTAACAGTCTTCGAGTCAGCGACACCTGTTGGCTGATTAATTCAGAAGGGAAAGACTAAAATATACTAATTTGAGAAGATAATTTAATTTACTAATTTAACTTCAAAGATAAAAGGGATCGCTACTACCTAAACTTTTTCGACATAATCAAGTGATTTCAACAGGCAATTGGAAGAGGTTTGCATATGCCGAAGTATTTGTTATTAAATTTTGATTTTTCAAATAAATTACTTCTCAGTAAGTTGACTAAGTATTCTCAACAGATTATTAAAGTAGGATTTCCAAATTCGTGGCCAAAATAGTGTACTCGATAGACGGAGTCGGCGCCGTTTTCAAATTTTGAGTTTGGATTCAGACTCCCTTGTATATTTGCCCCATTTGATTAAAACGTCTTACTATCAAAAACATATAGAATACCCAACACACGTCTATACCTTCAAGTCAAAATGTGCGATATTCTGGTCATGTAGATATCCAACGCTTTCAAGTATTTGGTGAATGACGCAAACTGCTTCCTCTTCTGTCAGGCATTCTTTCTCAGCGAGGTAATCGAACAATTCACCACCAGCCACTCTGTGAAAGGGAAATTTTTATACTGATTGATTTGAATTCGCCAAAGCGGGCGCCACTGTACACTAGTGCACCGAGCGATTTGCTAAGTGCGTCCCGAAAATTAACGGAATTGTGTTAAATATAACTAATATATAATTAAATATCCTACATATTGTATTTTATGTAAATGTTTCATTGTTTCTTATTTTAAATGCTGTGTATAAGAACAGTAAATTTATTTTACTTTTTTATGTCGTTTACTCTCTGTTACGTAATGTCTGCCTTAGTTGTTACGTACTTGGTACGTAACAATAGAGGCAACCACAAGTTGCTTCAATTTCACGGACTGCAGTTTATGTATCTACTGAATTGATAATACAGTCCCATTATACACAAATTAGGTATTGCCATGGCTGTATAATTACTATACTAACCAGGCACGGAAGTGTCTTCGCTTCGTAATCTCCGCTTGCTGAGTATGTTAATCGAAATTATATGTTTATTTTGAGCAACGAAAAATTATTTTAAATTAAAAAAATTATTTGTTAGCTTGTTATTTTTGAGGTGGGGCGCGAGTATTCCCAAATTCTAAAAAGGGAGCGACTTAAAAGTTCAAGAACCACTGGTATAATATGACTCATATATAGTACATTCCCAATATGCACGAATCACAAAACGCCACGTCTGGATGAGTACTACTACTCAAACATGGAATGACCTTAGCTTTGTAATCTCCGCACTTAAGTATGTTAAGCGAAATGATATGTTTATTTTAACCAAACGAAAAAATATTGTCCCATAGTATATTGTCTTGAATAGCCTAGTTCTAGTATAACTCATAGATAGTACATTCCCAATATGCGCGAATCACGTATCGCCACGTGTGATTAAGTAATACTACTCAAACATGGAATGACCTTCGTTTTGTAATCTCCGCACTTAAGTATGTTAAGCGAAACGATATGATACGCAGACTCCCTTGGGACATTTAATTAGTTTATGTGAGAAGTCACATTCCTGTGCATATATACGTTCTGTGAGACCTATAAAGATTTCAGCTCATCTTCTTGTGGGAATTTTCATGAATTGCGCAACTGGGATATCGCGCAGTGAAATCGAAATCTGGAGCCTTCGTATTCACAGAGGGTAATAGGGTATTGAGTACTGAACGCAATTCATTTGGCACTCGCTAGACTGAATTGCTAGCCATAAACCCCACACACGCTTTTGAAAAAAAAATGCGTCAGAAACACGTAATAATTATAAAACATATAAAAATTGAAGCCTGAATATAGAATCTTAAACTTCTGTGGAAACGAACTATAAAGCGGATCTACCCTCTCGCTCGCTTGTCACACCAAATTTGTCTCCGCAACTAGCATACCTATTCATTCTATTATATTCAGACATGCATATATTCGATTACAAGCAATTTCTCAAGGGAGCAGCCATGAATCTTCAAATAGGTTCTGAAATTTCTAATTGACATTTAGACGCTAGTGAGTCCGGAGGCCGAAAAAAGTGGGTTTGTAAGAGTCACCAGAGTCTGGAAAGCGTTTCAAGCCACGAAAAATTGATTTTTTCTACATTTAAAAAAGGGGTCCTCCCCACAACAACCTCTTCCTTCTGGGTATCACCCCATTCTGTATAATAGTTCAAACTGGTTTCCTTTAAAAAATTTCGCATTTTTAAGGTAAATCGTCGAAAGAAACACTTTTAAAACGTATACTCCCAATAACTCACAGTTCAAGAATTAAGGTTATTTCTTCTCTACTCTCAAAGCAGTCGTGTAGTTTTATGATCCCGTGATGTTCAATTCCGCATAGTAAGCCGATCTCACGCTCTATGTCTTCACGTAGAACCTGGATAAATAGAAAGGTTCAATAATATTGGTTCTTACTTCTTTTTTCATTTGTATTACTAAATTGGATAAATCAGATATCTGCATGGTAATCCTGATTGAAAAGAAAGAAGGTGGAGACTGATGGATAGCAAGTAAAAAAAAATTAAAACGAAAATACATTTCTGGGGAAAATGTTGTCCTAGATTAATAAACACTCAACTATTTTATAATCAGGCATTGAAAATGACTCGTATAATACGGACCCCTACCTCCCAAAACTATTTGGGGGGGGGTCTTCATAAGATCTAGCATGGGGTAGGGGCAGTGGCGTGCCTAGAAGGGGGCAACCGCCCCGGGCAGCACATTGTAGGGGGCAGCAGAACCAAGTTGTAGAAATTGCGTTATTACACATGCTCTTCTAGATGTGTTCTTAATTAATTAAAAGCTAACAGTATGTTTTCTGTGGTGATTGTTATTCAACAAGGGTTGTTTCCCCGACCCATGACCTCAGAAAAAATATTCCTATATTTTACAATTGCAACATTTTTGATGCTTAGTTTAATAAATCAAACGTTTATTTCCTACTTGACTATTATTTGATTTATTCTCGTGTATGACGACATCTATAATCTGTTTATCACCCAAATTATTTTAGAAGTTAGGTATAAGGGGCAGCATTATCAGAAACTCGCCCCAGGCAGCAGACTAGTTTGGCACGCCCCTGGCTGGGGGATATTCGCATGATCAAACCTGGATGGAAGGATCTGGCCTGACATGACGTCACTATAACCAAATTTTGATACGATATAGACTGAAGGGTGGGGACTCGAATATTGATTTGAGCGCGGCTGGGTGGGGGAAGAGGGCTTGGGGGTCTTTCATATAAGCGTGGATATTTTTAGTTGAATTTTTTTTTTTGGGGGGGGGGGGGGGGGGTTCTTAATATGAAGCAATTGGGCCTTGAAATAAAACATTAAACGGTACTTACCCCTCTTCTGCTGGCCTTTGCTCTCTTCTTTTTGATACATTTTGCTGCGAACTGCTTCCCCGTTGAAACGTGTTCACATTTTCGAACAACGGCAAATTGTCCACTGGAATATATAAATTATGGTGATATAGTGAGCCTATTTTTCATTCACGTGTCTATAGATAAGGGGGTACACAAGAGGTGGGGTGCGGTTAAAATTTCCGTGGCTTTTCACACAAGGCTTTGTTTAGTGTGGGGGTGGGGATACGTCGTAAAAATCCCTCTATACGGTAGCACACAAGCCCAAACATAAAGACCCCGGTTCAAAAAAACATGACAGCCCCCTGGAGTAGTGCTTACTTGTCCAGGCCCTTGTTCTGGGTAAAAAAACGTGCACACCATCAGAAATATGTTGTAACGAATTTGGTAGCTTGTAAGCCAAACTGTAGAGAATTCAGTTTCTACCTGTACTATAAGCTACTGTCTAGATCAGGGGTAGGTAAGGTTTTTGGACCAGAGGCAATGCATTTTGCCTACCTAGACTGGCGGGCAATGTTCCCTCTAATTTTTTGTAGTATGTGTGCGCAGAAATTTTGGTATGTGCGCACTTTTTTGGAAATGACTAATATTTGTGCAAAAACCAATGAAGAAATTTCGGCGTTCTAACCGGGTAATGGGTGAGCCAACAACAAACTTTCTCAACCTGCCAACGGAGCATATGGTTACATTACATCGAAATACGTCTGTGCGCAGTAAATCTATGCGTGTGCGCAGCCTCTGAAAGCTGTGTGCGCGCGCATGTAAGTGTGCTGGCGCGCCATGTAAGTGTGACATAAAAAGTTACATTTTATGAACAATATTTACAGTGTTACAAAGCAAAGGTGGAAAACAATAAGCCTTGTGCCAGAACTAAATTTAACCGCAATCTCAACAAATTCCCTGGGTTATTTTTAACTGAAACATTAAAATTTGGTCAAGTCCGGTTGTGACAGCATCAGGCGGGCCAGATTGAATTACCCAACGGGCCGGATTTGGCGCGCGGCCGTACCTTGCCTGCCATAGAGTCTGGTAAAAAAAAGTCGTTTAAAAGCCCTTCGCACTCACCTTCCTATTTCCTCTGTTATTGTGAAATGCTCTTCCACATTTTCCTGCTTTATTGTGATCGTCATTGTATTTGTTTTATATGGAACCACATTACTAGATATTGGAATTATTTACTAGAGATCTGTGATAGAAAATAAAGTGTTCATGACAGTGGTCAGTCAGTCAGTCAGTAGTTTATTTTATCACATACCAAAAGTACACAGTAGACAAAAATAAATACGAATCACATATAAGACAATACTTTCAGTGTGAAGGGAGGCGCGATAAACCAGAAGAGGTTATCGCGCAGCGTCACCCTGGCGGAGTGAGTCTAAAAATTAAATCATAGTGAGAAAAAAGTAAGACAGGATACTAGCAAAAGTCGTGAATAATAAATAAAATAATAAAGTCGAAGACGGCCTTTTTACACATTTAAGTGACCGATATCACGGTGTCACTCTAGATAATATGAGAAAGCGACTCCCGACACCACTGGTCGAAGTAGTAACAGGAGTTGGTAGGAGTAGTAACAGGAGCCATGGTAACAGGAGTTGGTTATTGAATAACAAACAGAAAGATAAAGTCGAGTTAGTTATTCCAATCGATGCGGGAATAGTGTTATGGTCAAGGGCGTAGCCAGAAATTTTCAAAGGAAGTGAGGTCGTAGGGTCACCATATTTGAAAAAGCAAAATTCCGGACAGTTCATGACTATTTTCATGACCTCGTAGTAAAAAATATGCGCACGGTACAAAATAACAATTTCTTTATTAGCAGTGTGCACAGCACGATTGCAGATGCAGTAAAATTCCGGATTTCGGACATTCAAGCATTTTTTAAATTCTTCCCGGACGCAAAATTTAACCCTAAATTTCGGACATATCCGGAATTTTCCAGACGGTATGGCAACCCTAATTTTGACCTTCAAGACATTTGAATATCCACGTTTTTCCTTTCCCCTAATGGCTACCCTAAGTGAGAGATCTAAAATTTTTGTTTGCCAAGTTAGATCGAAACAGCTGGCGAGTTCGGCAAAACGCCGGAAAACGTATGTTTTCATGAGTCTTGGGGTCTAAAGATCTTTTCAAGCTACGGAAAATCACTATGTATGATACAGGATGATGCTTTTATTTTTTTACATCACCCACCCCCCACCCCCTGGTTACGCCCCTGGCAGTGGTCCCCAACCATGGGACCGTTGACCCCCAAGGCGGCCAAGAAGCAATTGAAAGGAGGCCACTGTGCTAGGTGGAAAACTGATTTTACTTTTCGCTTCACAAGGGAACTCCCCTTTCTTTCTGGTTTCATTGTTTGATAAGGTTATTTCGCAAAGTGTTTTTCTTTGTTGAGAATGAATTGTTTCAAAATAATGGGATTTGAACAGAAAACAGAAAAATGCATTTTTTATTACTTTCCAAAAAGGGATCCATTTCTGAAAGATTCACACGGAAAGTATTCGTCATGATTTTTGTCTCGTGTAAACGATAATAAACTGAATTTCACCGTTTTCCTCCCTGCTAGTTCACTCAAAATCTGCCCCTGCGATTTATTTCTTACGCCACATGTCTAGTGAACACGAATCTTTTTATTGGCAACACCTTCTAATTCTGAATTTTGGACATTTCGAACTTTAACTAAGGTTTTGTTTGCTCTCCTGATTCTGTTAATCACCTGTTATTATGATTATTGAGTCGAAGTATTATTTCACTCCGAAGACAGCTCCACTAATAATATTATTTTTAAACTACGATACCAACATAATCAAGTCCAGGCTGACTGATACAGCATAGCCAACTTATGCAGCAAGCTTGTCTCGAATAGTTATGTCAACTTGAACGAGAGACATGCACCGTCCTTTACGTTACACTAATTATCCAATCGATTTATGGTACACGAGCAAAATCAACTGCGAAAAAAAGTCGTAAAATAGTATAGTATTTCATGGTAATGCCTAGGATTAAGTAGTGCTTTCCATATTCATCCCAAGGCCGAGAAAAGCGGATACGACGGTTTAATCATATACGTACAGAATATATATAAGATGAAAGGTTTTGCCGAGAAGAAATGATACGTGTTCACTCACCTGAAATAATTGAATTATTTCATACACACACAGCCATAGAGGAGTTATAAGTAAGAAGAATGCGCTACCTCACATAATAAACAAAAATAATAATAAAAAATAAATAAATAAAAATTACTTGCCACACCATATTTTTAATTTTATAATGTTTGGTTCTGCCAAATTGACCGATTTTCTAAATGGGAGTGAACAGTAGAGAGAAACATATTGCCAATCTGATTATAGTTGGAGTCGAATCCCAAATTGCTCAACCTAAGTTGCCAGAATTGGGTACAGGCGTCTCGTTACACGCTTACACAGATATATTTCTGTAACTTTGATCTGACGAACGTTACACTAAAAAATTTTCGTTGGTCTCGCATGAAAAAACTATTCTGCCGTAAAATAGGAGTCCGTGGCTTTTTATGTTCGTCCTAGAGGGCAGAAAAATCCATTATTGCTACTGTACTAAAGTTCCGAGGAAGACATAATGACAATTAAGTTATTTGATTAACAACAAATGTTTGGAATCACAAATAAAAACCGAAAAAATTCGCACAAAACGACGAGAAAAAGCCAATGTTAACAACCATGCTTGAATATCTGTCTGAGAGACAGAAGTGTCAGAGCGTCCCACAAATGGCGATTATTACGTCATTGTTGACTCATTGCCGATGGATCATTGTTACGGAAATAAAAAAGGAAATCGATGCTCTGACAAACATCCATAGCGAGAGCTAATGGATATGATACACACTTATTTGTAAGGCCAACCATTATCTAATGCTGGGCAACAGAAAGATTTTGAGTCGGGCCACAAAACTAATAAAAATTGCTAGTTTTATTTATGTCACAATAGTTAATTTTGATTGAAGCAGCAATCAATGACGATGCTGTTTTCTGCTACTGAGAGGTAATTCCCATTTTAATTATAAACGTTTAAGTGTTCATTTTCGTAGAAAGATCTTAATTTTTCTTGTAGTTTTCCCCTTGCAATAAAAAGTTGTTGGGCCACAGGAAGTTTTGGGCAACAAAAATGGGCCACAATAAAAAAAAGATTGAGAACCACTGCTCTAAGTGCACTTTAAACTGCACCTCAGTAGGCGACGTATGGTAGTTGACGTCGGCCTGTAGTTGCTATTACGCGGCCCTGAGCGAAATAAAATGCGCGTAGCAAACTCTCGGAATAGTAATAAGACTGAAAATTATGATTTTGTAATGAAAAATAAATTCGATTTTCACATGTTACCAGAGTACAAAATCGCAATTAAAGTAATTTGCGACACTTGCACGCGGCGATGTCATTCAGTATACGGGGTTGTAATTTATGTTTGCATGGGAAATCGATTCATCTACATCTGAAATTTGCGTGGAACCTATGGAAGAGCGCGGTCGACTGCGGCCGCATAAGTTTCGGTGGCCTTAGGCTGTCTCGGCAACGCTTTAAATAGTGGTTCCATTACATTTGAACCCATGACAATTGCACCTGTATACTATTGCACCTATGAAAATTTTTGTTGTTTTACGGATATTTGAACTCATACTAACCCTAACCCATGGGTTTTAGCACCCGCATATAGATTGAACCCGCGAATATACACATGGGTTCAAATGTACGTGGGTTCAAATGTACGGTCGCCATAAATAGTACCTTCTACCGTTGACAGTACACTGTTTGCTTCAAACCATTATTGTATGTGCATTCCATAGTAGTAACCGTGATTCAAGATGTGTGTTCATGATTTCATTTATATGTATGCTATTACAGTATACATGTACAAAGTTCGTCAATATTTCGTCGTGCAAGAAATCACAAAATAATACAAAACACTAAATACTATATAGAACTGTGTGGGGGTTTTCGGTCAATTCACCGCAAAAATCTTGTGTAATGGGTTCTCTAAAATTGGCAGTAACTATCCGGTTAACCGGATAATTAAAATACGGATTACCCGGATATATCCGTTATACGGGTTGTGAAAATTATAGGTATCCGAACTAACCCTAATTGATTTCTTATTGACCGATATGCGATATGTGAGGCGGTCTAGTGGTTAGAGCGTTGGAATGGACTTTGACGCGTTTCGGGTTCGAACCCCATGCCCGCTGACTTGCACAGTTTGTAAATAAATTGGGGACAAAGTGGCAGGATTCCTGCCTTTTTAAACGTCAAACGTCACGCCGCAGTTAACCGGTTAACTATACCCGGTTAACGGTTTTAAAGTGTTTTCCTGAAGATTCACAGCCCTACTTATCACACATCAGTGACACCTTGCTAGACCACAACTTGGGTTGTCTTATCACTTGGTTCCATAACATTTGAACCCGCGACAATTGCACCTGCATACTATTGCACCTATTGAATTTGTTTTTTGTTTTACGGATATTTGAACCCATACTAACCCTAACCCATGGGTTTTAGCACCCGCATATATATTGAACCCGCGGATATACACATGGGTTCAAATGTACGGTCACCTTACCACTTCGTCCTTTTGCTACTCAGCATTTTCATAATGTAATTATTTTTTGTGACGGGGCGCATGCCATACACCTGTGCCTTAAGCTAACACGGCTTAAACATGCATTCCGTCTCTGTTATAACGTTTATCTATTATGCAGATAAGTTTACATTTTTAAGGAAAATGAATAGACATATCTATATAACTTGCACATTGCACTCATGTCATTTTTCAACAACACGTGAAAGTCCAAGTCAAATTTACACTTATTTTCAACAGTTCGGCGTAGCAATAATAAAATTTACAGACGGGCGTGGATTACAATTACTTCGAAGCGCGTTTGTAATTAAAGTAAATGATTCCTTTTTTCTGTGTTTATTAGCTTTTAAGTGCAGTACTTATGAATATTTTACGATAAGTTCTTTGAAGCGATCGTAAAAATTGTCGAGTACTGATTTGACGTTCAAGTGAGTCGTGGTTCGTGAGGCCTTGGTTCGCCATATGATTAAGCCGTGTTATCGGCTTCCTCTCCCACACAGGTAAAATATGTAAATTCTGTTCTATATAATACTTATCGCATCAATATCCTTTTACTATTTCTCGTTAGCTGGTTTCATCTTAATATAACGATGGTATTGTGTATATACAGTATAAATGGAAAGATGGGCTGGAATGCATGGGATTTGAACCTGAGTCCTTCAACCTGAAAGACTTGATAAGCCTATAATTATCACACATATTGCTTTTTGACCTATGTATCATATATCCAAAACTCGTGATAACGAGACCGTGATTTAATGTTTTCGTTACTCATGCCGACAATGCGTCAACATCCGTGTATCATCCGCCTTCATTGTGAACTTTGAACCCGGTCAAATCATGAGTAATGCATCATATCATCGCAGTTCCGTGTGGCTGGAATACTAAACTTCAACGATAGCGTAGATCAGGGGTGTGCAGCCGTTCACACAGGAGGGCCAGATACAAATACCTGTATAAAACCGCGGGCCGCACTCCGCAAAAATTTCGGTTGTTGGTCTTATGACATGCGTTGCTCGCTTATGGCACTGTAACGTCATATGCATAGATAATAAATTGGACTAAAGTATTGGCATCGAAACGCAAGGGGATTGAAATAAATTACTCGCATATATCAAATTTGAGCTCAGCACACTATTCAAAATTGTCACTTCTCCGCGGGTCGCAAATTTTTTCCTTGCGGGCCGCATTTAGCCTGCGGGCCGAAGGTTGCACATGCCGGGCGCATATGATGATAAGGACATATTTGCGTACAAGTACCGTTTCAATCAGACTAGAGACATTTAAAATTACAGTATTATATATTACATAAACGATATTTACGTCGCCAATATTCCTTTACAGAGGAGGTCATTCAAATGGCGAGCTGGTCCATAAATCCATTCCTATTTCTAACCTGCTGTCTATATGTCAGATCTATAGCCCTTTTCGGCGGCACAGAGATCGACGCATTCCGATTAGCGTTACGAACACGCTTGCAATTTGCAACCTTTTGTGGTTATAAGGATTGATTAGGTTGTGGACGAGATTAATCCTGTGTGTTTACAAAAACTCTATGGTTAATTAAATCCCCCATAGCAGACTACACCAGACGCCGCGAATCAGCAAATATATAAAAAAAAAACTCTTTTTTATAAGCAAACTCGGAAACTAAATATCGACGAGAAACTCTAACATGATAATACCGTCGTAGTCTTCATAATAATCTACATTGGCCGACAAGTAAGCTTTTTCCCATTAGCGCATTTGCTGTTTACAAATAAAAATAGTAGCTTGTGCATCGATTAGATTTCTGCATGACTAAATACTAATCCTTGTTCTATTTTTTTTTTGCGCTAGCGATTCCGTATTTGTTCAATGCAAAGATGCTGTAGCAAGAGTAAAGATAACTATTATAAGTGATTCAAGAGTCTTGCTGCATACTAACAAATACATTCCTGTAACGTTCGGTCTTACCAACTTGAACTATTTATGCCTGAGGAAACCTGACCTTGGTCAGACGAAACGTTACATAAAAATATATTTACGTTAGTGCGCAGCAAGGCTCTTGAATCACTTAAAACATATAAGTGTTCGTTTTCAATCTATTGAATTTCCTTGATGTGATATAATAACACTGATGTTTATTGACATATCTTATCGTAGTGATGGATATAATTGTATCCATGACGGGATGCAATTGCAATCTGGTTGAAAAAGTAATACCTTCGCCGACCAATGAATATCAGCTTGTCTAGAGGTCACCTAGACTAGCGGGCCATGTTTTATGAACAATATTCACAGTGTTACAGAAGCATTAGTGGAAAACAATGAGCCTTGTGCCAAAACTAAATGTAATTGCAATCTCAACAAATTCCTTGAGCTATTTTAGCTAAACATCAAAACTTGATTTTAGTTTGGTTGTGGCAGTATCACGCGGGTCAGATTGAATTACCCAGCGGGCCGGAAATGGCCCGCGAGCCGTAGTTTGCTCATGTCTGTCCTAAACGATCTTAAACGCGGAATAAATATACGTATACAAGGATGCTACTGCAAGAGTGAAGGCGACCATTCTATGTAATACAGTAAAACATTTTCGTTTGTTTGTAGCAAGGGTCTACCTCTACCGATCAAACCGGACTCTTGCCAGTTTAAGTTATAAGCTACAGTTACCTTGGAGTTTTGAAAATAATAGTATACAAACACATGTGGAGTTGAAAATTTATTTATGGATATTTTATTCAGCACAGCAGCGACCCATATTGGTGAAGTCTCGGTATAACCCGACCCCTATCCTAACAATACCCAAACGTCCTATAAATCCACATGTATTTGTATTTGTAAAACAATCCGACTGTAAAACAAAAGCGTGACTCAAACTGACTTACAAGCTCTGTTACACTAAAAAGAAAGTTAGAACAGTGCACCTTGATGATACTCACATTTTTCCCTGGTAAGCATGAACTCTTAATTCGAACGTTTATGTTTAAAAAGGCGCTCACATGGGTATAATACATTTTGCGTCATTCGCTGCTTTAAATCTTTCGCCGTTTTCTCCGGTGTAATTTATTACTGTACTGTATCATTTTCGTGTGGCCCAGCTAGTCGGCTATATGGCCTAACGACAAAATATGTTGCACACCCCTGCTCCAAAGTAATAACCCGACTAACATTGGCATTCGTAATAAAATAATAATAATGGCCCCCGGAAGTGTATGACTACTGCATGCAGTAGCATGCTTATGAAGCGATTGACCGATAAAACTCGGACATGACGTGTCTTCAAGACACTGATCCGAGTCTGGAAAACTTCTGATCCGCCAAAAAAAAAAAAATAATAATAATAAAAATGACTGACGAGCCTTTTTCTCAGCGGAGCCTTGTATTATCACTCAAAATTGATAGAAATAAACGTATCACATTCTTAATTAACCATGCATCGCCACACACATTATCAGAAATGTTTAATTCTATACTACTTCTATGCTACGTGACGTCGGCTTTGAAATGAGCAAATTGTTATGTCTGCACAAGTCCTTATTCCCGGCAATACCTTGTCTTATCACTCAAAATTGATAACTTAAATCCTAAAAAAAATACACTTCCCAATTCTAAATTTACCTATGCATCACTACACACACTTTCAGAAATTCAGAATTCTGCGTAATTTGAGACCATTTCTATACTCATGTCACGTCAGAACAAGTTAGGCCAGATTATTGCCCCCAACTCTGAAAGCAGCATCAAAAACATGTAAATACCACGTAATACGTAATGCTTTAAAATCATTTTCGATTCAATTCACTTTGGCACCTACAGGTTCGGCAAAGATAAGCTTGCAATCTAAAATGTTTCTGTCCGGTCCTAAAAATACACTTTCATCATACTAAATTTGCCTATTCCTTACCGCACACACTTTCAGAAACGTATAAGGACGCGTAATAATAAACGACCGGTTTCATTTTGCAAATGCAATTTTCCTTATCACTATCCTATGTTTATCAACTGTGCTGTAATTGAATGACTCAATAACGCTCTAAAACGTCTTTCGATCAATCATAAAAGGCAGAAACTGTCTGACAAACGGACCCGGAACTTCCATGTCCCAAGCTTAAAGCTAAGAAATACCGCGCTTTAATGCTCTGTCGAGCTTGAATGACAAAATCCTTGCTTCATAAATCAAAAAACGGCGTGATGGTCGTTCGGCTGCAACTGGAACCACTAGTTAGGTTAGAACAGTGGTTTCCAATCTTTTTTTCAAGCAACCCAAATTAAAAATTTTTTTTTTTGTAAAATCGCAACTCAAGGATATAAGTACTCACATACGAAACGCCGTGTAGTGCTGCCATGGCCGTAAAATTAAATAAATAACTGATATAGAGCAGTTATTTTAGACAGCATTTATTTTGACAGAAATAAATCCACTGCAGCGGTTTATTTAAATTTCAAACGAAATAGATGCTGCCAAGATTTTACACCGTATACTTCTCGAATATACATTTACTACTGAGCTACACTACAATAGCAAATATAAAATAAACTATACAAATTAATAAAAAATAAAACCAATTTTTTCGAGTGACCCTGTTTTAGGTCGCGACCCATAGGTTGGGAAACACTGGATTAGGATAGGTGAGGTTGTAAATTGTGAGTAAGATAAACGAAGAAAATAACCTAGTCTAACTTTTCCTCACCTAACCGATCATAAACAGAATAAAAATCGGGTCAGAAACTTAATGGCGAGCGATAACATGAACCAATTTATCCTACCCAACTAATTTACTTTATCATAATCACCAATCTCTATTCTAAAAATACATTCCTGGATATCGTGTCGCTTGAATGTATCTCAAAGCCCGCTTTTGTTACTATTTGATGTTGGACTCACTCATTCATAGAATACGCGGCGCTCCATAAGTATGTGTTCCAGATTATTAATTTTGTTCGTTTACTTTACATCACGTTGTGTAAAGGGACTAAAACCTATGAGCGCAACACAAACAGCTCCCGAACTTGTAATATAACTAAAATTAGAAAAATCGGAATAAAATTATGGCCTAACCCTAATCTGGTACACATACTACGCTGTTCAATAACCCCCACCGGTTTATCGCGTCTCCTTTCAGACTGAAATACATTTTATATCTTTCTTTCTTAATTCTGTATGTACAATGTGTACTCCAGCATTTAAAAAATAAACTACACACTGACTCTTCCTCATTCTAAATTTACATATTCATCACCGCACACACTTTCAGAAACGTATAAGGACGCGTAATAATAAACTACCGGTTTCAATTTGCAAATACAATTTTCCTTATCACTATCCTATGTCTATCAACTGTGCTGTAATTGAATGACTCAAAGACGCGCTAGAACATCCTTCTACTAAGCTTAAAAACCAGAAACTGTGTGATAAACGGACCCGAAACTTCCATGCTCCAAGCTTAAAGCTGAGCAATATCGCGTTTGAATGTTCTGTCAAGCTTAGATGACAAAATCAATTCTAAAACTGGCATCGCTAGTTAGGTTAGTTTAAATAAGATTTAAGCTTAAAGCTAGGAAATAGCGCGCTCGAATGTCTCACTGTCGATCCTAAATGACAAAATTTATGCTTTATAAATCGAAGAATGACGCGATGTTCGTTCGACTGAAACTGGCAACGCAAGTTCGATTAGATTAGACTGAGTAAGGTTGTTTCCGTGAATTGTAACTTACATAAACAAACAACGGGAGGCAAAAATTAGCCCAACATTTCCTAACCGATAATATACAGAATGAAAATCGGGTCAGAAAATTAGCGGCCGGCAAAAACGTGGCTCAACTTATCCTTACCAAATAAGCGTTTATATTGTAGTCACCAATCACCATTCTAAAAATATACACCGGGATATCGGGTCGCTTAAATGTATCTCAAAGATCGGCTTTTATCAGAATCATATTTTGACTTTTTTCCCCAGTATGATTTAATGTTAGACTCACTCCCTCATAGGTGACGCTAATAGATAACCATCACTGGTTATCGCGTCTCCCTTCCCACTAAAATGCATTTTTTATCTTAATTAATTCTGTATGTACAATGTAAAAAATTAACTACTGATTAACTGGCTGACTGATTGTTTCTCATTCAAAATTCACATATTCATCACCGCACACACTTTCAGAAACGTATGAGGATGCGTAATAATAAACGACCGGTTTCAATTTGCAAATGCATTTTCCGTTATCACTATTCTGTGCCTATCAACTGTGCTGTAATTGAATGACTCAAAGACGCGCTAAAACGTCTTTCTACCAAGCTTAAAAACCAGAAACTGTGTGATAAACGGGCCCGTAATTACCATGTCCCAAGCTTAAAGCTAAGTCGCTCTCTGGTCGCTACAGTGTGTATTACTCACAACAGCTGCGAGGAGATGACGTATGCGCTATTACTAGCGAGTTACCGTTCATTATGTCACAACAAATATTCCTATTAATCTCTTTCCATACTGTTAAAAAAATCGTAAAATACATAAATTTTAGTGTTGTAATATGCTTGCATGAGAAAGTTTGATCTCGTTTAGATTAGACGAAACTATACGCTAATAACACTGTTAAGAATAACTGCAAATATGCAAATATGCAAATTTTATCTCTGCTTGTCTGAAGAAATCTGGCTTTGGCGGACAGAAATTTATTTACTTCAGTATGCAGCAAGATTCCTTGATCTTTAATTGATTGTCTCCTGTCTGACATCAGTTGGACGAAACACTGCGAAAAAAATAGTAAAATGCACAATTTTCATAGTTGAAATATGTTTGTCTTGAAAGTCTGACAAAATTAAACGAAACGTTGTAAAAACAAAAAAATAGTTTAAATATGCTTGAATGAAAAAGTATGACTTCGGTTTCAGCGGTACAGCATTCTAAACGCAGCGCACCTTCGTGAGTTCATTCGCTCAAATTTGCGTAATTGTTTGATGCGTTCGAATATATAATGGTGCTGTTTGTTAAAGATAGCGCAAAGGCTTAATGCTTATGGCGTTGAGCGTACTTATGGTGCCATGCCTCTAGTCATGACATGTGCAAACTACTGACCGCGTGTGAAATCCGTCCCGTTGCGAAATTTAATTTGACCCGCCTGATGCTGCCACAACCAAGCTAAAACCAAATTTTGATGTTTGGGTTGGAAAAAAGCTCAAGGAGTTTGTTGAGGTTGCGATTGAATTTAGTTTTAGCATAAGGCTTATTGTTTTCCCTTTTTTTTTTTTTAACACTGTGAAGTGTACATATTGTTCGTAAAATGTAACTTTTCTCGACACACTTACATGACCCATGGTCCAGAAAACTTAGCCATCCCTACTCTAGAGCCATGCTATTAGGTAAAGTCCACCACCACACCACAGGGTGTAATAAATAGGGCAGTGGATTCTGAACTGAAAATATTTGTATGATTTTAAAAGGGTAGCACTTTACATATAAGTTACGGCTTGCACAAATCCGTGATCGATGTGATGGCATGCGCAATTGACTGAGCTCCAGGAAGGCTTTTACCATTGTAACGTTGGTGATTGTACGTCAGTTCGCAGGTTCGAATCCCATGGGAGATGGTTCTGTGTGAAAAGCGGCTGCGGATGGTTCACGTTGCCGCTGTTTGGTTATGGCTTAACTTTTTACTACCATCACTAAAGTATACGCAACTGAAGCAATTAACTGGCGAGGTATTGCCATAATCCACTAAGACTGGGAACTGCATGTTAGTAACGATGAATGTCCTATTCTTCCAAAGTCCTAAGCCTGCGCTTTTTATTTTATTTCTTAAAATAGCTCACAGCCATTATGCGAGCATTCCTTTCAGAAAAAGGTTCCCAACTTCTAAAATATACTAAGAATATTGGAAAGGAAGGAACTTGGATATTGTGTATTGAACTGCAGGTCTTTTCTCCTTGTTTACTTTTTACTTCGGAACCGTATGTGGTACTCACCACAAGGATGCTTGAACGGGATAGTATTAAAGTGATAAGTAAAATATATATCATTATTGCTGTTTTGATTAAGTTATATCTTGTATTGTTTGGAGAAGTTAGACCATGATCTAACGAAAGCTCACAAATATACTTACTATTTCGTTGAAAGAGATCATGTTATTTTTACTTCTAAAATATAGTTAGACATACTATAATCTCTCCACGTTCTTTTGACAGATTTAATCATTTTCTCACAAGTTTTATTAGAGACAAATATAAGAAGTTCTAGGAGACGAATTGTTATTCCGCGACGCAATCAACACTATCTGAAGGCCGACTCTTGGTTAGGGTTATCGCATTCTTTATGTCACGTTATCAGAACTCACTTAAATAATCTCCAATTATAACCATGTTTCTCCAATGGCATTTACACTATAAAAAGTTTAACAAATTGACTAGAATCTATCGGTAACTTGGTGGGCTTTGTATTCAGCAATACTAGAAAAGCGTTGTGAACTACCCAGTTCTTGCTCCAATCATGATTTTCTGACCTGTTTCTTTGATCCCGTTTAAATTCGATTGGATTATTTCCGGCCTTCGACCGAACCCGCTAGCAGTTACGGTATAACTTGGCAATTAGAAATTTTTGAACCTCCCCTTCCTTTCAAAACTCTTGGCTACGCGACTGCTCTGCCTCAACATATCTTAACCGAATATAAGCATTAGATATATAGCATCGTATTCGTTATCGCATTCTCTGTCTCGTGTTATCAATACCTACTTATACAGAGTCTAGTCATAACTATGTTTCTGCAGAGACATTTTCACTATAAAAAATTCAACAAATTATCTTATATATATTGGTACCTTGGCAGGTTCGATCTCCTCAAAACAGTTTAATTGGCAATACTCAAAAAACCTTGATCGCTATCATGTTGTTCATCATTAATTTTCTGATCTCTTATGGCCGTTTAGCGCAGGGTTAGTCAAATTACGGCCCGCGGGCCGGACCCGGCCCACCGAAGTTGTTCATCCGGCCCCTTTGTGTCTGCTGAAATTCCGACTATAGTATTTACAAATATAAATATCCGTTGAAAATATCGTCATAATGACTACGATTGTTACATTGTGCTTATAATTATTATATAAACGTTATGCTAGCTGTTGGACCAGCTGTTGTAAACAAACTATTTTTTATTCATAGTTTTTCTTATTAAATTTTGACTCTACTCTCCGACTCAGTACTGAATTGGATTTTTAATTCAGCATAAAATTCATTGAAATAATTAATAATGGAATAAAACGTTTGAAAGGACTTAGGAAACTAAGCAGAATCTGAACACTATCTCGCTTAGAGAGCAAATAGTAGCAAATGTACCAGGTTAGAATTAGGTCATAATTTTATTCCGATTTTCCTTATTTTAGTGCCATTACAAGTTCGGGGACTGTCTGTGTTAGCCAAGTGAATATAACCCCTGTTCATAGGTATCAGTACATTTTAGGGTTGCCAAGGTTGGAGAAAATAAAAGACAATCAGCATTTTTTCTTAATGCTAAAAAGGACAAGGATCGAAGAGCTAACTAAAGGATTATCCTTTGAAATAAAGGACGGTTGACAACTCTAGTACTTTTATACAACTTGTAAAGTGGGCGAACAAAATTAGTTACCTCCGTTTTGGTACATACACTTCTAGAGCGCCGATTAAAATATAGATAAAATAATATTAAAGTAAAAAAGTTTCGTAAATTAAATAGGCAAAGCTAAACGCACGCCGTTCAGGCGCAAGATTTCGCAAATATTATTCGTACAGCTATTACAAGGTTGCCATATTTCGTGGCCTCTCTTGCTTTCACTTTATTATGCTTTTCTTGAATGGCTAAAAAAAAAAAAATTTTTTTTGATTGATCGACATTTGTTGACTGCCAAAAGTGTTGTAAACATTCAGTCCTGATCCCACTAATATCCTGAGGATAGATTCGCGCCACGCAATAAGTCAACTCTGAAATTGTTTTTCATTCCCAAGAGAATAAACTGGTCGGTGGACTAGCTGAGTTTACATCAATACAGATATATAATACCTCGATAACTAATCCCATACCCGACATAGAAGGGTAACCGGACGAGAGGCCGACGTTCGTCATATGATTAAGTCGCCTTATAGACTTTTCTATACCCTAGGATAAATATGTAAATCCTATCCTGTAAATACTATGACTTTTCACACAGTTACGTGATTCCTTGTAAATGCACCAAATTTTCCTGAAAAATCGTAATACTATTTATATCAAGAGCCGCGGTTCGCCCTGTCGCCCTATTCGTCTTTCCTATCTACACAAAAAATATGAAAATCCCTATTTATCAGCAGCGAATACCTATAAATTTTTTCGGCGTGCATGAACTGGCTGCAAAAGCAAATCGAGGAAAATGAAAATGTTTCCTGTCGAGACTGAAAAGTTTTTCCTTACGCTATGCACACAACGTTTCCTGCCTTATTTATAACTTCACATATGCACTTTCGTGTTCTGTGTTCCATAACCATCGAGTGAATGAAATTTTTTAGTGCATCAGAGGAATTTTTAAAACTACGTTTGGGTTTTCCCATCTAACATATTTCCCCGTCCATTGTATTTTTTTGTTAAGTCTTATCATATGTTTGCAGTAAATAATATCTTGAAACACTTACTCATCCGAATATCGTATAGGACAGTCCAAGTTTTTCTTTTCTTGTCGTTCGCGTATTATGCCCGTTGTTCAAAATTCAAATAATTTCCCGGGTTCCATTACATTTGAACCCACGTACATTTGAACCCATGGCAATTGCACCTGTATGCTATTGCACCTATGAATTTTTTTTTGTTTTTCGGATAGTTGAACCCATACTAACCCTAACCCATGGGTTTTAGCACCCGCATATAGATTGAACCCGTGGATATACACATGGGTTCAAATGTACGTGGGTTCAAATGTACGGTCACCAATTTCCCGATAACTTGTCTTGTGACATGTATTCTGTCCGCATAGTGGCGCTATAGTGTTGTAAATGTTACTATGGTAACGTCGGTGAAAATTGTTCGCTGGCTGAAGGTTCTACGAAATGTTGGGATTTACATAGGAATTAGGATTTATATTTCTTATCCAGGGGGGAACAGAGCCGATAAAACGGCTCAATCATACAGTGAACCACGGCCTCTTGTTCAGTTGCCAGTTCATGTCGGATGAGGGATCAGTTAGTCAGGTATTTTGTTTTCAGATGCATGGACTTGATTAGTTAACTGATGTTGTGGGTTGAAATCCCCATTTTTTGCGTTACTACTGCGTTACTACTGTACTATGCTGCATGCTCTTATACTGCTGATTTTGAAATAAAGAATAATTAAAAATGGATTTGTTTACGACGTTGCTTTTAGATGAGATGTTGAGTATAGTTTATGAGATGTTATAGTATAGTTTTTTCTATTACAGTATTAGGAAGTCCTTCTCATACAGACATAGTCTACCGGCCTGCTGCCAGGATATGACACCATCATCATAATCCCTGATGCTTTTGAAACGCTTAATTGGTTCATATTCATATCTAAAAATAGGTCTTAAATTATGTGTGAAAGTCTTGCTGGAGGCTCCTTTGTCACCATACAGCCATAGGGCAGTAGGGTGGTTTGCGTAACCGATATTTGATTATGCCTTTCACCGCCATCAAGTTCATGCATCAGAAACAAATAACTGGCTAACTATTTCCAGACCCAAATAAACTTGACAAGAGGTTGTTGTTCTCCATTGATTAGGCCGTATTCTCATTTTCTCCTTTCTGTTATTTTCTCAAATTTTATTGCTATATAGCTCAACTGCTAAACACATAAATTTGTTTTTATGTTAATCGGGTTATTTCTCTGAAGAGTTTAATAGTCATATTAAAAGATTGCGCTTCTTTTTAGTTTAGTGGTGTTTTATGCCGGTATAGCGTCGAGCAGATATGTTGTAAAAAAGTGGTGTGTTTTCGTCCTTTTATTGAATGTCTGCAAAATTAAAAGTTTTGTGCTAATTTTACATTACTCAAAAACCTATGCTTGCATGTGGACCATAATTACTTGCCTAGGACTACAAATTAATCAACATGTAACTTTTAAACCACGGTAGTGAGATAATAGTTCTAATTCAAATAGCTTGCAATCAAGTCATTTCGGATTGCCCAATTATCAATGATTTTTTTGGCAATATATTCAGCCATTTAGGCACAATTGAGCAGAACAATTTGGCTGCCACAACTACTGCAGAGTCAGAAGTTGTGCTTCATTCAGTGACCTTTTGCAGTAACCTGTACCAGTGTTGTAGGTGTCGCTGCTTGGAGATATATCTTGATCTCTCGCAACTGCGGTCACACAAATAATTAATATATTTATGTGTTGTATCAGTTTTCTATACACTTGTATAAAATAAACCAGTGGTATGCAACCCTTCAATGCAGGCGGGCCAGATATAAATAACTGGGTGAAACCGCCGGTCGCACCTTTATTCAATATAGGACTTCTAGTAGTTCCAGGCACAAACAATTTGGTAATTGATCTTATGACATGCGTTCATTTCACAAGCTAGCTGTTAAGGCATTGGCATGGATAATTAATCGGACTTAGGTACAGGCTTTTCATCGCAAAGGGGTTGGAATTACTTACAATCAACTGAATTACTCGTTACGCGGGCCGCACATCATTCAAAATTTTTCCTAGAGGGTCGCATTTGACCCGTGGACCGCAGGTTGCACATTCCTAGATTAAACAATTGACCGACTAACTTTTTTCTGGTTTAACTAGTAAGTTCCAATCAAAAGTTAAATTTTAATAGTTTATTTAAATCTCACCAACATGCCTCCGAAAAAGAAGGGAGGAAAGAAAGGAAAGAAGGGAAAGAAAGACAAGGAAGAAGGATCAGCGACAGGGGAACGTCCAACCAGTGGAAAGGAATTAACGGAACTCAGTAAAGAGTTTTTTATGATTCAAGTGAAAGATTTGGAAACAAGGTTAAACAGGTGAGTTGAAGCACGGTGTTAAGTTGGTACAAATGTATATTTCAAAAAAGCAATGCTTAAATATAATTATTCAGATGAGTTCCATTGAAAGCCTTCATTGTGCTTCATTTCTTGCAAGTTTTCCTCTCACACTTATTCTGTATTTGTACATTATTGCTACCCCAATCTATTTCTACTAAGTACCCTCACATTTTTGTTATTAATTCATGTAATTTACTTGTGTTTTACCTGAAGGTCCAATGACTAATGCAATACAACTAGGGCTGTCCAAGCGAACCGAATATTCGAAATCGAATCGCAAATCATTCGAAGCGCTTTTCGGCCAATTTACGAATCGCTAAAATTTGGTACATGATGAGCCTCACGACCACCTTTGCAACACCTTTTTCACCAGGCAAGCAAAAACATGTTCCCATCGCTTTCTTTGCTGTAAAAAGGTCTCTCCTATTTTCCGGTGACATGTAATTATCCATTTCATGCATGGTCTTAAATGAAAAGTTATTGGTAACAATGATTTAAAGATGACGTTTTTGAGAGAACACAAGGAGAAAAGAGCAAATTTTGTGTCAGCAAAAGTGCCAGTTCTATAAATAGAATCGATTTGTAGCTTTTTAGTCAGTAATCATAGAAACATGGTACTGGACTGAAACACGTTTTGGAGGTTCAATACCTTTTTCCAATAGAATTTGTAATTTCTTCTAATGGCAATACTTTGTTTCATCCATTTATTACTATGACAAATAATTGCACTCTTGTGAGTTGATGGCTGTTGTACAGCAAAAATATGATCATCAAATTATAATGTCATCAAACTAGCTCTGAATTTTTGAGTTTCCGAAAAACAATTTTGAATTTTTTAGGCAACAGTTATATCTATATTAATAGTTGTTTATCATTTTACTGAAAATTACACAAAAAATATTGGGTTATAATAGGATTAAAATAGCAACTTCGGGCAATAAAAGAGTCTGTGCAATTTCCAACTCTTAAAACTTGATAGTTTTCAAAACCCTAAATTTTTTGACCAGTTCAAGGAGGCTTGTGATCTCCTTTTATAACTCTGGAAACATAGGTATGCAAAATATTTGCAATAATTTAGGTATGACTGCACATATGTTATCACAATATTGAAGAGGAAGTTTTTATTGTACATTACAGACAAATTTAGGATTACGCAATAATATTCGATTATTCAGTTCAATTCGAGAAAAATATTCGGTTCGATTCGAATCAAAAAAATATTCGATTTTGGACAGCCCTATTTCAACCAAGGGCATTGAAATCCGTTATCTGATTATTCAAAATTGCAAATCAAATAGCCTACCCCTGGCGGAGCAATTCACGCTGATTCAGATAAGGCATTAGTCGGTGATTCTCATCCTTTTCCATTCTGTGGCCCATTATCTTTTTCATGCAAGCAAAAAAACTGCAAAAAAAGCAAAAAATTATTCTTGCAGAAATAAACACTTCCACTTGATTTTAAAAAAAAAAATTACTACCCAATAGGAAAAAAACAGCATCATCGTATCTTTCTAATACAATTAAATTTAACTAATATATCAATGACTTTAGCAATTTTTAATTGGTTTGTGGCCAATTTGAAAATGTATCTTTGGTCATCTCAGTGAATAATTCAGAGAATGTTTTGTGTAGGCCAATATGCGAGGCTGACGAAGGTCATCGACGCTCCGTTTTATATACCAAAATTATTTAAACTGTCAGAATTGGTTGTGACAATGTAAAAAAACAACCATAAAAAAATTGGTGCTCCCGAAGTATGCGAACCAAGATGGCGGACATCGGAACGTAACATGGGTAACAGTTTAGGGTTAGGCGATAATTTTTTTCCAATTTTCCTTATTTTAGTCCTATTATCAGTTCGAAGACTATCCAAGAGCCTCCCGTAGTATTTATATCTAAAATTATGGCCTAACCCTAACCTAGTACACATATTACATTCCGATGTCCGCCATCTTGGTTCGCATACTTCGGGAGCCCCAAAAAATTACCCCACATTCACATTTCACTCTACTCTCTAATTTTTACAATGCTACTAATCCAGATACCAGCAAGTTGCATGGAGCAGTTTTTTTCAACAACAACAATAACACTAACACCCCAGAAGCAAGAATCAACGTCAATTTAAAATCTCAACAAAGAGAATTTTAGAATATATTGTAAATCGATCCCTGGCAAAAATCACCCAAGGTCAAAGCTTGAAATTCACATATTTTTTATTTAATCCAGGTACCAGCAGAAATGTGACGCCCTTGATATTTCGAATAAAGAATTCCAAGGGAAATATGATCAGCAAGTCAAAGACAAGAAGGAAATTGTTTCATTTCTGAAGAAACAACTCGAGCAACGTTCTGACGAGATTTTAGATTTGAATGATAAATTGGCTGCATTGCAACAGGTGAATAAATAGCTTTATACAGGAGCGAGGAGTCTGAGAAAATTTTACTCCAAATAGAGAGGAGAAAACAGGTTTGGTTAACGCAAATTTTGTTTCTGAACCTGCCGTCCGGATAAGGGTAATTTTGGTTCTGAATCCAGAGTTAAACTTTGAGAACACCAAACTGCAATAACAAAAACTTTGATCTGTATATACAGCTAATATTAATTAGCTGTCAACTTGGGCATTTGTAGTTTTCGTTGAAAATTTTGACTTAGATTATTTATCAGCATTTAGATGTGGAAAAGGTGTGGTTCGCCTTCTAATTGAGCCACTTTATTACCTTTCCTCTCATCTGGGATAAAAATGATAACAAATTGGATGCAACGGCGGGTCAGATTCTAACCCCATGTCCCCCATCTCACCAAGGCTTACACAATGTCGGACCAGAAAGATTACTGTCTGTGGAAAAAGAAGTAATTCCCCACATATATAGATATCAGGTATCAAAAGTTGGTTCTGCAGGGCCATGTACAGAGCAAAAGGTTAAAATAAGAGCTGAATAGAAAAAAAATGAATAAATCATTGATTACTTTCAAAATTCCTCCATTTCAGGCCAAAGACACAGAAAAGGAATCTTATGAAAAACAACTGGCAACCCTGAAACATGAATTCCAAGAAATGAAAGATCAGCTGACGTCAGAAAATATGATCCTGGGTGGAAAGTTGTCTTCGCTTGAAGAATTTAAGGTATGGAATCTGCAGAAATTAATACGACCCCAAAATTTTCTGTTTCTCAATTATCTGTGGCAGGGTTTGAACTTCCAGGAGCCAAACATGTTGTCTACCTAGACTGGCGGGCCATGCGAGTGTGACATAAAAAGTTACATTTCGTGAACAATATTTACAGTGTATCAAAAGCAAAACTAAATTTAATCGCAATCTCAACAAATTTCTCAAGCTATTTTTAATCTAAAACATCAAAAGTTGGTTTTCAGTTTGATTGTAGCAGCATCTGGCGGCCCAGATTGAATTTCCCAACGGGTTGGATTTAGCCTGCGGGCCGTGGTTTGCCCATTAATAAGAACCTGCTATGTCGGCATGGCAAATTTGAAGTTACAGGTGTAACTGCGAAGATTCCAGTCCTTTCATAATTAGTAGCGCCTTACATATCAATGGATATTTGTACAAGGCTTTGTTTGGAGTGAAAGACCATAATAATCGTTGTATAAAAATTTTTTTACTTCCAGGTTCAAAAAGATGATTTGATGAAAAAATTTGCCGACATGGAAGAAAAGCTGAGACAACAAGCAGAAAGCCATAAAGAAACAATTTATAATTTGGAAAGAAAAGCTGTGGTGGATAAAGACAGGTGACTGATGGGTTTTTATGAGGAATTTTCACACTTTCATTCCAAACAAGTCTTTATACGAACTGCTACTGATATATGAAATATGATTTACAAATTTATCCCGGGGAAAAGGAAAGCCGATCAGACAGCTCATAAGGCGAACCACGGCCTCTCGTCCGGTTACCATTACATGTCGGGTCAGGTAGTTAGCCAGTTATTTGTTTTTCCAAAGCATGGACTTGATGGTGGAGGAAGCCGTAACCGACCAGCGGTTACGTGAACCACCCAACAACGGCGAGGAGTCCAGCAATCCTCTCGCACATAACTATCCCTGCATGGGATTCGTACCTGCGAACCCACGCAGAGTAATTAGAGGTGCAGTGGCGAGCGTATTCCTAACGCTTAGCACAATGCGCCACACCGCCAATATGTAACACTTATATTTTGAAAGGGATACAATCTTTATGGTTCACAGTCACATACTGTATTTGTCTTTCATTCTACGCAAGGCTCTGTACACTGATACATAAGTAGCTGCTTTTAAAAACTCAATTTGCGACCTTACAAATCTAATCAGATATTGAACTTTGGGTGTCGCTGCTCGATAACCAGTTTTGGTTTCCCGCGTCTTCTTTCCCCTAGTGAAAACGTATGTATTTAATTTTTTTTCCTCAATTCCGTAGCTTATTTTTTACTGTATGGAAAAATAAAATTGACTATGACTATCATATTTCTGTATCGCCTGCCTCTTTTACTGGAACCTGATTTTTTCCTGTGACAGCATATTGGACCGTTCTAAAATTTATGTTTTTCATCGCTCAGACTCAAAAAAGAAATGGTTTTACGAGTAAACACGGTGGCAGCAGAGTTTCGTAAGGTATCGAACAAGCAGATGGCCGACACCACAAAACGGACGATCAGAGAAAACGTTTCCATCAACTCTCAATTGTCAAAGATGTCTGAAAAAACTAAAGACCTAATTCAGGTATTCAATGATAAAATAACACCATTGTTGCCTTTCCTAAGTATTGAATATGAAAGCTCGGCGGTTGCCATCACACCACTGATTTCCCTGCGTGGGTTCGCACATTCAAATCGCATGCATAGATATTTATGTTTAAAATGATTACTGGACTCCTCGACACTGCAGGATGGTTCCCAGTTAGCGCTGGTCGGTAACGACTTTCTCAATCAAGTCTATGCTACTGAAAACAAATACCGGGCTAAATAATCCCATACCCTCTTTGGACTGGTAACTGGACAAGAGGTTGTGGTTCGCCATATGACTAAGCCGTATTATCAATCTTCCACTCCCGTGAGTTGATTATGTAAATCCTATCCTATGCAGTATGGCTTTATATGTCAGTGGCTTTTATACATGGCCTTGTTCAGAGCGAAAGGGCCAAAAAATTTTTTGTTTGTGACTATTCTTATCATATTCTCAGGAGAATGATGATTTAACTGACAAAGATCAGAAACAGAAAATCCAAATTGAACTGTTGGAGTCGACACAAGAGGAATTTGCAAAGAAGAACCACAGCAATTTGAAGGTAATTGATTTGTAAGAAAAGCGTTGCAAGTATTGTACTTCTTCGTCTAGCAATTTGAATTTAAGGTGTCCTAAGAAATTGCTATTTATAACAAGCTTTTGCGGTATGTGTTGCCCCATTCATAGAGGCAATTAACTGTTCAACTATTCACATATCCGCATGAACTGATAAATAAATGTGAATCTTTAGTCAAGAGTGATAAGTGCCACAGGTAGTAAAATCGGGTCTCCTGTAGTTTCGTACCTAACATACTTCTAGTGGGCGTAGCATAACAATTTTCTGACATGCCAATCCTAACCCTCACCTGACTACGCCGTCCAAAAATTACGTCATTATGACGTCACAATCACATCATAGAGCTTGCCAAATACTCGTACGATGGCCCGAAATGGCATCGGCGCCGACGATAAAGAACTGACTAACGTCAGCAATCTCTCTCCTATTGGGATCGTTGCGACGAGAAAACGAGAGAAATGGCTGTTCGATTTCGAGTTCTCGTCTGCGCGTCTTGGATGACAGTTCGTATAGTTTGAAGGGCTTTATTACGTCACTGTGACGTCGTAGTGACGTAATTTTTGGATGGCGTGGTCAGGTGGGGGTTAGGATTGATACGTGAAAATTTGTTATGCTACGCCTACTAGAAGTACGTTAGGTATGAAACTACATGAGACCCGTTAAATCTAGGTATCACCTTTCCCAGGTAGAAAATCATTTTGGTAATGGGGGAATCGGGTACGGCAGATAAAATGAGCACTCGCGGCAATGCCAAACTTGAGAAATTCAGGACTCTTCAAGAAAGAGTAGCTACAGTGCATTAGTTGCTGACGAGGTGTGTTTCCTTAGCTCACCATAGGCCATGTATCCGGTCATCAGCTTTCCTTTCCCCCAAAAAAATATAAAACATTCCTAAATTTATCCAGGTGATCAGAATGTTGACGGAAAAAGCAAAACAACAAGAAGAAATGATTGAAGAATATGAGATGAGAGAGCAAGAATATGAACAACTTGAGACTGAGGCAATGCATTTGAGAAATGAGAACTCTGAGTTTAACACTCAGATCGAAGAGTAAGTCTGAATATTCTTTCTGTGTTTCCTTGACAGTATAGACTCGAATTGGTTCAAGTTTTGTGTCTATTGCAATGTTATTTTGTAATGACTTAGTTAGAAACACGTTTTTATAACATTGTGTGCTTTGCAACTGGATTTTGTTAGCTAATTTTGCTAATATGACAGTGGCACTCAGGTACTTGTATAAGCTTTGCGACGCAAAAAGGTTGGAATTGCTTGCACATACCTGATTGAGGTAAACTGAAAACTCGTTTCGCGGGCACACTGTTTAAAATTGGCACTTTTCCGCTGGGCCGCACAATTTTTTCTTTGTGGGTCACATTTGGCCCGCGGGCCACGGTTTGCGCATCCCTGATTTGAAGGGTTGTATTCGACGCTGCCTTCCTCCCAACATACTGGGGAGCTTAAAAATGCTATTCTATCATGTCAAGATGAAAAAAATAGTCATCAGTCATCACACTATGTTTCTTTTTCTTCTCAGAATGAACAAACAGATTGCAACACTTGAGAAAGACCTTCTTGAAATGACGAGTCAGAAAGAAGATGAAGTCGGTGCCAAAGAAAGGTTGGAAGACGTTTTGGTAGCAGTGACACAGTCTTTGACTGAGGTATGAAGTAATTAGGATAGAATTTTCATTTCTATCCTGGGTGACAGGAAAGACGAGAATACAGCTTGATCAATCGTCTGCCACAATAATTATCTCCCTACATAATTCAAACCTGCGAATATGTGTAGGGTGATCAAAGTTGCGATGGCAAGTGTATACCTGGATAGGATAGGATTTACATATTTATCCCGGGGGAGAGGAAAGCTGATAAGACGGCTTATCCATATGGCGAACCACGGCCTCTCGTCCAGTTACCATTCCAAGTCGGGTGTGGGATTAGTTTTACTGTATTGTTTGTTTTCGGAAGCATGGACTTGGTGGTGGAGGAAGCCGTAACCAACCAGCGGTTACGTGAACCACCCAACGACGGCGAGGAGTCCAGCAATCCTCTCGCACATAACCATCCCTGCATGGGATTCGAACCTGCGAACCCACGCAGAGTAATTAGAGGTGCGGTGGCGAGCGTATTCCTAACGCTTAGCCCGTTGAGCCACACCGCCACACCTGATGCTCCACATGATGTGCCATCGAGTTTCAATTGTGTGTTCTCCTTTTCTATGGATAAATCCAACTAGGTTTTGTGGAAGCAGTCACTGATACATAATTGACTACTTTTTGGAGCCTGATTTTTTCAGTCCATCATCACACTCAAAATTGGGTACTCCCCTAATATGTGGTCCAGGTTAGGCCATAATTTTTGTCCCATTTTCCTTATTTTAGTTCTATTACGAGTTCAGGGACTGTCTGTGTTAGCCAAGTGAATAACCCCTTACCCATAGGTTTCAGTCTCTTTACACAACTTGATGTCAAGTGGTCGAACAAAATTAGTTACCTCTATATTGGTGCACATACTTCTGGAGCACCCCAAATTGAACTATTTATTACTACCAGGTTCTCCAAACACCAGAACTAGATGATGTAGATACGACAGTAAAACGACAAACCATGATAGAACGGTTGTTACTTGTGCTCAACTCAGCTGTTATCCTTGGTAAAGCTCCACCGCCAGCTGATCTATTCAAACAAAGACCTAAGGTAAGATGGGATACGATTTTCATATTTATCCTGGGAGAGAGAAAATTCATTAAGACGGCCTAATCATATGGCGAACCATGGCCTCTCGTCCGGTTACCATTCCATGTCGGGTATGGGATTAGTTAGCCAGTTTTTGTTTTCGGAAGCATGGACTTGATGGTGGAGGAAGTCGAACCGATCGGCGGTTACGTGGACCACCTTGCGGCGACGAGGAGTCCAGCAATCCTCTCGCACATAACTATCCCGAATGAGATTCGAACCTGCGAACGCACGCAGGGTACAGTAATCAGAGGTGCGGTGGCGAGCGTATTCCTAACGCTTAGCATGATGTGCCACATCGTCGAGGCGGTGTCGTTGAGAGTCTTTGAAAGGGGGTCACGGGAACAAGAACAATATTTTCGGCGTAGACTGATATAATATCAATTTTAATTTTTCAGGCTGTGATGGCTCCCTTGATTCCTAAGTCCAAGAACAGGCAACCAAAAGGGCAAACACTGACTGGACCATCTCTTCATTCCTTCCCACATTACAAGCTCGGTGATTTAGGTCTGGTACCCAGGCCGCCTCCAGCTCCACAGAACCGACCACATGAGACTGTTGCGCACCTCTCAAACACAACACGAACCAAAGGAGGCCAAGACAAGAAGTTCGTCGAATTTTTAGCTTTTAAACAACCCGCAAAACTGCCAGCTATACCACAAAAAATGACCTGATTTTATTGTAGAGAATTTTTTTCATTTCTTATCACAAATTTTACGATATATATATCCGAACAAACAGTTTTTGTTCACTTTAAACATAAGTATAAGTTAGTATAAGTTTATTTTGACTCCATAATCAGCATAATCGACGATAAAATAATTGAGGAAAACAAAATAAATAAAACTGATTATAGAATTGGGCGAACAAAACTTAAGTGAGGTTTAGAACGTACAGATTTTAGGATGAAAGGTGTTGTTAATACATGTTCCCCCAACCCATTTAATTAATATATTCTTATATTTTATATTTATATTATTAATTACTTTGTGGAAAAATGCTATTAAACATTTATTTTATTTGCATTACACTTAACCCCTTTAATCAAGGAACTAGATTTTGGTAGATATATCCTAATCTCCCATATTTACTTCCTGTTGCATCGTGTTTCCCTGAAAATAATACCTAACCTGTATTTTTAAAATGTTTTTAATATAAGCCTCCCCTTAAAATATGACCTAGTCGATAGCGTGAATTTTTTCTGACCTATTCGATAGCAAAAAATCGCTCCTGCAAGTTTTAAATGATTGGCGATTTAAATGATTGTTATTCTTTTCTCAAATTTTGTATTTTTGCCCTTATTTATACCTAAATGCAAATTGGATCCAAGAAACACTTTTGCACTTTAAACAATATTCCTAAACGTGGGAGTCAGCGCTTTATGGAATGAATTTTTGTGACATTTTTGATTGATGTATGTATGTATGTTTATTCGTCTCGTAAAAGCAAAAACACAGGAGTTAGTAAATATCAACATTGAAGACGGGATGTATACACAAGACCATACTGGCCTAAAACACATGAAAGTGCGGCATAAACCCCTTATGATAAGAATAAAATGCAATAAATCAAACAGGTATAATACGATGACTCATGTAGTCAAGTGTTTATTGAGATAAAAAGAATTCATTTAATATATTTGTAGAAAAATGTTTATTCCTTCCCAAAATTTATGTTATTCATGCCAGAATAATTGGCTTTCCAGCTGGTTTGAGTTTAACCCCTTTAATTCGCAAATGTTTGAGATTAGGAAACTAGATGTTTGTAAATATTAATCTTTTTTCGATGTTCACTTCCACGTGTTTGCTGTGGACAGTAATATTTTCTATTTTCCTGCATCATTTATATAATGTTAATGGACCTCCCAAAGTATGCGCACCAAGATGGCGCACAACCTGAACTCAGCTTGTGTGCCAGGTTAGGGTTCAGGTTGTGCGACATCTTGGTGCGCATACTTCAGGAGTACCATGTTAATAATCTGTGAAAAATAATTGAAAATATTTCGTTCATATCATTCGTTAGTTCTTCCCAGCCTAGCCAGGTATGCATTTGACTTCACTCATATTATGTTTATATGCACAGTTTCATTGAATAGAATTTAAGTTTGTTACAATTGTCGTTATTGGCTAGAATGTTGGGCCTACCTATGTTGACATTTAATTAAACGGGGAAACATGACCTTCAGCTCTGTAGGGATAGGATTTACATATTTATCATTCAGCCAGTGAACATCTTTTTTTGGTTCCGCGACGAGACGTTAAAGATAATTTTGGCTGCGATCGCAAAATTTTCGCGTTATACCACGGTTACTATAATTGGTTATATACTAATAATTGGTTTCCTACATTCATAAGCAAAATCTGAAGCTTGGTTCATCCCGCAATCAGCTGTGCACGAAGACGACATCGTATGCGCTTGCAAACAAGTTTAGGGGCAAAATCCTCTTTAAATGCAGCTGATAATAGACAATAGTCCTATTTGGCCTAATAAACAAATCTCAATAAAATCAACGTTTATTCAATTCTTGAGTCCTGAGTCCATCGCAATTCAATTTGCCTTGGAAATGGTAGGTGGACAAAAAAGGTTGAGAGACACTGATTTGGAGATTATTTTGCCGGTCGTGTGCTGTATATTCTCCAAGTCAAAAAGTCAGTATCAGCTTGAAAAGTCGGTCAGCTCTTCTAACAAAAGAATTTTTGACCAACAACAATCCAATGGCGTTAAAGTCTTTCGCCTCAACAATCGCTCACGAAGGTAGGATAGGATAGGATTTACATATTTATCCCGGGGGGAGAGGAAAGCCGATAAGACGGCTTATCCATATGGCGAACCACGGCCTCTCGTCCGGTTACCATTCCAAGTCGGGTATGGGATTAGTTTTACTGTATTGTTTGTTTTCGGAAGCATGGACTTGGTGGTGGAGGAAGCCGTAACCGACCAGCGGTTACGTGAACCACCCAACGACGGCGAGGAGTCCAGCAATCCTCTCGCACATAACCATTCCTGCATGGGATTCGAACCTGCGAACCCACGCAGAGTAGTTAGAGGTGCGGGGGCGAGCGTATTCCTAACGCTTAGCCCGTTGAGCCACACCGCCGCGCCCAGGTTAATATCAATGCTGTGTGATAAAAAATTGTACTCGTGAAAGTCAAATATAAAGGCAGATATCTCGAGTTAAACTTTCATATTTAAAAAGCAGACATGTGACGTGACATGTTTCCTTTTCTTAAAATAAAAATCTTATCGTATCTATCTTAAACCCTCCGTCGCAAGTGGGCACTATAACGCTTTTGAGTCAAGTCTAGCTTCGGTGGAGTATCGTACGTTTTACGGTCTGTTATAGGATAGGATAGGATTTACATGTTTATCCCGGGGGAGAGGAAAGCCGATAAGACGGCTTATCTATAAGTATATAAGTATAAGTTTATTTCGATTCCATAATCAGCATAACAATACATTTGACAGATAAAAACAAATAAATAAAATCTGATTATGAAATCAGGGGAGCAAACAAAACCTTAGATAAGGTTTATAACGTACAAAATATAAGATGAAAGGTTTTGCCAAGAGGAAGTGGTACGTGTTTACTCACCTAAAATTATCAAGTTATTTCACACACGCTCACATGCACCCACCAGCCACACACACACACAACCACTGAGAAGTTATTTAAGTAAGAATGAAACGCGATAAATTTAGGGTATACTATACAGTAAACAAAAAAATAAATAAATAAATACTAGAAAAGAAAATTATCTGCCACACCATATTGATATTTTTGTAATGGTTGCCATTGCCAAATTGATCGATCTTCTAATCGTTAATTAGGTATATAAAAGGAAGATTCTATGGAAAACATATTGCCAAGCTGATTATAGTTGGAGTCAAATGCCAAGTTGCCCAACCAAAGTTGCCAGAATTGGGTGCATGAAGAGGTGGGCGAGACCATTTCATTCCCCAAATTAGAGCCTATTATTGCCAAATTATAGTCCAGATTGTAATAAGTAATTAAGTTACCGGTAACAGTAAAATTACTATAATTAAGTAAAGTAGGATGTGGAAATAAATTGGTTACAAAGGGTGTAAGTGAGGTTTTTCATTCTTGGGTATTGATTTCAGACAAGGATATGGGAATGAGGTTGTTATTTCACAGGATATCGGGAGTCTTTTTTTGTTTTTTCCCTTATGTGTTTTACTTCATTTAATCACTTTGAAGTAACCTGAAAAACGAAAAATAAAACTGCGAGTAGATGTTTCAATGATTGGGTGTAGGGGAACGCTCTGAACTATTTATTACAGGCAAAAAATAATTGTTTAATTAAATGGGATGTATTGTCATTATATAGCGATGGATAGATGATCTATGATGACATTCTGCTTGGGACAGAGAAAAATTTATCACACCATGCAAAAAACACACAAAGTTTTACTATCTATACTTTGGCCAACAAGTCAACTCAAACACCATGCCTTAACATAAAACGCATGCATACATAAATGATATAAAAACCACATCCAATTACAATGACCCACAGCAAATTAAAATCTGAAGGGGAGAATCCAACATAGCTCTACTGCTCGCCTAGTTGCAATAATTAGTAACCTTGCAGGAACAATATTGTACCATCTACAACCCTAATACCACCACTCAAACATAAGACCAAGCGTGTATGATAGGGACATCACAGCTAGAAAAAGATAAAAACACGAGCGTGAAGTGATAGAATGTGTGCAGTTATTTAAAGAAAATATCATCCGAGTACGTTAGCTACCTATATATTTAAAAAAATATATATATACTCATGCATGTCACAATACCATTTCTTTGGTGCTGGACTAGTTCTGGCCAAGTCGTGGCAAGATATTATTATAGTCGTGGCACAATATTATTATAGCTGTTCAACATTTTCATTAAAACAATAATGTGCAAGTGTGGAGTGTCCCAAGTTTTTGTCATCGAATACCACCAGTAGTAATTTTTAATATTTGGAAACTCAATGAGACTTGACTTGTTTTTGAAAAGATTTTTTGGACTTTATTGTCTTCAAATTTAAGGGAAGAGAATTCCAAAGTTTGGGTCCAGTAAAAGACAAGGAATGCTGACTCACGGATTTACTCATGAAAGGTACGAATAAATCAGAACTACTTCTTCGGTTGGACGTATTTTTGACAAGTATGTCATTAAAGCAATTGGGCAGCGCATTATTATGGAAGTCATGAGCTAGAGATAATATTTCAAATTTCATCATATCTTCAACCTTAAGTATATTTAGTGATTTGAAGTAAGAGTCTACACTTTCACGTTTTCTTTTACCAAGAACTATTCTTAAAAAATTATTACAAATACTCTGCAGTTTTGAGACAAGTGTTTTATTACCATGAAGCCAGACTGAACAACAATATCGAATATGGCTAAGTAGTAATGATTGAAACATTGCTAGTAGAGCTGATTGGTCAACACACTGGGATACTTTGGCAGAAACTGCTAGGTTTCTTTTTGTTTTACCAATAACATGCATTATTTGTGATTTCCATGACAGATTTTCATCAAAGATAACTCCTAGAAATTTTATTTCTTTCACTCTTTCAATTTCATTGCCATTGAGCAGTAGTTTTTTTGAACAACTCACACTTTTATGCTTGCTTGGATGGAATAATACAAATTTAGTTTTGTTAGCATTCAGAGATAATTTATTTACTAACATCCAGCTATGAATGTTGGTTAGTTCTTGGTTTGCAACTGTGAATAGATCTTCAAGGTTTTCCCCATGAAGAATCAAGTTAGTGTCATCAGCAAACATGATCGACTCAGAGGATTTCAGACACCTGGACATGTCATTAATGTAAGCTAGAAAAAATAATGGGCCAAGTAAAGATCCTTGTGGAACTCCGTGCTTCATGACACAAATATTTGTAGAGAATGAGTTGTCATATTGCACAATTTGCTTCCTGTCTTGAAGGTAGCTCTTGATACAATTGAATGGAACGCCTCTAATTCCATAGTGATAGAGCTTACTTAAGAGGATGGAATGGTCAATGGTGTCAAAAGCTTTTGAGATATCAAGAAATATTCCAATTGCATGTTGTTTGCATTCAAACGCATTGGTCAGTTTGTGTACCAAAACATTAGCAGCCATAGCAGTGGAGTGATGCTTGCGGAAACCAAATTGATGCGAGTGGAAAACATTGTTAGTTTCAAAGTAGTTTGACATTCTACTATACATTATTTTTTCAAGAATCTTAGAAAATGATGGTAAAAGACTAATAGGTCTATAGTTTCCAAGATCTGAAACACTACCTTTTTTAAACAGAGGAAGAACTTTGGATGTCTTGAAGCTTTCAATGAATAATCCACTAGATAGTGAAAGATTAAATATATATGTCAGGATATCAATAATATGTTCTGGAACATATTTGAATATTTTAAATGGAATACCATCGATTCCAAAACTTGACTTGGGCTTCATATCGCGTATAATATTTTTTATTTCTAATGATGTAGCTGGCCTTAAGAACATGGATGAGGATTCTTGCTTCCCAAGATATGAAATGTAATTTTTGTCACAGCCAGTTGGTTGTGGCATACAGTCAAGCAGGCTTTGTGCCACTTGGGAAAAGTGTTCATTAAATTTATTTGCAGTTTGTGTATTACTGCAATCAAGTCCAATCAAAGGACAATATATGGCGAACCACGGCCTCTCGTCCGGTTACCATTCCAAGTCGGGTATGGGATTAGTTTTTACTGTATTGTTTGTTTTCGGAAGCATGGACTTGGTGGTGGAGGAAGCCGTAACCGACCAGCGGTTACGTGAACCACCCAACGACGGCGAGGAGTCCAGCAATCCTCTCGCACATAACCATCCCTGCATGGGATTCGAACCTGCGAACCCACGCAGAGTAATTAGAGGTGCGGTGGCGAGCGTATTCCTAACGCTTAGCCCGTTGAGCCACACCGCCGCGCCTTGAGCCACACCGCCGGTACGGTTGTACGGTAATATTTGTGTTATACCTAATATGCCTAATATCCATGCGACAGGGGAAAGGTAAATTTCATTTTCATATATAGATTTTGAAAACTCAGGAATACACACAAATTGAAAATGAGGGATGCTGCTGGATGTATAAAACAAGCTAATATTTCGGAATAGGGAATAAGGTAAAGATTGACAGGTTGCGTTTATCAGGCTGCCGCCAGACAATTTATTTTTATTTTGCCTCGCTTCTGCGCTAAGCTTAAATCGCCACGGTTCATTCTATATACTGATATAAGACAGTTGGCTGATGAACTCTACCGGTACCGGTACGTTAGTTCGTGTAGCAGTGTTTTATTCAGTGATTAACGTTTCATACGTACGCCGTATCCTGGTATCACGGTAACCAGATTTCCGGCATTTGTTTTGATAGGAATAAGGAAAACAGTAGGCTTACCTGAATACGGTACTGTGACAATACAGCAATACCGGTACCGTACCCTACCGTTCCGGTGCTGCAGTATACAGGTATATGAGACCGGCTGACAGGCATCTGAATCCAGGAATCTGGATGTCTGAATGTTTCATTTCTTCTGTCAGTTCTGTGTGATACCTAATTACCGGTATACTTAGAATCTGAAAAAAGAAATCGGAACAATGGAGAGTCTAGCATAAAAGATGAAATCTCATATGAATACTATTGCAGTATTGTGTATAATTTATTTTATACAATAGTGTCAGTTGAGACCTGGGTTATCATGGCACCCAATATAGTGTATTTCTTTTGTTTCTATAATTTTGGATGTTTAATTAAAGCGCACCTAAACTTGTTGCAGCGGTTGTGACATTGCTGCAATGTGACACGCCGGTACCTAAAGCAATGGTGACAATGTGACACGCCAACCCCTACAACTGTACAACTAGAAACCAGTGCAATGACATCACATTTAAAGAAGTTTTAAAATGATATTTAATGGTCTACCTTCGTAACTTGTTCTAAATTTAAAAATATTATGTAACTTACTTGTGCACTGTACAAATGAAATAGGGTTGGCAAATGTCAACAGTATTATCATGCCACAAAGTTCAGGATACAGCTTGTTAACTTCTTACATACAAGTTTTATTAAACTAATGCCTTAACAGCTGTATGATGTTAAAAGTCTTGGTGAAGCATACTGCCAATATTGACCCATTACACTTTCTTTTTGAAAAAACATTTCTGCTATTTGGTCAATTGTGGAAGATTTTATGTATTCGTTGGCAAATTTCGAGAGTTAAGAAAAGCGCCTCGATAATGATCTGGCGTTCTACTCTATCTGCTGAAAGCATAGTTATCTTCTGGATCCTGTTTATTCTTATACAATTTTTTTTTGTGGATGTGAACTTGAATCGATGGTTCGGGCAAATATTTGCGCTGACAGCACCATCTTACTTTGTTAGTTAGTTCAGTAATTTGAGATATATCTGCCTAATAGCCTAGTCTTATCACACTAGCTTTTCAAAGCAATAACATTTAAAAATGAATGTTCAGCAGTATACGTAGAACTACATGATTTATAATCTAGCTGTTCTCCTAGACCTCTTCAATATCAACAAAATTCAAAACGCCAACAAAGGCACACAGTTGTATAATGTGAGCAATCTGACATCACTAACGTTACAACAGGCTCCAGTTTCTTCTGTATACTGTATCTGTAAACCATGAGCAAAATATGTCACTTGGGCACATAATATCGATGTGTTCTCTTTATCATTGTAGTTATTAAACGTCGCAGCAGAAAATGCGACAAGACAGGCAACTAACCAGGCCTCTTGTTAGTCGAATTGTCCGTGTAGTATAGTTGTCCGTCATCCTTTTTCACTGCAGCGGTTACTCTTTCTTCTAAGTAGCTGATGTCTATTGGAATATTGTCAGTAAAATACATCTTAGTAGCTTCACTGAATGAACTGCTATAAAATACTTTTTTTATAGTTTAATTATACCAATTATCGAGCCTGTATGAACCTCTGTATGAAATTTAGAGAGTTGTTGAAGAGTTCTTTATAAATATTATGTCTTCTTCGGGTCTAGTGTAGACATCATTTTTGGATGATATAGTCAGGTGGTGGTTGGGAATAACATATGCAAAAATTGTTACGCCACGCTCGCTAGCAGTTGTTGTGGTACGAAACTACACGAGACCCCCCTTTTCATACTGAGTGGTGTGTCTTCGCTCTGAGCAGAATGTTGTCAGAGTATTATATCATTGGGTGCAATATGCAAACTGCTGTGATAAATTTATGTCAAGTTGTTCATAACAAGTATTTAGTCTCCGTGAACCACTGCAAATTGTGATATGGTATCTAGGAAAATGCAAAAAAATTCTTAAAATATTACGCCCTCTCACTGAGCGTCAGTTTTTTTACTATGAGCATAATATCGCCAAATGAATATCTCAAATTTTCTTTTCTGGCCTCTGCTATAAAATACAAAATCCTTGTTTAAAAGCAAAATCGTTTTTTAAGTAATATACGCTACTGCAGTGTGTCCTGAGTGTACTGAATATATATATTCTTTATGCTATAGCTATCAACATGATGTTCTTAGTGCTGACGTGGGCAAACTAAGGCGTATGGGCCAAAACCGGCCCATTGGGTAATTGAATCTGGCCCGCCTGATGCTGCCACAACCAACTAGAACCAAATTTTAATGTTTCAGTTAAAAATAGCTCGAGAAATTTGTTGAGATTGCGTTAAATTTAGTTTTGGCACAAGGCTTATTGTTTCTTATCGATTTTAATTGGTAAGTATGTTGATAGGTATTTGTCTGTCTGTCTGTTAGATGCACGCGATATCTCACGAAAGCAAGATTGAATCTGCTCCAGATTTGCATGTCCGTTTATCATATCTCGGACCAGACGCCTATTGATTTGTCGTATTATGTCGTATAAATAGCGAGCTTTTAATTAATTAGTGATGGGACACAAGGTGTCACTATGGAGTAAGAGCGCTGTTTTGGGGAATCCCCTAACTTTCGATCGATAAGTCTTCGGTCTCCGACCGATATTCTCGTTTTTCACTTAACACTATAAATATTGTTCATTTTTCACGTCACTCTTACATGGCCAGACAGTCTGGGTGGGCAAAACTTTTGTCCCCTGGCTCAGAAACCTTGCTCACCCCTGGTTTAGCGTTCTGTATCAAACAATATTTCTCATGCTATCGCTAAAGATATCTACTTCCAGTCAAATGCCCTGTAACTCACCCAATGGGTTATTTGGTTATTGCTGTACAGTGTACAGCGAAAAAGTAATTCTGCTTCTTCCAAAAACATAGTAGATCTCAGCATACCAGAGCAACTAGTCAAGAGCAATCTTTAGGGCTCACAAAAAGAAAATTCTTGATTGCAGTATCGATGTTTGCGGTCAATTTTATGATATTTTTGTTCAAATTTACTTTCATACATTTTGAAAAAATTTGTATTCTTTTCAACAGCTATCTTTCACAAGATGTCTCAATTCAGAAATAGAGGGAGGGGTGGTTTTTCGGGGGGACGAAACCGAGGAGGAAAAATCAGAGGCGGCAACACAGGCCGTCCTGGTCTCCTTGGTGCTGCCCCAGGCATACCTGGGTTATTGGATTCTGTGACCTCTCATGGCAGCCAACAAAGCTACTCTCAATATGAGCAACCGTCTTTCTATGAGCAGGAACTCAGTGCTTATTCAGGTCATGATAAAAAGCCTGGACTTCTTGGCAATGCTCCGATAAAAGAATCCACTAGCTGGTCCAGAGAGCAGAAAAACATAGAATACGAGCAACGTCAATCTTACTCTGATTCACACGAATCAGAATTTTCTTCTCACAATCAACGACAACGCTCAGAAGAACGTAAACAGATTATTAAACAAGAGAGCCGTAGTTCTGAACGGTTGACGCCCGAGGTCAGGCGTATTATGACCACACTTGGCCTCACTAAAGGCGATATGGAGCTGTTAAGTCGCTTACCCGATGACGAACTCTCAACAAGTAATTTAGCCAATCTTATTCAAAGCATCCAAAATAAAAAATCACGTCCCACAACACAAGAACAAAAACATGATCTTCGACAAGTTATACATCGTGCGTCTTCACATGATAATGTTCAACATTCTTTTAAATCTGAGTATCGAGCTTCGAGTCCTGATGACCTCTATGACCCTTCTGAGCCAACTGAGGATGTCTTCCCTCATCGTGGCCAATCAGGTCCATGTATGAAGCGAGAGAGATCACCTGATGCTTTTTCAAGCTTTGAACAGAAATGGTATTCTGACCCTGTCAAGGTAAGTGTTTTTCATTGCGGCAAAAGCAGAAACCCTTTCTACATAATACAAGTTGGGCCAATTGCTTTTTTCGCTAAAGTATAGTCTGGCCTGTTCAAGTGTAGTGACAACTATGTATATGTAATATAAACTCTTGACTTCATCTTGTTTAAGCATCCTTGTGAGTCTTCTCACTCCGCCCAGCAGAGCTAAACTGATATGCTCTGACAATCATTAGACCTTCTTTGTTGATGTGCATAGTGTTAAAGATCTCCTGGTCAAACCCCATGTTCACCACCTCTCCCTGGATGGGGGTAGGCAATGTTGAGCTTACGCCTAAAAAATGACTTTTTTTAAAGAATTTTGATATGAAAATGGAGGTGACTCATAAAATGGATTTTTTCTTTGAATTGAAGACTTAACAATGCTAACGATACCTCTTCAATTCTTTAGCGAGGTTGGCTCAGTGCAATAATAGCCATAGGAATATCTTCAATCTTCAATCTCATTTGGAGCCCCGTTATAGAGAATTACACAAAAACCATTTTTTTTTTATTGAGTTCTTATAATCTATATAAGTCAGTCTCTACTCTTTCCACTGTCTGTGTCTCTCTTCTGCTTTGTGTATTAATCAGCCTTGCCTGGATAGGTTAACTTGTACCTATCTTATTTGGTGTTGCCTGTTTATCCTTCCGTGGCAAGTTAAGCGGTAGAGATGCTTGGCACTGTAACACAGTTATATCTTACAGCGTTTTATTTGCGATAATTATGGAATCTTGTCCATGTTCTGTGCAATTCCAGCTATACACTATTTAAATTTGCGTATCATATACTTCTTTGGAACATTTGAGGATACTTTCTATAGCAAATATGGATATTCCCGCATCTCTTTTACCAGCATAAATCACCACCACCATAAATCTATACAGTTCCGGTAATACTTGGTATTTAAGGTCATCAGTAACTTTGCTCAGAGCAAATTGCCTTTAAAATTGAATTTTTAAATTTATACAGTTTAATTACCTCTTGGTATTTCTGTTGTCGCCCATGTTCTTTTTAGTGATGTCTCCTTCAGTCCTTGCTTCAACCTAATTCTTTTGAAAATTAAATATCTGCACCACCTTAAATATACAGGGTGTCCATAAAGTTTCAAAATTGCAAACGGAATATATATCGGTAACATGTATTGTTTTGGCCCTCACAGATCTAATAAATGTACATAGAAAATTACTGATTTATATACAACAAACCTGGTCAAGATATATTGATAATTGACTTCATATCAAAATTAAAATTGTAAAGGGACTTTATGGACACCCTGTATATAATTTCAGTAGCAATTGGTATTCAATGGTCGTCCAATTTTCGTAAAGATGAGTTTTTCCACATAGTGAATGTACCACCATAATTACGGATAATTTCAGTAGGTCTTGGTATTTCAATAGATCTTTAACTTCGCTCATAAATGAGTTTACCTAACTTCTGATTGAGTGCCCGTTACCATGTTCAGAGACAGGTTTCTTTTCTGAGTGATTATCCTCAATAATACTCAGAAATGAGTCTCCATTACTTCTGAGTGAGTGAGCGTGAACTTGCTCAGAAATACGTGACATTTAGTTTTGAGTGAGTGTGTACAACTTGTGGTAAAATTTTTTAGAAAAAAATTTAATCTATTTCTGAATTTTTTAATCATTTGAAAAGAAACAGAATGAACATTCCGAAAGTCAGGCAGGGAGTTCAATTCTCCGAGGATCTCGAGGTCCTGCATCCAAGTCCACACCTCGATGGGAAAAAGAAGAACATGTACATTTACAGCGCCGCTCTTTATCCCCACCTAGAAGAATGTCCCCGCCTTTACAGCGTCGTGCATCACCCATCATGCCCCGTCGGCCATCTCTATCTCCCAGAAGAGTGTCGCCACCCCCTCTTATGTCACTGACTCGGCGCATGAGCCCTCCCGCAAGAAGATTGTCGTCTTCGTTGAGAGGAATGTCACCCCAGAGATTAATCCCAGGACTGAGAAGTGGACTATTAGGTAAGGTTTTTTCTATGAGTCGTTTTCGTTTAGTTGTTTTCTACAAGCAGCCACTGAAACGTATTAAAGGGGGGGTCAGTAAAGATAACTTTTTCTTAAAGATTCACAGGTCTTACTATACAGGGGTGGAGCCAAGAATGTTTGAAGGGGCGTCCTGAATCTTTAATTGCTGAGTAAAGCCGAAAGACGTCTTTAGAGTAAAAAAACGTTTCAAAACTCGTCAGGAACGAGAGCAACAAATGAAAATTGCAGACTAAATAAATCGGTTTATAGTTTCTTTTTGAACAAGATTGTCTCGCTTTTATTGTAGACCACAAGTACCGCTTCACGAGTAGCATTACGAAAACTTCAATGTAAACTCTTTTGATTTATTGAAAGTCATATAGAAGTTTTCGTCAATAATTAGGACAAATAATGTTTTAGTATGAAAATCGCTGTAGCGTTGAATTTAAGTCAGTCGAGTCAGCAAATCTTTCGTCACAATGGTCAATGTTTATCGATGCGTCAGCGATATTGCAGCTTGATTGCGGTTGGTTAGTCTACTCTTGTGTGAATTTCTTTTCTGTTCATAGTATTTCGATAATATTAATAAATTCACAAATTCTGCGGCTCTTTTAAAGTTCTGACTTGCAGCATACGGCTCCTGTACTAGAAAAATGTGCCCACCCCTGATATACGGTATATATTTCAGTGGGACTATCTACATACCCTTTCTCTACTCTAAAATGAAGAAGGCAATAACAAAAATCTTCAATCATTTTTTTTTTATTATTCCATATTCTTCTTAGGTGATCCACTTGACCCTTCTACAAAGCAGTTGGATTATCTTGCTTCAAGTCTAGGTGGAACTAGAGAGCCACAAAGTTTACAACGAAGATCCCCAGAAAGACATTTCTCTGAACCACAGCGTTTTCTGGAACCACTTCAACGTGGACGTTCGCCGCCACAACCGGTATTTATATATTTTCTGATTGTTTATGAATTCTATTTTTTAAAGTTGCTCAAGTTGAAAAAAAAAAGGATTTTGGGAAAAACGGAGAAAAAATTGTTTTTTTACACCATCTTTTTAATAAAAACACTTTTGTAACTCTTGCTTCAATGATTCAAACTATAAATACTTTCAACAACATTTTTTTTTGAAATTTTGAAATTTGCTCTGTCTCCTTGAAATCCTCGATTATGGATTTTTAAATCTGGAAAGAGATTCACATGTTTCACAGGGAGAGGAAAGTAAATAAGACGGACCAATTGTATATTGAGCTAAGGCCTTCCGTTCAATTATAGGTTTTTGTAAGATGTGGTGAGGTCAGGTCATCTTTCCAGATGGTTGGAACAAGGGTGGATGGAACTGAATATTCCAATTGCCAAGTTGGACCGGATCACCTAGTGCAGGGTGGTCCAAACCCAGGCCCGTGGGCAACATGTGGCCCGCTGCTACATTATCTGTGGCCCGAGTCGCATTGGCGGGAGAGTTAAAAAAACGTGTTTGGTGTTGTTTCGTCATAAAAATATTTAATTTTAATGGAATTTTTGCATGTTTTAGCTTGATAAATGACAAATAATGAAAAGAGTTTGTTTTGTATTGCACTGTTTACTTATTCTTGACACTATTGTGGCCCGCGAACAATATCAAAATAATAGTGTGACCCGCGAGGCTGACAACCTTGGACCACCCTGACCTAGTGGGTGGGTGGGTAGAGCGAAAAATGTAGGGTGTCACAGGCTTGCAAATCTACGCGAGTACGCGAGTCATACTCTAGTCTAGACTCGCGTATTTTGCCCTACCCGAGTCTAGCTATTACTCCCGTAAAAAACGTCATTACTCGCGTCCAGCAGTACACGAGAGTCCGAGGCGATTTTTTCCGCCGCCTCTCTCTCTTTGTTCTTTAGTGACGTAAAATCGTTTGCGGGCGATGGTTTATGATGTCACAATAGTACATTACAGCGAAAAGCGAGGAATCAAGCACGGGCATGCCTCCGGACGACTTGGCGTTGGCGAATGCAGAATGTTCCCTTGTAATAAGGCAGACTGCGAATGCGTATTATGAATTTAATAGAAGTGTTGCAGACTAACAAAGATGAGATGTCGGTAAGACTAGGGCTAGTGTAATTAATTAGTTATATTAACGGCTGTTTTGTTGTAAATTACCGGTAAAAGGGTATCTTTGCGTAACACCGTTTTTTTGTTTGTTTAAAAATACCACAGGAGATATTATAAATTGTATGATTAGAGTAAATGGAGGAAAAATCAAGGTCCGTCTCTGTAGCGGCCTGGAAGTTTTGGCCAAACAGATTAAAGGACAGTTTTACGTTCGGTTTCAACGAAGATAATACCAAAGTCGTACATGCAGCATGCATTGTATGCAAAAAACATTGTGACAGAATACAGCGCGGCTATGGAAGCAAAGTTGTTAATGATGTGACGACTTACGGGGAGAATGGCACCATATGGATTTTAAGATATAATTTAGAACGACACCTCAATTCCGAGGGCCACTTAAAGTGTGTCGAAATTGAGAATGGGAAGCTCCCGACGCAAACAAGTATCGCTCGCTTATGGGGCTGCCAAAAACAGAGGGCGAAGAACGCCATAAAACCTCTTGTTCGTACTGCACTGTATGTCTCTAGAAAGGAACTGCCTTTCAATGCGTTTGCGGACTTATTACAACTGTGCGCAGACAATGGCGGCAAAATAACCACGTCATATGGTAACAGAGAAGGTTGTAAAGCCTTTATACATATTCTCGCGGAGGAGATATTGTCCTCAATAAGAAATGAAGTGCACAAAAAAGTAAATTTTTTTAGCTGGATGGTGGATGGGTCAACAGTCGTCAAGCGCAAGTTATCGTACGAGTCGGAACTAATTTACATAAGAATAGCGCACGAATGCAAACCAGCTGTACACGAAATTGACTTGATTTCAATCAAGGAATATGTGCGAGTGGACGCTAACAATTTGTACCACGCTACATTGCGCTCTCTGTTGAGTTTCCTGATTCCCGATATAACAACAAATTGTGAGACACCCATTGAAAATCTTGTGGAACTTATTAAGCCTTTTTCTTCAAAAATTATCGGGGCCGGCGCCGATGGCGCTGCTGTTAACTTTGGGCGTAAAACGGGTTTACTTAAAAAATGGGAGGACGTGTGCCCTGGTCGGCTAATCAAAGTACATTGCTATTCACATCGAATTGAACTAGCATCGAAAGACGCATTGACCCCCCATTTCAAACAAGTTATTGACTTCCTTATTGACATATATTATCATTTTCGGAATAGCCCTAAAGAATGGGCCGCCGTATGTAATGCGGCAGAAAAGTTGCAGACCGCGGTTGTTAGTGTACCAAAGTCGCAAGGCACAAGATTTGTGGCACACACACTCAACGCACTCCATGCGCTAAAAACAAATTGGATTGTTTACATACATCATTTCACTAACCAGAGGGAGGCTGAGTCAGATATGAAGGCTGAGAAATTTCTTGTTAATCTTCACAGCTTCAAGTTCTATATCCTATGTCGCCAATACGAGGATATCGTAAATTGGGTATCTGCCACGTCAATCGCAATACAATCAGATCATGACGGGTCATCCATTATTGACGCTACCAAGCAGATAAAACGGTTGAAAATGAAATTAACTTCTATGGAACTTCGCGGCGGTCCTGCAGAGCGAGAAGCGCTCGATGCTTATGACAGGGGCGACCTAAATTGCACTCCGCTTCCGTTCCGTTTTACCAGACACGAAGATGGTGGACAAACGAAGGCAATACGCATTACTTGTAAAAGGCGTGAAACACCGACCGGCAGACTCCTGGAACACGAGGAAAGCGTGGTTTTTCATTCTGCAGAGGAAACCATCATCCAGAGATCCCAAACAACAAGATCGCAATGCATAAGAAATCTGCGTGATTGCCTGGACGAGCGATTTACAGAAATAGAAGAACAAGAAAACATTTTGAGTAAGTTATCATGGCTGAACCCTGAAATCTTGATGTCGGATGGCGGGATTAATGCGTCCGTCCCTGAATATGGCAATCAAGATCTTTCACAAGTCTTTGAGTACTTCAAAGTACCTCTACACGCAGCTGGGTGCGAGAAGGGTGCATGCTTGAAAGAATGGGATGATTTGAAGTATGACGTCCAGGGAAATGAGGTTTACAAAGATTTGAGCACTACCGACTTTTGGCACAAGTTGCACCAGCGAAAGAAGGAGGCGTATAAAAATTTGTTGATCGTTGTCGAGTTAGTGCTTTGCTTACCATTCTCAAATGCTGTTGTCGAAAGAGGGTTCAGTTGTTTACGGCGAATTATCACTGATTGGCGATCACATCTCGGACACAATATGATAAAAGATCTTCTATTAATTGCCACGCGAAAAGAACAGTTCGAAGACGGGGCCATTCGAGAAAATCTGGTCAACAAGGCTTCCGCCCGATTTATGGGAAGCGATGGGACGTCTGAACGAGGTCTCGTGAAACGACGTATAAATTCAATTTTAGGGGGGTTGGAAACGGCAAAGCCCAGCTTGGTACAGCCTCAACTAATAAACATCGACGATAGCTCGTCGGAAGAAGACTAAAACTGTGATATGTGAACCTGAAAGCGTCTCACGCATTTCTTTGTTCGTCGACACAATTTCTAACCTTTCTTTTTATACATTTTAAATGATGCGAAGTCGACGGGCGGCGATTAGCGTTTAATATTCAATTTCGTTCTTTCTGTGCGATGTTTATTTTGCATGAACTCATCTGCTACATGCGAACTTATTTTATAGATTTCAGTTTGTACGGCAAATGTCAGACTGCATGAATGGTTTTGTTTATTAAAAAAAAAAAAAACAGGCGATGGCAACGGCGACTGCCGTTTATTAAAGTTCCTCCCTTTATTTTGCAAAACTTGAGTTATTATTTTCTTTGTAGGGTAACTTGTTGAGAGTTATTCACATGGTTGATTACCCCGATATATAATTAGGTCATTTACGTCGTGCGGGGAAAACGGCGTCGCAGAGCACGCAGCTATCTTGATTAGTATTTAATGAGACGCTCGCAAGTAGCAATATCGCAGAACGAGGGTACCGACGGAGTAGTGTTTATCGAGCGAAAGTAGGTGTGTAGATAGTGTGTGCGTAGATATAATTAGACACATTGACTCGTGCCTGACTCGCGTAACATTTTCCTGGGACGGGAGTATATGTGACGTCACTATGACGTCATTGAATCTTTCGAATTCCGTTAGGAGGTCGACGAGAGTATGCCTAGACTCTCGTTTTCGGGCGCGGATTTGCAAGCCTGGTGTCAGGAGTCGTGAGGGTCTAAAAAGCGATTCAAGCTACGAAAAATTGCTATGTATGATATAGAAAAATGCTTTCTTATTTCGAAAACATTCTGTAATATTATACTCAAGAATATAGGACTGGGTAGTCCAGGGTTGTCGGCTTCGCGGGCCACAAAATTATTTTTGCATTGTTTGCGGGCCACAATAGTGCCAAGAATAGATAAACAGTGCAATACAAAACAAACACTTCTATTGTGCAAACACATTGGTATCAGACATACCAATCCCAGGCTGATAGAATCCGCATTCGATTTTTAGTTTTCTATGATACATATATTGTTAGCATATATTCCCGACCAAAAAGATAGATGCCAGATAATAATTTAGACTAGCAAATCGCATCATTCAGCTTTGCTAGTTGTCTCAGATAGCCATAAGACTAGTCAATTCAGTGACATTAGTGATGTAATAATATGTCAAAAGATTTTTCTGATTAATTTAATCATCAAAACAACACGAAATACTATTTATTGATTACTCTCCGAATGTGACACGGGCCACAGATAATGAAGCGGCGGGCCACATGTGGCCCGTGGGCCTGGGTTTGGACCACCCTGACCTAGTGGGTCTGGCCGGAGAGCAAAAAATGTGGGGTTTAAAAAGCGTTTCAACCTACGTAAATCGCTATGTGTGGCTCAGAAAAATGCTTTCTTATTGGCCAAAATAGTTTACATTTATATTTCGAGAACATTCTGTAATATTATACTCAAGAATATAGGATATCAGATAAAAGTCTTTAGCTCAGCGGATGAATTTGGTCACATCAGTTAGAATTCATAAAATTTACATTTGTTATTAAACCAATTATCAATTATATTTTCAGATGGTCCACACAAATTCACAAAAACAAGGGAAATCCATCTTTGCAGCTCAGATGCATGCAGTAAGGGAACTTCAATCAAATAGTAGCAAAGGTACAAAATGTTTAAAAATTTGAAAATGTGCAGTCTAAGCCAGAGGTTCTAAAACTTTTGGTGTTATGGAGCTTGCAAAGAGGTTGATTACTATTACCACAATCAATTTATAAAAATTTTCTGGTGCTCCCGAAGTATGCGAACCAAGATGGCGGACATCGGAACGTAACATGGGTAACAGGGTAGGGTTAGGCGATAATTTTTTTTTCCAGTTTTCCTTATTTTAGTCCTATTATCAGTTCAAAGACTAGCCAAGAGCCTCCCGTAGTATTTATACCTAAAATTATGGCCTAACCCTAACCTAGTACACATATTACATTCCGATGTCCGCCATCTTGGTTCGCATACTTCGGGAGCCCCAATTTTCTATTGAAACTTATAGATAATGTCATATTTGAATTACTGCCTCGTTGCGACATTTCAACACTATCATTGTTAAATTTTATTGAAGCTGTTATTGCTTCTTTGGATAGCTTCAAAAGTCAGCCAAGTCAGAATTAATTAATAATGGAATACCTGAACCTATTCTATATTTTCTCTCTTTCTGTTTTGAAAGACTCATAGATACGTCCATGGCATGGAAAGTATCAACATACAACAGAGACGAGAATATCGGTCAGAGACCGAAGACTTATCAATCAAAAGTTAGGGGATCCCCAAAACAGCGTTCTTACTCCATAGTGACACCTTGTGTCCCATCACTAATTAATTAATAACTCGCTAATTATACGACATAATTCGCCCAAAATCAATAGGCTTCTGGTCCGAGATGTGATAAATGCACATACAAAATCTGGAGCAGATTCAATCTCGCTTTCATGAGATATCGCGTGCATCTAACAGTCATACAGACAAATACCTATCAACATACCTAACGATTAAAATCTATAAGTAACAAGAAATTCAGCACTATTGTTAATTTCAATTTTATGAGTTTATAATAAATGCAGATTTCTCTGTTTTCAACCCATATTAGCATTTTTCAAGATATGATCAATTGAAGAATTCTGTTGCTCATAAGTATATTTTCATTCCCATGATTTTTCAGGTGCTCGTAAATTCTCTCAAGGAGGCCGAGGTGGCAAGGAAACGAAGAGTGTGATATCACCGAGTACAAGAGAGGAAGCTCAAGAGGAGGTAAAGCTAGAGAGAGAGAGAGTACCATATAGGGTATCCATAAAATCTAAAAAAAAATTAAACTTGAATTTATCGATACCATATATTGTTTTGGCCCCAACAGATGTATTGAATGAAGTAAAATTACTTGAACAATTACTGATTGAAAAAACAACAAACCTCGTTAAGATTTATTAAGAACTGACTTCATAACAAAATTGAAATTTATAAAGGGACTGTATGGACACCCTGTACTTTGTTATGCTAAAATTTCTGCGGAAACTTACCAAATTTAGGAAATGGTTACCTCAGTTAATAACCATGGCTGTGTAGCCGAAGTTGAGAGGTTCGCATGTTTTCATTGAAGCCATAGTAATATTTTCGAACCTTCTGGAGTCGAGAGTCGTCATTTTTTTCTCCTGAAGGTCTGAATTTTATTCTTTAAATAATTATGAAAGCAGTCAAAATTGTTTATATAAACTCAAAAAACAAATCTTAGTTTACCAAAGGTTGTACCGGTCTATTTCCTAAGTTTTGAACCAATGTTTCTTTATCAAAATAAATTTTTTCGGATCTGGAGTGAAAGACAAAAATTTTTACAATAGGGGCTAAACTAAAATTTACCTTAAATTCGATTTACATTTTGAAAATTTCGTAATTTACCTTTCGTAGTTGGGAGTTGTTTGTATATTTTTTTACATATTACAAATTATCTTTCTCTTTTCAGGCTGCCCAAATGCGAGCAAGACAAGGCAGAGTTCTGTATCTTCGTTACCAGGCTGGTAGGAAGGGCTTGATAGTAGAGGAAGATATCATAAAGCTCGCACAACCGTTTGAAAAAGTGACGAATATTTTGCTGGTTATGCCCAAAGCTGTCTCAACAGGGTGGTTTCAGGTTTGATTTTTTTATACTTCTGTAGGTCGTCGTGTGCTTACCAGGTTAGGGTTAGGTCATAATTTGATTCTGATTTGGTGCTCCTGAAGTATGCGAACCAAAATGGCGGACATCGAAACAAAGCATGGATAACAGGTTAGGGTTAGGCCATAATTTTATTCCAATTTCCCTTATTTTGTTCCTACTATGAGTTCGAAGACTAGCCAAGTGCCTCTCGTAGTATTTGTACCTAAGATTATGGCCTAATCCTAACCTAGTACACATATTACATTCCGATGTCCGCCATCTCGGTTCGCATACTTCAGGAGCTCCTCTGATTTTCTTTATGTCGTGACTGTCTGTGTTAGCCAAGTGAATATACCTCTTGCCCACAAGTTTTAGTCCCTTTACACAACTTGATGTAAAGTAGGTGACCAAAATTAGTTACATCCATATTGGTTACACACTTCTGGATTGCTGATCTTTTTGTACGAGACTTATTGCACCTTCACTCTGAGCAAGGAGAAAGAAAGAGAGTTTTTATTTTTTTGTCAACTGAAATAAAACAACAGTCATCGTAATAATTAAAATAATAACATGTAATAAATTAGTTTGGTGTAGATGGGAGGGAATGATACGATCAGACGATTATCAAAGTCAACTACCTCCTCTTCGCTATATTTAAAACTATGTATGAGCAGTAATATAAGCCAGTTCAACTCATTTCATGAATAGGATAGGATTAACATATTTATCCTGGGGCGAGGAAAGGCTATAATACGGCTTAATTGAATGTTGACCCACGGCCTCTCGTCCTGTTACCAGTTCATCTCGGGTATAGGATTACTTAGCCAATTATTCGTTTTTGGACTTGATGGTGGAGGAAGCCAAACCACCATCACTCAGACTCCAAATCCAGTTACAAGGGATGACAGTCTTTTATTTGTCCAATTCGGCAGATCCGAGTAATTTGTCATAAGTTAAGATCAAAATGAGGGAAAAAACATGTTTCTAACTTTAGCAATGTGCGCTCATTAATGTAAGCCATGTTTCGTGTCGAATCAACAAATGTAAGATGAGTGTTAATTAAATTTGTTCTTTCAGTATTCCAGGCATTTGTAGAGCTGCCTTATATCCTCACATATAAGCAGAGTTCAAAACTAACAAAAATCCAAAAAAAACTAAGGGGTTCGCTTATAATGCGCATATCACTAATTTTATTCTGCAACCATAATATGCTGTGATAGGGGTGTACAATGTGTTATGATTGGTAAGGTTGGCTAATATGCGAATTTTCATAAATTCATTATTTTTGGGCAGTCTTTGGGGATCAGCTTATAATGTGAGGATATACTGTAGCTTGTTTGCTACAATGGAGGCCATCCAAATCGCAATCAGGACCATATATGATATATCCATCCCTATTTCTAACTGGTAAGCATGTCCATACACATAGCATTATTAGTTCAAACAACTTAGCAATAATTTCAATTATCTCATTGATTATTCCAGGCATTTGTAGAACTGGCAGAATATGATGGAGCGGCAGCAATGTTGGAGCATTACATGTTACGACCTCCCACTGTGAAGAAGGTACAACTCCAAGTACAGAAGTCAAATCATCAGACTCTGAAGCTTAGGGAACATGTGAGGGCTGATATTGTAATTGTTTTCCCTTTATATTAAAGTAGTTGGACCGGTAAATATAGTCACGAGAGGTTTTTGGTTTTCCCAAAGATTACTGCTCTGTACTGATTACTTATCGATCTTAAGAGGTATTTGTCTGTTTGTTTGTTTGTCTGTTAGATACACGCGATATCTCACGAAAGCGAGGTTGAATTTGCTCCAAATTTTGCATGTGCATTCATCATAGTTCGGAACAGCAGCCTATTGATTTTCGATGAATTATGTCGTATAATTAGCGAGTTATTGATTAATTAGTGATGGGACACACGGTGTCACTATGGAGTAAGAGTGCTGTTTTGGGGGATCCCCTAACCTTCGATCGATAAGTCTTCGGTTTCCAACCGAATTCTAGTTTTTTCTTTGGCGCTGCAGAAGTTTGGTGTGGTGTTGCAACAGCGGCCCAAGAGCCCCAACCCGACCCGCCAATAGGGCTGGGCATTTCGAATCGATTATTCGAATCGAATAGTAAATTATTCGAATCGGTTCAGACGGGAATTTCGAATCGCCGCCATCTTGTTTTTATCTTTCCGCTAATGGTCGAGGTGAATTCCCCAATTTTTTTTCCATTAAAGTCATATTTTTTCAACGAAATTCTAACATATGACTATTTTCTGTAGTGAGTTATTGATAAAACGTGTTTGTTATTCTATGTGAACGCTCAGTAATGTATCTGAGTGATTTATTCTATGTCTTCAGTAATTCATTTGTTGAGAGGACCAATTACTATAATAAAGTCGCTTACAATTTTATATTTTCAATTATTCGAGATTCGATTCGATTTGAAAAAATTATTCGATTCTATTCTGAAATCACAAGGTATTCGAAAATGCCCAATCCTACCCGCCAAGCCATTCAGTGTGACCTTTGTAAACACTCCGTAAACACTCCGAGTTTTCCGTATCAAGCATGAAATCATAATCTAACAAGTTATGGGTATAAAGGCTCTCACATGGCCTTTATTATTGTAATTCGTTGTGTGTATGTAGAAAGAAAATTTTTTTGTGTGGCCCAGCTGGGCACCTGAAGTTGGTTCTATGGCCCACTGACAGGAACTGTTGCACACCCTTGAATTAGACCAGTGGTTACTCGAACCGCGCACCATTTTTATAATTTGTCAAGTCTTGTGCCCATCTTCTAAAACGAGATTATCGGTCAGAGACTGAAGACTTATCGATCGAAAGTTAGGGGATCCCCCGAAACAGCGCTCTTACTCCATAGTGACACCTTGTGTTCCATCACTAATTAAATAATAACTCGCTAATTATACGACATAATTTGCCCAAAATCAATAGGCTTCTGGTTCGAGATAAGATGAATGCACATGCAAAATCTGGAGCAGATTCATCCTCGCTTTCGTGAGATATCGCGTGCATCTAACAGACATACAGACAGACAAATACCTATATCAACATACTTACCTATTAAAATCAATAAATAATAACTTGCTAACAATAAGCTACAAATACCAGATAGTAAGGCGAAAGTGTGTTTTCATTCCAAAAAAATGTGGATGGAAAGTAATTTTCCAAAATATAGAAATGTAAATATCCAAAATAAAGCTGGCAAGATCAAATCTGACAAATATTTGATTTTTTATTATCTTCACCCCCCCCCCTCAAAAAAGTGTCTGTGTGCCCCTCCACCCATTTGAGAACCATCGATTTAAACTAATAGATCGATGATCGAATGTCACAAAGTTAAATGTTTACTCGTACACATACACTGCATTCTAATAGGTGTGTAAACTTGGAAGATTTAGATTATTTCTGATGTTTTTTCAGCAAATGAACCGAGATTTCAGCAGTATGATGAAGGGGCCTAACAGGAGAAGAAGACCAAGATCACTTTCATCCGATAGGTGAGGCGTTGTTCCAATCAAGGCTGTAAAGCGCTGGAAAGGCTTCTTACTTTGTACCATTTGAATAGGGGCGAAACCAGGAATTTTGAGAGGCGGGCCTGAAATTTATAATTTCCAGGTTGGCTGTACCAGCTAGTGCAGGGTGGTTCAAGATTGGCAGCTCCGCGGGCCACAAAATTACTTTTGCATTGTTCGCGGGCCACAATAGTGCCAAGAACTTCGCTCGTTTAACTTCGCTAGTTGCCTCAGCAAGTTATAATACTAGTCAATTCAGTGACATTAGTGACGCAACAATATGTCAGAAAAATTTTTGGTTAAGATTATGACGAAACAACACAAAATGCGATTTTTTGATTTCTCTCCGAATGTGACGCGGGCCACAGATAATGAAGCGGCGGGCCAGGGTTTGGACCACCCTGAGCTAGTGGGTCCGGCCAGAAAACCATGGGTTTGCGAGAGTCTTGACGGACTAAAAAGTGTTTTAAGACATGAAAAATCACTATGTATGAAACACAAAAATTCTTTTTTTCCTACTTTTGAAAGGGGGGGGTTTGACTCTCAACCCTTCTGGCTACGACCCTGCATTAAAATCACAACATACGGTTTCTGGCAGAAATGTTGGCTTTGAAACCAGTAAATGACATTTCGACTCTGAAAAAACTGAATTTCATTAATAAAATATTCGAAATATGTGCCTTTTTAATTATCTGTTGAGAATGCTGAGACAGCTTTATGCTTTTTTAATTTCCGAATTGAAATTTGACTTTGTCATCATTAAGTAGTTCAAAATAACTCCCAACTCTCGAGATATTTCATAATTTATCGTTTTCACTGATTTACTAACGATTTGTAATTCCTTTTTTATTGGTTCTTTTGTAAAATATTTTGTTATGTTTAACCTCTTATATCTTTTTCCAGAAGCAGCAACTCTTTTGACAAATCAAAGAAATCAAAACCGATTTCAGGGTCAAAGTTCAGCAATAAGAATGAAAAGGTAAGTGTGCAATTTGTCATAGGTTAGACCAGGCGTGTGCAAACTGCGGCCCGAAAGGAAAAATTTTATTCCAATTTTCCTTATTTTAGTTCCATTACAAGTTCGGGGACTGTCTGTGTTGGCCAAGTGAATATTCCCCCCTGCCCATGGGTTTCAGTCCCTTTACACAACTTGATGTAAAGTAGGCGAACGGAATTAGTTACCTCCATATTGGTACACATACTTATGGAGCGCCCTGCATTGTTGTTGAAAGGATTGTAATGTGATATGCACTTTAAATCCACAGAAGACTGACACCGCTAAGAAGATCCAGCCAAATAAAAAGAAAACCAAGAAAACTCCTGTACAATCTGAATCAAATGAGAAACCGAATACTAATGGAACTTCAAGTAAAGATGAGAAAGAAAAAGAAGATTCTGATAGTAATAAAACAGGTTGGTAATGCTCCATCGGTACTCCTGAAGTATGCGCACCAAGATGTCGCATAATCTGAACCCTAACCTGGTACACAACCAGAGTTCAGGTTGTGCGCCATCTTGGTGCGCATACTTCAGGAGTTCCGCTCAATCTTTTATTTTAATGATGATTTCTCAGAACAAGGCTATGAACCTGGTAATTTTTGGGCACTTCAATGTGTACTGATACTGTGGTAACTAATTTTGTTTGCCTACTTTACATCAAATTGTGTGAAGGGACTGAAACCTATGTATATTCACTTAGCTAACACAGACAGTCTCCGAACTCGTAATAAAACTAAAATAAGAAAAATCAGAATAATATTATGCCCTAACCCTAACCTGGTACACATACTACGGGAGTACCGATATTTCTCATACACTCGCTTCGAGTAAACCTAAATAAAAACCTTTATTTATTTAGTTTCAGTTTCCAAAGACAAGAAACCGGAATCGGCAACAGAAAGCAGTGAAGCCCCATCAGAAAGTTTTCGGCGTGTGGATGAAGTTATTGAAAAGATGGATCAGGATGTTATTGTGGAAGTTGGTAAGAAGGAGACTCATATTCCTCAGTTTCGCAAATTGGGCCCTCTAGGCCCCCTAATAGGGCAGCGGTTCCCTACTTTTCATGGCTCCCCTGTTTATCATTCTAGCGAAACCTTCCCCCCCTCTTTTGAAATGCAAAAAAAAATTTTTGGGGCTCCTGAAGTATGCGAACCAAGATGGCGGACATCGGAATGTAATATGTGTACTAGGTTAGGGTTGGCCATAATTTTAGGTATAAATACTACGGGAGACTCTTGGCTAGTCTTCGAACTGATAATAGGACTAAAATAAGGAAAATTGGAAAAAAATTATCGCCTAACCCTAACCTGTTACCCATGTTACGTTCCGATGTCCGCCATCTTGGTTCGCATACTTCGGGAGCACCGAATTTTTTTTGTATCATGCATAGCAATTTTTCATTGTATGAAATGCTTTTTAGACCCTCAGGAAACTTGAAAACCTGTGTTTTTCGGTCTCCGATCAGATCCACTAACTGTTTTGGTTTAACCTGGCCATAAGAAATTTCAGAAATCCTGGCTATACTCTTGCCCATATGTTATTTATTTTAGATTTTATATCTTATACTAATAACAATTGTAGGTTTAAAAAACTTTTATTGTATGATAAATGAGAACTACAAGCACAATGAGAATTATCAATAAACAGAGACAAAGAAATTTTTAATTCTTGGTACTATAAAAACAGGTGAAATGTTTTGGACACGCTGTATTCGATATTCCATATCAAAAATATTAGGTTAGATTGTACTTGGAATAGTAAATTATTTCATTTTGGTCACGCCAGGTCATCACTTTATATTATTTAAATCCAACCCTGTAATGTTTCAGGGCTTAGGCCACAAAATCAAAACCAGGTCACTTTAAAATTTTGTTTTCCATTTCAGACGAAGTTGCTACTTTGGAAGAAGACAAGAAATTAAAGGAAGCGTTAGAAGAAAAAGAGAAGGCTAAGGTAACGTATTTTTGTCAAATTCGCCCCTTCGCCTCTTTTGGAGCTCTTCACTCCAATTCATTACATTCGAACAATAGACCTTTAATCTGCGATCATAGCCGGATTTTGCGTTTTTTCGGCCCCAAGTGCGTTGGTGCCCCATATGTCTTTTTAAAAATATTAACACAATAAACTACTCAAGATATTATCTCGCAAAAATATTTCAAAATTAGCAGTAAAAACGGAAACAGCATAATAATTATGTATAAGTTTCAGTATTCATTACTATGATTAATTTATATGATTTTTTAGGGAAATAGTTTTCATACCTTCAAACATTTACAAAGAGTTTTAAAATGACACATCAGAAGGGAAACTAAGCTAACAATTATTTTAATATTAATATTAAGGAACAAGTTGTCGAATTACTTCATCAAACATTTCATTCTGCTTATAAAGATCTTAGTAAATGTTCATATTCCATGATTTTACAGAAAGCAGCTGATCTTGAGAGATTGAAAATAATTCAGGAAAATATTGAGCAGTCATCAACCATGTTAGAAGAAGTTATGAAAGAAATAAAAGAGGTTCGTTATTCCATGCATCTAAAAACAAAATAACTGACTAACTAGTCCCATACCCGACATGGACTGGTAACCGGGAGAGATGTCGTGGTTCGCCATATGGTTTATTTGTCTTATCAGCTTTTCTCTCCCCTAGGATAGATATCAAAATCCTCACCCCTCACCTAAATTTACTATTCTTAATTCCAGGAATCTCACAAGGAAATCATATCAGAATCTCTTGAGTATTTGGCAGATTCTCTAGCGCAGTTGAAAGAAGTTGATGGCTGGCAAGAATGAATTTTATTCTGTCCGTAATGCTTGACTGAACAAATTGACAGAATGTTACCAGGAATCTGTGCCACTGTTTATTACAGTATTTGTTCTGTCATTTACGCTTGACTCAACAGAAATAGTAGTTTCATGTTATATTAGTGCAATTATTCTGTTCGTCATGCTTGACATCATAAATAACATGGAGACTGGCAGAATAAGCTTGTGGCTCAGTTTCATTATGGTAGTTCTGTCAGTCACGGTTGACTGAGCAAATCAGCATAATGCTGGTGTTGAGATTTATGACTTGTGATGTAGTTTCATTATTTCAATTATTTAGTCAGTCTAGCATGACTAAGCAATTAAGGTTTATTTCGACGACCTACTCAACATAACAGGCGATAAAATGACTGATGAAAACTGATTCAGAAATGAACCGTGATGTCGAATGTCTCAGATAAAGCTGTTATCTGCCGGCACTTATTACCGCTCTTCTAAGCAGACGGTCATATATGACTGATTTATATGAATGTGTCATTAAATAGTCATTATAACATGGATGGGATGTATAAAACCTTATCGACCTAGTCCAGGGCTATGAAACGTTTTTGGGCTATATAACCACTTCAAACATCTCGCTAGTCCACAGAGAAGAAGATTTTTCTGTGTGTACAACGAATTAAAAGATTATAGAGATAACCAGGAGCCGCGGGAAAGGAAGGATGAGAGAAAGAGGCTATCGCTTAGCCGTGTGCGCCTTTTTAAACATAAACTGTCTGATTTGGGTTTTATTTGCAATGGGGAACAATCTGAGTGTTTACAAGGGCCACAATAAATGGGTTGTGGCCCGCGGGCCCTCTGTTACACACCCCTGGTCTAACCTGTGCAACGAACATATATTTCAATTCTTTTATGTGCATTTTAAAATACACAAAAACTTGTTTTAACAGTCTGTATTATTGATAGCCCTTTTGACAATGTCGGATTTTCTGCACTCTGAAAGTATGTGTACCAAGATGACGCACAACCTGAATTTTAACCTAGTACACATACTGTGTTCAGGTTGTTCGCCATCTTGGTACACATACGTCGGGAGCACCGGATTTTCTGCGTTGATGTATAGACACCGGCGGGGATAAAATGCGGTCGAATGTATGGTTATTGCGGGGCTGTATGATCGAAATTGATAACCTCGCGAGTCTTGTAACCATCCAGATGACGGGTGCGATTTCAAGCTCGTGGTAAGATCCGCCAGTCGATGGGCCCATGTTAGGACTGATATACGCGGCGGTGCTCAAGCAAGAGCCAGTCGATGGGCCGGCTCATGTTAGGACTGATATACGCGGCGGTGCTCAAGCAAGAGCCAGTCGATGGGCCGGCTCATGTTAGGACTGATATACGCAGCGGTGCTCAAGAAGAGCCAGTCGATGGGCCCATTTAAGACAAGGTGCTAAAGCGATAGTCATTGCCTTCATTGAAAGATTCCCCCTGTAAACTGCCTTTAACCTTTGTACCCTCCAATTCATGAACATATCAAAAAGAGAATATATTTGTAAACTCATATATTGAACTTATATAAAAATGCATGCTGTATAATTCAAGAACATAAATTGGCACAGAATTAGCAAAGACTAGTCATCGTTTTATTACGAAGTTGAAGACTTTTGCAAAATCTTTTTAACATTTTTTTTGCAGGTTTAAACTTTCAAGGGTTTCACACTTCTCTTTGAAAGACTTTAGACAACAATCGGCGCCCCAGAAATATTCGTGCCAAGATGACGCACAACCTGAACAATCCTAACCTGGTACACATACTGTGTTCAGGTTGTGCGCCATCTTGGTACGAATACTTCGGAAGCAACCAACAACCTGGTGTTCTAATCCTGGATTTGTACCTCGGTCTCTAGGGTAGTAATTTCGATACGAACTTTCTCAAATCAACTTTACGGAGCGCGAAAGCACAGACAGAAGTACACAAGCAGCAGCTAATCATAACAAGGAAAAATTAAGTTTATTGTAGCGATCTGAATATAACGTTTGTAAGCGGAGATAATGTTGTGCCAGCGTTTCTCAAACTGTGTTACGGAGCTTCTTCGTGGAAGTGTGCCGCGGAACAAGGATCGAACTTGGCAACATGGCGATCCCAGCCGTATCTCTACGATCTTGGGTAGTAAATTAGATCTCCCAACTGGCGACAAACAGGCCTTGCTATCTAAACAGACAGATAGGCATCGTGTCAGTCTGGAAATCACAATTTTGTCAACCGTTTAATATCGTTAACCTAGATTTTTAATTGCCAATTTACAGCACTTTACACCTCCAATTGGGGAAACAATCTATCAATTTTACATTTTTCTCTACCTAATTTCTCGGTTTTCCGCGAGGCAAGATAAAATAAACAGCGTATAGGTGTTCAGGGGCAAAAAAAAAGTTTAGGGAACGCTGAGTCAGGTTATGCTCTGGCGAAAGCGAGGTAAAACTATCATTCTGTGAAATTGAATACTGTTCTTTTGTTGCTATAAACCAGCGTTTCTGAAACCTTTTTGTCTCGGAACACCCACCCTTTTATCTCGTCGAACAACGAGAAATCAGAAGGTGAAATTTATGGGTGGTTTCCAAAATATTTGAGCCCAAGGTAAAATTAAAATTTTGCTGTGAATTTGACAATTAGAAAATTAGGCCGACAGTTAATATTAAATGGTTAACGAAAACTCCATGCTTTACAGACTAGCACGTAGACTGTCCGGTTGTTGGGAGACAAATTTGCGACCTAGAGGCGCCGAAGTATTGCCAAGATCGCTATGGCGACCAATTTATTTGCAATTTCGATCCCTGGACGCGTCGAAGAAGCTCATGGAACACAGTTTGAGAAACTCTGCTATAAACTATTCAAACTGTTTGCGTAAATATTCATGAAATAGGAAAGTATTGTCGCATAGCAAACTCAGTTATCACTAATATTAGAATCATTATCCGGTCTGATGTTTCTGGTAACAAGTAAAAAGCAAATGTGAAATAGCAATAAAAAGTAATAAACTAAGAAGAAAAAAGGCAAAAATGATTTCACAGGCATTCTTTTTGGGGGAGTGAGTTGGATAGGATTTACATATTTATCCTGATGGGCAAGGAATAATCGATCGAGATGTTCAATTTTAAATTTTGGGGATGGCGCCGAGAGCGCACCCAGCTCAATTTTTTTGGTATAATGACGTAATACGGCGCTCATTCGTGTCTTTTATTCCGAACAAAATCAGATAATGGAGGCCACTGATATATAACAATTAGGGCTGGGAATGGTTAACCGATTTCAGACGGTTAACCAGTTAATTTTACCCGGTTAACGGTTAAAGTGTTTTCCCTGAAATTCCCGGTCCTAATAACAATATCTTAAGTACTTCGCTGTTGAAGTTATCCAAGGCATATAAGCGCGCATTGACATCTAACCCGTTCGGTTCATTTGGTGAAAGGATTATTGATAGCAAGCCAGAAAATCTCTGGTTTTCAGTAAATCGTTCAAGAATAGAGCAAAAGGGTGTTGAAAAGGCTACGACTTCATGTCTTACCGCAAATGTAGGCACGAGTATAAAAAAAGCACTGTACAATCAACAACTAATCCAATTTAGGAATATAAAGCGTACTTTTATGAGATACCTTGCGCTTTTGCTACGTTCAATGCTCAAGATAAGCAGCGGATAATATATAGGAACTGTTATGCTTTAGAAGGGCCGACCGATATCATTACAAGAAAGATGGAACATAAAATAAACAGAATAAAACAACTGAAGCGTAAAATAAGAGAAAGGCATTGAAAACGGAACTTTAAAAATTCTTAGAAAGCTAATATCATTTTGCAGTTGGAGTAATAATAATTGAGTTGCGGTTCCTATCATCAAATAAGAACAAATATTTGATATTTTGTAAAAAAAAAACGTGACATCTGAGAACAACAATTCAGGCTGATGGAAATTTTGACTCCAAGCACCGCCATTGAAGTATGAACTCCCGACTCCCAAGAATTTAGAATTTAAACAAATTTTAACAAAAAAAAAATATAAACACAGTCAAAAATATTCGGCAAAATTGTGTAAATAGAAGAAATATAGTGGCGTCAACATGTGTGGTACTTTTGCGAAGAAAAAACCTCTTGCGCGGAAAAGTAATTTTTCGGGAATGCTTAGAGTAGGGGTATTTTGAGCAAAGTATTTTAAGTGAGCCCAAATAGCAAAATGAAAAAGGTTTCAACCCCAATAATTTCGTTGGAAATTTTTAAATTCAATCACGAAATAGCTTTGTTTAGTTGAAATGAATAAAATGTACGATCGTTTGATATATAAACAAAAACCTTTTATGTAACTTTGGATTTATAGAACTTTGTGTATCACTGCCATAATTGAAATTTCTTGGGGGATGACTAGAAAATGCTATGTAACCCACAGTTTGTCGACCACTGGCTTAGAGTAAGCATATGAAGTGGGATTCATGGCAAAATCGGTTTGCGCATAAGTATTCTCGGTAAAAACACAAACCCAACAACAGTACCCTTTTCGTCCATCTCCATCAGTGCACTTTGCACTATGACCTTTGATCCCGTATATTTTGCAGAAACTTAGTTTCCGGATAATCACACTACTTGTACTCCATCATGATACCTCGGCAAACCATCGTTTATTATATTCCTATTAAAGCAAGCTTGCGAAGGAATTACGCGGCCCGTGCCGGCGTGAGTTATTATTGGCGCAGTTTCGGAAGTGGGGGTTCGTACAGTGTTCCGGGGGCTCTGAATCGGCTGAAAAGCGGACCTCGAGTTCGTTTGTGGGAATGCTACAGGACCCGATGGGGCCATATATGTGGTTCCGTGTCTTTGATTGACAGGATAAATTTGTCCTTCAGTTGCTCCGTAATATTGTCCTGTACCGCCTACTAGCGGTTGCATGTCATCTAATATTTCTGGCTCGTATTCGTATCGCCTCAATGGCGCTCCACAGTGGTTATTTGGAAACGAAGCTCTGGAGTTATTGCTGTTGTTTTGGTTATTCCTGTATTGATAATCAGCAGCTCTTCCGCCAACTTGCGGCGGAATGCCGCTCATATTTTGTACCGGCAAAGGGGGTGATGGAGGAAGAAAACTTGGCGAATGAGGGTATTGAAGTGACGAATCCGCGTAGCGGGGTACACTTCCGCTCGAATCACTAGCGCCACTTAGCGACCCTGGTTTATTTGGAATGCTGATTCTTGAATTCGAGTTGTTTATGAAGTTACTGCTTTGTGCATTACTTGGTCTCGTATTCGGGGTATTTTGCTTTATTGGAGAACTTTGTATCCCGTTTGGGTCCATAGCTGTTGCTGTATAGTGGTTATGTACATGGTGGTGCACTTGGGTAGACATTTCCATATCGGATTGTGTCGTTTCTAACGGAGATCCTGGTGTGTAGTCTCCGTTGTTTTGCTGTTTCATTTTTATCAGTCGTTTCTGTCTGTAGCAGTAACAGAATAAGATTAGTAATGATACTATTACAAGACCGCCGATTCCCGCCCCAACAGCTGGCAATAAAATTTGAAATTCGGTGCTTTCGGTTGGAGTCGTCTCCGGATTTAGACCACTGCGGAATTTGTCCCCTGTTCCCGGTATCGCAGGTTCAGTCTTATCACGCTGGCGTATTCCTGTAGTTTCGTCTCTTGCCAGTCCGGGACTTGGGACTACCGTAATATCAGTATACACTGAGGATTGGTATATCCGTCGACCGGAGGTTTTCACGGAACCGCATAACGTATCCTTAGTTTTAGATGACATTCCACTGCCCACTAGCGGTAGATGAATACAGATGTTATAAAATCGTCCTGGCTCAAGACCTTTGACTGTAAATGGGTGCGCTTTTGGGGTTATGCTGAACTCCTTTGGGGGCCGTTTTTGCCCCACTTCTGCAATGGAGACGAGTAGCTCCTTTTCCGTTATGGGGAGTATTATTTCGACTGAATTTTCAGTTACTGAATTCGTGTTAATTAAAAGCGAAGGTCGGTGTGCTTGTTTTGTTGTTGTAGTCGGCATAGTCGACGATACTGTAGTTGTTCTAGTCGTCGTAGTCGGTGTTGTGAGAGATTGTTGGCACTGCGAACCGGTCCAATTTTTCGTGCAACTGGAAACAAGAAAATGCATCAATTTTTTAAGTGGGCGCCAGTGACTTATCTACGTAATCAAGTTTAAAAATGAATCCCCTTAATTATTGACTGAAAATTTTAACTACTGTTGTTGAATTGTGATATATTTACGTTATTATTCAAGTAAGAATTTGAGTTTTAATTGCTTCGAACTTGAAAATATTTTATTGAAACATTTTACAAATAATCTTTCCGGCGTTCATGGCACTCAATTTACTGTTGTCGAAGACTGCATAACGGGGCAATAGTTTCAAAATTGAAAAGACCAGCTTCTTTCATTATTCGAAAGCTATTGGGACTCTATCTATTCGTTGGGGGCAGTTTTAGTGTTTATACTCGTTTAGCAGAGTAACACTACCAAATATAGTGATTTTATCCCTCCAAAATTCGTTAAGAAGTACTATCTTGGGTGCTCCCAAAGTATTCGTACCAAGATGGCGCACAACCTGAACATAGTATGTGCACCCGGTTAGGGTTCAGGTTGTGCGCCATTTTGGTACACATCTTGCACAAAAGCTTATCCAAAAGCGAATGTCTGAATCGCCCATCAAAAGTGCTGATGTAAGCAATTTTAGAAAGTAAATGGATTTAAATTTCAATGCAACACTCACCGACATTTCGGCAAACGCTTCGAAGAATAACACGATCCTCCATGAAAGCAAGGATAAACATCGCACGGGTTAACGGACCATGGTGTTTTTGTAACACTAGGTGTCGTAGGCGGTGTTCCAGGGGGTGGCGATACAGAACCCAGTGGTGGTACCAGTGTATTGGTCCTGTTAAATGAAGTGTAAAGGGTTTAATTTCACGGCGAGAGAATGATAAACTGACAAAGATTGTTGAAGGGAAATACATATACAGCCCAACGATAGTCCAACATTCATCCATATCTACCAGCGAACTTTGCACTTTGACCTTTTAACCAGGAAACCCATTGTAAGCCAATGGCATGTTTGTGAAGTAGGAGTCAAAAATGTAAACATTTACTATAACAGTGGTATGACGTAATCAAAGAGTGGAGTGGCAACCAGCTACACGAACATTAAGCTAGTTCAGGATAGTTTGATTTGGAGAAGCGTGGCAAGTCGACCCCAGAAGGGGCCTCAACAGCCGGGACGACAAGAAGGGGAAGATAATTAAGACAAACGTTTGATGAAACTTAAATTTCAAATGGTAAACTTTTAATAAGCAACAAACAGAGACTAGAATCCGAGTTACAATTTCTCTCAAAACACAATCGGAGTCTCTATTGTTCAAAATTTTGATCTGTGGAGATGGCATTTCAGGCCTTTCAAACAACTCCCCGTCCCCACCATAATTATAGATTTTAAACATTTGACACCTGATTGGAAAGCAAAGTTCTAATAAAAAATACAATTTTTGACTGCAGAAAATTTTGAAGCAATTGGTTCAGTAGTTCCTGAGAAAAGAGATTTTTTCACAACAAGAAGAAGAAAAGAAATACTTCCCAGAGTTTTGGCCTGCGGGGACGGTATTTCGGGTCAATTAAAAAATGACGCTTGCCCCCGACTTCAATCAAAGATCGAACGTTTAAAGAAAAATTTTAAACTTTAAGAAGTCGGACACAGAATTTTTCAAAAAAGATGAGAAAAAATCTTACTTCGAGCAGTCAAAGTCATCTTCGGTTAGTTCTTCAATGATTCTGTTTCGTAGTCGAGATCTCGACGAACATTTCAGACTTTCTGGCCGCACAAATGCTTGACGAAAAATCCTAGAAAAAAAAAATATTGAAGAGTTACACATGAGTGCTTCGAACAAGTCTTGAGACAATCAAGCTAGGAGATCTTTTGGAATCTGTGTGCTTTCATTTGGCGTTGAATTAGGTTATCAAGAAGGAAAGGAGTTTTAATAATCGGAGGTGTTTTCCGAAGGTTGTAGATTAGAATCCTTGATGGAAAAATGACTGTGTTTTGTTTTTGATTGCTATAAATGCTGCAACACATGCAACTGTTATGAAAGATAACAGGATACCGATTCTAGGCTATATTAAACATAAGAACACCACTCCACAACGTAACACTGTAAACAATAGAATAACACGCAAACAGTAAAGTATGCAGTACGGAAGAACGGCGCTCCGGAAGTATTTGTACCAAGATGACGCACAACCTGAACAACCCTAACCCGGTACACATACTATTTTCAGGGTGTGCGCCATCTTGGTACGAATACTCCGGCAGCACCGAAAGAACTAGGGTAATGAAGAGTACATCGCGTACCTAATAATTACGCTGTAGTGAAACACACCACAGAAACATAGTTCTACTAATTTACATCTAAAATCTAAAAATTTGGTAGACAATGCAAAACGTAAAGATTTAAGACCCCCCAAAGATGTACTAGGTCTTGAAGTACTGGTGGCTGCTTATGTAGGGACTAATTCGAAGTGGAGGCTATGTAAGTCCATGTATCTGAAACTAATAACTGACTAAATAATCCCATACTTGTCATGGACTGACAACCGGACGAATGCCGTAGTCCGCCATATGATTAATAGAGCTGTCTAATCAGCTCTCCTCTTCTCCGACATAAATATGAAAATGCTATTCTCATGTCACATGACTAAAGTCGTATTTTTGATTTTAATGCGAATCACCCTATCTTCTGGAAATCCTGAATTCCAATAAGTTCACAAACAAATGAAACGACATTCTTAAACCTTAAAATATTTCAGTCTGGCTCACAAATTTGCGATATAAATTCACCAATTGCATGAAGGAAGCCTAACACACGTCACTGGTAACCGGACAAGCTGCCTTGGTTCACTATATGATTGGGCTGTTTTATCGACTTTCCCCGTGATTAATTAATCTTATCAGAAAACCCGTGAAAATGCCAAAAACTTAAAAAAAAACACAGAAAAAATAAAACGCTTCCATAAACCACAAAAATACTTCAGTCCGACTCAGGAATTTGCGATATAAATTCCACAATTACATGAAAGGAAGCATGTCAGACGTCACAGGAAACGCGGGGTTTAATTATAGCATTTATTAAAATAATTAAATGAAATCAGTCGAAATTGCTGATTATGGCCGCTTTGGAGTGGGAGGGGTGGTGGACTAAATGTGAATGAAAATGTTAGCGTCTGCTTAAAGCAAGGCAGTGCAAGCGTAGTGATACGTGGGATGGGTGTGGGGTAATTAGTTACAATAGTTAAAAAATGCTAATTATGGCCTATTGGAGCTGATAGATCGGAAGTGTGCTCCATAAATGTTAATATTTTTTTCTCTCTTTGAGGTTGGCTATAGACAAGCGGATTATAATTGTAACAATATGATAATTAGTTGATATTTATCGGAAATGCCAAATATGGCCATGCTTGAGAGTTGAATAGAGTAGTAGAAAAAATTGAAGAGATTTTAGTGTTTGCTCTTGACAAGAGCTCTGGACAATCAGAATACTCCGGATATTCATAACATCCATTACGATGATTAGTTGAAATATGTTAAAATTGTCATTAATGGCGCAATTGTTGAAACACAAAGTTTACATTCACATACATCACTAAACTCATAAACTCCTGACCCGGGGTTACCAACAGGTCAGAATCGGGCATAGGTTCATGTAACCCCCCGAATGCGAGACAAGTTATCGGCACTATTGTTTATAGTTAATCGTGGAAGTAGCGATTCAGAATGGCAAGTTAGAGTTTATTCAATCGACAGTCGACTCTAAGTTTCCCAAACAAAAACTTGGAATGTTTAGGAACCTCTGCCTCAAATTATTGTAAAATATTCTCAGATTCGTTTAGGTTGCCGATCGAATATTGACTTATCACCGCGGGTGTCTGATATTGGAGAACTTTTGAAAAATTTTAATCTAATTTCACAAATTTTATTTCAAGTTTATGATATTGTGTTTGGTTTCATTCTTACATTAATTTAAATTTATTTACCCAGCGTGTCGAATTATTAGGACCCTAATCTAATCTAGCCTTGGACTTTATGTGTACATTTGATGGCGTATAAGAGCAACGAAAAATAGGAGATTTACGTATTTTTCAATTGCTATTTAATTGAAGTTGAACTATCTCCTGATAATATGGCGTCTCATATTTGTTCAATTCGCAGTTTAACGCCACTTCAATATTATGACGTCACAATCCATAACCTGTATTCTGACGCCACTTCTAGTGCTGTGGTGTCACATTTTTTGTGTTCGTCAATCCTTGATTTGGAAAAAATATTTTGAATCTAACTTTTATCATCCTAAATTTGAACATGACGCCATTTTCATATTATGGCATCACTTTCCGTCTCTTTTCTCATATTTTAACCTGCCATATGACGTCACTCGTAATATTATGACGTTATTTTATACTATGACGTCATATTTCCCGTTTATTTTATATTTTGATAACTTGATTGTCTTTATTGTAAAACAGTATATGGCGTGGCATTACCTTATATATTGTGGCATCCACTTAATGTCACAGCCACAATCCCAGTCGTTGTCAGTAATATCCAATACATTCAATATAACGCGGGGTGGTATGACGCCATCTGGTAGTGACTTCAATGCCATGCCACGCATGGCTAAAACCTTCAATTTTGTCAGCTTCGTGAACGTATCTTGCGGAATCGTCTTGATCGTGTTCAAAGACATGTTAAGGGTCCGCATTCCAACGAGAGACCTGTAAAATAATTTGTCATATTTAAACTAACACATAATTAAACTAACCCATTATAATTTATATACCATAGTCCACTAGTCAGCGAGATTTCCTGCCGCGAATTTCCCTAGAACCATTGGAAACTGCTATAGCAGAGACAGATGGAAATAGAATACCTAATACATGAAGACCAACAAAAAACGTCGCGAGAGCAAATTTCCAGATAAGCGCGGAATCGTTGCTAGGACGTTGCTACGGTTTTATATCGTTGGCCAATCGGAGGAGAGTTTGGTTTACTGCCGTATAGTTTCAGCAACTCTTGACATTTTAGTGAACTCTCGAAACTTCACTCGGAGATGAGTCTCCTTAGTGCGTACGCGGAAGAGTAAATCGCCCTAAGAGGAGACGTGAGAAGTCTTAACATATTGGTTCATTACCGGAGGTTTATGAAACCCCAGCGGCCAAGGGCACACAGAAACATATGAAACGGGCCCACGATTCATAAAATGAAAGCGGAGTTTTTTTTATTTTTAGATGCGCGTATGTTATCTTGCTGTGAGTAAATTTGTCTATGAGAGAATGTAAGATGTTTTAACGCAGTGATTCATAAGCGGCAGTCCATGAAGTCCCAGGGACACACAGTTGGCCCCATGCACTTTGCATTCATAAAATGAAAACAAAATGACAAATAAAGCGGAGTATACCTCATATATATATAGATCACACTCAATTCATTCATTTGTTTTATTACATCACTAAGAGCAATTATGATTTCACAGACAGAAATTAGTTAATTGGTTTAATTACCATCTATAATTACCCATATCCGCTTATAATTGCTTTGAAGTGTTTATTATAAAATCTTTTGAGTATACCCCTGACTGTGTAGTTGGAAAAATCAAGTCGTTGATTCCGGGCTGAGGACATTTGAATTTTTTGCAAAAACAAAATCTGATTCTGATTTCCAACTTCTTTTCATCTAGTCCCAAGCAATTTAACAACCAATCAGCACTCCCAAATAAGGTTTAAAACATCCTGCACGCCACAGTCTGTATTTTAAAACGTTTATTCAAAACATATTAAACCGCCCCAAATAATTATCCACAATCGCCCTTTTAAAAAATGCTCTGGTTTTACACAAAGACTTCTTTAATCAAAGAAACTAAATTGAGGAAACGGTTTTCATTTCATTTAAAATTGCGTTTGATTTAAATTATGTTAATTTTTCTTCTGAAGAGGAGTTTCGTTTTTGCAAAGCTAAAAACAAAAACCGTACATACGCCAACTATTTCGCTGGTAAAATTTTCGCGGAAGTTGGAGTCGAACATTGATACTGAAAGGTAGATGATCGCAGTCAATCTTCTCGAATCGGGAGTCGAAATTTATCCAACCGGAGTCATTTTTTTAATTGATCGGAGTTGAGATCGGTACACGGTCGATATTCGAAATCACAAATGCAAAATCAGACAAAAAGCAAAAATCGTACGAACGGCAACTATTTCGCGGGTAAGATTTTTGCAGGAGTTGGAGTCAATCGAAGTCAATCTTTTCGTATCCGGAACAAAGTTTTTTTCTAATCCGAAGTCGTTCGAATTTTTGCAATCAAAGTTTTGATAAACAAAAGTGAGTGGTCGGAGTCAAACTTTTAGGATCCGGGATGCATGGTTTTTCAATCCGGATTTTTTTTTTAATAGATCGGAGTTGAGGTCGTTGAAGATATTCTCCGACGACAAGGTCGATATTCGAAATCATACATATACAAAAAAAAAAAAAAACGCCAAATCTTTCGAATTCAAAATGTTGGTGGTAGTCGGAGTCACTAATTTTGCACCCGGAGTCAAATTTTAATCAGTTAGGAGTCCTTGTTTTAATTGCTCGTAGTTGAGGTCGTTAGATATTTTCTCCGACTACATGGTCGATATTCAAAATCTTACATACAAAATAAGACAAAAAACGGCAAATCTTTCGAAGTCAAAATGTTCGCGGTAGTTGAAGTCAAGAATTTTGTACCCGGAGTCGGAATTTATCCTACCCGGACTCGTTTTCGAATTGCCCTTTATCGATTTTGTTATAGACTTTCAAATAATTCATACAAAACATATTAAACCGCCCTAAATATTATTCACAATCGCCCTTTTCAAAAATGTTCGGCATCTGGTTTTGGTTTTTGCAAAGCTGACAACAAAAACAGTACATATTTGTGGGAGTTGGAGTCAAACATTGATAGCGAAAATTTGGTGATCGGAGTCAATCTTTTTGAATCCGGAACGAAGTCGTTTCCAATCCGGAGTCGTTCAAATTATCGCAATCAAAGTCAAAAGTGAGTGGTCGGAGTCAAACTTTTAGTTTCCGGAATGAAGGGTTTTCCAATCCCGAGTTATTTTATGATTGATCGGAGCTGAGGTCGTTGGAGATTTTCTCCGACGACACGGTCAATATTCGAAATTCAACATTTTTGTGGTAGTCAGAGTCAATAATTTTGTACCCGGAGTCGGAATGCATCCAAAACCGGAGTCGTTCTTAAAATTGCTCTTAATCGAGTTCATTATAGACTTTTAAACCATTCGTTCAAAACATATTAAACCGCCCTAAATAATTATCCACAATCGCCCTTTTAAAAAATGTTCGGCATCTGGTTTTACACAAAGACTTCTTTTATCAAAGAAACAAAATTAAGGAAACGGTTTTCGTTTTAAATTGAGTTTAATTTAAATTAGGATAATTTCTTCCTGAAGAGAGTTTCGTCTTTGCAAAGCTAAAATTACTTGCTAATTAAAGTGAAATCAAACCAATAACAAAATGGTGAAACATATAAAGTGAAATAATAATAATTGTGCTTGAAGAAATTTGCTCTAGTAGTCGTAATTTTTTATTAACCTTTACAACGTACAATGATGTGTAAAACTGTTATAGATACGTGAGAATTTTTTTTTTTTTTTTTTTGAAAAATCAGAAGCTTTCCGATTTGGCTTTGTGTATGAATTATCCTCTTCCATAGAGGGCAACTGGGATTCTTCTATTTAAAATAAATAAAAGTAATAGCCTTCCAGCGAAAAAGTTAAATTTTAACCACGGAAAATTTTAAAGCAATTGGTCGAGTAGTTGAAGAAAAAAGAGATTTTTTAGGAACGATACGAAGAAAAATACAAAGCTATGCTTGAGCTATGCTCAAATATATGGACACGTGGAATCACATAATCTTGATGACGTCATAGCAACAACAAAAAGTAATAGCCTTCTGGAGGAAATTTTTATCTTTAACCACTGAAAATTTCAAAGCAATTGGTCCAGTAGTCGAAGAGAAAAGCGATTTCTTCAAAACGTGTTGATGGAGACAAATATTAATAACAATAACAACAAAATTTTGAAACGATCGTTATGTCCCCTACGTGCCTAACAAGAACAACAACCTAATTAGAAAACAATCCATAGGTCCCCTACGTGTCCGGTAAGCAGTTCCGTATCTATTGATAGACAACGATATCGTTGAAAAGCGTCCATAATCGTCACAAACAAAAATTCCTTGAACTTACTTAATAAACTGGGGTACAGCTGTCAGTCTGTTACTGCTGATATCAAGATGGCTGAGATGGCTTGTATCATCGAATATCGAAGTCCTTAGTTGGGTTAGTCGGTTGTTCTGCAACTGGAATGAAAATGTAAATGTTCAAAAAAAGTTTTCTCACAGCAAACTTACGGGCACTGAACTGGGAATAAAGAAGGCTTATATCGGAAAAAGTATACAGGCGTTCGTTCAGAAGTAAAAATGACCAATTTTTAATCAAAGTCGTGGTCGACCTCTGAAGCCATATAGGGTATGAATGAGTTGTGGCGCAAGTATACGATTTTTAAGAGAATTCGCTCAAAGCAACGTCACGCGCCTATAATGGAATAAGACATATCTTGAAATATCAAGACTCTTTGAAACTATACCAAACTAAGGAGGTGCATTACGAGCCAGTAAATGCCAAAACATTTTTAAGTAATACGATCGTGAAAAAAGGTAGTTAATCCTACATACATGAGGTAATTTTCCAACATTTCGACTAGTATATCTCGAGACACGGATATTCCCGTAGTATGTGAACCAAGATGGCGGACACAGGAACGTAGTATGTGTACCACGTTAGGGCTAGGTAATAATTTCAGGCACAAATACTACAGGAGCCACTTGGCTAGTCCCCGAACTCGTAATAGAACTAAAATAAAGAAAATTGTAATAAAATTATGGCCTAATCTGGTACACATACTACGTTCCGGTTTCTGCCATCTTGGTTCACATACTACGGGAGTACCGGGACATTAACTGAAACTTAACTCCGACTCGGTGACTTCTACGCAACACCGCCTGTTTTAATAGTAGCTATTCCTATTTCTGGTCAAAAATGCACCCCCCCTCCTCCGAACACAGTTTAATGAAATAAACTTACGAAAAGCTGTTCGACGTTCACCGTTGAAAGCGTCATGTCTGGTATCTGCCGGAACCGATTGTATCCAAGATCTAATAGAAGAAGATTCGGAGAATATTCGAATCTTGGTATCGTCATTAGCTTGTTGTTTCGTAACTTTAATTCGACAAGATTTGAGAGGTTACTGAATGCTCCTGGTTCGATGTACGATATCTCGTTGTTTTGAAGGTAAATCCTTGCCAAATTATTGAGACCTGTGTAAAAAAAAGGATAATTTGAGTGAATTTTTTGGGTCATATGAATATGTAAAACACGAAAAAAAGATGGTTCAAGTGAAAATTGCAATATGGCTTCATTTATTATTTTAGCTTGGTCTCATGAACACTGATACATGTCTTTTGTCTCTGAGAAATAAAATAGTTTTAGTTAATTTTTCTTTCATTTCCTTTTAGAAAGTGTTCTATTCATTCACATGTGTATAGGCAAATATTGAACTATACGAACTTCAAATCATTGTAGCGCTATGCGATGTGTTGATTCTGAAATCAGGTTAATTTTTTTTTATATTTATAGTTTGTATAATTCTTCTCACAGCTCTGCAGGTATTGTACATGTGTTTCTCGAGCATCTGAAGTGTTTCTTTGGGGTACCGCTCCACCGTTAAAGTTGAAAACCAAAGAACTACCCACTGAAATTCGACTTCGCGTTTGAAAATATATCAATGGTTCATTCCTTTAGTTCTTTGGTCCTCAAACTTTATGTACCTACGAGTGACCCCTTATGCTTCTCTGAATTAGCTGTGAACCCACAATTTTCAAGCCGAAAATACAATAAAAAACATAGTATAGAGATATTCGGGAAAAATTTAAATTAGATACCTCTGAGGTGTCCGCGGGCTCCAGTTTGGAACCACTACTTTGGTAAGTGTATAAATAATGTACTCATGTGGTATTAGAACCAAGATGACGGACATCGTAACGTAGTATGTGTTGCAAGTTAGGGTCACAATTTCAGGAACAAATACTACGGGAGTCACTTGACTAATCCCCGAACTCGTAATAAAACTAAATAATGAAAAATGAAATAAACCTATGGCCTAACCCTAACCTGGTACACATACTACGTTCCGGTGTCTGCCATCTTGGTTCACATACTACGGGAGCGCCAAAGTATGATCTTACCACGTGGTCTCAGAAGTCACCACGAATCAGAATTTCGCGCCGTTTTATACTTTTTAATCGAGTGATATTCACATTTATTTTGAGTGCTCAGTTTCAATTAACAGCAATTTTAACATCCTAATTCCCCAAAGTAAGTGCGCCTAGTGTTGACATTAAATTCGTAGGCAAAATTACCGTGTGAACACGAACGACTCATCGTCGCTTTGGGAGCTGAACGGGAATTACCAAAGTACTTGTTGACAAAATTTTGGTACATTATTTACACGTTTTTCGCGCCTTTTATTGCTATCAGTGTTTTAAACAAGAAGCCGGTGGCCATAGGGGTATAGTCAGGAATTTACGAATCAACGGGGAGAGGTTCTGGACTTACCTAAGTCACCCATACCTCTCAGCCAGATCGCCCACTGAACCCGTGGTTTGCAACGTCCTTTTTCGAAAGGATGCTAAGTTTGACATATATATGAAACATAAAACGGGACAGTGTGGATCGGACACACCTTGATTCAATTCCGAGGTTTAGTGATATTGAAATAACAAGAGAGCTATGCTCAAATACATGGACACGTAGCGCCACCCAGTGGCAATAATTTTGATGACGTCATAGCGAAAAAAAAAGTAATATCCTTCCGGAGAAAAAATTTATCTTTAACCACTGAAAATTTCAAAGCAATTGGTCCAGTATTCGAAGAGAAATTTTTTAAAAATGGAGACGGAGACAAATAACAATCACAACAAAATTTTGAAACGATCGTTATGTCCACTTCGTGTCCAATAAAACGGGTCAGTGTGGATCGGCGGACACACCTTGATTCAATTCCTAGGTTTAGTAATATTGAAATAATTAGAAAACGTCTACTTTCTTTTCGTTATTCTAGATAATTTAACAGCAGTATAACAAACATGACTGATATTTATGACTGCCATTATGTATGACCGAGACATTTAAGTCTACCGGATTGTTGAGCTTGTGAGAATTGGGACCGTCTCGACTAAACCGGACGTATGATGAACTTAGATATTGCCATAAACATCAATCCGAAATATATAAATTTACGTGTAAATTAGTTATGTCATGTAAGTTGTACTTGTTGACAAAATGTTGGCACATTATTTACACGTTTTCGCGCCTTTTTTTAATCAAGGTTTTAATCGAGAGGGAAATTTTCAAGAAAGAGGGAAATTTCTAAAACGAGGGGTGAGCGGTCCGACCTTCAACCCCCATCTCCAACGTCACATGCAAAGCGTTACCGATTTTGGAAGTACGATCAACATGGCTTCAAACAAGTAGTGTGACACCAGGGACGTAGCCAGGGATTTTCAAATGGGGATCTTGAAATACATAATTGCCAAAGTCTTGCGGGTCTAAACTCTAAAAGGTCTTTTCTGCTTTCGCAATTGTCAAGTTACTTAGTCCAATACTTAACCACTCAGCCACCTCGCTTCCACTCTTGTTTTGCACTGTTCTTTTTATGAAATAGTGCCAGAAATATCAAATCCAAATGCATAAATAAACTTTATTGCCTCCATTTTTAGAGCTTGCAATTTCAACGGATGATAGATGAGGTGTTCAAGCAATTACTGGTAGGGTAATAATATGATCTAACGTATGAACTTCTATTTATTTTTACCTCTGAACAGATCAGCCGTTATCTTTGTTATCTGGTTATCCTGTAGCATGATGTTTTCCAGTTGTGTCAGTCGATTGAAAATTCCCTTCCATAACGCGAAATTTGAGATTCGATTCCCAGATATGTCAAGAATTTTCAAATTCTAAATGAAAATAATCACAATTTCAAGCACGGTCGTAATGATGTAAATGATGACACCACAGCATGACGTGAATGATGATATCATATTTAGTCGTTACCGACGAATTTAACGGATTAATGTGTTTCGAAAAACACATCCATACATCACCATATTAGGGTGAAGGTCGCCCTGTTAACCCCTTTCTTAACGTAGGTGGGAGTCCTAACCGATGAAACGGCTTAAACACATGATGTATCACGGTATTTTGTAGTACAGTCTGGTACGGCGAACGGCAGTTAATATTTCCAGATGTATGGACTTGAATTTCGGCTTTCTTCTATGGTAAGAATGATCCAGAAAATGCTTTTTTTAGCCCTTACTGAATGCCCAAATTCAATTTTATATAAACATTGATGAAAGAGTGCATCTGGTATGAACATATTAATAGTTTTCTAAAGTACGATTTGGTCCCCACGCAGGGATGATTCGAGTAAAAATGGCAGCATCGGCACGTGACCTTTAGTACAATATTATTCTGCCTATCCACGCTTCAATGATTCTTACAGTGGTTCCCAAAACTCTCATGAACCGAGGCCTCCAAAGACTCTTAACACTTCGTGGACCCCTGGTTTTATATGCTGGTAAGAAAGCTTAATAAATCTATTACTAGTTGAGAAGTTCCTAGAGTAGGACAGTCATAGTCGAGTTTATTTTTTCCATCCAGTAAAAAATAACACACGCAAAGTTTAGAGAAATAATGTTGAATACTGTATTCACCGGGGAAGGGAAGCCTGGTAAACTAAAGTTGGTTAACAAGAGGCGACATTCAAGGTTCTAATATCTGATTAAACATTTTGAGCTCTAACATTTTGATTTTCGGAGTACTGTTATTATTGATGAGCGAGGCTTTAGTAGTTAAACAACCAACATCCCGCAATACAAGGCATACAACCCACCAACTTACCTTAAATGGCTGTAAACTTCTTGGAGGAATAGTCGTGATGTTATTGTTAAAAAGGTAGAGCTTCTCCACTGCAGAAGTAAATCCTAATGGAGTAGATGTCAAACCTTTATTATTGCAAAATACAATACTTTCCACAGTGCAGGAGCATTGAGATGGACATGTTTTGCCTTTTAGGCTATTTACTGTCGTTGGCAGACATAATAATAGTGTTACTGTTAAAGTTATTATGTTGAAACAATATCCTTTTTGAGTTTTCGATTGTTTATATTTCTTTTTTATTGTACAGTCACAATAACCGTCACTAAGTCTGCATTGTGTCCGCACAGTTGCATTTTGCGTGCAAGTTATTTCCATTATTTTTGCTCTTTGATGTCACAATGGAGTGAAGAATAGCAGACGACGTTTTACGAGAGGATTGTTTTGATCCGCTTCATAAGCAGATACTGGATTAAATAAAATATCTATTTCTGTAACGGGAGATCTAAAACGTAAAGAAAAGATTGGTGAGATGATAAAGGCATCTAAAGTAGAATTGATTTCTTGATTTAAAGTATTTTCAGATTGTTTTTAAACGCCAATTTTGAGAGAATTTGAATTGAATTAAACTTAAAATGTTACGGACGCGATGGCCTAACCCAGTGGTTATACTTAACTGTGTAGACTTCACAAGTTTAAAGTCATTCACACCGCATGCCCGCATATTAACTTACCCAGTGTGTAATAAATCAGGCAGGCAAAGCAAAACCAGTTAGATGCCGACTACAAAAATAGGGAACCTTTGTACAAAGCTCCCGCCAAAAAAAGAACACCCACGCAAACGCTCAATAGGGGAAAATTAGTAATTGTCCGGTTAGGGTTGAGGTTAGAAATGCAGATGGCACTGGAAATTCGAATTTTCATATCATTCCCAACACCCAACCCTAAATCGAAAACTTATGGGACACGAAAGGGACCTATGAATCGTTTTGGTATTGTGTTGTTATTGTTGTTGTTGTTATACGATATATATATTCGTTAAAAATATTCGAATTATTCGATTCGAAAAAAAATATTCGATTTTGCCCACCTCTACATGTGACATCACAATAATTTCTGTACTTACTATATTTTACCTTGCAGTACCGTACAGCACATTATACAGATTGAGCGACATTGTCTCGTTTCAGAAAAACCCATTTTACTGATGATCCGACACCCCTCCTCCAAGATGGCGCACAACCTGAAAATAGTATGTGTGTGTGTGTGTGTAGCGGATTCAGGTTGTGCGACATATTGCTGCACATACTTCCGTAATAAATAAAAGACATGTTACATTGTTCCATAGCAACGAAACAACTCAATATTAAACTTCTACTTGATTAAACACAATCATATAAAGAAAAAACAAAAAAACTTTAAAATAAACTACGCGATACCGCAATGATTTTGGAATATTACTCAAACATTTACTAAACAGTCATCTCCAACTAGCGTGTCTACTAAAAACAAACACGGAAATTGGAAAACTAAAAGTCAAAGTTAATTTTATTTCAAAAAACATCGGAATTTTGGTTGATTCAAAGCTATTTCTAGATTGTCGATCGACTGAAAAACTTAATCACAACTTTGCCGCTATTGCTATCTAGGACTTCATGTGAGAAGCCCATGAATGTGCAAATTTTACATCATGAAAATTTCGTAAATGAGACGTCATCAAATCGACGTCATAATTTTAAATGAGGCTATAATAAAACCACTGGGGCTTCTTGAGATCAAAATGGAATCGACAACTCAAATAAATGACGCCGAAACAAGCAGATGGAAAACAAAGCAATATAATATTCCTGGAGGAAGGAAACGGGCGCGCAAATTGCGACGAAACTATTGTTAGATCCAGCGCTTCAACCACCATGTCGCCCATATATTTTAAAAACTAACACGGAAATTGGAAAATTGAGTGTCAATCCTAATTTTATTTAGAGGTAAGTCTACCTATTATTTCTTGAATGATAGAATCAAATCGAGGAAATTTGAGGTCGAACTATCTAACTGGGCTGTGGAATTAGTGGAAAATTCTAGATTTTTTTTATTATACCGGCGATGCAAAAATGATTGATTCCAACGGTCTAACCCAGGGGTCGGGAACCCATGGCTCTCGAGCCATATATGGCTCTTTTGGTGACGGCATATGGCTCTCAGAAAAATCTAATATCCCAAGACTAAGCTTACTATTGTTACGAGATTTCAAACTCATTTATAGCCAAATTTGGCAGGAAATTCCCAATACGTTTGAGAACGCGCGTCCGGCACATGTCTATGTTATGTAAGATAATTACCAGACAGGCATTGTGACAAACAAGGGGATTCTGGAACATATATTGTGACATCACAGAGCGATAGAGTTTTAAAAACACTACGGAGATGCCTAAACGAAAAAGGGTGATGAGTATCGTAGATTTCAACTTGGGCTGCATGTGAGCAACTGTTCAAGGCCCGCAGCGACTATACATGCAGCATAAGAAATCACATTAAATGTATATTGACATTGTATGTGTTGACTTTTGAGTGAATATTTCAGGCCTGATTAAGTGAAGAAATGTTATATGGCTCGCACGGAAATGCAATTGAAAATATGTATATTTTATGGCTCTCTTGAAGGTTCCCGACCCCTGGTCTAACCGCTAGTCCATCTCGCCCGTATATTTGAACGATGGTTTAATTTACCGCTAGTCCGTGTCGCTTATGTAATTTAAAAACTAACACGGAAATTGGGAAATTGAATGTCAATCCTAATTTTATTTGAAAGGACCTCGGAATTTCGGTTGGTTTGAAGCGTTAAAAGCTATTTCTCGAGACAGACACGCGTAATTTGTTTTCGAATACAAACTCTGTCATCTTGGCGGGGAAACCAAAAATAATTACGTATTTTGAAACACCTGCTCTTCAAATAAAAGTTCGGACGGGAACGCAGGAGTATTTTTGTATCCGTTAACCATAAAAGTTCGGTAATTTGCCCAATATTTGCCAAAAACCAAAAGATCGATCGAATGATATATATAAACCAGACAAAACATTTACGATATGTAGAAGAGTAAATTTTATAACGGTAATCACAAATACTCGGTCAACCGTTTAACCATTTCTCAACCAGAATGTCCTGCGTTAAACTTTGTATTTTATACGACAGAGTACTTATTTGTCAAAAAACACTTAACTAAAAGATCAATCGAATTGTTTGAAGTATAGAGCAAGAGCGTTACCGATGTGGGTAAAATAATTTTTACATCAGTTACCACAAAATTGGGTAAACCGCTTAACCATTTCTTTACCAAATTACCGTGGCCAACATTAATTTGGTGAACTTTATATAACAGGATGCTTATGTGTTAAAAACACTTAAGAATCGACGCAAAAACGGTAACGGTATATATAATGCAATTTTTATACAGAAAATTAGAAAAAATCGGTAAATCGCTTAACCATTCCTCATACATACTTTACACAAAAGTGTGCAACCTGTGGTCCGCGGGCCTAATGCGGCCCACAAAGAAAATATAAGCGGCCCGAGGAGACGTGCCTATTTTGAATAGTGCGCGGCCAGTGGTGGGATTCAAATTTTTTGTCAGCCGGTTCCATCACAAAAGCCATATTTTTCAGCCGGTTTTGTTACAAAAATTCATCTTTTTTTAGCAAAAAAATGAATATTTTTAATTAAGGCTAACCAGTTCGCTGATCTCATGAAAGTCCACGAGACGGTCCTATAAAACCGGTGCGAACCGGCTGAATCCCACCACTGTGTGCAGTCCACGAAACAAGTTTTCAATTTAGTTCTGGTACGCGCGAGTAATTTCATTTCTTTTAAGTCGCGAAGCCTGTATTTGAGTCCAATTTATTATTTATGCCTATGACGTTGCACTACTCTAACCGCGAGCATGTGCGAAGCGAATAACGCATGTCATAAGATCAACAATCAAAAGTTTTGTGACTGCAACTACTAGAAAGCCTATGTTAAGTAAAAATGCGGCCCGTGGTTTTACCCAGTTATTTCTATCTGGCTCTCCTGTATTAAAGGTCGCACAGCCGCAAAGTATAAAGCGATAGGACACGGGTATGACACGCGATATTATTAATTTAAGATTTTATTATAGCTATTTATCATAGTGACGTTTTTATTAAAAAATTTCATTAAAATGAGAGAAAGATATGACTGAATTATGAAATGTGGTTATGCGTACACAACTAAATAGCTCATTTCCGTGTACCTTTCGTGTAGGTGAATCCATTTGCACTGAATATTTTTTTTTATATATCAAAAATGAAGGGGAGGAGTTTGAGGGTCGCTCCCATGGGCACGTCCTTGAGGGTAGTGCAAATATAACTACTTCATATGTACTGACCTCAAGAATAATTAACAATAATTAACAATATTTGAATCCTCCCCCCCCCCCCAAAAAAAAAAAACAAGTTATTTTGAGCAAGGGTCGTACCCATTTATGCATAGAAATTTTCTAAAAAACTCACCAGACACTAGTAAACCCATGTTTACCGGTCACAGGCAATTTATACAAGTTATTCATTATTTACTCTCAGCTATCACTTATTAAAGTATGACTTGGCTAATTTTATAACTGTCCAAAAAGCAGTAACGGCATTAATAAAACTTGACGAAATATGGCAACAAGGCAGTAACTCAAATATGACATTATCCATGAGTTACAATAGATAATTGTTAAAAGTTTACTGTGGGGCACCATAATGGTTAATTTCAGTACCCCGTCCATCTCCCCCCCTTCCCCCTTGAAACCTCTTCTTAAAAATTCCTTGTTACGCCTTTGTTCAGAGCGTCAGTTGCCTATTTTCAGCTGAGCTGTTTTTTTTTATTACTTAACGCGGCCTCGTTCAATCAAGGCACGTACAATTGGAGTTTGTCATTTCACATCTGAGAGACCGCTATCGTTTTTAATCAAACAAACACATGAAAAATGAGGGAATGTAAATAAACAAATACTGGTTCTAAAGCTTGGTTTAGTAAGATGAAAATGAAAATGACAGCATCGTCAACAGATTGTCAGGAATAGATTATTCTGCCAAGTCACGCACCGATGGATATTTGAATCGCAGAAAGTAAAATAACACTAAATAGATCACACTCGGTACTAAAACATAAAAAATGAGCGAATGTAAATAATCGTTCCGATTTACTTTAATGTAGCTAACCAGGGAGATGAAACGGTAGTATGAAGGAAATTTGGTAATTTGTTAAATATTTGTCAAAAACTCGACCAAAAAAAGCAATCGAATGGTTTATATAATAAAACGTTAAAAGAGAGACAAAATGTTAACCATATGTAGGAAAGTAAATTTTATACCGGTAATCACAAAATATCGGTAAACCGCTTAACCATTTCTATACCAAATTGCCGTGGCTTACATTAATGTGGTGAACTTTATATGACAGGATGCTCATGTGTTAAAAACACTTAATTTGAGGATGGATGCAAAAGCGGTTACGATATATGTAATGTCATTTTATACAGACTAGAAAAATTCGGTAAACCGCTTAACCATTCCTCAACCAAAATGTCGTGCGTTAAACTTTATATTTTATGCGACAGTGTATTTATTTGACGAAAAACACTTAACTAAAATCGGTATACCATTTCGTAAAAAGTAGTTTTTCCAAGCCGTTAACCACAAAAATTCGGTAAATCACTTAACCATTTCTATAATGAATTGCCGTTGCTTACATTAATGTGGTGAACTTTATATAACAGGATGCCTATGTGTCAAAAAACACTTAAATAGAAGATCGATCGGAAGCTTTCTATCGTAAAACCAACTCAGACAAAAGCGTTAGAATTGTGTCAATGGTGTCGGGACAAAAATAATCATTGAGCGAGCGTTGTTGCTTTCAAGTTACGATGACAAATCCGATTATAAATTTAGACGTTAATTTGAGTAGTATGTCTGAATGGCTTTAAGCATACTATACAATATTATATACTTTGAATCCTACTTCATGTGCTTACTCTAACATAGGGGTGTGCAACACTTTTTGTCGGTGGGTCATATATAGCTAACTTCAGACATTCAGCTGGTCCACAAAAAAAATTAGTTTAGTTTTCCCATTTACGCAACGAACTACAGTAGTAAACGAGAATATCGGTCAGAGACTGAAGACTTATCGATCGAAAGTTAGGGGATCCCCCATAACAGCGCTCTTACTCCATAGTGACACCTCGAGTCCCATCACTAATTAATTATTAACTCGCTAATTATACGACATAATTCATCCAAAATCAATAGGCTTCTGGTCCAAGCCATGATGAATGCACATGCAGGATTTGGAGCAGATTCAACCACGCCTTCGTGAGATATCGCGTGCATCTAACAGACAGGCAGACACACAAATACCTATCAACATACTTACCGATCTAAAGATCGATAAGTGAAAAGCGGGCAAACGAAGCAACAAGAGCATAAAAACACTATGCATTTTACCCATGTAGGCGATTTTTAACATAAGATGTCGGATTATGAGTTCAGAGTTCAGGTTGTGCGCCATCTTGGTGCGCATACTTCAGGAGGTCCGAAACTTTTTGTAGCTTGAAGCGCTTTGTATACCCTCACGACTTTAGAAAACCAACGTTTGCCTCCGCTCGGAACCTCTATTCCTCAGAACCTCCATTGAAAGTTCCTGGCTTCGCCCCTGGGTCAGGCGTGTATCATCATTCATCAGATACTTGTCTTGTCTGGAGCCTTTCTGGGAGTTTTTTAAAATACGTACATACATTAGGTTAAAGAGCCGCACGCTCTCCTATAATCGGCCTATGCCCACGGAATGCTGGTAATTGGCGGATTAGTTGGATAGGGCGGTGCGACGCTGTGATTAAGACGAGATTATGCCTCGCCTAGTTCGCACTAAGCCGTATATTTTAGACTCATTTAGTGTAAGCTATGCTTTTGAGTTAAAACAAGATTTAAACTGGTATTAGAAGGCATTGAAGCGTAAGTTATGAGTAATAAAAACACTCTGCATGTAGCGAGAAAATCTTCAGCGTGAAATCGTTTGGCGAAGAATGAATACCTTAGCAGCTTTTTAAGCCGCGCCTCCTTATTAGAACTTGTCAAGACTCACGCCCTATCTCAAATATAACTTCCTAGCAATGAGCCACAAATAACAGATAGTGCGAAAGCAAGTTTTATCCAAAAAACACGTTTAAAATATGGGATCTCTAAACAAACAAGAAATGTAAATATCCAAAATAAGGCGAGCAAGATCGAATCTAACAATCTATTTTTATGTTCAATTTGCTTTACGTCGTCTCAAAAAATTGTCTACAACTCTTACCATCTATGTGTATTTATTTATTCACGACATCGTGTATTTTTCACAGATCAACATCACATCACATTAGTAATGCGAAAACAAGTTTTATCTAAAAAACAATTGAAAATATGTGGATGAAATCGCAATCTCTAAACAATAAAGAAATGTGAATAACGATACTAAGTCGGGCAAGATCGAATCTAACAATCTATTTTTATGTTCAAGTTGTTTTACATCCTCTCAAAAAATTGTCCACACCCCCCTTTGTAGGGGGCTTAGCTTAATTAGCACTTAACACTGCGGCTTAGCTTAATTAGCTTCGAACAAGTCTCTCAAACAGCAACAATTATGAACTTATTTCGAGTTAGCAAGGACTTAAAATGGTTAATAAATAACGGTATACCGGTAAATCGAATTTTTGGATTAACCGTTATAACTCTTGCTCTACGTGTGTTTATTTATGGCATAGTGTATTTTTCACAGAATAAAATAACAAATTAATAAAACATAAACTGATTCAAAATTTACATTTTTTAACGCTACATTGCTATTTTTTTATCAACATGCTCTATGACTTAATAATATGCTTTAATAACATATATCCGCTTATTTCATAACAGCACTGACTTATAATTGTTATAAATAAATCAAGTATAAGGTATAAATATTATATGTTTAAATCAGGACTGACTGTGCAAAAAATGTCGCTTCAAGCAGAATATTTTAAATGACAGTTTAACAATAATTACTAAATCGGAAGAGGTCACCAAAATTGTTTTTTATTCCATAATAAACTTATACCTCGCCAATACGACGTACGGTTTAACAACAAGGACTTGAATGAATGAATGTTATAAACAAATTCATAATTTAATACGGTTATGACCTGCAAATCCGCTCGTTTTTACGGCTCATTAATGTTGTAAACACGATTTTCCGTAAACAAAGGCTTTGAACGGGCAACGGAACGGTATCAAAAGGTCTGTTTTGTTCTACAATGCAGAAAATTTCTTAAACCAATGATATTCTACGGTACACAACTTTGCTTATCGATAATAAACCACTTTATCTCACTTTATCACGTTACTCTTATGCTACTTCACATCCAAAATTTTTTTGTTTTATTTGAATTTTTTATGAAGTATGGGAACACCTTATCTTACCATTCTCGTCGTCAGAAAACTCGATACTCAGATAAATCCGTGTCCATATATTTCAGTAAAGCATTGCTTTATTAGATATATCATTAAGTATATCATTGTCGCCTTAACGTACAAGTACCCAAGCCTGACTTCAATAGCTCATTAATACCATATTTCAGTCGCCGCTACTGAGTTTAAAAATTATTCACTACAGTAGGCAAATTGCTAATAAAAGTCAAACGCCTGGAAATTAGACTTTAAATGAGATATTTCATTGTCGCCTTAAAACGTACCGGTACCCGTGAGCCTTGTTTTTCTTATCAAAAGAGAAATGTGATTTTGCCAATAAATTCCAATCGTGACTACAGCTCTTGCCAACTTCTTATTTTTTCCTTGATAATTATCCTAATTGGCACATTTTTCGATATTTGTCTTTCCGGCCGCCATATATATTTTGGAACCCTGCAATTATTCGACCGTACGTTGTTTAATAACACAAATTAAGGCTTGTTACACTTAGGAATTGCCGTTTGTGACCGCATAATCGCGTGACTGGCGTCATAATAACATTACAAAATCTGTTTTTCTAGGGTTTTCCGTGAAAACTTAGTTTAAATTTAAATCCTATAGTTTCGATGGTATTTAGAAAGAAATATTTTTTATTAATTATATAAGGTCATTGGATGTAATTAGTAATCGGGGCCTAGAAACATATCATTGTTTTACTGGTTGCTCGCAGTTCAATAGGCACAATGAGATAGTAGCATAGTTACTAGGATAGCTATTATATTCAATTTTTGACGCTCCAGAAGTGTGTGTACCAATATGTCCCCGAACTCGTAATGGAACTAAAATAAGGAAAATCGGAATAAAATAATGACCTGATCCTAGCCCGGTACACTCACTACGGGAGTACCAAATTTTTCACCCAACCACTAATTCAAAAGTTTATTGATTCAAACCAAATAAGTTCGATAACAGAAAATCAAACCCACGCAAAAATCTATGTTCACACATAACTATGTCTCGATACACCATCTTGTTTGAGGAATACTAGTATTCAGAAACGAAAAACCGAAATTTTAATGTTGATTTTCGTCGTGTAAGATCTATATTAAATTCTAAATATGCTTTAAAAAAGAGAAAATAACGAGGTACTATACATATTTTCTTCGAATCACCCAAATATTCTCAGCTATGGATTATCTGCTCTATTAATTACATATTGAGCATAAGATTTACCATGTGAAACGAACGAATTTTTTGACGATCGAAAATCAAACCACAGACATTTATGTTTGCAAATAACTATGTTTCGATACATCAGCTTTTTGTTTTAGATTTACTTGTATTCAGAAACAATATCGATATTTCGAACTTGATTTTCGTCGTGAAGTCAGGTTTCAAATACTAAATTTTTTATTTTTTATTTTATACATGGGGTACTCAGATATTGTGTACTGTATTCAAGCGCAGGCCATATTTGAGCTATTTTACATTATAATTGATTGAATTATAGAACTAAAGAATTGAATATCAAATTATTTCATTTGACAATTTTCTTTCGCGGAATCAGCTGGTTCACAAACTGCTGGTTTCGTCACCTAAAGGTCTTGTGTGCAGTGGCAATACGACACCCCACCGCACACCTAGATTGTTGCCCCATAATATTACACTCCTATTAAACATAATCCAGACAAAAAAACTGCAATTTTTCTCCGATTTATCCTTGTTTTAAGATGATTTTTAATCCTAATATCCGGGGAAGTCACGCGATACCGTTATGCAAACGCACACTCAAGATTTTTGACGAGTTTCGTAAAACGTAAACGAATGAACAAAGTGCAACAATGCATTTACTTCCTGTAGAATCTCAAGCGTTACGTCACAAAAGGATTCCTAAAATAGAATTATGTAATTTTGAAATCAAACTATGGTGCCGGAGTTCGGAGTCATATTTTCCGGATTTGCATTATCCGGAAGTTTCACTTTTCGCAAATTCGGAGGAGGAGTCGAAATTTTAAATCAAGTTAGCTTCCGGAACCAACCGGAGTCGAATTATATCCGACTGTAGTGCCGGAGTTTGGGGTCGTATTCTCTGATTCCCGGAGTTACATTATTTGGAAATTTCACTCGCCATAAATCCGGAGTCAAATCTTAAAGAATCAAATCTTAAAGAATTCTTGAAATAGATCTATGTACCCTGTCGCCGTCTGCGTTGTAGGCAGTGATGAGCTGGAAAAATCGTAACAACCGGAACGCATCTAATTCGCAAAAATGTAATATATTTAAGTGTACTTATGAAACAAAATGACGCGGGCGTTTACAGAAATTTGTGTCTGTCTCAAGACTGCGATGAAATATGAAGAAATGATCTGAAATATGTCCGTTTACAAGAATATTCATAGCAATTCAATACGAATGTTATTAATAGAAAGGTAAAGGATGGATTTTCATGGTGTCATAATTCAAGGAAACATCTATTACACGTTACTTCTGTACTAATTATTTGCGGTATGTGATGTGAATAGAATTGAGAATTATGCTGTAACAAAACATAAATTATTAACTAACTTTACAAGAGAAACTAGACTATTTAGAATAATTTGATTTCAACAACAGGAACGCAAATGCAATAAATGTCCAACAACCGGAACGCCGTTCCGGTGCGTTCCGGCTGCAGCTCACCACTGGTTGTAGGAGTCGCATTTTGAATTATCCGGAGTCCCTCTTACGATTCCTTAACGGATATTAAATCCGAAGTTGATTTAATTTGGAAATTTAAGTGTGGTGCGAGCATTTAAGCCTCCTTGTTTGATGAATACTAACTTTTCTAGTCTTAGACCGCCCTACCGGCTGAAATAAATAAGCGAACAAAGTAATTTACAATATAGAATAACAATGAATCAATGTGATGTTATTCGCATTAATGCAATATATTTTGAAATAAAATTACTACGTTTTTATCCAGCATGTTACATTTAGTGTTATGCCGATTTTTCGGGAATGTTACTTGATCTTCGGACCTCGAGGTTTGTATTCGGTATTAGCGGTAATGGAAATGCTTCGATTCCCGCGAAAACGTTTAAAATCCTGATCTTAAAATCCACTCGGATTTAAACGTTGTAGAATTAGTTTAAAATGCGCTCTCAACCTATTTCTTCACACTTAACATTATAGTAGTAATACTGAACGAAGTTGATAGATATTTTTTTTCCAATAATCAGAACCATCTATCCAATCTAATGGTATAATTACAACTTCTACGACCTAACTTGTAACAAAATGTATCGCACAAAAAACAGAAATTTCTATAAATTCAGCTTACATTATTTAAATTATTTAAAAGACACAGTCTAGAATGACAAACTATTACAATATGGCAAAGTATATTGACAAGCGGTTATATGTCAGTTAAATCTAGATAATACACATCCAAAGAAACACATTCGATTCCTATCAAATTGTCTTCACAAATATCGCTAAATTAACGGGCCTAAAACTTGGCAAGAAACAGCAAACAAAAGTGTTTTCTTATTCAGGATTATAAAGTATTTCAATTATTCATAATTGTGGTGTCTATGCAGGAATACAATGCTGAATAATTGATATATAATTATGCAAGTTATAATCAAAGCTATGTTTCCAATTACAAACGAATATTTGGCATTATTCATTCAAATTTCGTTACTTCCCTTCTGATATATTTTCTCTGGCTCTGTTTATGTAGGGTTAGTCTGTTGCCCCAACGTTTTAACATATCTCAACTTAAGATATTATTCAATAAAAAACATAGTGGTAGTGAAATACGGATAGTTAGTGCATACGCATACTAATGCATACAGACATACCGAACTATCTGAATACTAACTGGTATATAATCTTGCCATATTCGAACTGACTTCAACACACAATTAACTTGCAATGTCAAAAAAATCGCAATTTACTACCGAATACTTGATTTTGACAGCTACAGAATAGTAAAATATCTGAATACTGGTCTGTACGCTTGCCATATTCATATTCCAACTGACTTGCACACTCAAACTTTGCACAGAACTTTCACTAAACAAGAATACTTAAACGCGAACTCAAAGAAAACATAAACACAGCATAACTGATATTTGGGTGCTTGCTGTGCCTGTACGATCTAATTTTAATACACAGCTAATTTGCAATATCACGAAAATTAAAATTTTTTACCGAACACTTCATCAAGATTACTAGACGCTTTGGAATACTGGCATGTACGCTGGATTCGCTCATTTAGCTAATTTTTATTTATTTATTTAGCTGATATTTACGGTTGCTATATACAATCTAATTTCAATAAAAACAGCTAATTTGCAATATCACTATAATCACAATATCTACCGAGCACATCATTAAGCCTACTAGACGCTTAAGAATACCTGAATACTGGCATGTACGCTTGATTTAGCTAATTTTTATTTATTTATTTAGTTGATATTTACAGTTACTATATACAATCTAAAGTTAATACACAGATATCTTGAAATATCACAATTTTTCCAATTTCAACGAGCACATAATTTAGAATACTATGACTATACGCTTCAAAATACTAAAATACTTGCATGTGGAAATGTACGCTTTCTTTAGTTTATTTCAACTTTTAACTAACGAACTTGCACGCCTAACTTTGCTGAAAAACAACTGTTAAAAGAACTCCCTTCGTAACTTATCGTAACTTCAAATTCTAAGCTTATCTGAGGCAACTTCGCGCAGCATGTAACAGACCACACTTATCACGGTCGAATTTCGTCTGCGGCGTCATATTTTTCTCTCTCGTTTCATAAAGTGGTTTTTGTCTTCCATCACTAATTTTGCGCTAAGTAAACTATGCGAGAGCGAAATATGGTTTCGTTGGGCTAAGACTCGCGTAAATCGTACGATAACATATTTTGCATGAGTAGTTCTCAAATTTTTAATGACCGCGGCCACTTCCAAGTACTCTCAATACTGGTAGCCCCTCTGCCTTCCTATAAATATATATAGAGTCATAGAGGGTCCGAAAAATTCGGAATATTCGACAATACAATTTAATTAACCTATTATACGAATTGGATATTCTGCACGAGAGAGAAAGATAGTTTCGTTGTGCTAGGATTCGCGTGAATCGTTCGATAGCATATTTTGCATGACAAGTTCTCAAATTTTTAATGCCCGCGGCCACTTCCAAGTACTCTCAATACTGGTAGCCCATTGCTCTGCTATAACTATATATAAAGTCATAGAAAGTCCGAAAAATTCTGAATATTCGACAATACGGTTTAATTAACCTATTATACGAATTGGATATTCTGCACGAGAGAGAAAGATAGTTTCGTTGTGCTAGGATTCGCGTGAATCGTTCGATAGCATATTTTGCATGACAAGTTCTCAAATTTTTAACGCCCTCGGCCCCTTCCAAGTTATCTCAATACTGGTGGCCTCTCTTCTCTTCTATAAAAATATTTTACGCGTTACATTGAATCAGTTGTTACTTATCGATTTTAATCGGTAAGTATGTTGATAGGTATTTGTCTGTTTGTCTGTCTGTTAAATGCACGCGACATCTCACGTAAGCAAGATTAAATCTGATCCAGATTTTGCATGTGCATTCATCATATGTCGGACCAGAAGCCTATCGATTTTGGATGAACTATGTCGTATAATTAGCGAGTTCTTAATTAATCAGTAATTGGACACAAGGTATCACTATGGAGTAAGAGCGCTGTTTTGGGGATCCCCTAACTTTCGATCTATAAGTCTTCGGTCTCTGATTCTCGTTTCCAAAGGTAATAAAACGGGGGTCAAAATTAAAAGCGGAAGGGTATTCGAGGGTCAGAAGAGGGGGGCGACCGCAAGGGGACGATATCGGACCCGGCACGTAAAATTAAGATACCTGCATGATTGAATTGTTACGAGTATACAATCGTTTAAATTTCGAATGCAAAAATATGGATCAGTTAAACTAGCAATCACGCAATCGTGAAAACGACATTGGTACGTAGTTCACTTTGCGCCGTGGGATGATGTTAAGGCGCATTATTTTTGTGTATTAATAACAAAAAGTTTGGAATTATGACGTCAGGTTTTTATATTAAAGTGGCAAGTTTTTGTATTATGACGTCAGTTTGTTGTATTGTGATATCAAAATTTTTAATTTTAATCAGACTATCTAGATTTGTATTATGACATCAAATAATTGTGTTACGGCGCCAAGTTTTTGTATTTTTAGGTCAGGTTTTGTATTATGGCGTCATGTTCCTTTGACTATGACAACAGATTTTGTATTATGACATCAAAATTTTGTATTTATACATGAAGTCTTCTTATTATTACACTAAATTATTTCATTTATTTCAACGCCTTGTAGAATGACTCCTTCCCAAACACACCCACAACCGGTCAATATATCTGTGTATCCTCAATTTATACATGATTAAAGCATGCCCACACGTGGCCGATTCTCGCGCATTGTATTAATCAAATATTATCGAGATATTACTTCAATAAAAACCATCAAATTTACTGAAATTTCGGAGTTCAATCAAACTCTGATCTATAACTATAATTATATAAATAATGAATTCAGACAATATACCATTATTAAGCATGATCCATACATAAATCTTGCTTACAAGGTTCAGTTTTACTGCGGTTCTAGTTTGGTGGAACATACAAGCAGATGATTCTATATCTATTTAAACTATTGCCAGTGACACCTTGTGTCCCATCACTAATTAATTAATAGCCCGCTAATTATACGACATAATTCATCCAAAATCAATAGGCTTCTGGTCCGAGATATGATGAATGCACATGCAAAATCTGGAGCAGATTCAATCTCGCTTTCGGGAGATATCGCGTGCATCTAACAGACAGACAGACAGACAGACAAACAGACAGACAAATACCTATCAACATACTTACCGAATAAAATCGATAAGTAACAAGTGAGCAATGTTCAAATATATGGTTGATCAGATTTTCATTACATATATACTTCATTATTTCTATGAAAGAGGTTTATTGCTATTCCGGTATGGTGGACTGAGGACTGTTCCATCTCCGTGGTGTAAAATTTACTATTTCAAACTGCAACAAGTTTTTACTTTTCGTGATGCCTCTTGCTCGAAGTAAATAGGAGTAATGAACGCAATAAATAAGAGAAAATGTACTTGAAATGGTCAAAATGTGGCATGTGCCCTTACCCGCGCAAACGAGCGAGAAAAAGATTGTAGAAAAATATAGTTTTCAGCGTTGTAGCAATTCCACATATCAGTTTATACAAATACGTAAATAACTTGTCACAAAACTTTATACCTTGCTTGCAATCCAAGTTCTAACCCTAGGAATCGATTCCTATGTATCGGAATCGATTCTACTCGATTCCACGAGGAATCGATTCTGGAATCGAGTCCGGAGTCGATTCCGCTGTCCCTACCCACTGGTTGAGAACCGGTGCACTGGGCCAGGGATGTGCAACCTTTATCACAGGAGGGCCAGATACACGTAACTGGATAAAGCCGCGGGCTGCACCTTTATTCAAGATAACCTTTCTAGTAGTTGCAGGCCCAAAAAATTGTTTCTTTTTGTTATTGGTCATACGGCATTGTTGGGGATCCTTGCAGAAATGGTGAGTTAAAAGAATTGATTTTCCGAATAAAACTGCTGTGTAAATTTATTGTCAACTTCAAACGAATTCAATGGGAAACACATTTTTATAAGATTATGTATTTTGCAATAGGATTTTGATAAATAATTTTGCTAATATGACAGTGGCACTCAGGTACTGACTACACCAGGCCTTGACTGACACGAGAAGAGATTGGAATTGCTCGCACGTACAAAACTACCGGTAAGCTAAAAACTCGTTTTGCGGGCACACAATTTAAAACCGGCACTTCTCCGCGGGCCTCACAATTTTCTCTTGCGGGCCGCATTTGGCCCGCGGGCCACAGTTTACACACCCCTGTAATAGGCAATCGTGTCCTATGGTGTTTCATATAAAAATCCTAGTAACAACTCGCGGCATTCTTGCAATAAAAATAAAACTTCAAGCCAATTTTCTGTTTCTTGGGTTCACACTCCTGTACCTATAGCAACGGTGGGAACCTGGTTGAAACTTGACCCGCGTTTGAGAGATCATTTGGCTTAATCAAGGATCCGTGACGGAAAAAACAACTTGTCGTAAATATTTCGTTAGCGTCCGCCTTCTAAGTATCGTTTCGATAGAGTCCGCGTCATTGAGCTTTGTTGGCTTTTCTCAGTTGCGGTTACTGTCTGCTTCGGGTCAGCTGTACAAAGCCGGCTTTCCAAACAAAAACAGATCAAATGTCAAAATAAATTTATTCGATTTTCATTTAATCCGAATATATTAACGAATATTTTGTCGAATCTGATAGAATATTCGAATTCTATTTTTTGAATCGGACGAAAAATTAAAGTGTTTGACTTATACTATCGTTTCACTGGCGTTGGTGTAATCGGCAATTTCGCTCAGAACAGGTCGTTGCATGAGCACACATAATTGTTTTATGTTGAACGTATATGCTGTCCAAGAATCGTTACTAAATCGAAAGCCTAAGCGGCTGACGATCTCTACTAGGCCCTTTCTAGGTATCACTTTGGGTTCCCGTACATTTGAACCCACGGCAATTGCACCTGCATACTATTGCACCTATGGAATTTTTTTTGTTTTGCGGATATTTGAACACATACTAACCCTAACCCATGGGTTTTAGCACCCGCATATAGATTGAACCCGCGGATATACACATGGGTTCAAATGTACGGTCACCATCACTTTGAACCAGGGACGTGGTCATGAGGATGGCTCTTAAATTTCTAATTGCCAAGTTTGGCCGTTACACCTAGGGGGTCGTGGGTACGTTATGAGCGACTCTAATTTGAAGGGACCAGATTCTGTACTGCTCTGCATTGACCCCCCAACATTTTTCTTCATGACTGAAATGGTGGACAGACACAATGATTTAACCCGGGGTCTTTGTCCTGCGACCCCAACGCACTTAAAACCAGCGCAGTGCTGATTAACTGGCGCGCCTGAAGTGTGTGTACCAATACGGAGGTAACCAATTTTGTTCGCTTGCTTTATATCGAGTTGTATAAAGGGACTGAAACCTATGGGCAAGGGGGTATATTCACTTGGCTGACACAGACAGTCCCCGAACTCGTAATAGAACTAAAATAGGAAAAATCGGGATAAAATTACGGCCTAACCCTAACCTGGTACATACACTAAAGGAGTACCGATTAACTATTAGGCAAAATCAGCACGCGCTTAGGGCCAATGAGTATAAGGTAGCGCACTGATTTAACCTGACGCCAAGGTATCTAGAGGCCCACCGCTCTCATCACTATGCCAAAAGGCACGTTTTAATTCTTGCCGTTCATGACTGGCTTTAATCGAGACAAAATCGAATACTCAGGGGACGCAACGGTTTGCGTAGCGGACGACTTGTTCGTCTTCAACAGGCTATTTAACGCCTGTGACGTAACAGTATGATTGATTGAACTAATTTCAAACCTTTGAAAGATTTCAAATGAATCAATTTGAATACGGTGTTTGTGGGCGATAAGGTACCCCATATCGTCAGTGACGTCATATTTTGTAGTATGACGCTATCATGACATCACTTGAATATTTAGCACTCTACTAAACACCCTGACTTATGCATGATTATAACTTATAATTGGTAAACTTAATATTTCATACCGAAAATTAACGCATGGAACATGGAAATACAGTAATGCTATACACAGGGCTTAACCAATATAAGCACGGGCTTAGGGCACCACGGAAAAGGGGCACCACCGAATATTCCATAGACGTTCGTACTGAAACTCACTTATTCAATTTCAGATAACATGGAACACTGGTTTTATTAACGTAATTATTATATTCCATATATATATAGTGTACCAATGTTTCAAGTACTTAAGGCCCCTAAAAGGCATAATCCGGCCCTGGCTATACATATGTGGCTCAAGGACGATTCGGGTGGCAATTACGAATAAATGCATATCAATTTTCTGCATTTTAGTCTAGAGCAGGGGTTCCCAAACCGCGGGCCGCGGGCCAATTACGGCCCGCGTAACAATTTAATATGACCTTTATGTGATATCATAATTATGTTCAGATACCGCCAATTGTTACGTTTTTATCACAGTTTAAGCACGTGTATATTCGTCACAATTCAATTATATCGGCTCCTTGCGCGTGCTCCCCTTTCCCGGCCCGCGAATATCTTTTCGCTTCTAATTTTAGGCCCCGGTTAATCAACTTTGGAGACCACTGTTGCAGAGTTTATGCGTAACTTCAGTGATTTATGGCTCAAACAACTTTTCCCCTGGGTGCGCGTTTCACGTGGGAAAGGATACCGCCGTTTAAATGTTACGTTCCTATTGGATACTGCGTGCGTGCGACTTTACTGAATAAAGCATCTCACGGCAGCGGAATGCATCACATTGAAATTCGATATTCTGATTGAAGAAAGGACTAATTGTTGTTTTAGTTGGTTCTGTGGTTTAGTTGTTTATGTGATAGTGTTTTAATTGCGGTATGGACAGTTGTATGACCCGTGTTCGAGTCCTGATTTGTTTGATTATCGAAAAATCATTATTTTCGCGATGTTAGAATTTTGATACCGGTATATTCGTAATTTTCCTTACAGACGGTTATTCCAGAACGACTGTCCGGTTGTCAACAAAACCGACAGCAAAGCAAGAAACTACTAGTTTTGCAAAGGCCGTATTACATCTATACGGTTGTCCGGTTATCATTTAACCGTCACTCCTCCCCAAATTATCAAGAAATTGAATAATCATCTCGAAATCGAGTAAATGAGGTTTTTCAAAGTTTGGTCGATTATTTCGATTGTTCCGTTATCAAGAAACCCCTTCTTTTCAAATAATCGTTTAATGGAATTGTCAATAAGGAGGCGAAAAAAGTCTGCATCGCTGCTAGTTATTCTATACGTCCTAAACTATAGTTATGAAATGGTATATTTCTTTATTATATAACTCAGTCCGGTTATCCAGTCACCACTTCGGTTAACCAGTTGGTCAAATATCGTTTTTGTCAACTTGCATCCGGCATTGCGGTCAATAATTCCCATTCATATCCAATATATGTGAATCGTTAACAAATTTGATGCGCTCACCTGTTGGTTTGATTAGATACCGGCTGATACGATACTATATAACCACAGGGAAAAGTTGCGCAAACACGCATGGTGACATTTTGGGATACATTCATGTTAACATTGGAAAGGTTGAAATATTGCTAAATATATGTTTTATTCTTGTAAAAACAACGCCGGGTAACAAAGCGTTTATGTTTTTATAATTCGATTAAATCTCTTAGGAAAACGTCGCTCCGCTTTGATATTCTTATCGTCTTAGAATCGAGGCCGCTAACATAATTCAACAAATGACAAAATTACTTGTAACAAAAGTTTGTTTTATGATCGAAAATATTTTAAGCGCGAGGACATAGTGGGCAAATTATGGCCCGCGGGCCGGTTCCGATCGATCCATCGAAGTGTTTCATCCGACCCACTTGTATTTGCTGAAAATTACGATCATAGTTTTTATAGATATAAATTTCCGTTGAAAATATCGATGAAAATAACGTCATAATGACCCCCGATTGTTACATTGTGCTTCTTATTATTATATAAACGTTATCCTATCTGTTGGACTAGCTTTTGTAAATGAACTGTTTTTTATTCATAGTTTCTCTCACATAAAGTTTTGAGCCCGGTTGTCCAGGATTGTCAACCATTTCTTGCTCCTGCAAAATAGTCGGAAGACGATGATTGGAAATTTTGTTCAGAGCAAAAAAATGTCTTGCTCACACTACTAGCTTTATCCAAGAACATAAAACTGAAAAACTATCAATTTTCACTCAAAGTTAGTTTTTCTCGGGTAATTATTCATTCAAAATATAAAATATCTGCACATGAGATGGGATGGAATGTATAAAGCCTGTTTCCCGGAGAACGCTACACAACAACAAAAAAACAAAAATTAAAAACGCGCCATATTCATAAAACTTCAAACACTTTTCTTTTTCTGAATAGAACTTTTTATTCAAAATATAATCAACCTTTTAATGTGATATTGTACATACAAACATGCTGTTTTTAAAGCCTGTTTCACAGATAACACCACAAAAACCAAAAACGCGCGATATTCATAAAATTCAAACACGTTCTTTTTTACTAGAACTGTTCAATCAAAACAGCAAATTTTTAATGCGATAATGTACAGTCAATACAATCTAGTCTAAAGCCTGTTTCACATAGAACACTACACAACAAAAAACCAAAAGCGCCATATTCATAAAATTTCAAACGCATTTTTGAATGGAACTTTTAATTCAAAGTATAACGAAACTTTGAAGCCATTTTTTATTAATATGAAGCCTAAGAATGTAAAGAAATACTTCGTTAAATTCAAACGTAATTTAGTGTAATGTTTAATCAACTGACGCGTACGGAATCAACTGGTAGCTTTTTCAGAAAAACTTTGCGTTCAAATTAGACCCAGCCATCATTACACATGCACAATGTATATGCCCACACAAGCTGAAAAAGCAGGTACGTGAGTTCATTTCACGCTGGCCTACTGCCTGTCTCTGAGAGAGCAAAACTGAACCTAACCGAAACGCGCCATATTCATGAAACTTCAAAAACTTTTCGGTACTCCTGAAGTATGCGCACCAAGATGTCGCATAACCTGAGCCCTAACCTGGTACACAACCTGAGTTCAGGTTGTGCGCCATCTTGGTGCGCATACTTCAGGAGGTCCAACTTTTCTTTATTTCCGAAATAAAGAAATAAAAGAAATTTCAATTCAAAATACAACAAGCCTTTAACTTGAAATTGTACAGTTAATAAATACTTCTCTGGAGCCTGTTTCACATACACAACAAAAACTCAAACGCGCCATATTCATAAAACTTCAAACACTTTCTATTTATGAATAGAACTTTTCAATCAAAATATATCCAACCTTTAATAGAACATTGTTTGTTTTTCGTCACCCTAATTTAACTCCAAAATCCATCTCCCTCTGACTCATAATATTCATTGGCTTTCGAGTACAATATTCTATTAAAACACCTTTATGCCATGGTTATAGGACCCCTGGGCCGTATTTGGCGTTACGTAATATATGGGTGAGGTGCGTTAGTTTAATAAACGTCTGGAGCTCGGTTTCCTACCCTTTTGCAAAGCCGTGACAAAATGAAAAGACTTTGCTAAGAAAACAAATACGCATCGCCGTATAATTTTGTGATTTCACTCGTGTAACGAAGTTATTAGTCGGCCAGGTAAAACACGCATACAAGGTGAGCAAGGCCGAAGCGGGACAAAAAAAATTGAGTAGGGTCTAAATAAGTATAATAACTGAAAAATATAAAATTTTGTAAAACAAAATGACTTATTCTTTATAAGTAAAAAAAAAAAAACGATTGAATAAAAGTTACTTTAATTAACGAGTTCAGCATATACATAATAAACACGATTGGGGCTTATGGGAGTGCGGTCGCATGGGTTACAATGGCCCAAGACTGGCCTTTAAAGTGAGTATATTCATGTTAATATCAATGTTTTACACAAAAATATTTCAAAGTCAAGACGAAACCTAATTCTAGGAAAGTTTCAACCGAAGCGTAGCAAAACCCGCAGCGGGATTACAGAAAAGTCAGAGCGTATCTGTGACATATTTCATATTGAAGAATTTATCAAGTAAACAAATACGTATCGGCACATGATCCTATGATTTCACTGCGTTTAACGTGGTATTAGTCTGCTCAGTACAGGAGTATAGGCAAATTACAGCTCGCGTGCCGGATCCAGCCCCCTTGTGCCTGGTCGGCACAGTACAGGTATTGGCAAACTACGATCTGCGGGACGGATTCGGAACATCAAAATGTTTCGTCGGACCCACTTGTATCTGGTTCGACCCAGTAAGCAAGTCTATTATCAGTAACAGACCCACTCAGGAAATAATTTTGCACCTCAGTAGGTGGCACGTCACAAATTCCAAATTTTGAGTTGAACATATATGCCCCGCCTCACCAAGGGTGCGACTAATTGAGTATACCATGTCAAACCGATAAGATTGTGGTCTTTAAGCCAGGGGTTTTCAAACTTTTGCTGTTATGAAGTATGTGTGGAGGTTGATTATAATTTACGGAACCGCACAATGAATTTATAACAGAAAAACGCATTGTTACCTACCGATTAATATTCCTGAGTAAATCAAAATTATTTTATTTAAGGACTCAGATGTATTTGCCCCTGTCAAATTTCATTAATGCCGTTATTGCTACTTTGGGCAGTTACATATGACATTATGATAAAATTGATGTCTCGTCGAAATAGTTTTGAAAAATTCAAACCAAATTTCACTTTGAGGAAGTTCCAACACTCACAAGCGTTTAGCGAAACCCACAGCCGGATTACATAAATGTCAGAACGTGCTCTGTGATATATTTTCTCTCTGAGACTGTCTGAGCCCGTCGATCAGTCTGTTTTCGGCTTCACTGATCCGAAGCTTTCGACGCCTGATGGACTGCAATGATTGAAACATCATTATAAGAGAGATAAGACCGGTAAAATATGATTCATTCCAGTAACAACACATTTCTTGTTGAAAGATTCGAACGCTGAGGAGTGTCGAATTATGTTTGTTTTAGCTTGGGAGAAGGCCGTAAAAGTGCGCTTCGAGAGAAAAGTTATGCACGAACCACCGTCCTTGCTATGGATCAGACTTGAATTTTACTCTAATAGTTTACATATATTTTTTTTTATTTAATTTTTTGATTATTATTCATTTAAAACTTTGAAAGGCTACGCTAATCTTTCTACGGTTTTATATACTGTGCCTTATATCGGGATAAGACCCGTAAAGCATGATTCATTACAGTAAAAACACACTTTCATGTTGAAGAATATAAAGCGTTGATGGTGTCGAATTATGTTTGTTATAGCACGGACCAAGTATATAGATAGTATAGCGTAATCGGGTCCGTGTTTTTGAGAGTGTTCGTTATACGCGCGAATTTCTCTTTTCTTTTCAATTAAATAATCCAATCTAATATGCGATGGATCCGGTTTTGCTAAATAAATAAAGCTAATTTAAACTAAATTTTGCTATTCATACCTGTTATATCTATTATAACACATCTGTTTATTAAAATTTTTAATTAAAGAGTTATGTTCCGTAAAGCGTGGAACGGGCATAAAGTTGAACTTTATATAAAAGTGGAACAACAATTTTGAATGTTAGATTCCTCCGATTCCCACTCGTGTTCACGTCTCTTGGTAAAATGGATTGATTAGGCAATACCAAACTAGAAAAATACCCGGTCCTTCCAAAAAGTCAGACTTTATATCACAAAACGCAACGACTGTTCGGTAACTTAAACAACAATAAAATACGTGGGAAAGATGGGGAATCTACCTAATGTACACGCCCACCTTGAAGCAAAAATTGACTGGATGCTATTAATTTTCAATTCGAATAATACCTCGCACTCTGAGTACACTACCTATAAGGTTAAGAACATAACAATATAATCAACGAAATTGTTAATATCAGGGTTCAAAAGTGAAAGGTCATACAAACCAAACAAATTATTATTTTACCGGGTTGAAACTCGACATTTATGGATTCATTCTAAGGACGAATAGATTATGTTAGTTATTAGCTCAGGAATGATGATTCGATAATGAACTGTTTGCAAGTCTTGTGAATATGATTTGTTCTTTGAGGCGTCGCGTGAAATGTATTCATGTGAAACTTATGCAAGTCAAAGTTAGTTTTCGTTTGGAACTGTTTTTGCACGTTTTGACAAGGTTTCTAGTGGATAAAGAACCGAAGTTATTTATAAATTCCTTGTCTGTTTAAAGTAATTTTACGCAACCCGTGAAAACATTTCCCTCGACATAACTCAAATCGAACATTTATCGACGTGAACTCTCGCTCCCTCCAAAATGTTCTTAAAACTTTCGCGCTCGTGACTGCTTGTCTGGAGCCTTGTTCAGACAGAAGATAAAAACAAACATTGACCCTTCCGATTTGTTCTGTCATAATCTATGGTTTCCATAAAGCCTTAGAAGAATTCAAAATTGCAAAGGGAATTCATCGATACCATATATTGTTTTGGCACTCACAGATTATATATTATATGAAATAAAAATATACTTGAACAATTACTGATTAAAAACAACAAACCTGGTTGAGATATATTGAGAACTTATTCCATAACAAAATTGAAATTGTAAAGGAACGTTATGGACACCCCGTGTATTGTAAGTAATGATACGACATAAAAAAAACTATAATTCTAAAATTCAAAAAGAAACGAAAATATGGAAAACTATGGAACACCAAAATATATCGATAATATTGTAATGCATATAAAACAAATTACCGGTATTTAATAATTACGCCCATACACTATATTGACTGGTAACCGGGCTAAAGACCATTAATTATTCCCTTATGCAATCTTATCGACTTTCCTCTCTCCCCGGGGTGAATATCAAATTTCTGTTCTACCCTAATTTATTAATATTCTAAAGACGAGGCGCACAAACAATAACCCATAACTTGACACCAAAACACGGCATGAAACACGATGTATGACAAAAATCAAATCAAACATCTGAATCAATTATTTCAGTCAGATTAGTAATAGTAATTTAATTTATTTAACATAAAGCAGGATTTCCCTGTGTTTGACTCTCAATCTTTACTCAAATAATTTTTTTACTTAGTAGTCTTCGACCCACCGATACTCACCTTTTTTATACTTACTTGTTGCATTTTTTTTAACTTGAACTGACGCTCGTTTTAAAAGTTGCTAACATCTCATGACAGCTTTTATAAAGTAAGAGGGTGAATTCCTCGCGCAATTACTGCCGAAAATTACCGAAAAAATGTTGATCAAGTAATTTGTCTGAAGTCAACGTTTAACGCTAATTCAACAACATTACGATCCTCACTGGCTTTCACGGGACCCTAGCTTGCGTGGGGCAAAAGGACCTCATTTTCAAGCAAAGTTTCAGACGACCATTGAAACAACAAGTCATACTACACTATATTTTACTGCAACCCTCATTGAGCTTTTTCGCGACCAAACGGGGGGGTCGGGACCTCAGTTTGGAGAGCCCTGCTTTGGTCGATGCTAGTACATGTCTTTGGCTTGTGTCAAAAAACGGACACGGGGAAATGTCTTCATGCCTATTTCAAATGTCAATGTTGTTTCCTACTTTCTACTTCTGCTTGTCTTCATAGCCTTTTTCTAAGCTGTTTTAAATAAAACAAGAAAAGCGACAGCAGCTTCTTACTGTCATTTATTACGAAGAGTGAGATTTCACAGAGTATTTCGCGGCTCGCTCGAAGTTGTTTTATGCGGTTTTCTGGATTCCTGTATTATCTCACATCAAACTATATGTTGTGTCTACGAGATCTAGAGTTATTTACTGTTTCATACTTTTCTCATTAAAAGATAAATTCACGCCATTTATGGATGCTCTTAGAAATGGAGTACCGAGACAAATATTTTATATGAAGTGAAAAACCCTTCCAAATATTCCAGTGCAGTTGTTTGCAATCTTTTCTAATTTGCGCGCCGGTAAAATTTACAAAATAACGGATGTAATTACGACAAAAGTATACAATTCAAAGTTGACAATACAATTTAATGAATAACTTCCCATATCATACGTGTTAAACGCGGTTCTAAAGAAGTTTGCGCAAGGCGAAATAGAGAATTGTCTTTCACACGATTTCTCTGTTTGGTCTTGATTGGAGATAACGATGGAAAGCTTTTCTCACATATGTAAGTTGTACAAATATCGGCGCTTCCGTAGTATTCGCACCAAGATGGCGCACAACCTGCTAACCTTAACCTGGTACGCATACTATTTTCAGGTTGTGCGCCATCCTGATACGAAAACTATGGGAGCACATAAAAAAAAAGGAGTAATTTAATGGCTTTGTCACTGAGCTCAGGATATTCGTTTTCAATCGATATTCAAAACTATGGCAACTTGGTATCGCCCTCGAACTCTTCCGCTGTGATATTCACCGTTATGACGTCATGAACTTAACGAAACATTACAGCCGTCCAAGGTAGAAATGGGCGTAGCACCTTTCATCAAGTTTGGTTTACGCATCAATAGGAGTTGAAACTCACAAAATAAATGGGTTGCCCATCAATGCCTTGCAAGTTACAATTGAGGTATAATATTGGAATATATTTGGTGGACCGGCAGCAAGGTTATCGCGGACCGGCGGTTGAGAACCACTGTTGGTACACACACTTTTGGAGCACAAAAATCTCCATCATTTATTTGCTAACTATCAATCAAAATTATTCGCAAAAGTAAAAGCATTCCTGCACGCCATCCATCAGACCGCACTCTGCTTTAGTTTTCTTTTCCTTTCCCGCATTTCAATCGTCTTATTGGGGTTATGTCAACAAGTTAAGTCGATAAAGGGGGCCTGAGTATATTTAACCCATGGGGTCACTATAGCTTTGCATATATTGATGAATTAGGGTGGGTTAGAGTTATCTACTGTACTGAATTTGATAGATGGTGTAAAAGTTTGGTTATCAGCGGCGAGATGATTTTTAAAAATAGCATAATTTAGTAGTATTTTTTCACCTTACATGAAATACACCCAATGGCGCTTCAGAAGTGTGTGTACCAATATGTGGGTAACTAATTTTGTTAGCCTACCATACATCAAGTTGTGTAAAGCAGGGGTTCTCAAACATTTGGTGCCACGGAACCCCTTGGAGACGTTTGATTATTATTCACGGAGACCCGCAATAAATTTTAAAAATTAAACAAATAAAAAAACACATCGTTACCCAACGATTATTGTTTCCGAGTAAGTTAGGTGGTTTTCAAAAATAGCATATGCAATGACGACAAAAAATAGCTGTAGCGAATTGGTACTATAACGTGGTTTAGTGAGTGCAATTTTACTAAATTAGAAAAGTTTGAAGTTTTTTGTTTGCATCACGAAATGCTACGAAAGGCTACTTTGCAAATGCTTCGTATTTCTTATATTAATAATAATAAATAGAAAAAAAAAAACAGTGATCAGTAGTTTACTTTTCACCATACGTTGTTGAATACACTTAATGAGTACAGAACGTAAAAAAGCTTAACTAATATTTCGGAGTGAAAGAAGCGCGAGAAACAAATATTGGTTATTGAGCAACGACACCCGTGATTAGAATTAATCAGGGGTTTAACCAGAAAATTTAAAAAAAGATGGGAGTCTTAAATTTTTAATTTTAAAGTTAGGCCATAATAATTAGCGGGTACGATCCTCAACCCGACCCCCTGGATTAGATACACGGCCCCAATCGCCCCCCTGCGTAACGGGCTATTGGGCTGCCATGGTGACCGTACATTTGAACCCACGTACATTTGAACCCATGTGTATATCCGCGGGTTCAATCTATATGCGGGTGCTAAAACCCATGGGTTAGGGTTGGTATGGGTTCAAATATCCGTAAAACAAAAAAAAATCCATAGGTTCAATAGTATGCAGGTGCAATTGTCGTGGGTTCAAATGTACGGAATCCGGCTGTCAGATATACAGCAAGCATTCTTACGAATCGTATTTACGCTCCAACTCAAACTGTACAACCTGTCACTCATAAGAGGGGAATATTTTTGGAAAAAAAAGAAATCTTTTTTATTCGGCATGTTTGCTTTTAGGACCAAGTTACAATGTCTTGGACGATTAACCGATTAGCTCAAAAATTTTTAAGCTGCGACCATTTTTTAAAATTCGACAAATCTCGCGCCCACATCAAAGACAATCTGCTAACAAAAAGCTACAAATAACAGATAGTAAGGCGAAAGTATATTTTATTCCAAAAATACATTGAAAATATGTGGATGGAATCGCAATATCTAAACAATAAAGAAATGTAAATATTCAAAATAAGGCGGGCAAGATCAAATCTAATAAATATCCGGGGCTCCCGAAGTATGCTAACCAAGATGGCGGACATCGGAATGTAATATGTGTACTAGGTTAGGGTTAGGCCATAATTTTAGGTATGAATACTACGGGAGGCTCTTGGCTAGTCTTCGAACTGATAATAGGACTAAAATAAGGAAAATTTGAAAAAAATTATCGCCTAACCCTCACCTGTTACCCATGTTACGTTCCGGTGTCCGCCATCTTGGTTCGCATACTTCGGGAGTACCAAATATTCCTATTTTTATTTAGCTTTACGCCCCCCTTGTGAGGCGCGATTCGTCGTTTGAGAACCACTGTTTTAGGGCAACCACACAACATGTGTACTGTCAATCTAGCGCAGTGTCGCTATATTTGTCAGAAAATAAATCGTCTATAAATAAAGTTTACCTCAAGCATTCTAGACTTTGATACGCTTCGTTAACTTCAGGAAATGACGCACGCGAGCAAATTATTTTTGATTTTCCGCTTCAAAGACTTGGCAGCTGGCACGGAAAAAACATAGAACAAATCTAAAACCAAACACAAAAGTTTCCAAAAATACTCAAAAGCAACGTTTTAACGTACAACTTCTATTTGGTGTGGGGAATTGTATTACGATTATATATTTCTCAGAGTAATACAGAGTGTCCATAAAATCCCCTTTACAATTTTAATTATGTTATGAAGTCAGTTCTCAATATATCTCAACCAGATTTGTTGTTTTTTAATCAGTAATTGTTCTAAGTATTTTTACTTCATTTAATACATCTGTGAGGGCCAAACAATACATATATCGATGAATTCCCTTTGCAATTTTAAAAAAACTTAAGATTTTACGGACACCCTAAACTTTTTGCAAAATTACATAAGAGAGACAGATAATAAACATTGGTTACGGCATACTCCGCCATCCAGTTCATGTTAGGACGTTTCGAAACAAGGTTTAATATACCTGATCGATTTTTTGTTTCCATGTCGGGTTCCAAGTTTATATAATATTTAAAAAGCACGATGTAACAATGGGGTCGTTATGACGCTATTTTCATCGATATTTTCAACGGAAATTTTATATCCGTAAAAATTATAGTCGTAACTTTAGCAGGCATGAGTGGGCCGGATGAAACACTTAGATGGGCCGTAATTTGCCCACACATGTTTTAAATTGCTACGTATTGTATTTTGTGGTAATACACATATAATCGCGTTTCATATCCGGTCAAATCGACATACCGTGAAGGAAAAACGAATGAATAGCAATATAAATTATAGTAATACAATCCGCGTTTAATATTAAATACTCGCAATGTGACATTTCAACTTTTCCTGGATCTTTTGTAAAGAGTATAATAATAATACACTAATACCATTCCTAAGTGATTCAAGAGTCTTGCCGCACACTAACACAAATATATTTCTGTAACGTTTCGTCTGACCAAGGTCAGACTTCTTCAGACATACATACAGTTGAACTAGGATTGTTATCTCTACTCTTGCTACAGCATCCTTGCAATATATGCATACAGATCCACCGGCACAAAAGCATAGGAGACGGATAAGTAGTTAGTCTCGCAGAAAACCAAATAATCAGCACTAATACCATTGATACAAAAAAGAGATTTGCGAGATTCGAGAAAAACACCAACCCCTGCCACGTTTAAAATATTAAAAAAAAACAGCAATTATCCAGTTAGGGTTAGTAATTAATTTGAATTCACAGTGCAATCTGTATTCCTTACCCTAACTGATGGATAGATAATTACTATTTTTTTTTGAGCGATGGCGGGAATGTTTTTTGAGGGGGGGGGGGGGGGGGGGGGGGTAGAAAGCTTGGAATTATTTGAAACATTGAATTTACATCGCAATCTGTATTCTTTACCCTAACCCTAAGTAGATAATTACTAATTTTTTATTTTTTTTAAACTATGTTGGGAGTGTTTTTTTGACGGGCGCTTTTTTACAAAAGATCGCTTTTTCTATACATCATCGAAATACCAATTAAAATTAAATAAAAATGTTGATAATTTAATAAACCCTGTGCTGGTGTACTAAGTTTGGCTCCAGAAGTGTGTGTCGTAACTAATTTTGTTCGCCTACTCTACATCAAGTTGTGTAAAGGTACTGAAACGTATGGACAGGGCAGGGTGGTCCAAGGTTGTCCGATTCGTGGGTCACAAAATTATTTTTGCATTGTTCGCGGGCCACAATAGTGCCAAGAATAGGTAAACAGTGCAATACAAAACAAACACTTTTATTGTGCAAACACATACTCAGACATAGCCATCCCAGGCTAATAGAATCCGCATTCGATTTTTAGTTTTCTATAATGATTTAGACTGCTAAGCACATCATTCAACTTCGCTAGTTGTCAATTCAGTGACAATATTGATGTAACAATATGTCAAAAGATTTTTCTGATTAATTTTATTACGAAACAACATGGAATGCGATTTTTTGATTACTCTCCGAATGTGACGCGGGCCACAGATAAAAAAGCGGCGGGCCACATGTGGCCCGCGGGCCTGGGTTTGGACCACCCTGGGGTAAGGTGTATTCAGTTGGCTGACACAGAATGTCTCTGAACTCGTAATAGAACTAAAATAAGGAAATCTGGGTAAAATCATGAACTAACCGTAACCTAGTACACACACTACGGGAGTAAGTTTTACAAGAGTTCAGACACTTAGGAATTCAAAAATTGAAGCGAAACAACAACACTACGCAACTAACACTTGTACTACATTACAACGGCTTCCAACGCAAGTGAAACGTTTTGCATGGGGTATTTTTTGAACATATACCCTGATAACAATAAAAATGGTACTGACGTAGGGTAGTATGTGTACTAGGTTCGGGTTAGGCCATAATTTTATTCTGATTTCCCATATTTTAGTTCCATTACGAGTTAGGGGACTGTTTGTGTTAGCCAAGCGAATATACCACTGCCCATGAGTTTCAGTCCCTTTATACAACTTGATGTAAAGAAGGCGAACAAAATTAGTTACCTCCACATAGGTACACACTGGAGCGCTATAAAAAGTATTCAAAAATATTAAAAATTAAATTAATCCTTTTCCGATAGCAGTGACAGTCAAAGTACTATATAGGGTTAATCTTTCCAAATTGCTATGTATTGTTCAATTGTTCATCGTAATAATACGCATACAATCACGTTTTCAAATCCGCGAAATCATCAGACCGTGAATGTCATTGTGCGCAAATAATACTGCTTCAGATTTAAAGTGGTTTTTATTGTTTTGCAAATAATAACAGCTTTGAGAAGCGTGACATTTAGGCTTATGTAAAGTATGTGGAATGGAGAAAAGTCGCTTTAATGCACAAACTATTATTCTATATCGTTTGAGTGTTTTGGCATTCCAGTTATTGTCCGTAATTTTGCTCACAGATGACTCACATTACTATTGAATAAGTGTACGTAATACACCAACATAATTCTATATAATTTCAATAGCTAGTGACCGGACCCGCCAGATGTTACGGTCTAACTTGACGATTAGAAGTTTCAGAAATCTCCTTCGAAAATTATCGGCTACGCCTCTGTCGATGATAGCCGAGACTAGAGCGAGCCACGGGTCATCCCCGGGACGGCTATCAAATTCAGTCAATCACTGATTCGAGCTTAACTTGAAGGGGAGGGGGGGGGATGGGTCGATGGTGTTACCAAAAGTGTTGGGGGTCTAAAAAAGCGTTTTAGGCTACGAAAAATTGCTATGTATGGTACAAAAAAAAAAAAATTTTTTCACATTTAAAAAAAAATGTTTTAATTTCAGACGGCGTGAGTCGTTTCGAGTCTTTGATAAATTGTGACCCGAATATAACTCAGGTCCAGCCAATGACACGAGACACTCTAGTCAAGACTAGATCGAGTAACGGTCAAAACATAGTAACTTCGATGTGTATTTCACAATATATCACTTATTTTAACCCTGCCGATACGGTTCATTGCGTTAATGCACTTTTAAATGTCACAGGTCATTGAATAAGATCAAAGATGAAAAGACACCGAGCTCAAAATGATTAAACTCAAGTTCAAATGTAAAAACATTGAGGTTAATCTGCGTCGCAAAGAGACAGGTAAACACAATATTGTCTAATAAACACTAAACGGAACGTTTCTGCCTGCTTTCAAGGATTCTTTGGAAATTATTCGATGATATATTTGGGACCCATTCTCGAACAAATGAAAAAATAGAAGATAAACGCAGGAAAGTTGCCAGAACTCCAAACAAGGATAAAATGGATCTTTGTAAGGAGGCCCCGGCACCAATGCAAAAATGGGAGATTAAAAGAAAAACGGTTTAAAATATAAAATTTCGACACGAACCCCCTGGATACGTCCCTGCCAGTGTTTTAAATTTTTTTCGGTACTCCCGAAGTATGTGAACCAAGATGGCGGACACCGAAACGTAGTAGTGCACCAGGTTCGGGTTAGGCCATAATTTCGGGTACAAATACTACGGGAGTCACTTGGCTAGGCCCCGAACTCGTAACAGAACTAAAATAATGAAAATTTGAATAAAATTATAGCCTAACCCTAACCTGGTACACATACTACATTCCGGTGTCCGCCATCTTGGTCCACATACTTCGGGAGTACCCTTTTTTCATCTCGACCCACTGGGCACGGCCAAACGGTCATTACGATTGAAATCCTTTCAGCCACATGAAAACAATTTATGCTGGGTTAATTATACCGGACTTTTGTACACCCCCCCCCCCCAAAGATTGCCAGTAATGCAAAAATGTGATATTTGATAAAAAAAAAAACCGACGCCGCGTTTTTAAATGAGGTATGATTTGAAAATTTGAATTACCAGTGCAATCAACCGAAGACTTATCGATCGAAAGTTAGGGGATCCCCCAAAACAGAAACTGCCGTTTCGATTCATCCGCTCTTAGTCCACAGCGACACCGTGAGTCTCATCACTAATTAATCAATAACTCGCTTATTATACGACTCATCCAATTCTGGTCCGAGATATGATGAATGCACATGCAAAATTTGGAGAAGATTCAACTTCGCTTTCGTGAGATATCGCGTAACATTCGAAAGTGTCTAACAGACAAACAAACACCTATCAACATACTTACCGATTTTTAGATCGACAAGTAATTACTAATTTCCTTATTTGAAGCGGTGGCGGGAGTATATCTTTTGACGGGGATTTCTACACAAGATTCATTATTCTATTACATTTATTATTTTTACTGATATAGCGAATAACATTAAGCCACAAGTTGCCATAGGTACAACCTTACACATTCATATCAAATCGAATCGTCTTTCACTCCGAGCAAGAACAACCCAATTTATGACTTCAAGTAGACTACTTTTATTGCTTTACATAGCCAGTAACCCCCCCCCCCCCCTCCACACGCAGGAGGGCTGTAACAGTGAAAATAAATACAAATGATAATTAAGCCCACACATTTATTAATTAATAAATGAATTGAGCATGTAATGAAAGGTACACACGTCAATATAAAAGAAAATAATGCGGCTTGTCTGTCTGGCTAGGACTCTAGGCCAACCGCTAAAGAACTAGAATTGCGAAGTAAATGTCTCGTGCTCTGGCGGATATACAATTAAAATGTATATAATATGAATCAACGCTAGTCGCGGCCAATCCGCCGAGCGAAAGTAACACAGAAAAAAATTTTGCGAATGGCTGGCCAACACGGCCATGGATAAGCTGATAATTTGCATCCGATCTTTGCCACACACAAATACAGATAAAATATATAATTTTTAAGATAAAATAATTTTAGGGTCAAAAACGTTAATTCACACAAATTGATTTAACGATGACGTAAGAGTATCAAAAGCTCCTAAACACACAATTGTGACATATGATCCATTGTTGTTGTCACAAAGGAATCCAGAATTAATATAGTCATCCGCACTCGAGGGTACTTCACACTCGACGGGCCGAAGGCACAAGTGGAAATAGGCTTCATTAGACGCCGATTTCGCGCCTGTTCAAGTCTATATCAACGTATATATTAAATACTTGTGATTGAAGTAGTTCCTCATTAAAACAGGAAGAGGGTCAAGGGTCATTGGTGGATTTTTGCGATGGAATCGTACGTTGAAGCTGCTATGGTGTGATTTCTATGAGAGATTTGATAGATAGCGGACTAATCTAAAACAAATATGGATTGAAGATCTGACGAAAGGCCATGGTTCGCCACATAATTTAGTTGGTTGTTGAAATTTCCAATTGCCAAGTTAGATCATATCAGCTGGCGGGTCCGGCCAGAGGGCGGGGAACATGTGTTTTCAAGAGTGTTGGGGATCTAAAAAGCGTTACAAGCCACGGAGAATTGATATGTATGATACAGAAAAAGATTTTTGTTTCTATATTTCTAACCCTTGACTCCGCTCTGGCTACGCCTCTGACTCCACGTAATAATTAGACAAATATGAAAATCCTAATTCGAACGCTTTCCGTCGCGCAGGTCCTTTCCTTTGAATGTATTCTCATTTTGGTTATCATCCACTGTTGATTGTAACAAGTCTACTCTACTTTTATTAACCGGTAAAAGTCAACAGTACACATATTGTCGGAATAAATTAGGAGCAAAGGTCGCAATTTAGCCTACATCGGATTAATTTCATTTTGACTTGTTCGCGGTCATTCCCAACAATTACGAAATTATTTCAGTAATCGATACAGGGAGTCCTCGACTTACGACGTTGTTCCGTTCTCGAGACGCGGTGTAACCCGAATTTCAGTGTAAGTCGGAACATTCTACTGTACAGTACATAAATTACTCTATACATATCGTACTGTATTGTAAAGTAAGGTACTGTGATAAAATGTACAAATAATGCAGAAAAGTACTTCAGAAAACAATTTCATATCAAATGAATGAAAGCAAATACTGTACGGTACAGTATTATCTTTTATATTTTTATGGAGTGCGTTCGTAACCTCGAAACAGCGTAAGTCCGTCGTAACTAGGGCTGGGCATTTCGAATCGAATAGTAAATTATTCGAATCGGTTCAGAGCTAAATTTCGAATCGCCGCCATCTTGTTTTCATCTTTCCGCTAATGGTCGAGATGAATTCCCCAATTTTTTTTTCATTAGAATCATATTTATTCCACGAAATTCTAACATATGACTATTTTCTGTAGTGAGTTATTGATAAAACGTGTTTGTTATTCTGTGTGAACGCTTAGTAATCTATCTGGGTGATTTATTCTCTGTCTTCAGTAATTCATTTGTTGAGAGGATCAATTACTATAATGAAGTCGCTTAAAATTATATATTTTCAAGTATTCGAGATTCGATTCGATTCGAAAAAATTATTCGATTCGATTCTGAAATCACAAGGTATTTGAAAATGCCCAGGCCTAGTCGTAACCCGAGGACTCCCTGTAGTTTATTTTTCAACCATACGTGAAATGCACTTAATGAATACAGAATATAAAAAAAAGCAAAACTGACATTTCTGGGTGAAGGGAGGCACGAGAAACCAATACCGGTTATCGAGCAGCAACACCAGTGATCAAGCCTAACAGTAATTGATAATAGAATAAAAAAGTCGAACAATGATTATTAAAAGTATAAGTCGAAGTACGTCGAGGCGACCTGGTTTCTGAGAGTCGCCCGATACACAGAGAAACAAAAAACAAAAATCTTGGACCGCTTACAATATTTAATTTCGACTTGTTTCCTCTAAGTTCAACTGAATTTACAAACTTCGTAAAAGTTCAGAAAATGTTTTCTAATTTTAACCTTTGACCCCTGTAAGAGATGCGAACCTTAATCTGACAATACGCGCTCAATTTGCATAAATTATCTCTTACGAGTTATCGTTTTGTTAACGTAAACAACCGCGACCCCCTGTAACCCTGGTTATTCAGAAATATGTTCTCTTAATAGGCGTAGCCGAGGGGTGTGTGTTTGAGGGGCCATGCCCCCCCCCTTTCCCGCCCAAAAATAAAATTTGAATCCATTTTTATCTACTCTTGAACGATTTACTAAAAACTTTCTTGGCTTGCTATCAATAATCCTGTTACCAAATGAACAAATCGAGAATAAGTCTGTGGAGAGATTCTTCAAGATATTGTTGGACATCAATAGCTGCTTATTATCTAGCCTTGTTCGGAGCAAAATGCACGAGTAAGCGACGTATTACGTCATTATAAAAAAAAAATTGAGCTGGCTATGATCATGGATTCCTACTTGTTTCATGTGAACTCGACTCAATTTACAAATTTCATAAAATTTCAACCTTTGACCTCTGTAAGAGATGCGGACCTTTTTCCGACAACACGCGGCTCAATTTGCATAAATTATCTTTAAAGACCGATCGTACGCATCCGTGACCTCCCATTGACCTTAATTATTCAGGAATGTGTTGTCGTGTTAAAAGTTTTTGTTATCTAATACAATTTAAACGACAAAAAAACGTTGAAAAATTCAACTTGCGTTTTACAGTCAATTCAAAGGCTGAGTTATATATGATGTCGTCATTTTGCCGAAGCAATGAATTTCCAGTTGTATGACAGCCATGATTGTGTGAATCACACTTCATATGCTGTAAACTTCTGCCAAAGTATTTAATATACCCAAAAAATGGCGCCCATCGTGAAGTTTTAAAATGTGCCCCTTGATCGTTGACTGACAATTTTTAACGACAGTTGTTAAATTGAGATTAACTTTTACGTTATTATTTAAGTAAAATAAGAGCTTCAATTAATCTTAATTTAAATTATTTTATTGAGATATTCAACTTGCGTTTTTCAGTTAACTTAAAGGTAAAGTTATATTTGGTGTAGACCATTGGTGGACAATTACTTACCTGAGTGGGTCAGTTACAGATAATAGACTCGGTTACTGGGACGGGGGCTTGAATATTTTAATTCTATTCTTCTTTATTCATTATTTTATTGTCTTTGTTACCTCTAACAGATCCTAAGTGCCGTTTGTAGATTATTCCAAAAATCAGAAAAGATGATTTGAAAATACTAGAACGCCTCTTGTCATGACGTCCAAACCAGATATGGTTAAGACATTGAAGAAATGCTATATATGTTGTGCTTGTTAAAAGCATTACAAAATACTGAAATACAATTTCAATTTCTGAACAAATCAGGCCATTGAAGAAAAACAGGAATGCATAGATTAGATTATTTGATGAAAAGTTGCATAAACATAGAATCGGTTGCAAAAATAATAAATATCATATGAAACTTCTGTACTCCCGAAGTATATAAACGAAGATGGGGGCAACGGAATGCAGTATGTGTACCAGGTTAGGGTTAGGGCATAATTTCGGTTACAAATACTACGGCAGTCACATGGATAGTCCCCAAACTCGTAATGAAACTAAAATGAGGAAAATTCGAATAAAATTTCGGCCTAACCCTAACCTGGTACACATACTACGTTCCGGTGTCGGCCATTTTGGTTCACATACTTCGAGAGTACCAACCCCGGAACAGATCGGTTTGGTCAAACCTTGACTCGATTCCAAAATTTAATGATATTCAACTCATATGAAAAGTAATATTATTAAAATCATAGAAAATCGTTCATGTTTCGACGTTTTGAATAATTTAGCAGCGGTACAGCTATCGTTAGATGTAATATTGACGTATTTAACGAATATACAACGTTATATTATGTATGACATAATATGTATTTCTCTCTATCAATGAACTAGTGAAAAAAGTGACCAATTAGTGAAAAACGGGCTACCTCCACTAACAAATGAAAATAGTTTGATTGATATTAAATATTGAAAAATGTATGACCGCCATACTGTATGACTGGGACATTTAAGACCGGGCGGGAGAACTTGTAAAATCGGGACTGTCCCAGCTAAACTGGGCGTATCCTGATCATGTCGAAACTGCAGTTATTGGAAAACATACTTTTGCGACATATTTATTTCTCTCTATTACTGAAATAGTGAATTGAGTCGCCAATCAGTGATAAACGGGCTAAAAACAAATAAAATAAACAAATAAAAATAGTTAGATTGAAATAAATATGAAAATATTTATGACTGCCATACTGTATGACTGGGACATTTAAGTCTACTGGGCGTGGCAGCTTCTCAATATCGTGACTGTCCCAGCTAAACCTGGGCATATGACAATCCTGATCATGACGAAACTGTAGTTATGGGAGAACATATTTTTGCGAGGATACGTTGGACAATTTTTTTTCAACACAAGACTGTTCTGGAACAAAGATCTCTCTCAAGTTGACTGCCCCTTTATCCTCCACCGACTAGGCCTTCATAATCTCACCGCGATACAAGTCTCGTTCAACATTGTTCTATCTTTTATTGTCTCAACTTGTTCGAGCTCCGTCCGTGAATTATTCAACTTGTACATTGCGTGGGAATTCCTGAAAGAAATTCACGGTTTAAAAGATTGACTTGAGAAATGGAACATACGCTTGCTCGCCAAATTTGGCGCTCCTGGAGTATGTGCACCAAGATGACGCACAACCTGAACCCTAACCTGGAATACATACTATGTTCAGGTTGTGCGCCATCTTGGTGCACATACTTTTGGAGCTCCCCAAATTATAATAACTGCTTTACCAACATTAAATGGATGTCTAGGTAGCATGAAAGAAATCTGAAAATATTGAAACACATTGACGTGAATACCCGAAAGAAGCGCAAATTTTTTTGTAGTTTGATAAATGTTTTTTATCATCAATTCAATATTTTAATATCATATATTCATGATAAATATAAACACATTGAGCGCAAAACTATTTTAATACTTTGGGGACTTTTATCAATCTTTCTAGAAAGCGTCCTTGACTCTGACAAACATTATACGTACTCCTCTGTTTTCCCAATAGCGAATATTTCGTTGTCGATTGATAATATACTGACGGCATATCCAACAATAAATGGCCACGCCCTCTCCATGTCAATCATCTTCCATAAGTTTGCAAAAATATCAAAGCATTGTATTACTCCGTTGTCTGTACAGAGAAATAGAATTAAAACTTGTTTGAGTGATTTAACTGGTTCTTGGTTTATTCATACGTGAGGGTCTTATGACTTTTTGAAAAATTGTAGAGGATTGGCAATGTTTATGTTAATAATCGTGAACCTGCCTACATTCTAGCAAGCAGTACAGATCACGTATAACACTAATTGATCAGCGGTTATCAATTTATTAATAATAACGGTCCGTAAACCACAATGGAAAAACCAAAAAATCAGATACGAATCGGACGTTCAACCTAGCTTGGGTAAACGCTGAATGTCTTGCGACGCCATGGCATGGGTCGCAGAAACTAAAGGCGCTAAGACCGCTGCAAAATTACAATCAATTGTAATCCTTACCAGATATCATCAGGAACAAGAGAGCTATGTTCTAATATACGGACATGTTGCGTCACTTAGTGGCAAATGACCGAAAAACGAATCCCATGCAGCTCACCGGAATATTTGAATTAAATAAAAGTAATAACCTTCTAGCGAAAAATTTAATCTTCAAGCACTGAAAATTTTAAACAGATTGGTCCAGTAATCAAAGAGAAAAGCGACTTTTTGAAAACTTGTGGAAGAACAACAACAACATAATTTTGAAACCATCGTTATGCCCACTGACGTGTCCAATAAGAAAATGACTCGTCGATTATGATTATATTGCGTCATAGTATTAAGCGAGTGACTAAGAATTAACGTAAATTTGAGAATATATCAACGCCATCCTTGACTGTATAAGATGTCCCTTAATATTGCCTCGAAAGTAAATCCACATAATATACAAAAGTTATCAAATACCTGCAACATACATAGTGCCCTTCTGAACAGCTAAGCTTGCATTCGTAACTCCTCTCAGCAGTTGACTACAGATCTCCCACTTATCTAGTCTTGGATTGAATCTTTCAACAGAAAGTATATTCGTGAGTTGACTGTCACTTCCTCCGATACAATATAAATGGTCTAAATGGAATGGGTTTTGTTACTTATCGGTATGATCAGTAAGTATGTTGATAGGTATTTGTCTGGTTGTTTGTTTGTTTGTCTGTTAGATACACGCAATATCTCACGAAAGCAAGGTTGAATCTGCTCCAAATTTTGCACGTGCATTCATCATATTTCGGACCAGAAACCTATTGATTTTGGATAAAATATGTCGTATAATTAGCGACTTATTGATTAATTAGTGAGCGGACACGCGGTGTCACTATTGAGTCGAAGCGAAGGATACACGCCGCTAGATCGATAAGTCGGCGGTCTCTAATCGCTATTTCGTTTAAAAGTCAAAGCTGTCTGAATCAGTTCCGAGAAAATCATATTTGTCAACATAAATCTGAACGTATTCAAAATCCCGACCACCTGGACTGTTTTGTTACTGATTTTTGCGCGACAAACATTAGTCTTAAGGTCTCAACCATTGATCCGACACCATTAAATAAAGACCCCAAATATTCAAATTAAATGACACTGACTCAACTAAACGCAACTATTGACTCCATTCGAATGACCTGTGGCTCCGCGTGACTCGGGGTTTCAGGTGACTTCATCCCAACACTAATAGAAATGATTATCTAAATCTGCATCAAATCATGTTATAGTACAAGAGTCGGCAACCTACGGTCTGAGAGTAGTATAATCCGGCCCGCGAAGCTTCACTGAATTGTAGTAACAAAACAGCTGTTTTGACGATTATATTCTTTACGTAACAGAATTTATTGTCAGACGCGTATAGACTAAATTATATTGTAACCCAACAGGTATATAATTCACAAGTATCCGTTTAATGAGCCTATAGTTACTTATCGATCTTCAGATCGATAAGTATGTTAATAGGTATTTGTCTGTTTGTCTGTCTGTTAGATGCACGCGATATCTCACGGAGGCGGGGTTGAATCTGCTCCAAATTTTGCATGTGAATTCATCATATCTCGGACCAGAAGCCTGTTTATTTCGGATGAATTGTGTCGTATAATTAGCGAGGTAATAATTAATTAGTGATGAAACACGCGGTGTCACTATAGAGTCATGAATCGAAACCGCAGTTTCGATCGATAAGTCTTCGGTCTCCGACCGATATTCTCGTTTAATTATTAATTACAACCGAAGGACCGAGGGCCACAATCCGATCCACTGAGCCATTGAGTGTGGCCCTTTTAAACTCAGATTTTTCATATATTTACATATCTTCCAAGTATTCAAGTCTCGATTCGAAAAAAATATTCGATTCGATTTTGAAATCCTAATGTATTAAAAAGCCAGCCCAAGTCCATACCATTGACTGCAATCAATGAAGGCGATATTCTCCCAACATTGAGTTGTTTTATCTTTACCCATTGATTGACAGCTGGATCATATCGCTCTACAGTCTTCAAATCCCGCAATCCACCACAAACGTATAATAAACCTGGAAGAATGAGATGAACGTAAAAGGTTAAATTGGAGTATCTGTAGGGTATTGGACTCAAAATGGTTGCTCAACCAGTGAATATACAAACAAGCCTGAAATACTAATCGCTGTATGACGGGTATAATAAACAAGTACATACGTAATATTAAATCATTTTTTTTGATATTGCATACAAGTTGAGTTGTGCATTTTGAATCGGTTTAGACGAGAATTTCGAATTGTCGACATCTTGTTTTTTAACAGTCAAAAGTCGACGTGAATTCCTCAATTTTTAAGGTAAGCCATATTTTTTAAACGCGGTTCTGCTGACATACGATCTTTTTTTTCAAGTGGGTTATGGATGAAACATGTTTCTTATTGTGTGTGAACGCTCAACCGACTGTCTGAGTGATGGATTTTATGTTTTCAGTAATTACTCATCGATCTTTAGTATGTTGATAGGTATTTGTTTGTTTGTCTGTCTGTCTGTCTGTTAGATGCACGCGATATCTCACGAAGGCGTGGTTGAATCTGCTCCAAATTTTGCATGTGCATTCATCATATCTCGGACCAGAAGCCTTTTGGATGAATTATGTTGTATAATTAGTGAGGTATTAATTAATTAGTGATGGGACACGCGGTGTCACTATAGAGTAATCAATCAAAACCGCAGTTTCGATCGATAAGTCTTCGATCTCCGACCGATATTTTCGTTTATGTGTTTGAGAGGCTCATACAATAAAGCGTCACATACAGTCACATATCTTCCGAGTATTCGAGATTCGATTAAAAAAAATATTCGATTCGAATTTAAAATCATCAGGTATTTAAAAAAATCCAGCCCTAATCCTCTTTCCTACCATTCAACTCAGCAGCCGAAGGATTCCAATAATAATTATCGCTCAAATCTGCAACTCTCGTCCACTTCGAAGCCAAATCTGAGTATTTAAGTCGCACAACCTGTCTTGTATGGAACAAAGCGTAGATGTGATCTTTGACCAAAACTGTCGTGAATGTGTTTTCTTCTTTCATAGATTTATGCATCTCCTGAAATATTCAGGGTTGGATTTTACAGTTTAAACTATGAGTGATGCTGTTTAACTATATGACACGTATAAAAACTCCATTGCCGTTAATTTTTTTTATCTTGAAAGCTTGGCTAAAGTTCGCAAATCGCACATTTGCTTTTGTAGTAATTGAATACTTTATGAGTTCTTTATGTTTATTTGTATACTGTTAAATAACTGAAAAATATTATTGAAATAACACCAAATGCACTAATAATATTTTCCGCTCAAAAATAAACAAAACTATTTTCTGAGGAGGAATTTCTTTATGGCTCTTATGGTGTCTTGTCCGATTACCGATCATGGTTGGGTACGGTCAACCAGTAAATTTTGAGAAAAGGTGGGTGAAGCTATAAACGACCTGCAGTTGGACCAACCCCTGTGCAAAACGAAAAACCCAGCAACTCTCTTGCACTTAATTAACCCAGGGAACTTGAAACGACGGAAAGCGCGTAACTAACGCAATAAGTAATTCACCACATTCGATGGCAATTTTTTCTATTATGACGTAATACGACGTTCACTCGTGTCTGTAAAATTGCATTAATATGTTGAAATATCATCCCAAATCATCTTTCTCCACCTGGCTACGGCTCTGGAATCACCAATCGTCGATCGTTTGACAAAAATCAAAAGAGCTTTTGCTGCTAAACAGTGGTTCCCCTGAATTGGGGAATCCGAATCAAAATTAAAATTTTCATCCGAAGTCGAATTCGAAATATTTGTCAGTCAAGGTATACGAACAGGATTTCCCGCCTCTTACCTGCATCTGCATCCACTCCTTCGTCTCTGGTTTGTAAGAATAGAGAGACATCGTTGAAAAATCGAATACGATGATCGCGTTTGGCTGCGAGGATGTAATATCTTAAAAGAATGTAAAAACATTAAAAATGTCGTTTCACGCTTATAAAGTATTTTATTTACGTAGGTTCAGAATGAAGACTTGTACAAAATTTGAAATAATAATATTATACATAGAGCATAAGTTCAGCGTAAAATAATAAAAAATTGGAAAAAAAACACCAAATCGATAAAATGGATATTTTCGGAAAGCGATGCTTTTAAATTACATTTGAAATAAAATCTACTTACTTTCTCACCCTCAGACCGAATTCAAGGTAATTTTAAATGAGGGGTATCTCAAAATAATATTGAAATAATACTGTACTGTTCTAATACTACAATTTTTAACTAATGACAATATGTAATAAGTTATACAAAATCATAATAATATACTTTTGTTCTTATCTTGAAATCTTGTGACGATTGATCGAATCTTTGACACTGTAGCTTTTCTACCTGCATGAAAATAAATTCAAGAAATTTTGCAAGTTTTCGAGTAATGTCAAAACGAATCGTCGTGCTTCTGTTAACAATATTTAAAAAAAATAAATTGACGTATATGTAGCCCTCGACGTGTTAGTGGTATTCTGTCGCATCTATTTCCATGTGGTCAATTTATAGCGATTCATGGCATGGATTTGACCACAACGCTGTAGAACTTATACGACAACTATAGATAGGATAGGGTTTACGTATTTATTCCGAGGAGAGGAAAGGCAATAAGCCGTACGGCAGCATAAACTTTACTTGGTGCTCCCGAAGTATGCGAACCAAGATGGCGGACATCGGAACGTAACATGGGTAACAGGTTACGGTTAGGCGATAAATTTTTTCCAATTTTCCCTATTTTAGTCTTATTATCAGTTCGAAGACTAGCCAAAAGTCTCCCGTAGTATTTATACCTAAAATTATGGCCTAACCCTAACCTAGTGCACATATTACATTCCGATGTACGCCATCTTGGTTCGCATACCTCGGGAGCCTCCTTTACTTTGATGAAGAGCGAACCGACCTCTCTTTTCCTTCCATCTCATTAGAATGCGATGATTTCGTTCTTCAACTGAAATTGTTTGTTTTGCTATAATCCCCTCGATGTCAGATTCTTTTAACCGAAGTCCGTACTTTGAACGGGCGAATTCGATAAATTTTGATTTGTCCCGGAAAACGGAGACAATCTCGTTTTGGAAGACTTCCTCCAGTTTTTCTGAAAAGAGGGCCGTAGAAAGTTTTTTGAGGGGGCGTGAACCCTATTAAAATATAATATTTGTTGGTTTTGATCTTTCCGCTTTATTCCGGATATTTACATTTCTTATTTTGTCAGCCAAAAACAATGGAATGACAATTTATTTTGCTTATTTATTTCATTATTGACGTTTCATTCACATATTTTCAACGTGTTTTTGAATAGAACATACTTTCGCCGGAGCTCATGAAGTATGTGCACCAAGCTGTCGCACAACCTGAACATAGTATGTGTGTGTACCGGTCAGGATTCATGTTGTGCGACATCTTGTTACAATACTTCTGGAGCACCCTTCAGGTATAATTACTACGGGAGTCACTTGGTTAGTCCCCGAACTCGTAATAGAACTAAGAAGAAAAATTGGAATAAAATAACGGCCAAACCCTAACCTAGTACAAATACTACGTTCCGGTGTCCACTATCTTGGTTCACATACTTCAAGAGCGCAAATTAGAATCCCAATCGTCAGCATTCAAGTAACTGCTTGGAATTCCCTCCCACGTACCAGTTTCCCTAACAAGATTTTCCTGACGTTTTCAGGTCTGGTTTATTGTCTAACAGCAGGGTTGGGCAGATCGAATCATTAATTTAACTCATCACTTATCAAAGTGATTCATACTCAGCTAACCGTCAGTGAGACTTACACAGGAATTGACTCAATCAAAGTTGAGAGACTTCTATCTGACACTGTTTGAAACTACATTTTAATATCTTACCTTGTGAATGTTCCGCCATTCGCGATATTTTCCGTCATCACCGCTTCAACAGATTTTAACATTAAAGCCATTGCCTTACCACGAGATACACTCATTTACACTACGCCGAGCATGATACGGGGATAAATCCAGCTAATTTTCAGTGGCCAGAGTTGGTGTAGATCTTGCGTATGCGACTCGATGCATATTAACTTATGCTTGCAATAAATCAAATATGAGCTGCCTGTCGGTGTCAGTTTGCTGTTCAAACAGTTATCACAGGTAATTTATAGTGTGGCGTGTCTAAGGTGTGTCGCATTGGTCCTCTTCCGTGAAAAACAATACTATGACGGCATATTTAGTATTGTGGCGTCACATTTCTATACTACGGACACAGTCTTCTAGCATAGAATATATATATGAAGTACTAATGACGAATATGGCCATCGTATTGTGCGCAAAATTTGGGTAGAAATATTGATCTGAAAAATACAAGTCTTTTACTTTATCCATCGTATACAATGAACAGTTATAAATAGACTGGGGATATTAGTTGCGTAGAGCAGAGCAATTTTTCCCAACAAAGCGACAATAGGTTAGCAAAATTTTGTCACCAAAAACATGCGATGCGACATTCGTTAAATTCTCCATCTCCTATTTCGAGAAATTGTTTTTTTTCTTTTAAGGTACTTTCATTCGTAACCGTGTTTTCAGTGGGTTGAAACGAGAAATCGTAAAGGTCTGCATGATATATTATCAAACACGATCTGTCTTCATCCTATGTGTGTCATCTTTAAAAAGGTATTTTTTAGACAACGGAAAAATGGGTAATGTCACTGAAATGACAGTGTTATGGCTAGCTGAGGCAACTAGCGAAGTTGAATAATGTGCTAAATTGTTAACTGCTGCCTTTCCATCTTTTTTGTCGAAAAAATAGGCTAATAAAATAGGCTTCATAGGAAACTAAAAATTGAATGAGGAATTTATTAGCCTAGGTTGACTATGCCTGATAACTAAATATTATTAATCGCATGTATCTCAAATTTACTGAAATTCGGTAATCAATCAATCAGCAGTTATTTGTAAGTTATTTTGTAAACATGAGTTTGAAGAAAACTGACCAATTCAAACAGATTTTTGACTGAATATGGGAAGAAAAGTACCACAATGCTTGCTTGATATGTCTGCAAGTTGTGTCGGTGACAATCTAAACGACATTTTCTCCTTGTGACAGAGTTTGAAATCTTAAACTAAATGAAGATATAGTACGATTTGTGCAGGTATTAGTGAGTTTTTGGTGGTTTTTGCGTGTTTTAGCTTGATAAATAACAAATAATGATCAATGTGTTTGGACAATAAAGGAGTTTGTTTTGTATTGCACTGTTTATCTATTCGTGGCACTATTGTGTCCCGCGAACAATTCAAAAATAATAGTGTGGCCCGCGAGGTCGACAACCTTGGATCCACCTGATATAGGTTGAGTTGAGGTTCATTTTTACCGATATTATTTTCAATAAAGTGAAAGTCACGTTCAACTGACTTTCCGACCCAAACTTGGCACTTAATATAAAACGTTGAATAAAAAACGCAGTTGCTTGTGATGATTTCTCAGACCGCCTATAGGTTTGAATTCGTTGAAGGAGATCTGCTTTTGCTCTTGTTAATCTTCATACTTCGGAATACTAATTTGAAAAAGTGATTATGAGGGGTAATTCAATCTGGCCCGCCTGATGCTACCACAACCAACTGAAACCAAATTTAGATGTTTTAGCTAAAAAATAGCCCAAGGAATTTGTCGAGATTGCGTAAAATTGAGTTTTCGCACTTATCATTTCGAGGTTTATTGTTTTCCACTGTTGCCTTTGTAACACTGTAAAAATTGTTCATAAAATGCAACCTTTCACGTCATACTTAGATAGCCCGCAAGTCTAGGTGGGCAAATTTTTTTGGCCCCTTGTACAAAATCGCGCCCATCCCTCATGGATGCGAAACATAAAACAGAGACAGTGCGAATTAGACAACCCTTGGTTCGATTCCGAGTAACATTCACTCGGTTCCATTACATTTGAACCCACGACAATTGCACCTGCATACTATTGAACCTAGGAATTTTTTTACGGATATTTGAACCCATACTAACCCTAACCAATGGGTATAACCCGCATATAGATTGAACCCGCGGGTATACACATGGGTTCAAATGTACTGTCATTCATTCGTGGCCTTAGACACTCTCCCTGTCAAGATCTGATAATTTTTCGTTCGTACTGGCGTTCGACTCGCGTTATATGAAATCTTGCCCCACAATACCTAACAGCAACGATTACCAGACAACAATCTAGCTTAACTCGTTAACAGTGGCGCATCTAGTGTGTAGAAATAATGGCTCGTGCCATGTGCGCCGTTTGGATTAGGGCAGGCTCTATAATTGCAAGAAATTAAAATTGTAAAATTAGTTAATAAATAAATTTCAAATTGAAATTCGTGTTAAATAATAACGTGCAGGTATCTCAATTCAACAACAGTCGTTAAAAATTGCCAGCCGGAAATCAAAGGGAGAGCATTTTTAAATTTTGCCACTGCTCGTCAACTAAATGGAAGCGAGACTCAGCGTAGCGATTGTCATATTTCGGACTTGACTTGAGACTATTCAACACTGCCTAATTAGCCGATTTTCAACCAGTGGGCCATGTCTACTACTGGAACACGGAAACATTTTCAGGTGCGTCACAAAACTATTTTTAAAGTTATAAGTGAATTTCGATTGTAGCAATGAATGATGATGCTATTTTTTGAGTGGTAATTTACATCGTTAATATTAAAGTAGTTTTTTACCCTTGCATGATAAAGTTGATGGGTCAAAAAAATTTTTGTGCAGCGGAGGTGAGCCACGAAGGAAGAAAGGTGGAGAACCACAAGCCGAACAGCAGCGCTTAACTGCCAAATACAATAGAAAAATCTTTGGATTTCTTGCTTCTAATCTTTAAGACTTGAGTACCTAAACTGAAAAGACTTGCACTCGTACTCAGCTAACTAACCAAGCTTAGTGATCGATTGAAACACGGATGACCCGTACACTGCTTCACGACATCGAAAGCGATATTACGCGTGTTAACTGCAATCCGAAAGTCCCTGTATTCCTGCTCCAGAAATGTGTGTACCAATATGGAAGTCACTAATTTTGTTTGCAGATTTTACATCAAGTTGTGTAAAGGGACTGAAACCCATGGGCAGGGGGATATTCTCTTGGCTGACAATTACAGTCGACGAACTCGTATTAGAACTAAAAGAAGAAAAATCGGAATAAAATTATGGCCTAACCCTAACTTGGTACACATACTACGGGAGTACCAATTCCTTCTCCTACCCCTCAAATACCTGCCAAATGACAAACGAGAATATCGGTCAGAGACCGAAGACCACTCGATCGAAAGTTAGGGGATCCCCCAAAGCAACGCTCTTACTCCATAGTGACACCTTGTGTCCCATCACTAATTAAATAATACCTCGCTACTTATACGACATAATTCATCCAAAATCAATAGGCTTCTGGTACGACATATGATGAATGCACATGCAAAATCTGGAGCAGATTCAATCTTGCTTTCGTGAGATATCGCATGCATCTAACAGACAGACAAATACCTATCAACATACTAACCGATTAAAATCGATAAGTAACAACGAGAAATAAATTTCACTTAGAATTCCGCTCTCTCAAATAATCATTGCGTCAGCTTACATGGTTGTTAAAACACACACGATATACTCACAATTATATAGAAAGTAGCATAATTACATATTTCAATGTTCCAGCACAATTTTACTTCTAATACAGCTCTAGACAAGAGCAAAGAATTGGTTTCTATGGTATTGGGTAGACATTGATATTTTATGCCACACTTTAAACGAGATTACTACAAGCAGTAACTGACTACAGCTTTGGCGAGGAAAAGAATCATTTGGCTCTTATAAAAGCAGTAATTGATTATTTTCTATGGTATTGGGTGGACATTGAAATATTTATATATTGTTAGATGTTTTCATACCTTACGTTTGAACTAGGCTGCTAAAATCAACAACTGACAGCCACCCTGAATGAATGGTGGACCACCCCCTCGCCTGGTCACGAGTCCATGTCAAGTATGGAAACAGTCAACCAGTCATTAATATGCATGGTATACAGTTCTTTATCTATACATGATTGATGGTTTGTTTATCCCAGAGGTTCCAACCTTTTTTTTCAAGCAAATTTTGTAAAATATTGCGACCCTAGTACATACTCAAATTCTAAACAACATTTAGTACTTTTATGGCCGCAAAATTAACGACTAATATGAAACTCATAAGTACTTGCTTGTCCAAAGCCTTATTTAAAGAGATACCGGTACCCATTTACAATGAACTCCAAAAAAACCAGAAAAAACACAATAAATTTCCATAAGCACCATGATAACATAAAATTACAATACAGCATAAAAATTATCAAAAAATCATCTGTTTATATAGATAGATATATAAGACTTTTTCATATTTATCTCTGAGAAAGGAAAGCTGATAATACAGCTAAATCATATGGGCGATCAAGTCCTTTTATATAGTATCAACTAACAAGTCTAAGTATGGTATGGGAATAGATAACCAGATAATTCTGTTGTATATACTTTAGAAAACTGGTATATTTTACACTTGCACGCTATATTCAATACATCAGCATAATATCAACCATTAATACCAGTCCAGCACGGCATTTCGTACCAATCTAGCATGGTATTTCATATTCTATACCAATCTAGCATGGTTCTTTAGCATTTAATACCAATTTAGCGCGGTATTTCAGCATTTCACACCATTCTGGTATGGTATTTCAGCATTCAATACCAATTTAGCATGGTATTCAACATTTCATACCTATCTAGCATGGTGTTTCATACCTGAAGGGAATTTTTTAACAATCATTCCCAGATCCAAGAGAGTGAAAAGCCGATAAAATGGTTTAATTACAGTACAGTTACAATGATATTGTGCAATTTTTGAAAACAGAAAATGGCCCTCTCATTTAATTTTGGTCCGGTAAAACATACATAACATATATATACTTAAAATTACATGTACCTTTCTCAAAAATTATACCAAACAAAAGTTTTTACAATGAGTATGATGTAATAAAGTAAAATTAGTATGAGAACATGGTTATATTATTATATCACAATATCATAGATTGCCACAATTATGACCTAATAATGATTTTCTCAATATATTGTTAATGACATCATATTGTAGTCATTTGATTGTCTTCATCGCTATTTTCCTCAATATCTAGACATCAGTATTTGTTCTGGAACTCGTGATGCCATTTGTTGAAATCGATGCGAAATGCGACAATGCTTCCCGATGTCATACCAGTGATAACGGTCCTGAATTAGGATAATATAATCTTAATCGAATATTTAATGTTTGTTTTATGCCCATTTGGAGATCTAAGTGACAGACTTTTCAATTTTTTCAAGATAAGATAGAATTTTCATAGGATTTATAAATTCGGATGGAACACTAATAATATAAAAAAATAATTACATTGTTATAAAAATTTTCACTTTTGCATTACTTTGAGATTTGGTTTTATGTTATGCCTATATGAACTTTCCGCAAGAGGAATGCCCCTTTTTGACATTATCTCGAAACACTTTATAGGTTGAGATAAGACTTTCCATTATCATTCTGTTGGAAAGAAAAGCCATTAATTCACAAGTTGGTGATTCTAGGGCAGGGTGGTCTAAAGTTGTCCGCTTCGGGGGCCACAGAATCATTTTTGCATTGTTCGCGGGCCACAATAGTGCCAAGAATAGGTAAACAGTGCAATACAAAACAAACACTTTTATTGTGACAACCCATGGATCATTATTTGTCATTTATCAAGCTAAAACATGCAAATATCACCAAAAAACTCTCTAAAACCTGCAAAAAGTCTTTCTTTATCTACATTTAGTTTAAGATTTCAAACTCTTTATAATGAAGAAAGTGCTCCTGAAAACGTAAGTGCTTTCGAACATCGATAAGATTCTCAATCTCTCTATTTTAGAAACTGTTCATTGCTGCAAGATTAGATTATATTTTATCCTTTTGTCACTGACACAACTTGCCGACATATCAAGCAATCATTGTGGTATTTTCCTTCATATATCCATCCCGTTAATAATCTGTTTGAATTGGTCTGCCATTTTTCAAACTCATGTTTACAAATAACTAGATTTTCTGTCACATAACCATCATTTTTTGTAATACTGTTTAGGCGAGTTGAAAATGAAAACACCCGGCAAAATTTGTCGATTTCGACTGGCCAAGCACATCATTCAACTTCGCTAGTTAGGTTATTTTTATGGCTAGACAACACCGAATGCGATTTTTGATCACCCTCCAGCGAATGCGACGCGGGCCACAGATAATGAGGCTGCGGGCCGGGTTTGGACCACCCTGATCTAGGGGATTGGTTTTCAACCTTCTTAGCGGAGCGCAACCCCAATCAACATTCCGGAGGATCGATGAACTCCAGTGTAATATTTTAATTTTATTTACTTATGTTAAAAAACGTCATTTGATTAAAAAAATTACTCACACTATTCATAAATATACATATAAGCAAACCTAGTACGGGCAAACCAAAATGACGTTTAAAGTGTCGCAAGTTTAATAATAGCGGCACATCGGTACTCCGGAAGTATGTGAACCAAGATGGCGGACACCGGAACGTAGTATGTTGTGTACCAAATTAAATCTCATACAAAGCCAAATAAAATCTCTTACTTTTGATCATGAGATATGTCAATATCCCTTATCCCGGCATCACATTGTGGGTAGGTGTACAGATGCTTCAATTTCCAAGAGTCCCAGACCTGTAGAATGCCCTTGTCTCCTCCAGTGAGTAAATAGTCTCCATCAGTGCTCAGTGTGATTGCCTGAAACATAGGTAATAATATTCATTTTTGAGAGATATATTAATTTATCCAGGAGAAGAGGAAAGGCGATAAGACAGCTTAATCATATGTAAAACCACAGCCTCTTGTTCAGTTACCAGCCCATGTCTGGTATGGAATTAGTTGGCCAGTTAGGATGCAGCATTTGATGGAGGAAATCATAACCAACCATCGGTTAACCACTCCATGACATTGGCAATACTATCGCAGATTAGTGGCCGCAACCGACCAGCAATTACATGTATTCCTAATGCATAGCACGATGCGTCACACTGCCAAGCCAATCACATAGAAACTTCTCCAGAATACTCAACCATTATCCTATGTACTAAGACATGCATAATAGAGGAATCCGTAGAGCTACTGAAACTGTAAATGCTTTGGTCTGATTACTTTACCAGACATTTGTAATCATTGTGCCATTACCTGTTGTTACGTACTACTTATTATTTGCTTACATGTTTGTGTGAGGGTGCTACTTTGGTGATGGTGCATTACAGTTTATAACAGGCCTGAACGAATGATCTGTACATGTGTATCATCTTCCTTGAGGGCAAATAAACTTTACAGAAACTTTATAGGACTACATTAGTTCAAGTCGATGCTTTTAATACGTTGTCAAATTATCCAAAAGTTTATTTCCACCAACCTTGATTCCATCTTCCAGTTTTCTATGCGTCAAGCTCCTCCCATTCATTGTGAAATTACAGACAAGTCCATTCTTGTAAGCAACATACACGATGCCTTCGCTACTGAATTTCAAAAGATATGGACTAAGGCTCAATTCCCTGTGAAACAAATGAATTAGTTTATTTAGATATTTTTTTTCTTTTCTCAGAGTCTGAAGGCTCTGCCAAGAATCTACTAAAACATAATGATGGAATGAGCTCTTCTTTGACTAGTATGGCATTACCAAAATAATTTGTGAGGTCATTTTTTTATAAGGCCTTCCTCTTCATAATCGGCCACTGATATTTAACGATAGGTGAGTATCTCAACTCTGGTATTCTTCTTAAACCAGAGTCAGAGTTAAATATTTTTAACCAAGAGTCGATAGAATATTTTCCTTGACTTTACTGCCCTGCTGATAGTAACCACAATAAAAATTTGATAATAACGGTGGCGCAGCTTGTCCTAGTAAGAATTATGTGTTCAAAATTTTCATGTAATTTTGTATTAATATTGTTCTTATTGACTATGATCATGCAAGTTACTACAACAAATTGCTGCTTATTTTCTCCATTGCCTTGCTGATAGTAAGCACAATATAAATTTCATATCTACGTTGCCTCGGCTTGATAAGCGGTACTCCCGAAGTATTCGTACCAAGATGGCGCACAACCTTAACATAGTATGTGTACCGGGTTAGAGTTGTTCAGGATGTGCGTCATCTTGGTACGAATAGTGCCAGAGCGCCTGATAATCAACTCGTGCTCATAGCAGCTTCCTTTCCCCAGTATAAGTATTCAACATTTTGTATTTATATCTTTTTTTATTTTGCTGGCTTGAAAACTATACTTCACCTATCTATGCCTATGCAAGATACTACAACAAGGATCGGCAACCTACGGCCATCCGGCCCGCGACGCTTCACAGAATTATAGTAACAAAACAGCTGTTTTGACAATTACATTCTTTGCGTAATGGAATTTATTGCGAGACACGTGTAGACGAAATTATATTATAACATAACAAGTATATAATTCACAATTACTCGTTTAATAAGCCCATAATTTAATTACAATTAGACAAATAGCAAAAAAACGCAGAAGAAAAGTTGATGCTAAGTGCAAAAGGTTCAATGACGCCAAAAATATTCAAATGGAATTTTTTAAGATGCAATGCAATGAGGAAATACATCTATATTCTATGCGAGAGATGTATCACTGCTTGATTTTTATTATAAAAAGTATCATCCGTTTGGTTCACAACTTTTTTAAAATATGTGCGGCCCGCCGACTTGCAAACCTTAATTTTGCCCGCGAGCGAAGGTTGCCGACTCCTGTACTACAACACAAAACACACAAAAAAAGCTCTTTCACTTACTTTTCCCCTAAGGCCTCCTCACTCGGTTGTAGCGTCCTCAGTAAGTCTCCTGTGATTGTGTGCAGTAATACAGGTCCGTTCAATGAAGCGCTTGCTATAAGGCCTAGTTCAGCACAAACACTAGCAGCAATTAGTTCAGTATCGTGACCAGTGAGTACAGCTCGTGGAGATGGGTTCTCTGCTAAATTTCAAAAAGGAATTTTTAATATAAGACGTTTATTCCCGCATTTCGCTCTGAACAAGGCTACGTGCAAGCAGCCATTGGGTCCTATCGGTCAAGACGATGAGGTATCACGATTCCGACTGTTTGTCAAAACGGTTAGATTCAGATAATTTATTTTTATCATGCAAGGATCAGTGTAAACACAACACAAAAGTGTATTATGAAATTGAAAAAAAAAATTGAAATATACTCGTAAGAAATAACATCAGAGATTCATTGCAATCGATAAGGGGTCGCGAAGGACTGTAACAGTCTTCGAGTCAGCGACACCTGTTGGCTGATTAATTCAGAAGGAAAAGACTAAAATATACTAATTATTAAAATTGATTCGATTATTCACTCAAATCTAATAACCAAAATTTTTAGACAACTCTCCTCTCGTCCGGGACATGTTTCCACTGAAGTCTGAGTCATAATTAATTAACATTCTGAATTACACCTTAATTTTGATTTCCACATAGTAGGGGAGTATAAAGTCAGACTTCAAGGGTGATAAAGGACGTCAATATTATCACTCAATTAGTTAGTCAAAAAAAGTTTATGGCTAACAGACAATGAAGAAAGACCAGTTGTTGTTATCAAAATTTGATCTTCACAGAGTTGAAGTTGAAATTTTGTTTTAACTCGAAATAAAACTCAAAATTTTTTTGACCAGGATTTGAAATGGAATGTTAAATTTTTCCCCATAAGAAACAGCAAAACCCTATTTTAGCACTTTATTACCTGGACTAGATGAATCTCCAATTATTCTATTTCTTCTGCCATTCCAGTACCAGAGAAGTAGAGTGGCATCTCGTGAGCCCGAGACAATGTAGCAGTCACCGCCAATGTAAGTATCGGAGCGTACAAGACATGTTACTACATCCCAGTGTCCGAATATTACTTGGTTCAGCTTGCCTAAAAAAGGAGATGTAACTTTATGTCAGAAACGAAAAGGCGCCAAATAAAAGTATAGGAGCGCATTAGACATATTACAACGCCCCAATGTCTGAAGATTACTTGATATGTATGACTTTAAAACTATGTCAGAAAGAATAAGCGTCATGACCTATTAGCGCCAACAAAAGTATCTGAGTGTGCAAGGCAACAACTCAATGTTCGAATAATCGTTGTTGCAGCCAAAAAGGTGAAAAAGACTTTGAATTGGAACATGCTTAAAGTGTTATCCCAATGTACTTGTGAAGCAGAGGGTTACATTGAAATTCTTTTACTATCCCATAAAAAAAAATTAAAATTTCCTGCACATTTCAAGTCGAGTCTCTCAAGCGATTAGTCAAGTACGAGTTTTCGAAAAACCCTGACTCAAGTCCTAATTTGGTCTTTGAAAAATGGCACCCGAGTCACTTCAGGACACCATGGGAACCACGACGACATCTTGAGACGTGGAGAAAAACATGACTCAAGTCTTTGGACTTAAAATGGCCAGAGTCGAGTCAGTAAGAGTGATCAGAAAATGTGGTTTTAGTCAACTCAATGGCTCAAGTCTCTCTGGCACCATTGTATAAAGTGAACAAGTAATCACCTTGTACTTATTAAACATTTGTGTCTCAGTGGAGTCATGATCTTCAGAAAATGTGAGAAGAATTGTCATGAGTTAGTTCAAAATCCTTAAAAAAAACGATAATTGGTGCATAAATACAAAGAATAAGAAAACCCACCAGTATCCGTTGCAATGATTCGTATACTTCGATCCCAGTATCCACACGAGACAAGGTATCGGTTGTCAGCGGTAACCACGAAACAAGAACTCAGAACGCTCACACTTTGGTCGAGCATGTCACTGATCTGACGACGACATAGAGCTCCTTGCGTGTCTAGGATTTAATAAAAAAATTAACAATAATGGCTGACACAGAAATCGAAGTTTCAAAAACGTTGTCTCGAAGGAAGTTTCATCACATTATCAAAGACAACTGACATCATCACTGACCTCAGCCATTGTAAGAACCTATGCAATCCGGTTGAGCAGAACCCACCAGTCTGTGTACAGATGGGGAGGTACTCCCGTAGTATGTGTACCTGGTTGGGGTTAGGCCGTAATTTTATTCCGATTTCCCTTATTTTAGTTCTATTACGAGTTTGAGGACTGTCTATGTTAGCCAAGTGAATATACCCCCTGCCCATAGGTTTCAGTCCCTTCACACAACTTCATGTAAAGTAAGCGAACAACATTAGTTACCTCCCTATTGGTACTGGTACAACATACTTCTGGAGCGCCGATAGGGAGGGATGATGCCAAAAATTGCCATTTTGTAATAGAAAATGATTTAGCATTCCATTGCCTTTCAGGTAAAAAAAAAAATGCCGATTAAAGTAGCCTTACTTTATGAGCCTTGCAAGTACTGTATAGAGAACTATCAGAACTATACATGATTATAATTCAATTTCGTTGAACTTAATGATTTACATCCACTGTGGATTTGTGGTCGTATAGGTTGTAATGGCCTATGGCTAGCCCTGACTAAAACAATAGGAAAAAGCACTTACTCATGAGCTGGTCTGGCTCGATTGGTAGGATTTGTTTCGACTGATCATTTGGGTTTTGCTTTGCTTGAGATCCTTGGACCTGAGAAAAGATTTGATATAGATAAATACTAGAGGTACATGACAAATTGGGGAATATTATGGCTTCCTCCACCATCAAGTCCACGCGGAGTCAAGTGCTTCTAGAGTATGTGTACCAAGATGGTGGACACTGGAACGTAGTATGTGTACCAGGTTAGGATTAATTTTATTTCAATTTTTCTTATTTTAGTTCCATTACGAGTTTGGGGACTAGCCAAGTGACTCCCGTAGTATTTGTACCTGAACACATGGCCTAACCCATACCTGGTACACATACTACGTTACGGTGTTCGGTATTTTGGTACGTATACTTCAGGAGTACCCAAATAACTTGCTAACTAATCTCATACCCGACATGGACTGGTAACCGGACGAGAGACGGCGGTTCGTCATATTATCGCCTTTCCTCTCTCCCGGAATGAATATGAAATCCTATCCTAAATAATGAGAAATCTGAGTACCTGGTTCCATTTGTTGATACAGAATTGCAGGTTCTGCGTGCAAGTTACAACAGCTGGGTTATGCAGGCTGGGATGAGTGTTGGCTGCTACGTGAGTCACTGGAGAATTGGAAAGGAATTTAAGAACCATAACGACATCTTGAGACGTGGAATCTTTGAACATCATGGGTGTCTGTATAAAGTGTAAGGTTTTATATTTATTGTAGAATGGGGTGCTTAAACTGGAGGCCAAAAAGCCGTTATTTTGATGAATTCTTGTTGGACTTGTTGAGATTTTTAAGTTTCAAAATTACAGTAACTTAAAGATTGAGAATAGAAAGCGAATACTAGGGTGGTTCTCACATAACCGCTGGTCGTTTACGGCTTCCTCCACTATCAAGTCCATGCTTCCGAAAACAAATAACTGGCTAACTAATCCCATACCCGACCTGGACTGGTAACCGGACGAGAGGCCGTGGTTCGCCATATGGTTAAGCCGCCTTATCGTCTTTCCTCTTCTCGGGATAAATATGTAAATCCTATCCTATCCTACTATAATGGATGGTTGTGTTCTTGAAATGCTCAGGATTATTGTTGTCAAATACAGACATATCAATTTTAAATTCTCAGTACTCAAACATGGAAAAATTTGCTGAAGACCAATACTCTACCTTAGGGGTCGGCAACCTTTTGTCGTTAGCGGGCCAAAATGAAAGGTTGCAAGTCATTGGCGGGTCGCACATATTTTTAGAAAGTTGAAAACTGAACGGATGATACTTTTCATAACAAAAATCAAGCAGTGATACATCTCTTGAATAGAATATAGATTTATTTCCCTCATTGAATTTCATATAATTCCATTTGAATATTTTCAGCGCCATTGAATTCTTAGCATCAACTTTTCTCTGTTTTGTTGCCATTTGTCTAATTATAATCTAATTATAGACTCATTAAACGAGTAATTGTGAACTATATAATTATTAGGTTATAATACAATTTAGTCTAAAGAATATAATCGACAAAACGGCTGTTTTGTTACTATAATTCAGTGAAGCGTCGCGGGCTGGATTATATTACTCCGCGGGCCATAGGTTGCTGACCCCTGCTCTACCTTATTTCAAGTTTTCTTTAAATCATATAACGCTCAATTTTCCAATTCAAATTTCTCCTTTTTTTGTAATTCAGGGCACACTTTCATATGACATTCGGTATAATTCTTTAAACTTGTTTATTAATTGCAAGTGTAATGAACATTGGGAACACTTGGAAACTGACTCGGATGACCACACAGTCGGTTATTTTGTTTATTACTTATTGATCTTAAGATCGGTAAGTATGGTGATAGGTATTTGTCTGTTTGTTTGTCTGTTAGATGTATGCGATATCTCACGAAAGCGAGGTTGAATCTGCTCCAAATTTTGCATGTGCATTCACCATAGCTCGGACCAGAAGCCTGTTGATTTTGGATGAATTACGTCGTATAATTAGCGAGTTATTAATTAATTAGTGATGGGACACACGATGTCACTATGGAGTAAGAGCGCTGTTTTGGGAGATCCCCTAACTTCGATCAATAAGTCTTCCGTCTCCGACCGATATTCTCGTTTTTCAGTTAACACAAAATCAACGCCCTTTCCTACTTACCATATGCATTCTTGAACTTCTTGGAGGATGCGTCTCAGCTAATAGTTGACATGGGGTTTGCCCAAAGTTACGGATCTGATCCTTAAGTCCCATTTTCTCTATTGGATCCTGAAAATAAATGTATTTATACGTTAATTCATGTCCTGTTCGAGGAATTTATGTCAGTTTCAGTGTTTAGGCTCAAGTAGAATCCCTAAGTCCCAAGTTTCAGTTCGAGTTAATCATTGCATTATGTTAATATAGGATTTTTATCTTTTGATACCAGGATAGTTAAGTTAGGCACTTCAATTTTGATGAAATAGGGCATTTTCAGTAACAGATTACACATAATGCAAAATTTTGTTTCCAATAAACACTAGGCCAGTGGTTATCAAACGGTGGGGCATACAGCACAAGGTGGGGGGGGGGGGGCATTTTTGAGGGGGCGTGAAGCTGATTGTAAATAAAAGTACTTGTAATATTTGATCATGCCTACCTTAAGTTGGATATTTACGCTCCTTTATTATGTACATCTATTCTCAGCCAATTCTTTAAAAAAACATCCTTTCATCCTATTAATTATTATTAATAGATTATTGTTAGCTATTGTATTTTAGTAAACACTTACAGTAATTTCATTCAAGTTGATGGCATTTTCATAAGTCAGATAATAGAAGACATTTGTTGCTCTGACTGCCTCAGTTCCACGTTGTTTGTAGCCGAATATGAGATCTATCCATTGATGAAGTTGACATGATACTATCTCAGACTCCAATGCCTATAATAAGAATTGAATTTATATACCGTATATCCTCTCATTTAGAGTTTTAAACAGTGTTTGAAACGCTAAAAAATATTGCCAAAGGGGTCAGCTTATATGCCATAATAGCCTGGGAAAGTGAATCAATGTAACTATTTGTTTATCCAGTTGCAGTCCATCGATAATTGTTATAAAACGTTTAAAATCAGACGACAATAATTGCTGTGCTGTAGTGTGCGTATGCTAACGCACATGACTCTGATCTTGGTTTGCTATGTTTGCAAGCATTTTTCAAAAGGAATTTTCATTTAAATAAATAATAACCCAAATGATGTTTTTGCACAGAAATATCCCCATTTGAAACAGTAATTTCTTAACTTTTCAGAACTGATTTTTCAAAATTGCATGAAATTATGTTGTTATCATACCTAGATAGCAAAATTTATGCACCCTTTCAAATTTTTTTTCTCCTTCTGCGTAATTTGATCAGAAAGAAATCTATCGTACCTCTGAGTGAGTGTACGCAACTTTGCTCATAGATTAACATGGTTTAGCTTAGATGTGACTGCTTGCTCTCCCTCCCTCTCAAAAAAAGAAATCCAATCCTCACCATTCGATGCTTCTTTACAAAATCATCAGCAGAATCAGCCCAAGGTGGAAGCTTGATATTGTCGATTTCTACTTTTTCACTGTTCACCCCGAGAGAATAATTATTGCTGTTCAAAAATATTTCAGGGAGATAGAAAAATTCTGGAATCAGTTCCTAGAATTAAAAAAGAATAAATGAGTATTACTAACCAAGTAACCCTATGTTTGTAAGGGGTTACTGTTTTTCTAGAAAGACACAAAATACAAAACATAAAACATAGTGTTTTTGAAGCCATTACTGTAAATATGGGAAGCAGGCTCAAAACTTTTACTCGCAATCCTGAGATAATGCACGGTATCTGTCCAGATAGTTTTTGCAAGTTAGTGCCAGATTCATTCATGGATCGTTTTTTAACCTTCGTACCCAATGCCCATATATTTGAGCTTCCTCTCCTGTTACCTTGTATTTAGTTTTTGATGTGGATGAAATTAACTAGGATTCATTATCATTCATATGTAAATGTGTGACATTTATTATAACAGCGTCTAGTGTGGAACTAACGAGGGTCGTGGAAGGTTAATGAGTAATCGTCCCAGGGCTGTGGGACATCGGCACCTCGAACTGGGTATGTGGTGTGATTAAGCTTCTTTCCTGATATACTCACAACGTTATGTATGACAGTTTTTTTTCATTGTCTGTCCTGTGGGGGCTTGTCTCTCCCTAAGGAAAAAATTAAATCTTATCCTAAATAAATAAAAAGTCAAACTACCTTAACATCGTGCGAGTCTCTCTGACAGTTCTTCCATGATTGAAGAACAGATAAAAACGTACGGTCAGCGTGATCGAATTTTCCTCCTTGAAGGTTGAGAAACAGAGAAGTGAAAGGTTCCTGGAATGAATAATGAGAATCATTTTGGGGCTGAATGCGCAGCTCGGCATGTTTTCACTGAAGTCAGTGTCGTATTTTAAAACTTACTGAGCTCGGGAGTTATAGATGAAATTACTAATTTAACGGAGCCCAGGAACACAAATCTATGCAAATACAAAAAATCAATAACCCAAAAAACTCACAAATTCACTCTCTCACACATAGACATATAGGGTGTCCGATTTTATAAAATTGCAAAGTGAATTTATCGATACCATATATTGTTTCGGACCTCACAGATGTAATAAATGAAGTGAAATTACTGGTTTAAAACAACAAAGCTGATTAAGATATATCGAGAACTGACTTCATAACGAAATTGAAATTGTAAAGGGAACTTCATGGACACCCTGTACATTACATAAATACATCTACATCTTTGTATTCTGTCTATACAATTATTTTATTTCACTCAGATACTAAATGGCGGCCAGTCAGTATTTTGAAAACTCAGAAGGTACTTCGAGCCTTTCACAAGTGGAGACTCAAGCTTTCCTTAACACTGCTGTCAGATCGTGAATTAGGCAGCAGGTAATTAGAAAATAGCAAACCAGCAAAAAAATGAATCATCTATTGTAAAACCCTGGACACTCACCATTCTCATTAGCCATCCTAAAGTGAAAGCAGCATTTGAATAATGAGTTCCGTAATGAAACTTTGGAATATTCGCATCCTCCCATGCCTCGTATCTTGATTCAAAATAAGTCTTGCGTTTTGGATTCAATGCTCCAATTGGCTGAAAGTACAAGTTACTATTAGTTCCAGTATTTTTTGGGATTGGGTATTCTAGAATTAACTGAACATTTTTTTTTGGAGTCCAGATCTGGAGCCAAATATTTTTCCAGTCTTTCTTTAAGTTGAGATCCAGAGCCAAATTTTTTGTCAAACCGCAGCCGGAAATGAAGCTAAATTTGTTTTTTAAATACTTGGGAGTCGGAGGTAATACTTTTATGACTCACAACCTTGGTCTGAGAACAAATATTTCACAGTCGATTTTCAGAGTCTAAATCTGAAATAGTGAACCTACGCCCATGGGCCAATACAGCCCATTAGGTAATTCAATCTGGTCTGCCTGATACTGCCACAACCAAACTAAAACCAAATTTTGATGTTTTAGATAAAATAGCTCAAGGTATTTATTTAGATTACTATTAAATTTAGTTTTCGCACAAGGCATATCGTTTTCCATTTTTGTTTTTGTAATACTGTAAATATTGTATATAAAAATATAATTTCTATGACACACTTATCAGTCTTATCAGTCCCATCAGTCTAGATAGGCAAAAACAGACTAAACTGAGTTCACATACCTTTGTCATGTCCCTGAAATTACTTGGAAGGGAAAGATCCAACTCAGCAGATTCATAGTTAGTAAGAACCCATGGGAACACTGGATACTGGTTCAAGTCATTGTAAGTTCGACCTGAAAAACAAAGTATATTAAGTGAATTGTTGTTGAAGGGTTATGGGTATCCTTTGAACCCAACACTAGGAACTTATGAAAACAAGGAAGTCATGTTCATTCAAGTTCTTTTATATTTATTCCGGAGACAGGAAAGCCAATAAGACAGCCTAATCATATGATAAACTATTCAAACTCACTCAGGGTAATAAGAGGTGTGGTGTTGAGCGTATTCCTAATGCTTAGCGCGATGTGCCACACTGCCGAGAGTGAACAACTAAACAAGCGATGAGCACAACCATTATTTTTTAGTATTTCAGTGGTCGCATGTGGCTCAATTGAATAAAGTTTCTTTTACTTCTGAGTGAGTGTCTGTGACCTCGCTTTACACAAATTCCCACAAACAATAAAAAACTAAATATATGTTTTTACCTGATATTGTGTTGAGGAACATTAAATACTCAAAATTGGAAATTTCTCTCTGCTGCCATCTCTGGGTCATGTTCGATTGCTTGAAAAGTTGACGTGGACTGGCAAGCGATATCCGACTGCAAGAAAAACAAATTTTAGAAATGAAATAGGTACTTTAAAATCAATATATTCATATTAGTAAATAAGAACATAAATTCTTTTCTGTGAAATATAGCAAGTATATTTGCTTTTCTTCAGATCACTAAACATTATATGACTTAATCAAACTATGAATAATGTAATACAACGTCCGAGCATCCTTGTGGTAACCATGGTAACCATAGGTGTAGCCAGGAGAGGCCTGAGGGACCATGCCAATTGTTTTCTATCAGTGGCTGCTTGTTTATTAAAGCCTTGTTCGATATTGAAATCATAATAAACATGACATGAAAATACCAGTACTCACGTTGTTTGTGGTAATCCATATCCAGTACCAATTCCAACTTTTGGAAGGAAATTCACAACTTTCTTCATGGTGGCTTGTTCAGGAAAGTTAAACATTACAGATGCTGTCAAAACAAACCAGATCTTATTTGCAAAGCAAAGGTAAAAATCAATGAGGCGTAACTTGACAGAATATCCTTATCATAACAAAACAATGTATATGTGTCTGGAATATTGGTAAATAAAGTGAATAGACAAGAAAGAATCAACCAATCATAAAGCATTAGAGATTCTGAATCAACGAAACACAACTTGCCAGAAAAATCTAATGTTCTAATCCTAATCAAAAGTGCATAAAATTTACTAATTCAGAATATACCCGGTTTTGATGAAAAAATTTGAATTTATTTCAAATCCAAAAATGCAAGATAGGGCCTCAGAATATCAACTTCTCGCGTTCAAAATAAAGTGTGAGAATATCTCATGAAATGTTAAACTTACGGGTCTAGTGTAATTTAATACCACAAGTACTTCCAGTGGGCTTAGTGTAAACATTTTTGCACCCCCACCTGACTACGTCATCCAAAAATTATGTCACAATCACGTCATATAGCTTGCCAACGTATAGCTACGATCGTTCGAAATATCTCTCTCATACCGGGATTGTCACAAGAAAACGAGAGAAATAGCTTGGTCGACTTCGGTTAATCGTCTGCGCGTTTTGGACGACACGTGTATATTTTATTACGTCACTGTGACGTCATAGTGGCGTGTTTTTTAGATGACCTAGTCAGGTGGTGGTTAGGAATGGCATATGAAAAAATTGTTGGACCAGGTCTGATAGAAGTTATTGTGGTACGAAACTACACTACACCCAGACTTACTTCTGTTAGCCAGGAAAACTTCGACGGCGGTCGTCTGCAACAGATATCTTCGGGCAAACACTGCCCGTATCTCATGGAAGGACCATTTACCGTGTATTGCTTCAGTGTATTGAAGAACCTGTAGAAAAGATTGCAAGACGTTCAGTAAAAATTGGAGAATGGAGTGCTACGTTTTTATATTGGCATGTTTACGAAATTGTTCAATTTAATTCAATTTTGTTTATATCTATTTCCATTAATAATGGTATTGCCCTTCCTTACGAGGGAGGCCAGGGTGACTGGCAAATGTGCCACTTTTCTCAAAAATAAATTTTCCTAAAGTCAAAGTCAGAGAACTCCAAATTACGTTTCAATAGGGGTGCATATACAGTAAATATATATGATCCAAGTCAAGTCCATGCTTCCGAAAACAAATACCTGGCTAACTAATCCCATACCCGACCTGGACTGGTAACCGGACGAGAGGCCGTGGTTCGCCATATGGATAAGCCGTCTTATCGGTTTTCCTCTCCCCCGGGATAAATATGTAAATCCTATCCTATCCTGATCCCAATTGCTATTCATGACCAATAGCCCTAACAAGAACTGACGTATAGGTTGCAAGACTTTAATCAAAGTTGGAATGACATGAACATGACATTTTTAAGCTTCCAATTGATATAATTGTTGCTTCAATAGGTTTCCCAGGAAATAGGAAAGAAAGGAGGATTCAAAAAAAAAAAATTTGAGGAGTTAAACTTTATAACAACCCGTAGTCGAATCCTCGGGCTCCAGCCCCACAGTCCACGCTCCTAAACTTATGGAATCGCGTCCCAATGGTTACGGTGCTTGGCAGTGCTAGGAGTTTGTTATTTTTGTATATATTTGGTTTTGTTTTTTGTTCTGCTGTAAACTCTTTTTTCATGATGCAATGTTTGACTTTTTTCTCCTTTATATATTAATTACTGTTAGACTTAATCATAGGAGTCGCTGCTCGTTGGCCAGTTTGGGTTTCTCACACCGCATTTCACTCTGAAATGACATATTTTAGTCTCTTTTTTTTAATGTTCGCATAAAGTGTATTTTCTATATGGTGATAAAATAAATACTGATTATCGTCAGGCACATAAAAGATTGAGAAAAAAATAGAATGCGAGAAGTCTCTTATCACTCAGACTACGTCAAGGGAGATGTCATTCGCGAAATAAAACGTTTGAAATGTCACAAATAAAATGAAATTGTTTTGATTTCCAGACAGTTCAATTTCTAATGGCTTCTTAATTGAATTAAACATTTTAAATTGTTTTAACTAATTAAAATTTTTCCGATATCGGATTTTAAGAATTATTTTATCTTTTGACATTTTGATTAGGAAATCCGAAATTTATTTTTATACGTTTGCTCCGTTAAAAGCTTTAGACAAGCAGAAGGGCGTACAACATTGATGAAGTCCAGATTTATACTTTATTTTAGATTCTGCTTTTTATGAAGCGTTTTCCTACATATTCACTCCGAAGTACACGCGGCCACTGATACGCAAAGACTTTCAAAATAGGTAAAGAGAGGTACTGCCACTAATCACAAAATATTACCAAGCTCAACTCGTTGAATGAAAAATCACCATTATTTTGTTAAATTTACAATTCACTTTCGAAAAATGGGAATCGTTAGGTTGACCTTAATATGAATTCGGAGTTTCGGAAATAACTTTCGGAATTACTAAAATCATTCAAGTGATCAGTTTTATATAATCATAACATGGATTGTGCGATGCGAGCACTCTTTATGTACGGCTGATATCGGAGCGCTATTTTGCTGTCGCGACATTTAAAAAGAAAATGTGGGCTATCAAATTAAATAAAATGCCTTCAGCTCATTCAACTATCTTTGTTTAAATCAGGTCTATTTGGAAGTTAAAGAACATCTCGCTAAATTACCGGTAGACGGATCACCAGTTAAAAAAAGATCACCAGTGAAAAAAAACAAGAAATTCTAAGGATTCAGGTGATAAATAAGAGAAGCATAATCGTTAACAATATTGATATTTAACGCAATTTCGTTTGCATTTCCTGTTGTCCGTATTTCAGTCATAGCATGTTTTCACTTTCTTGTGCATGAATTGTTTTATCATAACAGAATTTGGGATCAACCAATCAAAATAATGATATACGTACTTTTGTACTTTTTGAATTGTAACCTTTGTAGTTGGTTGTACATTAATTATCGTCTTAAATTAAAATTAAACCTGTCCTTTGGCTTGTTTCTGCGATAAAAGTGGGATATCACAAAAATTGTAATGTGGTTTTTTGAGATGGTGAACAGGGGGCACAGGACTGCTTAAAGCCTCAGGAAAGGGCCCACGCCCACGAGCCATGAAAGGTTGGGAAACACTGGCGTAATAGATGAGTTAAGCGAAACGAACCAAAAATATTCCAGATTGGTATAAACCTAAATCCTTACATAACGTACAGGGTCTCGTTAGCCGCGTAAGACGTACCGTAAATGAGTATTCTATATCTTATTCTCATTATTCTTCACTCTGACATGCTTGAACCATATTACTAACTACCCGATCGAAGACCGAATCGTTTGAAAGTCATTTTTCGCGAAATTATGACAACTATCAGATCCTTACTCAAAAATGATAATTTCACAATTAAAATTGGTACTCCCGTAGTATGTGCAACAAGAATGCGAACACCGGAACGTAGTATGTGTACCAAGTTAGGGTTAGGCCATAATCTCAGGTACAAATACTACGGTAGTCACTTAGCTAGTCCCCGAATCCGTAATAGAACTAAAAAAAGGAAAATTGGAATAAAATTATGACCTAACCCTAACCTGGTACACATACTATGTTCAGGTAGGTGTCCGCCATCTTGTTGAACATACTACGGGAGCGCCTTAAATTTTAAATTTTTTGTTGCGGGGACGAGGCTTTGTTTAAAACATAAATCGAAAATATATTTAATAGAATTAATTGATATAAATTTCGCGAGATGAACCAGCTCATTTGTTTTAATCCCCGCACAGATTACGCTGCAAATCCAGAATTTCAAAAAACAAACAACGAAACCACATTGAATATTCAGGCCTATGTATAATTTAACAGCAAACTCTCTCGGGACAAGGGATCGGTTTTTAAAATTTACCATGCATGGCCCACGGGTGTTTTAAATTTTAGAGTTTTGTGTATGATTGGGCCATGTTTAATCAGTTGGTGATTAAAAACTTTTCTTTGTAGCATAAATAGCCATTTTGATCGCGATATTTCTGAGATTTGGCGGCGCATTGTGCAATTAACGGTATATCTTGACATTTGTGATGATAAGAAGACGAAGAGACAAGACGAACCTGGTATTTTTCTGCTGAGTTTGTCGTGAATTGGGGTGAATTAGGGCTTAGCATTTTGTGTCTTTGGCTCCGAATAAAGCGCTACACAAGAAGCTAATGCTGTGTAAAGCATTATTTCATTTTAGATCTTTCCGTTCGCCGTGAGTTTTCCGTGAGTGGTGGCATTTTTTAATGCGACGATTTTGTTAGTATATTCACGGTACAGCGGCGTAACCAGATATCCTATTGCCAAGTTAGAACGTATAAGCTAGCGGATTCATGAGACGCTCTTTAGAAGCTTTTCGCTATGAACAGGGATCTGCACAACGGCCACTGTCATCTACTTTTCTTTGACGGGGATGGAACCTGGTATTATTGCGATGATAGTTCATCGTACATGGTGGTATTTTTAAGCGGTGCTTTCCATACGCATTTCGTTCCAAACAAGGCTTTGTGATTGTGGCCACTGTCATGCAAGTCATAAGTTTATATATTGGGTCCAAGCCTCTCGACCCGCCCCTCCTTCGTGAATGCAACCACTGATAATATATTTATGTATCAGTAGATGTATATAAGGCCTCCAAAAATCCTAGAGTATCATCGGTAGTAGGTACAATGCCTTGCACGAAGAGACACTAATTATGAAACCGCCCGTTTGGTTATTTTGAATTTCAATATCCTTCATTTTATTGTAAATACACTACTAAGAATATGGGGCACAAGGTACATGGGAGGTTTGGTTATTCAGAAAGCTGTCAGACAGTTAGTTAAGGTAATGAATTTGTTTTCAAATGTTTAAATTCGCATTCAAATTAATATTTGTTCCGAGTAATACTTGCTGCTGATAAATTCAGCAAAACGGCAATTTCTTACTTAAATTGGTACTCCCGTAGTAAATGTACCAGGTTAGGGTTAGGCCATAATTTTATTCCGATTTTCCTTATTTTAGTTCTATTACGAGTTCGAGGACTGTTTGTGTTAGCCAAGTGAATATACCCCCTGCCCATAGGTTTCAGTCCCTTTACACAACTTGATGTAAAGTAGGCGAACAAGATTAGTTACCTCCATATTGGTACACACATTTCTACAGCGGTCTTAAATTTTAGTTATATTTGTTTTACCTAATACCAAAGTTGCAAGTATAGTAACATTTTGTAAATAATTCCTCAAAGTTGTAAAATTCTGAAATCAAAAACTATCTTAAAAACAATTCTCCAATTTCGCAAACGCAAGATTTTTCAATTAAAATTTGAATATTATTTATTCGTTAACAGCTAAACTTTAAAGTCTAATAAAACATTCTGGACATTTATAAAAGACTCTAATTTATTTTTATATAAATTTCAATAATATTTGGTTTAATTTCAATTAAATTTTCAAATTAATACCATTTTTTTTCATAAATGTAATTTCATAAATAATTCCTAAAAAATGTACATAATACTCAGAATTAAAAGCTATCTTAAAAACAATCTCCCGATCTCTTCAGACACGTAAAATACTTCGTTGAATATTTAATTCGGGTAGCAGATGACAGCGATTGACAGGGAATGCGGATACATTGTTACGACACAATACCAAAACAAGAAAAATGGTAAGGGTCGTCAGCGAACGTTGCAAAAATCCCGAGAGATTTTTGTCTCGAAAGATCAAAAATTCAGGACAAAAAAGTCGATAAAAGTTACTTAAACAAGCGTGTACAGTAGAAAATAAAGTATTTTTATGCTAGAATAACACACGGTCCTCTTCTTTACCGTATAATCCAAAATATGGTCTAATTAGAACCACTGTTGTCGTAAAAGACATGAGTCTCATGCTACATTAGCTTAAAACCCACTCGACAAAATTGAGTTGTCATTTTGTATCATTCTGTAGTCTGATGACACGAAAACAAGGAGATAATTCGACGACTAATTATCGGAAAGACAGCAAATTACAATCCCCATTAGAATAGAGAATCGCTTTTTCGCTGACAATTTAGAGAAAGATTGTTTTGGAATATAAAGAGAGTTTACGATCCGAGACTGCGTTTGCATACTTTGTCGTCAAGGTTGTAACATTAAAACTTGTAATTTTCTGTATTTTGCGAAGGCACGACGGTTATTTTAGGGTTCTCACATTCTCGCTGACCATTTTCGAGATGGAAAAATACTGTAGAATATAAAGAGAAGTTGTGGAACGGGGGGTAGTTTTACGTTAGCAGATTGGAATTACATATGCAAATTCCGCTGATGCTTCATGCCCATTAGAATAGAGAATAACTCTTTCGCTGACAATTTTTGAGAACAAAAATGCTTTGGAATATAGAGCGAACTTTTGAGATAGACAGTTAACGTTAGCCGATTGAAATTGAAATTGCATTTCGAGTTGACGTCTCTCAAGAAGGTTTTAACGTCCGAGAGTTGCGACGTCTCAACATTTAAAGTTGCAATTCAAAGTCTTTAGCGAGTGCTTAAACGTTGCTTGAAAACTCTCTTTTTGCTGACAATTTTCAATAAAAACGTTTTGGTAACGAAGTTTTGAAACGGTGAGGTCAGTTGTCGGGAACAGATTGTGATTACGTTTCTATAGCGAGTCGGTGCTCTTTATTAGATTGCAGATTGCAGTCTTTCGCGTAGGCTTGAAAATTGGAGCGTCACGAGGAGAATACTTCGGGGTATACGGGGAAGTATTGAAAGGGAGGTCAGTTTAGGTTATGGTCAACAGATTGAAATTACATTTGTATGTCTTGCCAATGCTTCAATGTTTACGCAACAAATTGATAGACTTGAACATTGGATCACTTTTTCGTTGATAATTTTACGATGATTAGAATATAAAAGGAAGAGAGATATTCAAGTTAACAGACTGTGAATTTCAGCGTAAAAGTTTTTCTCTAATACTGGAAGAGTTAGCAGTATTAAAGATCTCGGCAGAAAGGCACGAATTGAAATACAAAAAAAAACATGGCATCATTATGTAAAAGTTACGTCATGTTAATGATGACGCCATTTGATTTATTCGCGGTGTGAAGGAGGACTTGGTCCCACTTGGTTTATAACACGTAGCCTGTAGGTTTAAGTATAAGACATTATAGTACAAAACCGACGTCATACAAAACATGACGTCATATAAACGAGACATCATATAAAACGTGTTGTCATAAACACTATTTTGCGCTCAAAGTCTTCGCGGATAAATTCTCATCGACGCTTAACATGAAAGGCGATCATGTTATTCAGACAGACGACTTGAAAACGGAGCAGAAAATCAATAACCGCAAATATCTGTACTAGCCTTATTATATCGCCGTTATTGGGCTAGTTTTGAGTAGTGGTTTTCAAAGTTTCATTATCTGTGTCCCCTTTCAAAAGGCTTTCTACACTCTTTGGGCCCCAACAGTTCTATAAAGATCACTAGTTTTGCATTCAATGCGTTTTCATGGAATATTTTTTATGCCACGTTTCATCATTCAAGTCAACAAACGAAAGCAAAAAATGGTCATTTGCAATTCTTCGTTTATCAGTAATTTTTTTAGTTCTATCGGTGGTCTCGCTTTAAGCAATTTTCCATAAAATATTACATATGCACAAATCGCATATGCACATTGCTTGTCTGGGAGCTTGTTGCAACGGCTACAAAAATACAACCAATTTTAAACAAACGCTCTGATTCAGTTATGATTGTTCGGAGCGATAAAAATACGGTCAATCTGAGGCAAACGCTGAAATACCTCGGTTAAATTTACCCGACGCATTGAACATGACGACTTAACTTGTAAGCAAGACGAACGAGTCAAAAGTGCGGCGAAAAAAAAATCGATACTTGCGGACACAAAGACGTTTTAATTGCGGGGATATACTTATCGATTACCGAGATCATGGCGACGGCTTGACACTTGAAAATATCAGCGAAAAAGCAGATTTCGTTTTTGCTAAGCTGGCAATTTCTTATCAATTTAGATTTTAGATGGATTGGATTGATTTTTGTTAATCGAATATTGGCGTACAAATCGAAAGTGGTGCCGGACTATTTGGCCGGAGTCGGAGATTTTTCGAAATCGGAGAATTTTCGTATCCGGAGCAGAGTTAGAAGTATTTATTTCCGCAAACAAAATCGCCAAATCGGAAATCGGAGTCAATTTTTTATTCGGATAGTATCCCAGATATTTATCTCTCTATTTCACAGCTAATTCACAACAGGCAAAATATACCTATTGATTGCCGAGATCATGACGACAGCTTGACACTTGAAAAAATATCGGCGAAAAAGCAAATTTCTTTTGATCGCTGGCAAATTTCTTTTTAATTTAGATAGTTTGGGTTGCATTTAGAATCGAATAATTCCGAACATATTGAACCTAAATCGACCTAACTATATTGACCCCGGAAGTTTAATATCCATTACCTCAGACAAAGCGTATGATATTGGTTAGTCGGCCCGAGGGTACTCCAGAAGTATGAGCACCAAGATGGCGGACACCGAAACGTATGTGTACCAGATTTTGGTTAGACCATAATTTTAGGTACAAATACCACGGGAGTCACTTGGCTAGTCACCGAACTCTTAATAGAACTAAAATAAGGCGTTTTTGAGATAAAATTATGGCCTAACTTGAACCTGGTACACATACTATGTTCCGGTGCCCGCCATCTTAGTGCACATACTACGGGAGTGCCGACGAAGTATAAATTTTCTGCATAATTTCGAAAAACATTGAAACATATATAAGTCGAAGATTAGGTTATCAAAATTTGTTTTTCTATGAGGTCGGAGCTGAAGTTGAAGTCATAACTTTGCTTTAACCCGGAGCCGTGGGTCGAAGTTGAATGTGAGGGGATACACAATTTCCCCCGCTCACAACAGTTGTAAACTTCAAATAGTGTCAGTTGAAAAATAAATTGGGTCAAAAGTTTAGAATCTAGATAGTATTCAGGAATTATATACTACTATATACTTGCAACGGTTAGAAAGATGTAAGCCAAGTATATCCCTCACACAATGTTACAAGTGAATTTTTTATGAGCGCGCAAGATATTCCCCATACGAACTATGCATTATCTTATCTGCCTTGTCAATTTATCGCTTTCAAATCAAAAAAGCGTCAAAATCTGAATATAACATTAACTGTTACAAATATACAGGCGCCCAAACTGAGATGACATAACCATTGGCGGTATCCAGAAAGCAAAAATGTAGAAAAGGTGTTAACTATTTCACTCAAGTTCGGCGGGCCATATTATATCCTTACGCGGACCGTAACTGGCCGGCGGACCGTTTTTTAAGTTGCACAGGTCTAAAGCCTGAGCTAATCAATTTCACAATTTTTTTTAGATTAAATTACTCATTACTCAAAATGTTGGCAACACAGTCTAAGCTAGCTTATCATTTAAACAAGTATTACACGGAACGTACAATGTCAAGGAAGTCTATGTTGGCGAGTCGAGTGTTTGAAGTCGGCAAAACAATCACGGATATATTGAAAGAAGTGGAAACGCAAGAACCGCGGTTTATAAGGTATGCAAATGAATAGTTGGTACCGAGCCCTTGATTGACACAGGTACCGAATATTCATTCACTGCTATTAGAGTTGCATGTTTTGATATTTGAACCAATGTTAACATGCTGAGATATTACTTAGCTAATTAGAAGGTTGCAATATACAGATGTTAAAAATATTATTGTTATCTTATAAGTTACAGATATATCTAACACACCGCGACATTGAACGGCATGTGGCTAGCGCATCTTTGTCTGCGGGACGCTCTTTTTCTGATTGGCAAGTCGTACAGTTATGCCACGCTAAACGTGTGCAAGATGGATCACTGCAACAGAAAATCTTTAGACAAATGAATGTCCCAAGTCGGAGTGGAAGATTTAAATTCTTCGGTGTATCGGGTCGGACTGTAAATGGTGGTAATCAAACGCTCAAGTTGACGAATAATGAAAATAATGCTTGCAAAGTGAAAGTTTTGGGCCACACTTATCTCACAGAGTTCGGAGCGGAGGTCAAAATTATTGCCAACCGGGAGCAATCAATAGGGTGTTGTTATTGATAAGATAATCAGGAAAATCACAAAGAAGTTGATAAGACAAAAATCGAAATTGTAAATAGCTACAAGAGGTTTTAACGTTGATTATTGTTTTGCGCAATCCATTTGACACTTATGCGAGAGGGAATTATTGACAGCGCATCGAGTTTTATTACCTCACACAACAAACTCCACAGCCTCGGATTTGCGTTGAATGGTATAATCCGTATAATTATTAACAAGTTAATTAAGACAAAAATCGAATTTGTTATTAGTTATTAGAGATTTTGTCAATGATTGTTATTGCGTAATCAATTTGACAACAACATAACAGTCATAGGTGGAACGATCGAAGAAATTTATTCACTGTTCATCGAGTTCACAATAGACTCAGATCTCGCGAGAAAATCACATTTTGAAACGAAAACTTTGACGAGCGTAATTTTTATTATGATATTAAAAACCGTTCAATGGATTTCTTGAGCTTCAGAAGAAAATTTGACAATTAATAAATGATTTAAATTCCGACATCAGGGAATTCAAAATTTCCACTTGGGCAGCGAAGAGATCAACTCTAGTCCCGACTCCAGTGAATACACGCCAAACTGTAAAACTGGATAATCTGACTAATTACAAATGAGTTACAATTAATTACAAAATAATGGATATGTGCCGGGTGCTTTTGGAAAGCTTAATACAAAGCATTGGATTTCCATTATCGCCAGTGAAAGATTTAAAATAATTCTCACTCCGGCTCGGAAAAGATCAACTCTATCGTTTCGAGTTTTCGTTTAAAATAACAATTCGCCATAATTGAAATAGAATTGGCATGATTAGTAATATGTGGGCAAGAATTCCATTGGCCTTTCAGAGAAAATTAAGCAGATTTGAATATGATTGCATTTTTTTTTTATCAATCCAGCACACTGAACGAAGTTGATGGTCGTCTCGATGGTCTGGACGTGATATCACCAACAGAATTTCAAGTTGCGTTTTACCTTAATCAAATGGGTGTGTTCAATTTTGTGGACGATGGTTCTATTCCAGGGTGTGCCGTGCTGAAACTCAGCGATGGGAGAAAACGTAGCATGTCTCTATGGGTGGAATTTATTACCGCGTCAGGGTGAGTCTTGCAGAGTATGTCGAAAGATATCTGTCTGCATTGTAATAAATTTAATTTTTGATCGATTTCCATGCTGGCCTTTTGATCTCGTCCGAAACTATTACTTTCATCCCAATGTAGACAGACAGATACTGATCTTCTCAAAAAGTCCGAAACCAATACCTACAATTTGCTGTTTATTTTTAATGAGGGGAAACACATATTCCCGCTGCCTTAATCTTTTCCCTCTGTACTCTAAAGGCTCAATGCACCGGTAACTAAAATTCGTCCGAAACTATTACTTTCATTAATTTCAATACAGGTACCTTTCGGCTCGTAAAGTTCGGGCTCGTTTCCATACTCTGGTCGGACAAGCGATAGACAGGTGCAATTACAGATCTTGCGTCAAACTTATGACTGATAGTACTGACGTCATACTACTCATACGTGACGTATATACGGTAAGCATAATTTTGCTTTCAACGCGTTTTCGCAAACGCAACGCGTTCGATGATACAAAACCAACAAACGAATGATAAAAAATAAATAAAGTATTACAGTTAGGGCTGGGAATGGTTAACCGGTTAATCGGTTAACCAATTTTAGATGGTTAACGGTTACGATTTATTTTAACCGTTAACTGACATCTCAGGTACAAAGCATCTTTATAATGTACAATTCCTTCAAAAATGATTACGTCATCGCAAATTTATCTCCTGTGGCGTTTAATTCAAAAGAATATCACTAACTGCATTAGCAAGGACCCAATAAATGTGGAAAATCATCTATTCAATGCGCGCAGTTGATGTTTTTTTTTACGATATCTCAAAGTCGAATTTGCACATCGAACACTGAAAATTTGTCCCATAAATGACATTTAAAAACGGAATCGGGTTTTACTGAATTATTCCATATGTCCGAAGCACGCTGCATATCTCTTGTAGCAGAGCGATAGCGGAACTATCTCGATTAGTGAATACTTAGTTGAGATCACACGAAATGGCTTTGCAACCAATGTGACGTAATTGGCTAAAATCATAAATTATTACGTCAAACGTCACGCTGCGGTTAACCGGTTAAGTTTACCCGGTTAACAGTTGAAGTGTTTCCCCTGAAATTCCCAGCCCTAATTACAGTCAAATAATTATACAACTCGCAGTCATTTTATAGAGAATGAAGGTATCAAGTTAAATCACATTTTCCAATAATTCTAACTCCTAATTAAATTGTTAGACTAAGTTAAATTCTGAGCATCAGACCGGACGAGAAAAAAGGGGATAGGACGACGTCATACTTAATGAGTCGCGGATCCACGTCCCAACACACAACCACCCTACTGGGTACGCTCGTACCTATGACTAACCAATTCTCCCTTGTTCTATCGTTCCCGTCAAAACGGGTTAGTACATACTACCCGTATAATCGCTAACTTACACGATTTAGAACAGGGTTGGGCAAAGTGTCTGCGTAAATATTATCTACATCAAATTTTTTACAGGTTCGAGTCATCCCCGCTTTCAAGTGTACCGGGATCTGGCCTCGTAGCGCATCACATTGGCCTGATCCTAAGGTACAATGGCCTATGGTGAATAAAGTAGCCGAAGTTAAGTCGAACGGCTTCAACCTTCTATCAATGCAAATTCCGATGTCCGTGGAACGGCACAGGTAAGTTTTGATTAATTTTTTTTATTTTTGACAGTACCAGGAGTGAAATGAAATGTTGTATTTTGCTTAACCATAGATTCTAAAGCCTATAATAATCAATTTATTGCCATTTAAATGGACTCCCCTATAGCAAGGGATTCACAAACCTTTGGTGTTAAGGAGCCCGTGAATAGGTTGACTATTATTTACGGAGCCCGCAATAAATTTATAAAAGTAAATTATCTATTGGAACTTTTAAAAAATGTCATATTCGAATTACTACCTTGTTGCCACATTTCGACGCTATCGTTGTCAAACTTTACCAATGTTATTATTATCCTGCTAATGCTCAGTTTTTCACGGAGTTGGAGCGCCGCAATTGCGAGTCGATGTTGAGCGGGTTTTCGTTGAATTGGTGTCGAAATTTAACTCAAAGTGGTCGTTGGCGTTTAGTCTCATTGCGCTGGTAGAAAATGAAAAGCTTGAAGTTAGTTAGCGTTGTTTCGTGAGGCCGGTTTTTTGTTAGATTATGTCAATGTCGATGTTTGGCGTCATCGCTCTGTCGAATTCGAGTTGGAATTACGCTTTTTTGTAGGATTGAAGGAGTGGGCGTTAATTATTTTTTCGCCAGGCAGAAGCGGTATTCGGATTTTTTGTTGCTGTAGAGACGGTAGACGGCAGATTACGGTCAATCCAAAATGAAGTAAACTTATATATAGTAATGGCTGCTTTTGAAAAGCCCTGCTCGGAGTGAAATACTATATAAAAAGTATCATATGGTGGATTGTAAAGGAGGGAATTTGACAAACCAAATATACGCGAAAAAGAATTTTTTGTCGACTTAGCATATTGCCTCGTATAAAAGATTGAAGCGGGAAGCCATATGTCGAACCAAAAAAACACACGTAAAACATAGTCTATGGAATTCCAATCTAAATCTCTTCTTTTTCAGTAATGCTGAAAGCGATGCTTGGGTGATGTCGTTCACACATTCAGAAGAAGTTTTGATATCTGGTGGCTGCCGAAGGAGATGTCTATCTATACTGAAGACATTGAGAGACAGGTAATCCTTTCATATTTGTGTCTAGAAAAAGACATCTCCACTATCCACACACTTGTATGAATTCCACTTTAAATGCTTACTTAACTACTTGCCCCCACGATATATGTCTAGCCAACGCAGAACAGGGAAACAGGTGCGAAATAAGTTGCACAAGTGTGCTGAAAAGGGTACAGAGCGCAGTGCCTTTTAAAGCCGGCCTATGATTATGTACTTTTCAACCAACCGGCGGAAACTTCAGACTTTGCAAAGTAAACATTTGCTGAGAATTATATTGTTGCTATTTAGATGCAGATCGGTGCTAACAGAAAAGGTCTAAGCTGCTTTTTATTGGCTTGCTAAGAGCAGAAAAAAACACCCGTAAAGATATAAGCTCGCCCCAATTACTAACAAAATGGCGCCGCATTAATGTATTTCAAATATCTATAAATACAACATACTGACGCTGTGATATAGATAGGATATAGAGAGACTATCATAAAGCAAGTATCCAATCTGATTGTTTATACTTGCAAAGGTGTGCAACCTTCAATACATGAGTTTAACTGGGTAAAATCGCGGGCTGTAACTTTATTTAATATACGCTTTATGTACGCTTACTTTGCTGGTTATTAATCTTATGATATGTGTTGTTCGCTTCGCACAAGCTAGCTGTTAGGGCATTGTAACGTCATAGGCATGGATGATACATTGGACTCAGGTATATGGTTTACAACGCAAAGGGAATGCGGTTACTCGCACGGACCAGATTAAACTAAGTTGAAAGCTCGTTTCGCGCGCCGGACACGATTCAAAATTAGCATTTATCCGCCAGGCCCGACAATTTTTCCTTGTGTGCCGCATGTTGCACACCCTTGGTTATAGTATTGTTCAGAATGGAAAAATGAAACACACACGTTAGCAAATAAAAATATAAACTCTAACAAAATGGCGTTGCTTAAAACGATATCAAACATCAACAAAAACAAAACATCGAGCTGACGCTGTCGCGACAGAAAGATATTTGTTGATAGCTTCGTTCCGAGCGAAAAAAAGAGACGCCGAGTAGAAAATTAAAAAAAAAATGTAAAACTAACAAAAGTACTTTCATTTCGACTAAACAAATTAAATGCTTCTTAACAAGTCTAATACGCGGTTAAATTTAAAATTTTCCAACGAAATTGTTGGATCTGGAAATCTTTTCCAGTTTACTATTTGGTCACTTAAAAAAACTTTGGCGATTACTGCCATACCCCAGTGGTTCTCAAAATATGGGGCGCCCAATGAGAGGGGCATGAAGCTAATTAGAAGTTTGTTAGAATTGATCTTGCCCGCCTTATTTCGAATATTCACATTTCAAAACTTTTCATTTGTTTCATTATTTACGTTCCATCCACGTATTGTCAAGGTGTTTTTTCAATAAAACATACTATCGCCGTACTATCTGTTATTTGTAGCTTATTACTTATCGATCTTTAGATCGGTGAGTATGTTGATAGGTATTTGTCTGTCTGCTAGATGAACGCGATATCTCTTGAAGGCGAGGTTGATTCTGCTCCAAATTTGCATTTGCATGTGCATTCATCATATCTCGGACCAGAAGCCTATTGATTTTGGGCGAATTATGTCGTATAATTAGCGAGTTATTAATTAATTAGTGATGGGACACGCGGTGTCACTATAGAGTCATGAATCGAAACCGCAGTTTCGATCGATAAGTCTTCGGTCTCCGACCGATATTTCTCGTTGTTACGGTTAGTTATTTTTGAGGTGGGGCGCGAGACTTGATAAATTCTAAAAAAGGGTCGAGGATTAAAAAGCTTGAAAACAACTTGGATAGTTTTCTGTGAGAGCCGTATCTGAATAGCGATAATATAATTCAGCAAATGTTCACTTGCCAAGTTTAAAAAAAAGTTCGCCGGATAGTTGTTCAGCGACTCCCATTAAACACATAATAATAGAACAGTTTAAATTAAAACAAAAACTAACACTAATAAAATGGCGTTGCTTGAAATTATATTAAACATCAACAAAAATAAAACATCGAGCTGACGCTGTCGCATTACGGATCAACTGGTAGAAAATTTGTTGAGTATCTGGCAACCCTCGTGACAGAAAATCGATAAAATGATCTCAAACGAGTTGTTTTCGTTTTAAATAAAACAAAACAGATCTAGAATTCTAGATAATGATACCGAGGTCATACTCCTTCAGACAAACATATTCCAAGTTTTCAACCATACTTGAAATACGCTGGAAAAGTAGAAAATTTGAAGGTCAAATTGGACAAATTTTCAAATAAACAAGGGTGACTTGGATATAGAAATTCCGATAAGACGGCTATGTATTCAGTTATGTATTTATAGCTATTGATATGAAGTTCTCATTGCCAGGATAAAATAAATTGATTACTAACAACAGGATGCCGCGAAATCGTATGAGTGCTTACTCTATGCGCATCATTATTTTCACCACATTTTTGAATGATATTTATTCTGAAGTCAGCACGGAATGCTATTTTGCAACGTGAAGTAACTAGTTTCAGACAGAACGAAACCTATAAAGTATATTTATTGAAAAGCATAAAATTCCGCTGATAATTGGATAGCACAATTCCCACGAAAAGCTATTCAATTTTCCAAAAGGGGCATTTTCTCATCGTTTCACTCAGAACATAGCTCTGCACGGGAATCCACTGTTATGTAAGTGACTACTATTCATAGGCAGAGGAGAAATATTTCCGGTTGGGCACCACATTGAGACTATGGAGAATCTACGGAGGCAAGAAGTCTAGCAACTTCTCGCACATAATTATGCCGTACTAATTTCGAAACTGCGAAGTTGCGAACCCGTTGATCAGGCTGGATGACAAGTGTACTCCTCACGACTATCGGCATATTGCACAGCCAAGTTTTACAGTATTCCAGGTCACGAACAGCGGTCAAAATTCGTAAAATAACCACGGTCCACTATAATCGGTTGAGAAATCTACGGTTATTACCGTTTCTGAGAAACTAGTTTTCTATGCTTTTTATAAGACATTTTTCTCACCGTTACACCCAGAACGTGTCTCTGCACGATAATACACTTATTTAAGACGTAAGTAGCTATTATTTATGGAAAGACGAGGAATCTTTTCGGTTCAGCATTGCCTGATTAATTTAGAACAACATGGTGAGTTGGTGAGCCCAGGATCTCTCTACCCTGTGACGCCGACCTAGTCAAGTCCAGATTTACGATTAATTTATTTTTATCTCTCAACAGGCACCTGGACTTCGCGGGGAAAAGTCTGAACAACTACCATATGAAAACTCTTGTACTATATGAATGCGAAAAACACCCTCGAGAGGAAGAATGGATAGAAGTCTGCATTGGAGATAGACTTTTGGGAATATTAATACAATTTATATCTTGCCTACAATGTCGACGATTTCCGCATTACTTCCTACCCGGAGTTGACCTTTTAGCGGGGTCAAATCCCGCGATATTAGAGACTGCGGCACGAACAGTATGGCGTTTGGCGCGAGAAGTTATCACGAATGGAACGAATTTGGACAGTTTGTGACGTAATAGGTTGATGGCGTATTGATGATGTTGTAACTATGATGTGAGATTGCAAAATATTCCGTCATTTGATCCGCGGCGCAATTTTGACAGTGTGTGACGCCATGGCGCTTCATATAACAATCATACTGTGAAATAGGAAACTATCCCGCAATGTGAGGATGGGATTTTGAACAATGTGTATGACGTCATAACCGGATGACGTAATGATGCTTTATATATCTACAATACTGTGAGAATGCAAAATATTCCGCCATATGAGGAGAGTCGCGATTTTAAACAATGTGTGACGTCATTAGTACATTACGTACTAGTGATTCATATGACGTTTTGCATGGTTATAAATCACTAATGGAACAAATTTGTACAGTCTGTGATGTCATAAGATATGACGTTACTTATCTAAATCTCTGTAATGCAGATTTCTAAAATAGCGTATATTGCTAATATTGTTCATCTTTCAAAATCACTACTAATATTCTGTATAATGAGTAGCGTTTGAAAATGTTTCATTCAGTATTTTTAGTAAATATGGTCGAACAACTTGTACCAGTGTCCTTTTTTTATTTTATTTTTTTAACTATTTATCTATATTTTGAAATCTTCGAAAGTTCAAGTATGTTCTCCTATAGTTACCACGTGAAATAATTACATTACTAGTAGCATATAGATACAGTTTAAATTGACATAACAAATAGACTATTAAAAAGGCAATAAAGTTACATAGGCCAATATTTGGCAGAAAACCATTGTATTCTTATATTACCATTGGAGTAGGAAAAAGGAAGAATCTCATGAGTAGATGAGATATTGCAAGCATATATGGAAAGCTTTTCTATGATATAAGGGTCTTCGACGTCTCGTCCCCGATGTTCGAGTAAATGTGCTTTTGTTTACTGAAAAACTTCACGAGGAAAATATCGAACATCGTTTTTATTAAAATACATAACTACGTACCGCTTACAGATACTGATAGCTAATTTTAGCCTACGCTATCGCAGCTGTTCCGGGACTAATTTTTGATTATTGCAACTGAACCAAATTTAAACCAAAATACTACTCGTTACAATTGATTTTTGGAATACAACTAAAAACTTACAAATAACACATAAACCGGGAAAACGAGGCAATGTTTACAACCATGCTTGAATATGTCTGAGCGAACGAAGTGTCTGAGCGACTGCAAATATTCTAATTGTTACGTCATCTTCGACTTTTTACTGATTGTTACGGTAATAAACAAGGGAATCGATGCCCGGGGAAACATCCATTTAATAAGCCTTGACCGCCGATCTTCCCCCCAAACTCGATATATCTGACCTTACCGTGCCGCGGTACCGATACCCAAATTTCGTGTCCATATATCCGAGATTACTTTAGTAGTGAATTTAGTACTAATAAAAATGTTAACAGACTGAATCAGCGGCTCCCAAAAGGTGCGCCGAGGCGCAACGAGTTGCTTGGTGCGCCGCGAAAACTAACAAAATTGTGATAAACATAACTGAAATAAGGTTGAATATTCTACAAATTGTATTTATTTTAAACGCTTAATGGTTTCTTCTTCCAAATGCCGTGTATATGAATCAATGAATTCATTTCATCTTTCTATTTGTGACTTATTGTCTGCCTCTATTCATTGCTACGTAACAATATATGCATTTGCTGGAATTGGTTCCATTACATTTGAACCCACGTACATTTGAACCCATGACAATTGCACCTGTATGCTATTGCACCTATGGAATTTTTTTTGTTTCACGGATAGTTAAACCCATACTAACCCTAACCCATGGGTTTTAGCACCCGCATATAGATTGAACCCGTGGATATACGCATGGGTTCAAATGTACATGGGTTCAAATGTACGGTCACCGATGGAATTTCGTGATCTGCAGTTCATTTATCTGCTGAATCGAGTTTGACAAACATGCGTGATTTTTTTAGCACTTCAAATGATATTGTTTACGAACTTTAAAAGGCATAAGGTAGACATTAACAATCACAGAATTGAGTTTTGTTTGAAAGCATTTTTTTTTTCGAGTAAGTGCGCTTTTTCCCTGGTAAAATGACGCCGCGCGAACAAAAGGTTTAATAAAATAATTTCGCCTCACGCAGGCGAAAACAATCCACGAATATAACACAACTAACTCTGTAAAAATTCCTTGCATTATTTTCGACTTTTTCGGTCTTCAAAGAATTTCGGAATTTGGGGGTTTCGACAACGAATTAATTTAAGAATATACATGGAACATTAAACTATTTAAATAATCAATTAATCAGCGATTCTAACACAATTACCCAAGCAACTTTCTAAATAAATACTAACATCACGCTGGCGAAAACAATTAGCGATTCTAACACAGTAAAAATCTCATGCGTTATTAGATACTTTTTTAGTCTTCCAAGAAATTTCGAAATTGATTGTTCGACACCAAATTTACTTGAATACGCATAGAATATTAAATTATTTAAATAGATAATAACATCCCGCTGGAGAAAACAATCAGCACTTCTAATACATGGTAGAAAAATCCTATGTTAGCGACTTTTCGACCAAGAAATTTTGAAATTGGGGGATTTTGACATTAATTTGAAGGAATATTAAATTATTTTGTTTCGACCATTTAGAATTGCGGTTAACCATATGTTTTATGTTTTTCCTTCCCCTTGGGAGAAAATAAAAACCATGTCCAATCTAAAAACAACCATTAATGGTCATTTCGCGATTAATCTTATATATACATATTGATTTTTGAGCTTTTATAATGTCAAAAAAATATTATTTTATTCAAACTTTTCTGATAGCATTTTTACTTTGATTTTATGCCAAACACTAAGTATTTTCCTAAGCGCTGAAATATCTATTATTCTGCCAGAATATATCGTCATGAAAAAGCCAATGAAGCGTTAACTGTCAGAATATCTCATTTTGTCATAAGTAGGAGTTTTCTTTTCCTAACGACTGAAATACTTGTTATTCTACCAGAATATATCGTCTTTAAAAAGCCAATGAAGCGTTAACTGTCTGAATATTAAGTATAAATTTTTTTCCCAAAGGGCGGAAATATCTATTATTTTTCCAGAATATATCAACAATAAAAAAGCAATGAAGCGTTAAGTGCCAGAATAATCTCATTTCTTTTCCTGAGGGCTGAAATATTTATCATTCTGCCAGAATATTTTGCCATTAAAAAAAAACCAATGAAGCGTTAACTGCCAGAATATCTCATTAAGTCATGAGTAGAAGCTTTTTTTTTCTAAGGGCTGAAATATTTATTATTCCGACAGAATATATCAACAATAAAAAAGCAATGAAGCGTGACCTTTCATGATAAATCCACGCTAAAAATCAATAGAGCGTTAACTGTCCGAATTATCTCCATTTGTCACAAATAGAAGTTTTCACATTTATAAAAAATTACCGATGCCTGTCTAGCGTGTCGCTGCTCTGATTTCATGTATTCTCTCAAAGTCGTGAGATTTATGTTTTGCACTAGTTTTAATAACTGTGTTTCGAACAAAAAGTCTAAAAAGTTCAATAGATATAGTATGTGTGAAATAGGTGTACACTATGCGACCCCTAAACCCCATTGCGTGCCCCTCTGTGGGGTCGCAACTCCCGTTTGGGAAGCCTGAATGAAAGAACTCAGACTATTCCTGAGCTAGACCAGGGGTGGGCAAGGATTTCGACCCACCTGGACTGGCGGCCCATGTAAGTGTGACATAAAAGTTACATTTTATGAACAATATTTACAGTGTTACAAAAGCAGAAGTGGAAAACAATAAACCTTGTGACAAAACTAAATATAATCGCAACCTCAACAAATTCCATAAACAATTTTTTAGCTAAAATATCAAAATTTGGTTTTAGTTTGTGTGGCAGCAGTTGCCGTGCCAGATTGAATTACCTAACGGGCTTGATTTGGCCCGCAGGACGTAGTTTGCCCACCTCTGAGTTAGACTAATCTTCCTGATAAACTCGACTCAGGTGCACCATGACCAAAGTTGGTAATTACGCACTCCCAGCTCTCACCATACAGTTAAATAAAAAAACTACATACCATATGGGTAAATACTGATTCCCCCCACCCCAAACAAAAAACTACATACCATAGGCCGAGGGGTAGTTACCCACTACCCCCCAATACATAAGAACATAAAACACATACCATAGGGGTAATTACCAACTACCCCCCAATACATAGGAACATAAAACACATACCATAGGGGTAATTACCCACTACCCCCCAATACATAAGAACATAAAACACATACCATAGGGGTAATTACCCACTATCCTACCCCAAACAACAACACGTACCTTAGGATCAGCTTTCTTGAAAGAATCACTTGTCTCGGTGACTTCAAAGAAGATATCTTCCGTTGTGATAGAGAACGTTCCCTGCACGGCCAAACCTGGAGCCAGTAAGTCACAATCTGTTGTAAAGGTTGCAGGACCTAAAACAAAAAATAGTTGTTGAAAGCATAATTGGACACACAGGGCTTTTTTCGGGCCACTAGGGAGCTTGCGGCGCCTAATTGGGAGACTCAAGCAAAGGTTTTCAAGATATAATTCCCAATTATTACATTAATCTGAAGTAAATTGACTGCGATTTGTTTAATTCAAAATTTAGAATGCTATATAGCTATATTAACGTATTCCAATCGGGGAGGAATTCTATGGACCTTTCCCTGACCTTTGACCTCGGAAAAATTCTTCCTATACGTTGCCACCGCAAAATTTTCGGGGCTATTTAAGAGCGGTTTCGCGAGTTGGCGCCTGTACAACGGGGTATTTGTTTCAAACCATCATTATGATTCATCGCATACAACAATCTGTTTTTTAAAACTACCGGTAAATAATTTTATCCTAGTCTATCACAGCTACTTCTACACTAATTTTTTATTACTATTACTGTAATAAAATTAAAACTCCTAGGAAGACAGAGTGATCATTGAATTATCTGATTCATATTTAAGTTTCCGAAACACAACTGAAAACTAACGAATAGAGTTAAAAAATGAGAAAGCGAGGCAATGTTTATGACCACACTTGAAAATCTGTCTGGGTGAGAAAACTGTCTGAGCGGATGCGAAAAGGGAGCATTGTTACGTCACTTTTGCATCTTGCTGATTGACCAATGTCACGTAGTAAACAAGGAAGTCGATGCTCGGGGAAAGGTACATTGTTTTCAGGGAGGATATTTTCCCCCTTTTTCATGTAGTACTGATAGTATTATTGACAATTTAGTAGTATTTAACACTTATTTGTGCATTATATTTCACTCATTATAAACTGAGAAAACTGTAAAAAAGCCACAGTGCAAATTGTGGCAACTACAAGGGTGAGAAGGGTGGATTGGGGTGAAAAATTTCAAAATATACAAAGGGACCGGGAGGAATGTGTTCGAAAAAATGATAAATGCTACTTACCATTCAAATCCTCAAATTCTTTTTCTTGGATCGAGCCCAGGGAAGACTCATCATCGTCATCACTAGAGGTGCCAGAGGGTTGAGTTTCATCTGATGTACTTATCTTGACTGCCTTCGGTGTACTTGGGAATTTTCCACTAACGGCTGCATCCGATACAACTAGAAACAAGAGAGAGATATTAGAGGACACTTGCTTGTCGGGAACCATGGTTAAGTAAGATTCACCATCTTTTAATTGTTTCCCCGATCGAATAAGATGGGAATTCTTTGAAGAAAATTTTCATGGATGGAATATCGGATGGAATGAACTGCCAGTTTCGGCAACCTGGTCACGCTGAAGTAACGGATCCGCAAGTTTCTAAGGACGGCAACTGATTGCTTGAGTGTGGGCCTCAACTATCAGCGGAGATTCTGGGCACCTACTGACTTGTTATGTATTTAATTACAATTAAAATTTAGAGACATATCAATTTCCCTTCAGAAAATTATCTTTACTTCTTTACAGTTACTAGGGTTGGGCATTTCAAATCGAATATTGGAATCGAATAGTAAATTATTCGAATTGGTTCCAGAGCAATATTTTGAATCGCCGCCATCTTGTTTTTTTCCTTACCGTCAATGGTCGACGTGCATTCCTTAATTTTTTTTATATCGGAGCCATATTTTTTCAATGCAATTATGACATATGACTATTTTCTGTAGTGAGTTATTGATAAAACCTTTTTTCCTTTTTGTATGTCGCTCAGATCGCTCAGCAATCTGAGTGATGTATTTTACGTTTTCAGTAATTCATACGTTGAAAGGACCAATTACAATAAAAAAAATTGCATACAATTATATATCTTCCAAGTATTCAAGATTCGATTCAAAAAAAATATTCGATTCGACTCTGAAATCATCAGGTATTTAAAAAAGCCCAGCCCTAACAGTTACCCAAACTTTACTCAGCGGCCAGCGAAATCCATTACACATTGGGCCTCGCAATAGTTGAGGCTGTACATACCAACTGGTGTAGGCTGTTTATGTAGTGTAGCCTCAGCATGTGTGCTTCCGTATGGGTTCCTGACAAAACGTCTCCTTCGTCGAGTGTCATCCTCCCAGGAGTCCAACTTCCAGAATTCACGCGAACGACTGAAAATGAGAGAAAGCATAAATGTGGGATAGGAAGAGAAGGGAGATGATAAAGCGATTGGGACGGTGACCACAGAGAATCAGCAATCAGACCCCATTGATGTCATTGTGGTTATACCACTGTAGTAAAACGGTGTGGGCGACGTGCATCGAAGATCAACGTTGAGTTATCAAGTATAATCCCTTATGCCCGTCCCAACTAAATATTGTATCTCTTTATATATCAGCGGCAGTCTGTCTAGACCAGTGATCGGCCACCTTTTTTCAGTGACATACCGGTAAAATCTGACTAAAATTTTGGCGGACCACCTTTATACAAAAAATTACAGACGAACTGATATAAAGTAATAAATTATATGCGGTAGAAAAATCATATTGACGAAACTTTCAAAAACAAAAGTATAACGTGTTTCTTACGTTCGTCCTACTTCAATGTTTCGTTTTTGTAGTTGTCAATTTTGAAAACCTGACCTCACATACTGGTAACAATGCTATAAGGGCATTGTACGTTTTTTGTGTCACCTTTCTGCGGACCGGTAGTAATCTTTCCGCGGACCGGCCCGGGGGTTGCAGACCACTGGTCACAAACTTGCTAAAACACAAACTAAAAAATTGCCACATTTATTGATAAATTTAGTTAAATTGATGGTGATAGCAATGAATGGTGATGCTCTCATTTGCTACAGTGTGGCCTTCTAATTATTCATTCTGCCTATTTTTGCGGAAAGAATTTTTCACTTTTCTTGATAGTTTTTTCCCTTGCATGAAAAAGTTAATGGGCCGCATAAATTTTGTGCCACGAAAATTGTCCAAAGTTACCCATACCTCAAAAACACTGCACCCCAAGCTCCGTGTTTATTGGTCATAATGTTTGTTATCCTGTTATGGAGACTCTGGGCCGATGAATAGTCGCGATGCTTTGCTGCTGAGATCAATAAATCGCATTGTCGCTCTTCTGTTCTTTGCTGTGTCATCAGAACAGCACACCAAGACTGGAAAAGTAATTGTTTAAATTTGTTTTGTGCTACATTGAAAAAGAGTTAGCATAATTCTCAATTTCAGTCATTCTCAAACTGTGAGATGCACCCCACAAGGGGGGCGTAGGCAATTTTTTGAGGGGGTATGAAGCTAATTAAAAAAAAAAAAAATTTTTTTTGTTAGATTTGATTTTGCGCCTTATTTTGGATATTTACATTTCTTCATTGTTTAAAGATTGCAATCCCATCCACGTATTTTCATCATGTTTTTTGAATAAAACATACTTTACTATCTGTTAATTGTATCTTATTGTTATCTAGTTAATTTCAAGGTGGGGCGTGACACTTGACCAATTATAAAAAGGGAAGTGGCTTAAAAAGTTTGAGAAGCACTGTTCTATTTCAGTTTCTTTGTTAGCGTTGGCTTAACTTATCTATCAGTAATCAATACACTTGTAAGTTGAAGGTCCCAGACATTGTAAACTTTCATAACAATTTCAACTTACCCCAAACTCAGCATGTTTCTTCACATCCTCTGCTCTTTGTTTGTTTAATATAAATTCTGCTTCGTTCGCTACTCGGACGACATGTTCTTTCATTGCATGGCAGAGAAGTCTGAAGTTCGAAAAGTTCATGATTAGTTACCCCAATAGGAAAAAAAAGAGTAACTAGAAAGATTAATGTGAGAATAGAAATTGGTAATGAAGCCTGCGCATAAAATTAAACTATTAGAATAAAATACTTCACTAGTACCTAAAAATTAGGGCCAGGGTCTGCAAAACAAAAACAGAAGTGGCCTCACCAATGCGACACATACTGCACTAAACTCTTGCAAGGACAATTTAAAGAACTCTAAATAAAATATGAAATTTCGGGCTTGCTTCGGACTCAGGCCTGCAAATCTAGTTAATTAGTCGGGCTCGGGTCAGATCAGGTTTAATACCCACAGGCCTGGGTTGGGCCGAGCTGGAATTTTTGGGCCTGATCTTACCTCTAGATACTAACGATTTTTTGAAACAGCAAATATTTAGAAACAAACTTTTGGTATCTTTTTTGAGTTATTGGTGCAGCAAGTTAGTGAATTTGTGGAAAAAACGTCATTTGAAATTTATTTGCTGTTTCAAAAAATCGTTAGTATCTTAGAGCCTCAAGTAGAGGTAAGATCGGGCCCGAAATTCCAGCTCGGCCCGACCCAGGCCCGTGGGTATTAAACCCGACCCGAGCCCGACTAATTAACTAGATTTGCAGGCCTGAGCCCGAAGCAAACCCGAAATTTCATATTTTATTTAGAGTTCTTTGAATTGTCATTGCAAGAGTTTAGTACAGTATGTGTCGTGTTGATGTGGCAACTTCTGTTTTTGTTTGCAGACCACGGTCTCTCGTGGCCAAAACACGCCGAAACGCCTCATTTAAAAAAAAGTCAGCCAGCGATAAAAAAGCCCGACCCAAACGTGATGATTGACATTTCAGACCCGACCTGGCCCAGAATTTCGGGTAAGGCTCGGATCTTAGCTTTAGCCCCAAGTCTAGTCTCCCAATGCAGTTGACAAAATGACACACAAGCGATTCACTAACCTTCCATCATTGATCAGTTCAATAAATGCGAGTCCAGCATGTTTCTGTATCGAGTTCTGCCATTCTTGTGAGCAGAGTAGCATGACCAGCTCAACCACCGATGAATAAGACTTCATACAGACAAGGCCTGGAATAGAAAATAAGGAAAAAAGTGAAACTTTAGTGCATATCTAACATAATGATTGATACTCCAGTAGTGTGCGTACCAGGATAAAGTTAGGCCATAATTTTATTCCGATTTTCCTTTTTTAAGTTCCATTACGAGTTCGTCAAGTGAATATACCCCCTGCCCATAGGTTTCAGTCCCTTTACACAACTTGATAGGCGAACAAAATTAGTTACCTTCATATTGGCACACACACTTTTGGAACGCCAAATATTTGGCTTTCACAATCTCTGTTGTTCACACAGTCAAAGTTAAAAAAAAATAAATTCCAAAGAAATGGCCTCTTAGAAATCCGTGGCTTACTTAGAGCCTTGTTCAGAGTGAAGAATTCAACCATGAAAATTTGTCCAAAAATAGAACCCACCTTCTGTTAGTAGTTCCTGTCCATGGCTCCCAACCAGTACTTTAGATAAATAAGATGAGAAATCCAGGAAAATGTCTCGCAGAAGAGGTGCAAGTTGGTCCAATGAACGCTCTAGTTTCTTTGAAACGTCAAGGGAATCATCAGCTGAATTAGAAAAAAAAAGAGCATGAAATCGAAACTATCTTCACTAGAACTAAACCAGTGGTTCTCAACCTTTTTATTGTCAGAGTCGCATCTCAAACTTGAAAGTTGTAAGGAGCGGCATAAATAACAACGTAAATTAAAATAGCAAAAAAACTCAAGTATGTATTTTAATAAAACATAATAAAAAAAAAACTCAGGGTAAAAACCAAGTTAATGTTAAACTTAACACTGACTTTGACTTTTAATTCTCATTTCTTTAAAAGTCAGACGAAATCGTGAAGGGTGCAGGAAGGGTTGTGTTTCTTTCCAATCGCATTCAAACGTAAGTCGTAACCAAACAGCGTGTATCGCTATGTGCTGGTGATGAGGAGTCCAGCAAGGAGCCCTATCCTATGGAAGCGAGGGTGCGATGACAAGCACGGCCCATACTTAATAAGCCAACTCTGAAACTTACCATCAGGAACTGGATGATTGACATCCTCCAAAGTATTAATCTGCGGCAAATCTTCATGGTCAGCTTCCTTATCATCAGTTTTAACTTCCGCTTCATCTGTGGGTGCCGATTCACTGACTGTAGAAAATGTAAAATGGATGCTTAGATGGAGAGGTAAGCTCATAAGAGGACATGGACTCTGCTAGATAAGTCAAGAAGTGCTGTGCACAACTCCCGCTGGTCGGCTATGTGAACCACTTTTCAATCACCGCCCTACAAGGCACCCACAGCAAGATCACAAGTTCTATCGACTATCTGGTCGACTATGCTAATCACCCTACAATAACCTCTCCACAGGATTTGTATCTGCGAACTCGCACAGTTGGTTGGAGTTGTGATGCGCCAACAAACTATGATCTTAAATAGATTAGATAAATAGATTTTTAACATATATGTATATTGCACCCTGGATGACTTAACTGGGGTTGGGCAGCTGGTCCGAAATTTCAGTGGCTTCGACTCCAGAGCCACAGTCTATTCAAACTTTGGCTCTCGGCTCCGGAGCTTCTTTTCCGGCTTCATACCCATTAAGATTTTTAAATGTGACCACTATCATGAAATATCCACCCAAAGGCAGTTTTGAGGAAGTAGGGACTTAAAACTATGACATGGGGTTTCAAATTTCAAGTTTTAAATATATAAATTTAACTTCATTGCAATTTATAAAATTTAGGAGCTGAAAAGAATAGATTTGTATGACATTAGAAATGTTTTTTTCTAGTGCCAGCTCAAGCTCCTCCAAAATGTAACAGCTCTGTGGCTCCAGGCTCCAACGTCATCTCCCCAGCCCTGGACCTAACAGTGTTCACATCGCAGGACACACATCTCAGGTTCGCATCCCATGCCCACCGACTTATCCAGACAGATAAGCAATGCCGCCCAAGAAGATGGCTTTTCCAAAAATAGTAACTCTCTACATATTGTCAAATATAACAGAAATCTTGTACAGGGCCTTGTTCAGAGTGAAATTTGTGAATGAACGTCGCAAGATGAATTCTTATACATACCTGTTTGTGGTACAGTCTGCTCTTTGGGAGTTTCCTCAGCATTAGCAGTAGCTGGAGTGGAGGCCACTGTCACACTTCTATCAAATGACTGGAACTTAGATTGCTCCACACCTTTGGCCTGGGTTTATGAAAAACTGATGTTAGAATGACTTTTGAAGGAGTATCTGAATTGTTTGATATTTTAAGAAGCACTCTTGGATTTCTGATTTCAAATATTTATTAGTATAAGTTTATTTTGACTCCATAGTCAGCATAATAGACGATGAAAAAATTGATAAAAACAGAATGAATAAAACTGATTATAGAATCGGAAGAGCACACAAAACCTTAAGGTTTTTAATGGATTCAACTTCAAAATTTTAATCAAATTTCATTTATAAAAAAAAATCTGATAGACTTGAGGTCAGTACAAAGTGCATAGTTTTAATTCCCAGCCAGTGTAAAAGGTGATGCAATATGACTGTATGATCCAAATATTTCCAAATAATTAATTTCAATTTCTAATATGCAAATTAAATGTCTGCCTAAATTTATAAGAAACTTAGGCCGCTAGAGGGATATATGGCCCGCAAGTGACACAGACAGTCCCCAAACTCGTAGTAGAACTAAAATGAGGAAAATTGGGGCAAAATTATAGCCTAACCCTAAACTGGTACACATACTGCGGGAGTACCCTTTTTTCTGACGCAAAATCAGCTTCTCACTATTAATTATTACCCATTACCAATATTCAATCTCATTAAAAAATAATAAAATAATTTGAAAAAAAAAAAAAACGATTTGAAAAATATAACATGACGTAATTAAAACATGCATCTATGCGAAATTATAACACTACATACTGCTGCTACCATGCTGATGAGCATACAAACTAAAATAAAACGGATTCTAAACATTTGTTAAATCTCCAAAAAAAATTTGCTAAATCGAATGTATGCTGCTGAAAAAATATTTATTGGCAGTTGATAGTAGAAGAACAAGGGTGGCCCGTGGCCTTTGTCAACACTCAAGAAGATTTTGCCCATCGAGCATAAAATCCTATCCGACAGTTTGTTTGAACTGGCGCTCAACATGAGTAAAAAATACGTTTTTGCTTTTTGTCGCTGCTTGGTGCCTTTATTACTGTAAGGCTGAGCCAGTGATTCTCAAACTTTTTTTGCTTGCGGCACACTCGGCAAAAGGAAAACACGCGGCACACTTGTAAAAATAAAAATTGTTTAAACAGATTCATTCTGCAAATGTTAATGCAATGCGTGTGCCCGTTTTGAGGTAAATTAAGATTTAAAACAAAGTTTCGTAGCTGCCAACCGCAACCACATTCTGTTGTCAATTACAAGAAGTCGCTACTTTTTTTGCTTTAAATTTCACTCTTAGCAGAAAATCCGTGTTCACAAAGCCATCAAGATTCAAATAGCTGGATTATTTTGATGGCCTTTACACTGATAAATGAATAGGATTTGTAAGCAAATAGCCAAAACCAGCATAACTAAGCGCGCAAGTCAACATTGTGGAAGTCCACAAATACATTATAGCATAACAATCCAATACCATTTTAACATGACGATCCCTCTCATTACATCAACAAGGCAAATGAAATACAAATTATCTAAATGAATAGTGCGGGCCCAACAAGTCTCACAAGCTTGCCCGTTGTCTGCATGTGTAATACAAATGGCTCGATATCTAAAATTCCAAAAAGTTCAGCGGCACACCTGAGAATCTCTCACGGGCACACTAGTGTGCCGCGGCACACAGTTTGAGAAACACTGGGCTAAGCGATAGCCGGATTTCATTTTTTGTGTGGTCTGAAGTTGGTTATATGGCCCACAGACAAAAAATGTTGCACATTCATGTAGTAGAAGTGTTAGACCTAATTGTGTCCACATCAACGGTTACTACACATGACTGGTTCAAGTCTCGTATATGCAACCACACCCAGAGTGTAATCAGTTAGTTTAGCAATGACAAACTTCTAGAAAATAGCAGCTGTTTCGAATCAATGGATGCGTATACAGAGCTTTTTTCAGAGTTGGAACTATATAAAAATTAAATAAAAAATTGTGAAGGCAATCTCAATTCTTAATATTGATAGTGGCTCCTCACATATCAGCGGCTACTCATACAAAGCCCTGTTCAGAATTAAAATTCTGGTACTCATGTAGTATGTGAACCAAGATGGCGGACACCGGAACGTAGTACGTGTACCAGGTTAAGGTTAGGCCGTAATTTCAGGAACAAATACTACGGTAGTCACTTAGCTAGTCCCCGAACTCGTAATAGAACTAAAATAAGGAAATTGGAATAAAAAATACACATACTATGTACAGGTGTCCGCCATCTTGGTTCACATACTACGGGAGCGCCAGAATTTTATATTAAAATTGATATACATACCTTATCCAAGATGCGTCCTGCCACAATTCCACTATCTGTGGCATTATTGTCTTCAGACTTTGCCAAGTTTTTAAGAATTTCCTTAGGAATGCATGCAAGAAACACCAAAAATAAAACTAAGCAACTAAACACAAAACTAAATTATTCAAAACAAGAGGACAATGAAGGTAGAATGTCATAGCAAGGTGTTCCCAATGTCATATGACTATTTCCCAGATGTCATATAATTGTGTTCCCAAAATTAAAACTAAGCAACTAAACACAAAACTAAATTATTTAAAACATAAAAACAATGTTCAAATATTTGGACACAAAGGTAAGATGTCATAAAGTGTTCCTAGTTGTCATATTACTGTGTTTCCAGATGTCATATTATTGTGTTTCCGTGACAGATACGTGTGTCCCCATGTCATATAATTATGTTCATGTGGATGTGTTCCGGATGTCATATAACTGTGTTCCCATGGCAGATATGTGTGTCCCCATGCCCTATAATTATGTTCCTGTGGATGCTTCCAGATGTCATATAACTGTGTTCCCATGGCATATACCGGAGTCCGCATGCCATATAATTATGTTCCTGTGGATGTGTTCCGGATGTCATATAACTGTGTTCCCGTGACAGATACGTGTGTCCCCATGTCATATAATTATGTTCATGTGGATGTGTTCCGGATGTCATATAACTGTGTTCCCATGGCAGATATGTGTGTCCCCATGCCATATAATTATGTTCCTGTGGATGTGTTCCAGATGTCATATAACTGTGTTACCATGGCATATACCTGAGTCCGCATGTCATATAATCATGTTTCTGTGGAATATATGCGTGTCCCCATGCCATATAATTATGTTAATGTGGATGTGTTCCCAGATGTCATATAACTGTGTTCCCGTGGAATATAATTATGTTCTTGTGAATGTGTTTCAGATGTTACATAAAACTACCTGTGTTTGTAGATGTTTTATAACTGTGTTCGCACATTTCATATAAGGTTGTTGTTACCATATGTCATATCAAGTATGTACTGTAACCCCAGATGTCATAAAATTGTGTTTCCAGATGTCAAATAATTGTGCTCCCATGAATGTGTTTCATCATATAATCCGCGATCCCATAACCCCCTCCCTCTGCCTGGGTATGCCCCTACCAACGACTCGCACAAATTAAAAGAGACTTTTCATAGAAATTATAAATTGCCACTGAAATTCTATTTTCTATGAAAAATTAACCATGACCAGCTACGTGCACAAATTAGGATGCTAATGCTACAAAAATAAGTGAAATTAACTTGAATTTGCATGAAAATACCTGGACAGTTGATTGCTTGCTTTCTTCTGGTTCTGTTGAGCTGGATTCACTACGATCTGAAATGATGGGATTTACATTTTTATCTTGAGGAAGAGTAAAGCTGATACTGCAGCTTAATCATATGGCAAAATGCAGCCTGTCGCCCATTTTGTTATCGGAAGCATGAACTGGCCGTAACCGACCAGAGGTTACGTGAACTCCCTTATGGTGGCTAGGAATCCAGCAATACTCTCACACATGATTTACCCCGCATTGAATTTGAACTTGCGAACCTAGCAAGCTAATCAAAAGTGCTGTGGCGAGCGTCATCTTAACGCTTGGCACAGTGTACCACACCCCAGTGAATTTGCAATCTTACTAGTAATACAGTTGAAAAGAAACGATTGTAGCAGAGGTGGGTAAGGTTTTTAGACCAGGGGCCAAAAATTTTGCCCACCTTGATTGCGGGCCATGTATGTGTGACGTGGAAAGTTAGATTTTATATCTTCAAACCCTGAACTTGCTTTAAAAAAGCAACACTCATGGATGCGAACATCTATACCAGTGGTTCTCAAACTTTTTAAGCCATGCACCATTTTCAGAATTTGCACTTGAACCTGTGATGTGTGGTTATTGGCGGTTTTCCACTGTTTTAGCGAAGTGTTCGGTGGTTTTTCACTGTTTTTGCGAAGTTTTTGATGGGTTTTGCATGATTTTGTTGGTTTTTGACAGTTTTCTACCATTTTTGCAGGGTTTTTGACAATTTTTCAAGGTTTTGCACATTGGTGTTTTCGGTGATATTTCATAGTTCAAGCATGCACACGGCCTTGTTCAGTGTAAAAACGTGAACAAACAGTGTATAAAATATATTTGCAGCAACTTTACCTCTTTCCCCTTCTTTGTGAACATTCAAGGCTTCTGCAATGTCTTTCTCAGTTATTCCTATGTCAGCATGACCTTCCTCCCCTGTAACAGAATAGGATTTACATATTTATCCAGAGCCAGAGAAAGTCGCTTAAAACTGCCTCTCATCCGGTTACCAGTCCATGATGTGTATGGGATTAGGTATTTGTTTTCAGACAGATTAACTTGATGATGGTGGAGGAAGCGTAACCTGCCAGTGGTTACGTGAACCACCTTACAGCGACAAGAAGTCCAGCAATTTTCTTGCACATAATCATCTCCCATGGAATTCAAACCAGCAAATCCAGAGGTAATCAAGAGTATTTTTGTTAGTTGTAAATTTTCTTTATCGTGTATATCCTCGATATACAAACCATACAAATCGTTTGCTCTCGTAGAACTTTGAATGGTAAAACTTTGTAGCTGTTGGAATTAAGATACCCCAATGTCCTTTCGATTGAGTGCAATCAGAGTTATGCGTGTATAAGCCGAATTTTTAGTACATTCAGAGTTTTGAGTGTATAAGCTGACCCCTAGTTTGGCAAATTTTCACAGAATTGTGTTAATAAAATTGTGATAATTGTGTTCCCATGGCAGATACGAGTGTCACAATTGTTTTATTAACACAATTTTCACAAAGAGTTTCAAACTTGGCGAGGATATATGGATTATTTATCATACAGAGTGTACACAAACAAATTAATCAAATCTTAATTTTTTTTCAAATTGTATTATTTCTCACACCTGAAACCTTATCTGCCCCTCCAGTTGGTAAATTCTTCTTTGCTACTATAGATTGAAGCAATTTCATTTGGCTTTCTGGATCAAGAATGTCCCGATATTTCGAAACCATCAAGACAGAGACGAAATAAACAACCGCGAGTGATAGGACTTGTGCCTGCTTGCTTTCCTCCTATAAAATGACAAAAATCGAGGCTTTTTAAAAAATAATGACAAAAATATGGTTTAAAATAGGATTATTTATGTTTTTCTTAGAGTGGGAAATAAAAGTCGACTCAATAGTACGATAAAACCTGCTGAAATGTTAAGTTGACAGTATTTAATGGCACCTAATACCCCCTTACAAGAAAAACCCCCTCCTAAAATTGAGAACTATAGAAAAATTCTCATCTGTGTTTACCAGCCACTAAATAATATCTTACGAGAAAGCGTCCTCACCTAAAAAAATCCTCTTTCAGCACATGATTGAGGATTTCCATAAAAACATTCTATTTCAGTGCTAACCAATCAATGAATATCCTTTGATAGGAAGCCTTATAATATCTTTTTCAGCATATACCAGCCAACAAACAAAACGAGAATATCGGTTGGAAACCGAAGACTTATCGATCGATAGTTAGGGGATCCCCCAAAACAGAAACTGCAGTTTCGATTCATCCGCTCTTGTAACTTGCGCACTGCGCATCGCACACACACACTCGGCGGGTCTCAAAATTCTCTCGCTTTACAAACATCTAGATCACTATATCAATAATTGATTGATAACTCGCTAATTATACGACATAATTCGCCCAAAATCAATAGGTTTCTGGTCCGAGATAAGATGAATGCACATGCAAAATTTGGAGCAGATTCAACCTCGCATTCGCGAGATATCGCGTTCATCTAACATACACACAGACAGACATACATACATACAGACAAATACCTATCAGTATACTTACCGATCTTAAGATCGATAAGTAACAAGTTAGGGAAAAGTCCCCTCCCAAATTTCAGGACATATCTAAAAATGAAGTGACTGAGTGCCACTAAACTTATTGGCGACTCACGATTCAGGGCCTTCTACACAACATACACTCCATTGTAGGGAAATTCCCCTCCCCAATTTTAAGACATCAATAAAAATGAAGTAACTTGAGTAATAAAAATAGAATGACTCGTGTTTATCATTTAATCAACAATTAACGGCCACTTAACTTGACGAGCGACTCAGGGGAAGTCCCCTCCTCAATTCTGAACATATGAAGAAACCTCACTACTTACCAGATCTCTATATATCACAGATCTCAATCTTGTTACGTCAGCATCTTGTAGAAGACGATTAGCATCAGCGATTTTCGTTGCGGAATTAGACATTTGAGATAAAAGTATCTCTGCTGCCTCTACTGCTGAAAGGTGGTCGGCGTCCTGAATAAAATGAGAGCGCTGCTCAAATACATGGACACAAAGGCCAAAATGGAGCAGTAGTCTGCCATACCTTACCTAGTCTAGGGTATGATCAAATAAATTCCGATTTTCACGAAGCACGAGAGAGGTCGTAAACTTCACAACCGGGGATGACCAGAGGGGCATAAAGCAGTATTTTGAAGGCTAAAGCAAAGTCTACGCCAGTGTTTCTGAAAGTCAACTTGGCAAATCCGGCCCGCTAGGTAATTCAATCTGGCCAGCCTGATGCTGCCACAATCAAACTGAAACCCAATTTTGATGTTTTGTTGATGGCACGACTCTTTACTTCATACTTACATGGCCCGCCAGTTTAGGTGGGCAAAATGTTTGGCCCCTGATCCAAAAACCGTGCCCACCCATGACCTAGACCAGGGGTTCTCAACCTGGGGTTCGCGAACCCCCAGGGGTTCACGAGAAGATTTCCAGGGGTACTTGGAAGGCAGTCGAGTTTTTGTGTGTTGCTGTTTTTAATATCCTATATTACTACCAGAGGAAAATACGTGCCATTTGAAACGTATCTCTAAGACAGCGTTCTTCGAGCACTGGAGAAAGCGATTATGCTTATTGAAACTTGGAGAAGATTTTAAGAATTCATTAGTTAGGCAGACAACAAAGGCAATAATATCAACGCGACGATTTAATTTAGTTACATATGGTCAATAAATTGTTGTTGCAACAAATTGTTAGTCAATATATCAGTATATAACAACTTTGTTCGGTGTCTGATTACGGGGATTCGCGTTGATTGTTTCGTCACTTTGAGGGTACGTGACAGAAAAAAGGTTGAGAACCCCTGACCTAGACTCTCTTAGGGGCCACAGGGCAATTATCTGGTGGAAACGGAGCGATTCTCTAGGGGCCATTAGGTGATTCTCTGGGAACCACAAAAAGTGCCTTCACTGAGTAACATTGAAATAACTTACTTTAATTCTACTTCTACTTAGTCTTTGTTGACATTTTTCAGTATATAAAGTGGCAAACTGATTGATATATGCCTACAAATCTCATGGACCCCAAAAAATACTTTTTGCACCCTCTTGAGGGTCCATGGATCTCCTTGTCGAGAACTACTGCCCCCTGTAACTACATCAACGATATAATACCTCATTAGATTCGTCATTTTGAGACACCGGGTGGAGCTCTACAGAGTCCGTAGTTACATCAGGAGTCGGTGGTGCTGATTTTGGAATCTTGTGATGAAGGTAGCGATTTTCAAGACAGTTTCGAACTGCGCACATACAAGCTGCAGAGACATAAAAAAAAGTTGGATAAGTTACAAAACATCTCTATTGAACGCTAAACCAGAGATTCTCAAACTTTTGGTGTTATGAAGCTCGTGAATAAGTTGACTATTATTTACAAAGCCTCACAATAAAATTATAAAAATGAAAACGAGAATATCAGTCAGAGACCGAAGATTTATCGATCGAAAGTTAGGGGATCCCCTAAAACAGTGCTCTTACTCCATAGTGACACCTTGTGTCCCATCACTAATTAATTAATAACTCGCTAATTATACGACATAATTCATCCAAAGTCAATAGGCTTCTGGTCCGACATTTGATGATTGCACATGCAAAATCTGGAGCAGATTCAATCTCGCTTTGGTGAGATATCGCGTGCAACAGACAAACAGACAAATACCTATCAACATACTTACCGATTAAAATCGATAAGTAATGATGTATTAGAACTTAGAGATAATGTCATATCTGAATTACTGCCCTGCTGGCACATTTCGACAGTCCCATTGCCACATTTGTTCAAATATAATGAAATTTGGAGTCTACCAATCAAAAAGCTATAAATACCACTGGAATGATAAACAGGGGGGTAGGGGGTGCAAAAAGTTTCCGAAAGGGGTCACAAGCCATGAAAAGCTGAGAAACACTGCTATAGAGTACTGTAAAGCAGGGCTACTCAACTGGCGGACCGCGGTCCGCATCTGGACCTTTTGAGTATTGAATTCGGACCGGAACTAATTTGAATCACTAGCCCCACTTTTTAAATTTCCTTTTATAAAATGACTCCTATAGTTCTGAATATATATGAAAAGAAATATAACACCATAATGAACAAACTTGATTAGCTAATAATCATTAGTCGGACTTGGAAGTGCGTGTTTGAGGATGCCGAAATATCATTTCTGGAAAGACCGGACCCAAATAATTTAAAGTTTCGTATGCGGAACTTCGGTAAAAAGAGTTGAGTAGCTCTGCTGTAAAGGGCCAATCTACATAGAAGTGGTGACAACTGATCTAGACTTACCGGTTCGCAAGCATTGTCGTAAGATTCCTCCAGGTTGCATGTTCTTTTCTTGTTCAATCTCCGAGAAATTTAGAGTTGTAGAGAACGCGAGGACGTCCATCGCAGCTGCGAGACGATTCAACATTGACCAGGCTAGTGACATCGTAAGTCCTTGGGAGGAGTCGATCGTGTCGAGTTCGTACTAGAATAAGAAAAGATTATTCATTGAAATACAGACCGTCCACAAAATTTCGCCAGACATTATAGTAATTTTTTTGTCTTTGTTTATTTATATTCCTTATTGTATTTTTTCTTTGCTCTTAAAGCAGTGTTTCCCAGACTTTTTTTTACCCCGGAACACCTATACTCTTTATTTCGTCCCGCAAAATACCAATAAATTAGGAAGTGAAATTTGCAATAAAAAAATTGACTGATGGATCAATTTCCACAACCAGATTACCGCGTTTTCTGTAAACTTGACAATTAAATATTAGGAAGAGGGTTAACGATATTAGCGGTTTACGAAAACTCCATCATTTTTAGACTGGCCTGAGGCCTGTCTGCCTGTTTATATAGCAAGGTTTGTCCGTCTGTTTGTCGGGAGACAAAATAACGACTCAGAGGCGACAAAGTACAGCTGAGATCACCATGACAACCAAATTAGTCGCAATTTTTTAAACCTGTCCAGTGGAAAACTCCGAAGAAGCTCGCAGAATAGCAGTGTTTCGTGAAACACAGTTTGAGAACTGCTTGTCTAAATCTTGTTCAGAGAAAATTCACAGAAGGACATACCTTGTTTAGAGACTTTTTCAGAGAAACAATAGCAATTCCAATTTTATTTAGTTTTAACTTTATGAAACTTACATTAGGTGAAGTGGCTGAGGACAGTATAGGTAGGATTCCTCCGCATGCCAGAATAACATTATCAATGGTTTGTGAGACGAGATGGATCGTGTTGTGAACGAATATCACGTTTTCACTGTTGTTAACAACTTCCACTAGAGGCAGCATTGACCTGAAAAAGTGAAAATTGATATGATGCATTGAATCAGAATAGGGCTCATCAAACTGCGGTTACTTCACAAGGTGTTTTCAATTTGTCACATAAATTGTTTGAACCTTATTTGAAAAGCGACCACAAGCCATAATAGGTTGGTAACGACTGCCAGGCATATGGAACTACTCTAAGATCCATATAGATTTAATAGCAGAGGAAGGATGGGGTGTTAAACGTATTTCAATTTTTACTTTGTTGCCCCCAATGAGCCAATCCGTGGTCTTGACTTGAGGAAGCAGATGGCTCAGTTTGGAAAACCCTCTCTTATACATTGCAATACTTACTCTTTCCATGTTTGTATTTCTCTTTCAACTGTTGCGAATAGATCGTTATATAAACGTAGATGAAATGAAGACCATTTGAATTCGGGGATGCGAAACACACTGGTACGAGGCCCTGGACTGAACTGCTGCTGTGTGACTGGCTTTCCCTGCGAAAACAAAAAAATGAATTGCAACGGAAGACGGTTTACTCAAAGCAAATGTCCTGACACCTCAACTGAAAGTCACTGATGCTTTAGAGCAGTAGTGAGTTGTCCTGAGTGAAGATATGAAAGTGTAAAGTGTCTAATGAAATGGGATATTTATCCTGGGGGAGATGAATGACAAAAAGATGACCTAATCATATGGTGAACCACGGCCTCCAATCCAGTTTCATAAACAACCCTACAACGGCAAGGAATCCAGCAATATTGCCACACACAGTCATCGGGATTTGATCCTACAGGATATTCTGTGTTTCTGTAGCATATGCACCAGGTTAGGGTTAGGCCATAATTTCATTCAATTTTTCTTATTTTAATTCTGTTACTACAAGTTCGGGTACTGTCTGTGTTAGCCAAGTCAATATACCCCCTACCCATAGGTTTAAGTCCCTTTACACAACTTGATGTAAAGTAGGCGAACAAAATTAGTTACCTCCATGTTGGTACACATACTTTTTGAGCGCCGGATAATCCTAGTAATATATACAAACCTGCTGTTCGGTTTCTTGTGTTGAAGTACTTGGTCCTGCACTCTCTGTAACTGTGCTCGTGGCTTGGTCAATTGCAGATTCTTCATTTGATTTGTCCTGCTTGGTCGTTTTTTTGGGTGATTCCTCTGCAGGCTTCTGTTCACTAGATGAAGCTGTTGCATCAACCGCAGCTTCCCTGGCCAGGTCTGACGTCTTATCTTTTTCAATTTTTACCTCATTTTTATTTTCTATTGACGAGCCTTCCTCAGGTTTGGTGGCATCTTGTCCAGTTTCTGTGGCAGCATCTTCTGATTTAGTGGCATCTTGTGGAGATTCTTCAAGCTTTTCTGATTTTGTAGCACCCTCAGATTGATTATTGTCATTTTGTTTCCTGGCATCAGTTTCAGATTCAGTGGCATCTTCTGTTTTTGTGACATCGCTGTCAATTTTTGGGGCATCTTCACCATCTTTTTCTGATTCAATATCATCATCAAGTTTCTGTTCAGCTGCAACATCTATTTCTACTTCCATGGCATCGGCCTCTGATTCTGTGGCTTCTGCCTCTTGTTCGTGGTCACTGCCACCAAGATCATCTTCATTTTCTACTTTGCCATCTTCTGAAATTTGATCTTGCTCTTTTTGCTGTTCACTATCCCCAGTGGCAGCATCTTCATTTGTGTCATGTTTTTCAGATGCCATGCCATCCTTTTCGTCAGGAGTGCCATCTTTTTCTGTATCAGTGCCATAATTTTCAGAATCAGTGCCATTCTTTTTGTCATCAATGCCACCTTTTTCTGATACCATGTCATTCTTTTCATCAGTGATGTCACCATTTTCTGATGCCATGTCTTCTTTTTCATCATTGTTGCCATCATTTTCTGGTACCTTGCCACTGTCAGCATCTTCAATGCCAGGCTCAGTAGATTCAGATTGATCTGCCTCTTCCATTTGTTGAGCATTATTTTGATCTTCTGACTTGCTTTCCTTATCAGCTTGCCCTTTCTCTTCACTCTCTGGACTGTCTTCCGTAGGGGCATCTGTTTGGGCAGTCTCGAGGCTTGGTTGTTCTGGAATTTTGATGTCTTCTGTAACTGGAATAATAAAAACAAAAGTGCTCAAATATGTGCACACAGGTCAAAGGTCATAGAAAAGTGTTCTCATAAATAAAAGAAAACAGGAAAAAGCTGAATCAAATATCTAGTCACATTGGACTCAAACAAGTTGTTTGTATTTTTTCTCTAAAAGGGATATAAAGATTATGTTACTGTGTTTATATATTTTATCCTATCAGAACAAGGCTCTGCAAAGCAGCCACTATAATTTGACATTTCAAGATTGCGCTATCGTTGTATGTCTTTCACCCCCTATTGTATCTCTTCCTGCCCTTAGGGTGGCAAACATTTTGAGAATCATTCTCGCCAAAGAGCTAGAGAGTAGAGGAATTTTTGAGGACACTTTTGACTGTCCAAGATTGCGCAATCAGCCCCTCCTGAGTTTTCCGCCCTCGAGGGGGATATATTGCCCTTTAAGGTGGCGACCACTTGGAGAATCACTGGTCTAGCTATATTCCACATACCTTCAGTAATAACTGCTGCTCCGTTTCCAGACTCAGGTCTAGTTCTATCTGCAGATTGTCCAATAGATCCAGTGATTGCCGATACTGTGCCAAGCTTTTTGCTCATTTCTTCAGCGTTCTTGTATTCATTGTACATGTTTTCTAAGTAAGCTTTGTGGGCATCGAATGTCACCTGTGAAGATAATGGGAAAAAGTTCAGAATAGAGCTTCTAAGGTGAGGGTAGGAGATATAAATACTTATTAATGCAGCGTCTCTCGAATTGGGACCTTAACGGACACCACAGAGTGATTCCCTGGGCGCCATTAGCCATGTTACTAGGCAACATTCTTTCACACTACATTGAGTTGAAGTAATCTATCCCAAGTTTGTCTAATTCTTTGACTGTAATATTCAATTTTTTTACTTTTACCTCTGTTTGTATGCTTTTTATTATTAAATGCAGCACATAAAATAACTGAAAGAACCCATTGAGAACAAAACAAAATTTTTAAAAAGAGTCTTTGAAGACACTCAACTATACCACATATACTGAAGATAATGTATAATTTAGCCGCAGGTCCATAGCAGCACTCACAACCTTACCTTTGAGTGTACGATAGCAACAGTGTCAACCCAGACCCTCCAACCACCCCATTCCAACTTTATTGCATGGAAAAGCAAGATCTGGAAGAGACTGAAAACGAGTTGTTGACAAATCCTTTCATTCTGTGTTTGTGGATGAAGATAACTAGATGAAAGCATCCAATCTTGCCATACTGATTGCTGGAGGAGAGTTCTAAAGTAATAATGGGAACCGTTTTATTGCATGTGATGTGTCACATAAGAATTTACACGTACACATTTCCCATATATGTGTATTAACACATGCACACTTTTTGGGTATATTTGTGTGTGTGCGTTCAGTCATACACATGCTTTCATGTGCCCATAGGTATATACATGTATTTTGCACATTCTTCACACATAGCACATATATGGTTCACATACACATATATGGGTACAAACAGATAAATCCCCCTAAATAACTGGATGAAAGCATCCAATCTTGCCATACTGATTGTTGAAGAAGTGTTCTGAAGTGAAACGAGAGTTGTTTTATTACATGTGTCACATTAGAATTTACACATACACATTTCGCATATATGTGTATTAATACATGCACACTTTTCGGGTATATGTGTGTGTGTGTGTGCTCAGTCATACACATGCTTTCATGTGCCTATACGTAAATACATGTATTTGCACATTCTTCACACATAGCCTATGTGTGTGCACTCACATATATTTTCATTCTATATTTGTGATAAAATCTCATCAAAAACTGAACAACATTCTCTCAAGTCAACATTCTCTCTTCTCAGTCAAACACAGCCACACTCACATATTTACTGAGTTCTACTCTTAAATGTGAACTAAGACACACATAGATATACAATCTCTCACACTCACATAACATACTCTTATGAAAACACATAAAACACAAACACAGATATTTATTAACCTTCCAATATGACCTTCCTCGGTCATGAATGGTTTATTAAATATTTAGAGTAACCCTAATCCACACAGTCTACCACATACACACGCAGTCACACACACACACAGAAGAAATCACATATTTGCTAACCTCCCAATATCTCTGAGATACCCCCACAGTTCTATACACTTTCAGGTACTCCTTGTAGTATGTGCAACAAGATAGCGGACAACGGAAGGTAGTACGTGTACCAGGTTAGGCCATAATTTTAGGTACAAATACTACGAGTACGGGTGTCACTTGGCTAATCCGAAACGTAACTAAAATAACGAAAATTGGAATAAAATTATGGCTTAACCCTAACCAGATACTGTGGTACACATACTACGCTCAGATGTCCGTCATCTTGTTGCACCTACTACGGGAGACTACTTTCACACACACACAAAAACTTATTTAAGCACACACACCCAGTAACCTCCAATTTTCTCTTATCATGTGCACACACATGTACAGTCATATACACTTTCACACACAAAGAGACAGACATAAGCACACACAATCACTAATCCCCAATTATCTCTTATCATGCACATTGTACACACACATTGGTTCACTCCATAAATATATTCAGAACGCACACACATCCACTAACCTTCTATTATCCCTTATCATGCACACACAAACACACATGTTCATCCCATAAATATATTCAGAACACACATACCCCCAGTTATCCCTTATGCACACATGTGTTCATCCCATAAATATATTCAGAACACACATACCCCCAGTTATCCCTTATGAACACATGTGTTCACCCCATAAATATGTTCAAAACACATATATAAAACACACACATCCACTTACCTTCTGTTATCTCTATTATTCTTGAAAAGCCTCATCAAATCATTGAGGAACAGAATTCGCACAGTCATTGTTTCTTCGTTTTCTCGAGGAAATTGTCGAAGCAGATTCGCAATCACTTTCATCATGACTAGACAAAAATATTCATATTAACACGGCTAATATGACTTGATTTGCCTTCTAGCAATCAAGGCAATGCCGCACAATACATATATAAGGCTATATTGATAAGGTCATAGGTCATGATAGTGCTTCATACAGAGTCCCAGGGCTACGCGAGCTATTCGTTTACTTATTAAAATTCTAAATATTTTTTAAATCCAAAGCAGCAAATACTTCCGAGTCATTAAGTATGTGCTTTTGATTTACTCAGGAACATTGACGATGTTTTTTTTTTCAAAAATTCATTTTGCGGCTCTGTGAATACAGGTCAATCTCCTCCTGGACTCCATAACACCAAAAGTTTTAGAACCCTTGCTTTTGGTTGCCATAATATGACGCAAGAGCAGTATTGAGGAAACTCTAGTCATTGGCTCGATCTGGACAAAAGTCAAACAGCCAGTGAGAATTGACTCTACTTCGAACTCAGGCTCGGACGGCCTGTAACTCAACTTGTAACCCACAAGGCTTGGGGACTCACTCCTACACAGTCAAAACGGCGAAAGATTTAATGCAGGTACACCTGCAATGAACATTATTTATTCCCACCTACATGAGCATTTTTTTTAACATAAACTGTCAGATTACGACTAATGTTTAATGGAGAAAGATCTGAGTGTTAACAAGGGCCCTACTAAATGGCTTGGCAGGCCGAGTTGTGGCCCGTGAGCCGCCTGCTGCACACCCCTTGGTTAGGGACTTGTTTGAGACACTAATAAACACTCACCTGGATTCCTAATCAGTGTATTAGCTGTTGGCTCTCCGTGCGGTTTTCGTAAAACTTGAGTGCAAGGTTCTTGTACCAGCAGTTCATATAAAGCATTATATGTTGAAATACTAATCGGGTGTTCTGTGTTAGAATCGGAATGAAGCAGCAAGCGTTCTCCGATCAAAACGAATAGACTATGAGTGTTGACTAGCTCTTGCTTGCGTCTAGAATATAGAAAAATGATGTCTGTGATGTGTTTAACAAAAAATATTTTTTGCATGGAAATTGCTCATGAGCATAAACGAAATAAAGGAGACTGATGTCTGAGTAAACTCACAGGCAGAGACATGTCTAGATTGGGGCATAGCATGTTATAAGGGTGAGTTTGTAGCTTAGTTTGAAGATTTAAATCAGGGTGGTCCAAACTCAGGCCCATGGGCCACATGTGACCCGCCGCCGCATTATCTGTGGCCCGCGTCGGAATAGGAGGGTGACCAAAAAAATCGCATTTGGTGTTGTGTCGTCATAAACTTAACCAGGAAAATCTATTAACATATTGTTACATCACTAATGTCACTGAATTGACTAGTGTCATAAACCTTTTTGCGGTACACCTTTAGTATGCGTACGGAGATAGCGGACAACAGAACGTGGTATGTGTACCAGGTTAAGGTTAGGCCATAATTTTATAACAATTTTTCTTAATTCAGTTATATTACTAGTTCTGGGATTAGCTATTTGTATGTGAAATTATGGCCTGACCCCAACCTGTTACACATACTATGTTCCGGTGTCCGCCATCTTGATTCACATACAACTGGCAAACCTTTTCTGCCAAAATCTTACACTAAATGTAGATATAAAAAGACGTTTGCAGATTTTTTGGTGGTTTTTGCATGTTTTAGCTTTACAAAGGACAAATACTGACCGATGTGTTTGCACAATTAAAGTGTTTATATTGTATTGCACTGTTTACCTATTCTTGGCACTATTTGTGGCCGCGAACAATGCTAAAATAATTTTGTGGCCACCGGAGTTGACAACCCTGGACCACCCTGATTTGAAAAATAATGATATTACATATATTTCACCTACATTTGACCTATAATTTAATTATTATCATGTATAACAACATCTATAATTTGTTTTTCACACAAATTATTTTTGGAAGTTCTCTGGATATCTGTGTTAATCTTGAAGTCACTTAACTTCATTTTTCGATAAATGATCACTTAGGTCCAAATCCAGATGAGTCAAATGAGTCCACCCAACACTGCTTATGCCTTAAGCCTTTTTGGAGCAAACATACAAAAATGGTGATGAAGATACCAAAAATAACTACTCACTTGTCACTAGAATTTTGAAGAAAATATGCCAACAATTTAATGGAATGAATTCGAATCAATTCTGAGCTTGATCCAAGAAGTTTGAACACGACAGCGATGCCATCATGATTGTCGAACACGGGACAGACTGTGCTGGAATGCTCGGACATCAACGCGACAAGGAGTTGGAGAACGTCGAGATTGTTTTCATCCTGTGATTTTGTAACTATTATTTAAAAAATGGTTTTTGAAAGCCAATGAGCCAGGCTGTCAGCCCTTGCTGTATTATTCACTCATTAGATTTTGTTAGTGCTGAGGATTGTAAGTCACACATTAGAGTCGCTGCGAGTAATGGGTTATCAGAGTCGCTACTGTTTTGAGCAGGGCTGTTTCCCACCAGTTAATTTCTGTTATGATCCGTTGGGAAAATTTACAATAAGCTTTGGATTCCTGGCTTCTTGGCTTTGACCCCCAACTCTTGGTTGAAAAACATTTAGGCTCTGAAAATTTTTGAACATGAGAGCGATTTCAGCGACACAGGACTAACTGTGTTGGAATACTAGACATCAACACAACGAGAAGTTGTAGAACTTCAAGATTGTTTTCATCCTTTGATTTGAAATGTGAGATTCATGACAAAATTAAATTTGAAACAAAAATTTATCAAGTCAAGACGATTCGCTACTGCTTTGGGTCAAAGGTGGGGTCACAGGTTAACTATTATTTACTCGTTATATTTTGTTACTGCTTAAGAGTCACAGCGTAATTCCGGTCGCTGCGAGTATTGGGTTATCAGAGTCGCTACTGTTTCAAGCCACAATTTAATTCCCAGGTTAACTATTCTAGTCGAACATAATATGCTCCGGATTGATGTTTAACTACGAATTCGTGCAAGTACCAAAACTTTCTTCCCATAAGAAACAATGGTATTTATTGTGTGTAGTATCAAAAAAGGTTTGAAACCACTGGCTAAACACTACTTGTTCAAAGAAATAACAAATCGGTCCATACCTCATTCATAGTAATAAGGTAACTCATGATTGCTTGCAGTTCATCGTCAAGTAGTCCACTAGAGCGTGTGACGAGTTGCTTCAAGAAAAGAAGAATGAACGCACGAAGAGAGAGGATTTCGTCTTTAGATGGCCGAGGGCCGTCTGAAATTGATTAAGAAAAGTTTTTATATTTTTGTCTTAGCTCGACAGAGAGAACACTGAGCAATATAATTGGCGAGCTAACCTACTGGTGGATAAAGTATTAACATTAAACATATTAGTATCGGAGGTTAAAGGTCTCCGGTTTAAATCACATGCACTCATCAACTGGTAGTTAAGGAACTGCTATTCCTGGGAATTCTTTGCAACAGTACCAAATTGTTTCTGGTTCTGCCTCCCCAGTTTATTACCCCAACATATTTAGACCACTGACGTCACAAATCCTCACGATTCAGAGCCTTGCTAAAAGCAGAGATCTAATACGATCATAACATGGGATGACATTTTTTTCAAATGCTTATCAACATTTAATTCCAATTTCAAAAATTGGTAAAAACTTCATTATGATGGATGAAATTAGGCTAAATCTATTAAAATCGACCAAAAGCTATTTTTCGTGCAGTATACCTGATCAAGAAAGCCACCATGAATTGGAAGGATATTTTTCACGAATACATGTTTGAAAAGTACCTCGTCTTCTGGTTGAGGAAAGCACGGCTGGATAGCAGCTAAACCTGGGGTCCCAAGCCAAGTTAAGCATTGCTTCATCAATACTATAAATTGAACAGCTTAAAAATCTTACCCTTTGGTGTAACCCCTGATCTGTCCTGGGGGTAGGACCATCCAGAAGTAATGTTTCAGTGAATGCTTGAAATTTTCAAGACAGCTTGGAGACTGGGAAGGGGGGGGGGGGGGGGGGATTACCCCTCAGCAAAAGTATTTCATGAAATTTCACCCTGGCTCTTTGGCAGAACCTCTGGGGAGGGGTATTTACCCCTCAGCAACTATATTTTATAAAATCTTACCCAGGCCTTTCGGCGTGACCCCTGATCTGTCCTGTGGATTGGTCACCCAGTAGTAATGTTTCAATGAATGCATTAGGATCAAGACAGTACTGACTCTACGAACTGTCGTCTGCATTGTACTTGAAGCAATAAACTCAGTGGAAAGATAGGTGTAAAGTGAGAGTTGTACCTGTCAATGCAAAAGTTGAGATGTTAGTGCAGCGCCCCACAAGAGGGCCGTTTTCGAAACGAGAGTTTTTGGGGGGCATGAAGCTAATAAAAAATTAAATTATTTGTTAGATTTGATTTTGCCGGCTATATTTTGGATATTCCCATTTCGGTGCTCCCGAAGTATGCGAACCAAGATGGCGGACATTGGAACGTAACATGGGTAACAGGTTAGGGTTGGGCGATAATTTTTTTCCAATTTTCCTTATTTTAATCCTATTATCAGTTCGAAGACTAGCCAAAAGCCTCCCGTAGTATTTATACCTAAAATTATGGCCTAACCCTAACCTAGTACACATATTACATTCCGATGTCCGCCATCTTGGTTCGCATACTTCGGGAGCCCCCCCATTTCTTTATTTTGGAAATTTACGTTCCATACCCATACTTTCAACATGTTTTTTTAATAAAAAATACTTTAACTTAACCATTTATTATTATTCATAGCTTATTGATGGCTAGTTATTTATGAGGTTTGGTGCAAGACTTGACAAATTGTGTTAGTGTTCTCACAATTTTGCTCATGAGAACCACTGGTCGATCAGGCACTTGGCACCGTGGTATAGTGGTTAAAAGTGTCAGACTTAGCTATGATTGGAAGGGCCGATTAAAATATCATGCACACCACCTCAGCCAGAGTGTAATGGGTGAACAGTAGAACCGGGCATTTTCGAATACCTGATGATTTCAGAATCGAATCGAATATTTTTTTTGAATCGAATCTCTAATACTTGAGGGGAGTCAATGGGAGATATGTAATTGTATGTACCTTTTTTATTGTAATTGGTCCTGTTAACACATGGATTACTGAAAACATAAAATACATCACTCAGACAGATCGCTGAGCGTTCACACACAATAAAAAAAAGTTTTCATCAATAAATCACTACAGAAAATAGTTATATGTCATAATTCTATTAAAAAAATATGACTTCAATAAGAAAAAAATGGGAATTCACTTTGACTATTGGCGAGAAGAAAGAACAAGATGGCGGCGATTCAAATAATTAACTATTCGATTCGAAGTGCCGAGTCAGGACCAATCCCAAATTAGATTAGCCTTTATTAACCATAGTAGGCTCTTATCTAAAAAATGGCTGCTAGAGTAGAGCCTTGTTCCAAGCAAAATAACAGTGTTGTGATTGTAAAGATGGTCCTAACCAATGGTCGCTCTAATTTTTTGTAGTGTGTGTGCGCAGAAATTTTGGTGTGGAAATGACTGATAATTGTGCAAAAACCAATGAAGAAATTTTGGCGTTCTAACCGGGTAATGGGTGGGCCAACAACAAACTTTCTCAACCTGCTAACCGAGAATATTGTTACATTACATCGAAATACGTCTATGCGCAATAAATCTATGCGTGTGCGCAGCCTCTGAAAGCTGTGTGCGCGAGCACACGCGCACACTTTAAAGGGAACACTGGTCCTAACCCTTACCATGTGCCCATGTGCCAATCAAAAACCCTAATTCTAAAATTTTCTTAAAAATACAATACTCACCTTAGGATCAGTATGGATCCACAGCGCTGGATTGAAAAAAATATGATCACAAAATTGTCTCAATAATGGCACGTTGTTCTGTAATGTATCCAAGTATTTTGAGATTGCCAAGAGGATCTCTAACACGTCCACTGAAAGAAAAATAATGAGTATAATATTAAAATTTTTGTTTTCGACACTCAATCACTTTTTGCGCTATGAACAAGATACTGTACACAGGCAGCCACTGATATCTAACGATAGGTGGGGTGGGGGGGGGGGGGCTTTCAAGCATTTAAAGAGGTGCAGCGTTTATTCACGACATTCGCCCTGAACAAGGGAGCAAACAAGAGGCCACCAATAAAATTAGTATTATGTAGAAAGAGGATTCAATACTTTCAAAAAAGTTTCAATTATGTGTTTTCAAATTTTTACTCATGGAATTTGAACCTGACAGTTTAACATGCCAACATAGTCAGCGATTAGGCCAGCATTCCCTTATATATTGTTTAAAAATGTTGTAAGAATGTGGAAAAGCAACAATGCGTTTGAATGTAAAATTAGAACAAATTAGGATGCCATTCCCGGTGACCGTACATTTGAACCCACGTACATTTGAACCCATGTGTATATCCAGGGGTTCAATCTATATGCGGGTGCTAAAACCCATGGGTTAGGGTTAGTATGGGTTCAAATATCCGTAGAACAAAAAAAAATTTCTATATGTGCAATAGTATGCAGGTGCACTTGTCGTTGGTTCAAATGTACGTGGGTTCAAATGTAAAGAAACTGCCATCCCTTGGTGCATAGGTTTTCAAAGTGCTCCATACTGAGCTTCAGGGCTTAGTGAGAAACTTAGGGGCTCCGCGAGGTATTCGTTCGCTTATTAAAATACGGACTTGGCTAATTTTGTAACTGTCCAAAGAAGCAATAACGGCATTAATAAAAATTAACAACGGTAGCGTCGAAAGGTTACCGCCTTGTTTTAATTAAAGTGTTCTTTTTGTTTCTTTTTTTTATAAATTTATGGTGGAATCTGTAAATAATAGTCATCCTCTTCACAGGCTCCATAACACTAAAAGTTTGAGAAACCCTGTTGTTCTCATTTTTACATGCTGTCCAGGTTATTGTCATCATGGGATAACTGCGCTCTAATCCTATTTCCCACTCTTCAACTCAAGGTGGGCAAATTACAGCCCACGGGCCGGGTTCGGCCCACTGAAGCGTTCCATCCGGCCCACTTGTTACTGCGGAAATTATGACTATAGTTTTCACGGATATAAATTTGGATAAAATAACAAAACCGCTAAAGTTAAAGCTGAGAATATCGGTCAGAGACCGAGGACTTATCGATCAAAAGTTAGGGGATCCCATTAAACAGCGCTCTTACTCCATAGTGACACCTTGTGTCCCATCACTAATTTTTTAATAACTCGCTAATTATACGACCTAATTCGCCCAAAATCAATAGACTTCTGTTCCGAGATATGATGAATGCACATGCAAAATTTGGAGCAGATTCAACCTCGTTTTCGTGAGATATCGCGTGCATCTAACAGACAGACAGACGGACAAATACCTATCAACATACTTACCGATTAAAATCGATAAGTAACAAGTTGAATATTTCAAGTTTAAATCCGATGTCTATTACCACACCCAGAGTATAATAAATTGAGTAGACATTGAGGAAACAGAAAGATTCTGGTCGAAAACGTTGAAAAACATGAGCATGGACATACTTGTAATATGTTGTTTACTGGCTTTTTCAAGAAAATATCCGATGACCAAGAATCCTTTTCCTTGCAGGATCTGTTGCTGAGTTTTGAAAGATCCTTTCATGAGTTGGAGAATGAATTTCAATATTGTAAGGCTGAAAAATAAAAAACGATTATGGGGAGTAGCCAGAAATTTTCAAAGGGGGGGGTTCTGAAAATTTTTTTTTGCGCCAAGTTAGATCGAAACTGCTAGCGGGTCCAATCGCATTTTAAGCATTCTATGATACAGACAAATGATTTTATTTTTCTTACATTTCGAGGGGGGGGGGGTGTTTCGAACCGCAAAACCACCCCCTGGCTACGCCACTGAATTCAGGGCATGGTGTGATGGTGGAAGGATTGTTCCGTGATTAATTCTATAAATCCCAAGTCGTTAGCCATGTAAGTCAGTTCAAGCTGACTCGACTGGGTCATTTAGGTGATTGGAGCCATATCAAGTTTTTGATAAATGGTGAATTGATTCTAACTCAAGTCCAGTTAATGACAAAGACGATATGGAACTCCCTTATGATGAATTTGAGTATTGTCAGACCGGGATATTGAAGAGAATAAAAAACAAAGAGATCAATGCTCAAAAATATGGACACAAAAGTAAAATGAATAACAGCAAAATTTCAGCCCTGGTAAATGATCTGTGTGAGATGTCAAACAACAGCTTGTGCCAGATGTCATATATATACATATATATCCTTACTTCTAAGGTTTGTCCTTACTTTTGGCTTATTTTTAGCTTGCGTCCTTATTTTTGGCTTGCGTGTTCTTATTTTGTCTTATTTGGACTTCATAATAGAAGCCTTGTGTCGTTTGTCTTATCGCTAAAGCTTAATTGTGGCATCATAAAAGAAACACAATCTTATTTGAAACACAAAAAAGCAAGGCATAATTAGGCATGAAGCATTGTTAGTGTGTCAATCCTTAGGTTTTGTCGTGGTGGTGATTATTTTAGCCTAAATTTAAAAATGAGCAAACGTAAGAACGTTTTCCGAACGAGTACGGGATAGAATTCAAAGTTAAACAAAACTTGAAGGTAAGTGCTTCACACACTCTGACGTCTGTAATTGTGACTTTAACCTGGAGCCCATAGGAAAGCCAGCTATTTCTGCTCACAATGCAGAAATTTTTCCAGTCGTCCTTATTTTTGGTTCCAGATCGATGGAACCCCTGTATATATAAGTACCCATGAATAATAAATAAACAGCAAAATCTGGCATGCTATATCAGGCCTAACATGCTTATGCCGTCTTACAAGCCTTCCTCTCTCCCCTAATATCTCACACACAAAAAAAACTCACCAAACAGTGTCATCAATATCACCGTCAGGTTGTTTATAGTTGAGTTGTGAGAGCAACGGGTAAAGAACATCGATTCCACCCACAGAATGAAGAGCGCAGTGAATTGAGTGAGTGACCACAGCTTTTACTCCCTGGAATTTGAATATCAGAGATTAGTGCATGAAGTTAAAGAATATTCAAAATTAACACCAACCCCCATCGAAAAATATTTTGTTGCTGGAACGTGTGATGTTTCTTGTATAGTAACAATACGGTTACCAAATAATAATGTCATCAAACTAACTCAAATTTTGCAACCTCCCAAAATGCAATTTTGAATTTCTTGGACATAGGTGAACAATTTATATTAATGATTTTATCATTTAAGTAAAAATTACACAAAATATTGAAGGCTATTGAGAACAGGCTTTTTGTGTCATATTATAATGGAATCCATCAGGATTGGGTATCTGTGCAATCTTCAACTCGGTCTCAACACTGAGATTTTTCGAAACCCTGATTTCTGAGACCTCTAGATTTTGTGACCAGTATATTAGGGAAGGCATGTGATTTCCTGTTATACCATGCACATATGTTACCACAAGATCGAAGCAACAGTTTTCATTGTACAATGGAGACAGATTCGAGGTTTGACTTCAATTTCACCATTGAAAGTATGAAATTATGATTCCTGGCAATTCAGAATTTTGGTTTTGAAATATGACTCAGGTTCCATTTCCCATGAAAAATATCAAACTCAGATACAGCCACAGTGATAACCCCACTTCTCTTTGGTTACAGCCAGTTTTGGTTTTTTGGTTTTGGTCTACACCCATCAAATCACAGTATACCTATATTTCTCCAGTATAAACATAAAATCCTCTCCTATGCATTTCAAGTACAGTATAACAGAAACCAATAACTTACATGCAGCATCAAAGCATGAGGACTATGGACAAACCATCTATGAGCAACACCATCTTTATTCGGAGGTCTCGGAGACGATTCGAGACAAAGTTGTCCGTCAGTTGCTTTCGGGTTATAAGCCATCATTAAATGTTCGCTTAGTTTACTGTCTTCGTAAAGTACTTTTCTATGGTGGTTCGCAAGCAGGCGATCGCTTTCAGCAGGGAACTTGAATTGATTCTGTAAGAAGAAAAAAATATATAATCAGGGATGGCCAATACCTGATAGTTCACTATTTCGAATACATTCGAAATTATCATTTTCGAAAATGAAATTTCGAATACATTCGAAAATAAAATTAAATAAAAGAAGCTTATCTATATTGTATGGAGGAATTTGCATGACAATAAGTTTCGACGCACGCTGGCAGAGAATATAAACAATCAAACTGCCGATTCCATTTTATCGTCATTCAGATACATGACAAAGCACAATAATTCATTTGAAGATTCCCGCGAAAACGAAGCATCGTGTATACGCCGAAAAGTGGCTATCATTTAAAATTATTCGAAAATCAGCCGAAGAGGTATTCGAATACTTTGATCCATTTTGGACAACCCTGCATATAATATGCTGGACTTCACAGGTTCAAAACCTATGAGAGACAACTATATACAAAAGGATTGCTGGACTTCTAGTCGCCGTAGCGCGGTACTTTCAATGGTTTGCAAGTAGGCGATCGCTTTCTGTCGGGAATTTAAATTGATTATGTGTAAGTAACAAAAAATAAATCTATTATAAAATGCTGAAACAAATAACTGGCTAACTAGTCCCATGTCCTCCATTGGTTGGTAACCGGACGAAAGGCCATGGTTTGTCATATCATTAATTTATCATAAAAAATGTCCGTATAAACTAGGTATTGCTGATATGTGTGTGTGTGTCCAAGTCTACTTATCAGTGCTTGAACCAGGCACCAGGGTGTAACAAATTGGATAGACAAAGCTAAAGCGGAATCCGGGCTTTTCAAAACATAGCAGCTTCTTATATGCAGTTGCTACTTATATAGATCATTGTTAGAAGCAGAAAACTTATTGTAAAAAAACTATTTTTTCAAGACTTTCAAGAAACGTACAGTATGTTGCTGGAACATTCTAGTTTGAACTTTCCAAATATATTTATCAGAGACTGAAAAGTGAAAGTATAGGTGAAGGATAATTTTTATGTTTAATGAATCAGAAATTACATGCATGGGTGGAGATAATTGAGAAAAGCTGAATGGTGTTTCAGCAGGCGAAAACTATCAAGCCACTGAGCAGACAAGCGGTTCAAGAGTCCAACAATCCTCTCGCACATAATTAACCCAGCATGAGATTCAAACCTGCGAAACCACATAGGGTAACCAGAGGTGCTGTGGCGAGCCTATACACTTTATAATTCTAACCTTTATACACTTTATAGTCCTAACCTTATAATCGGGGCCGAGTTGATAAATGGCGTAGACTTGTGATGGATTGAGAGCTTCACTGAAGACATACACAGCAGCCATTTTCCCACTAAATACTCGGAGATCGTCGCCAGTTGTTTCCGCCGATCCGAGAAAACATTTGTCGAATTGCTGCAAAAAGAATAACGAGTTGTTAATATGATTAATTATGTTTACATAAGAATGCTTGAATAAAGGTTTTGGGACCACGACAGTAGTTAAGGGATTAGGATTTTCACATTTATCTTGAGGAAGAGGAGAGGTGATAATGTGGATCAATCCTATGACGAACCAATGCCGTTTACGATTGAGCCCAAGATTGTGTTGTCCACCAAATGTCGAAGTACTTGACAGCAGATGAAAATGTGTTTCGATTAGGATTTAAATTAGAATCTGAATTGAAAATATAAAATACCAATAAAACATCAATAGGCATATTTACAAACCTTGACACACCAGTTTAGCGATTGACACCAAACAGCAGTTAATAAAAAAAAACAAATATTTGTTCCTATTTTCTTAAAAAAAAACTTTTAAGTTTCACATTTTTGTGGTAAGTGCATCTTCAAGTACATCAACAAAATTTTTTCTCCCAAAATATGTGTACCAAGATGGTGGACACTGGAATGTAGTATGTGTAAAACGTACTATTATAAGTTCGGGGACTAGCCAAGTGACTCCCGTAGAATTTGCACCTGTGATTATGGCCTGACCCTGACCTGGTACACATACTATGTTCAGGTGTCCGCCATCTTGGTTCACATTTTTGGGAGTACCAAAATTTTATTATTTAGCGTATACTAACCTCATTTGCCCCGACACACCAGTTCATCTCAGCCGTTGACACCAATTGCCCGTTTGCATAACATTTCACTTCGCTAGTTCTCCACCGATTGTAAATGTGAACAATGGTCACCATATGCCACTGGAATGGATGTAGAGATTTGAAAATCGATCTTTGCTCGTGTGACTTATATTTGACAATTCTATATCTGATATGCATTGGTATGCCTGACATGGGCAAACTATAGCTCGTTGGGGAATTCAATCTGGGCCGCCTGATGCTGCTACAACCAAACTAAAACCAAATTTTGATGTCTCAGCTAAAAAATGGCCCAAAAAAGTTGTCGAGATTGCGATTGAATTTAATTTTCGCACAGGGCTTTGTTTTCTACTCTTGCTTTTGTAACACTGTAAATAAAATTCTGTTCATAAACGTAACTTTTAATGTCACACCTACATGGCCCGCCAGTCTAGGTGGGCAGAATTTTTAGCCCCAAAAAATCCTGCCCATCCATGGTATATGCTATTTATAATAACCTTGTTATGCTCTATTGGATGTCGGATTTACAAGAAGATACTCAAGTTAGTAACCTTTAAAATACCACTATATCAGACTTCACAACATATAAATGGGCAACCAGATACTGACCTTGTTAGGCTTGAACTCATACTTCACGCAATGTTGGAATCCTTTATCTTTTGCCTTGAGGAAAGTCACAATCAAACAGTTCCCAACAAAATGTCCAGAATAACCAAGGCCTTTGGAATTTCGAAAGCTAAAAAGTGAGTGAATAAAAGTGTTAAAAAAATGTTGAGAACAGGTGATTTTTCATAGCAGTTTTTTTATCACAATCCTAGGGTATCAGGGCGGGGGGCAGGGGGTGGTGTCAGAATTTGACATGCTTAATTGGAGTCATATTCGTTGTCGAACTCTGGTGAGAGTCGAAATCGATCGCAGTGATCGGCAACCTGCGGCTTTATGTTCTCGGAGCTCAGACTTCAGCGATTATTGTTAAAAGCAGTGGGGATTCAATGAAAGTCGATTACTACTCAATAATTACACATCACAGCAGGTATAAGTTAAGAGCGGTAACTTTTTCTTTTCATTATCCAAGTTCTTTTTATTTCGCCGTAAACTGAATAATTGCATCATTCGTAATGTATTTGGATTTTTTTTAGTAAGAACTAGAATATTGCATTGTAATTGGTGTTTCAAGAGTTTTTATTGTCACTGAGTAGATGTGGTGGCTCCGAGCAGGTTTGGGTTTGACAGAAATGATGCCAAATGGCTCTTTCAATGCTAAAGGTTGTCGACTCGTGCCCTACAGCCTATAGTTGGAATTCAGATTGTCAATGGTGCATATTAAAGTTTTTATATTAACATTTTTGAAGAAACCTAAACAAAATTGAAATTTAATAAGAATTTCTAACATTCTATCAAAGAAGAAGACATGCATATGACAAAGCATTGGTTATTAGAATTCGATTTTCTCCGAAGTTTGGCGCTGTTATTTTTTTCCAACTCCATGTCAGAATTGAATTTTTTTAAATCAAGAGTTGGAAGTTAAAACTTTTTCAACCTGAAGTCAAAAGTCCATAGTAAATTTTTCCCAGAGGCTACAACCCTGCTTGTAGCAACACAACAATCTAGTTAGGCTTGACAGAAAATCCCTCTGAGCCATTAAAATCTTGAAATGTAGTAAAAATCAATCAAAATAAGCAATAAACCCAATTCACAGGGGAGAATCAATATCAATTCGATTAAGTATTTTATGTCTTGGCTTCGAAGGCAATGTTTACGACAACAGAATATAGAACTGTGACTGTGAGTTTATAAAACACAATATTATCAACTTCATATCGGTATATGCTGAAGCTGAGCTCCAGCTTAGGCTCTATAGCAGGGGTGACGTAAAAAGTTACATTTTATTAATGATATTTAAAAGCAAAAGCGGAAAACAATAAGCCTCGTGCCAAAACTAAATTTAATCGCGATCTCAACAAATTCCTCGAACACTTTTTTAGCTAAAACATCAAAATTTAGCTTTAGTTTGATTGGGGCATCAGGTGGGCCAGATTGAATTATACAACAGGCCAGATTTGGCCCATGGGACGCAGTTTGCCCATGTCAGCTAAATAACTATTATGGATTTTGGTGTGAACACTACCATGAAACATAGCCTAAAAGCAGTTTCACGGAAGCGGGACTATGATACCAGGGTTTCCAAATTGCACTTCAAAATATGCAAATTTAACTCGGACTTTCATATTAATGACGAGAGCATCGACGTTTTCAATATGGAAAAGGAATTCCTTCCCAGGAAAAAGATACAGTCTCAGTCACTCTAGTCCAAGGGTGGGCAGTTTTTTTTTACCAGGGGCCAATCAGACTCGCGATGGGACCATATGTAAGTGTGATGTGAAGTTACATTTTATAAACAATATATTTAGTGTTAAAAAACCAAAAGTAGAAAACAATAAGTTTCATGATAAAACTAAACTTAATCGAGATCTTGACAAATTTTTTGAGCTAATTTTTAGCTAAAGCATCAAAATTTGTTCTAATATGGAGTGACAGCATCAGATGGGCCAGATTGAATTACCCAACGGGCCGGATTCGGCCCACGGGCCATAATTTACCTATGTCAGCTCTAGTCACTTTGAGAATTCAATTACATTTGAGTCAATAACTCAACAACTCAACACACAAAAATTAGAAATCGAAAATTTTGAAACAATTCAAGCACTTACCAATATAAATATGGTTTATTGATGTCCACACGACCGGTTGTAGCCGGTTCAATCTGGAACCAGGTGCTGAAAGTGAATCCGGTTGAATGTGGCCAAGCTTTCAATGGTGGCAAAGCAATAGCGGCATCTTTGATACCAGGAAACATGAAAAAACAGTCAGGACCATGCCGTTCTGGAGTTTGTTGTAATATTCTTAGAAGTTGAACTGCTCTTGCGGGCTAGGGAATGAAAATGAAACATTGTTAGATTGATGTTATATTTTTATTCTGCATTCTGGTACACTGGCCTCAGAGTAGCGTTTCCCAAACTGTTCTGGCGGAACACTGCTGTTCTGCAGAACAGGAAACGAAATTGGGAAAAAATCGGTCGCCATAGCAATTTCGGACGTACTTCGGTGACTCTGTGTCCTAAATTTTAGGCGGTCAGGCCTCGTGCCAGTCTTGAAAGTATGGCGTCTTCGTTAACCGTTCATTTTTAGGCGACATAAAAAAGTGTAAATGTACCAGGGCAAAAAAAAGGTTTGAAAAACGCTTGGTTAGAGGCTAGAGCAATGGTTTATAACTAGGGTTCTGATAATTAATATTTCAAGTAATTTGAACATTTTCTTCAAACCTTAACCTCAAAAAATTCATCCTATATTTTACTACTAAACAATTTTTGATGCTCATTTTGAGTGTTTTCCCATGTTTTCCATCTACAAAATTGAATACATCTTAATAATCATTTTATTCAACCACCTGCCAATTAAAAATTCTAATACCTAATTTTATTCTTTCTATCACACACTAGAGGTCTCAGGGTCATAGCCAGGGTTTTTAACAAAACGCTATCGCATACGTTATTAGCGACTTTTTTACTGTTCCAAATATTTCGAAAGGAGGGAATAGGTTCCGACCCCCAACCCTTCTGCCTACGACTCTGAGAGGTCTACATTTTCCTGTCATACCAATTTAATATTAAGTTAACACTTAGTGGGCGCTCGAAGCAGAAAACCATGAAAAAATACTCACCCAAGTATTATTTTCTCCTCTCAACATACTCAACAGTAATTTGAGCTCTTTCACTGTGATTGAGTAGCTTGTCATTAGACTCAGCATGTCGATGAGGAGTTCTGTGAGAAGAAGGAAAAATTGAAAATGAGTGACTGTAGTGTTTGAGATAGAGAAGATTTCAAAATAGGTGTGATGGACAACATTAAAATCAGTTGCTCTCAAACGATAGGGCGCAACCCACAAGGGGGTGTAAAATATTTTTCAAAACAAGGTCACATGCGATATCAGAAATAAAGGTAATTGAGCTCTGGGATAAATTAAGGGGAGCCACTGAAGTATTATTATGGAAAAATGTAAAGCAAATTTGGCTGTGTTTAACAGAGGAGTTCAGGAATTCAAAATATACGAAATTATAAAATGGACTGTCAACATGGTGAATGTAAGTGTATTTTGGGTGCTCCAGAAGTGTGTGTACCAATATGGAGGTAACTAATCTTGTTCGCATTCTTTACATCAAATTGTGTAAAGGGACAGAAACCTATAGGCAGGGGGTATATTCACATGACTAACACAGACAGTTCCCAACTCGTAATAAAACTAAAATAAGGAAAATTGGAATAAAATTATGGCCTAATCCTAACCTGGTACACATACTACTGAGTACCAAATACAGAATATATTTGTTTTTCATTTTAAAAAAATGATTTTGAGACGTTAATAAATCAGTGAGCTATTTATACACGAACAGCCAACGTTATTAAAAACACCCGGAACACAGGTGAACTCTATTTACATAAGGAAATACCCAAATAGATTGGTAATATTATACACGTGGCATACATACTAGTGACTCCGATAATATTAATCAAACAAGTACAGTGCTTGAAATTAAATATTTACAGTGGTTATTCATTAGTAGTCATATTTGCGGTCATGAATCATACTGCAGAGCTTGAAATTAAATCATTAAATATTGTGATATTCTCAGTAGAATAGCATTTTTCAAGATATTACAGGTCATATGAATATATATCAAATATACAGACCCAAAACAAAAACATACATAACCCAGATTATTTGTAACATACTCTTGGGAGAAAATAACTTTTGTGCAACGCCTCGTAGACTACTGAAACTTTTGGGTAAAATCATAAGAAATTTATGAGTTCTGTTTTTCGGGATCATCTTGTACAAGTACTGTATATATGTAATTGCATTTATTTTTTATTTTCATTTTTCAAAGAAATTTTCTCAAAGATAGGTCATGTGCACTCACACAGAAATGAAGCAGGTCAATCTCTGAGCAAAGTTATTGGCGGCTTATAAAGTGCCAAGAGCAAAGTAGACTATAATCAATTATAAGGTTGTCCACAAATATGATTTACAATACTATAAAATAAACAGTAATATTGGTTAAACTATCCCAAAAACAATTTCACAAGAGAGCACAATTCCTCCCAGAAAAAAAATTTTTCCCAGTGGTTAACTAAACAATATTGGAAAACTATGCCGGATACAGGGTACATTTTCCTCTCCAAAAACAACAAAATTTTTCTCTGGAGACAAAACCTCCCAATTGAAAAATGCTGTCATAGACAAAATATTCTTCACCTGATATCATATCATCTGCATCTTTTAGTATAATAAGAAGGCTTTGTAATAATCCTGCTTCCTTGCATGCATGTAGATTTCGAGTACTTTTGCGGCAGATTCCTTTGAATTTACTCCAAATTTCAGCCTAGAAAAGACAATATGTGTGTTTGAATCTAATTTTCGTTTTATATGATGGTATGTGAGGAGTCACTTACAAAACAGTTAGAAATAGGGATGCATAATATGGTCCCAATCAGAGGTGAGATCGGGACCAAAAATTCCAGCCTGACCCGCCCTGAGCCCGTGGGTATTAAACCCGACCCGAGCCCGACTAATTAACTGAATTTGCAGGCCCGAGCCCGAAGCAAACACTAAGTTTCATATTTTATTTAGGAGTTCATTGAATTATCATTGCAAGAGTTTAGTACAGTACTTGTCATGTTGATGAGGCTGTTTTTTTTGCAGACCACGGTCTCGCGTTGCCAAAACGCCTCATTGAAAAGAAAAAGTCAGCGATGGAGAAGCCTGACCCGACCCAATTGTAATAATTGACATTTCAGGCCCAACCCGGCCCGTGTTCGGGTCTGTCGAGCTCGGCCTTCAGATCTTAGCTCTAGTCCCAATCGTCACACAAATGGCCTCCTCCTTCGAGGATTATTGGTGAGGAATAGGGATGTATATGTGGTCCCAATTGTCATTTGAACGTCTGCCCTGTGGACAGCCCTATAAATAACAGGTTAGGAATAGAGATGGATATATAAATGTGATTTCAATCATCATTTGAACGACTGCCCTGTCACAGACATTTGGGCTGCCATAACAGACAACACACTAGGAATAGGGAAGAATATTAGGGTCCTAATGGCATCCTATGTGGAAGGTTATTGGGCTGCATATAGATAGCAGGGGGAATAGGGATGGATTGTTGGGATGGATGGATATGATCACAAACATCAATAGAATGGCCTCTTATGTAATAGGATTATTGCGCTGTGATATAGACAGCATGTTAGGAATAGGGATGGGTATATGGTGCCAACAACTTTTGAATGGCCTCCCACATAAACCAACAGAAGTTGGGGTTAAACAATATACAGCATAATAGGAAATTGACATTTTTAAGAAGACAAATTAGAATGTACTTCAGAAAGGTGCATAGGGATCTAGAAGCCGAGATACATTTGAAAATACAATACTCCCTATCATAAAGACTTTTTGAATAATCTCCATTTAAAATCCTTTGGGCAGGCCTACCCATTTATAAATCCAATATTCTGATTCTTGGTTAAAACTTTAATTATAGAATATCACTGGCATAGAGTACAAGCCATCAACAAATTTGTCCAGTAGGCTATTAAGTCTTAATTAATAGAGACCCCCTTCAAGTGAAAAACGAGAACAGCATAAAATTTACATCATGTTACCTGACATTGTAAAGTGCATGATTCCAGTAAATCCACCATGTACATCACACATTCAGAATCTTTAATAATGAAGTTCGTTTCAAGGTCAAACTCTCCTCCAACAAGCTGAAAAAAAAAATGGATTAATATTATTTTGAGCCGTCGATTGGGTTCTGTGGAACTAACTACTTATGTTCATTTATCTGCTCCGCGGTATAGCGCATTGTGTTAAGCGTTATAAATACGGTCCGTGGGTTATTTAGGTGCGAGAGGATTGCTAGACTCCTCGCAGTCGCAGGGTGGTTAACATAACCGCTTCCTCCACCATCAAGTCCATGCATCTGAAACAAATAACTGGCTAACTAATCTCATTCCCGACAAGGACTGGTAACCAGACGAGAGGCAGTGGTTCACCATATGATTAAGCCGTCTTATCGGCCTTCTTCTCCCCGGAATAAATATATAAATCCTATCCTATCCTAAAGAAAAGAGTGAAAGCACTCTAAATGATTAGAGTCTTGACACTCACTGGCAAAAATATATTTCTGCAACGTTTCTCTGACTTGACAGCAGAAATATTTTATGCTATTGAGTGGGTTTCTGTGGGAATAACATCTTGCCATATAAATTTTGATATGAGCTGAGTTTAAAACTCAAATAAAAAAAAAGTTGCCCACCTAGGATGTCGGGGCTCATACGCGCATAACTCTGATCTATCATTTGATGTGATAGGTGCATATGGCTTATAATCAAATTTTCATGAATTCACAGTTTATGGCTGTTTTTAGGGAATCAATATTATGCAAGATTGGCTCATATGCAAAGAGATTTTTATATGCTATTGCGTATGCATATATTATATTAGAACAAGCAAAAAATACGAACCTTCCATAAAATGGAAAACTTTCAACTGAATTATTGGTATTACTAAAATAAAATAAAAAATTTTGGAATTTGGAATTTTTCAAACAGTTAAAATAAATTTAGAATGAAATTTTCAAAAATTAAGAATTTACTTTTTCGAATATTCAATTTGTTTTGAGCATCTTTGGCCATCCCTTGGCTACACATATTCCACACAAAACCGCTCAACAATTTCTCTCCAAACATATAGAATAGTTAATACACACATTAAGTTTGGGACACACATAATCTGAGTAAAATGCCAAGTAATTGAACAATTTGCTCAAGCAATTTAGACAGGAAATGAAGCGTGTGAATTATTTATGCAACTTCCAAGCAGTCGCCTTTGTTTAACACTTGAACCAATTCAACTTCAAGGCTTAAGAATTGATCATTGGACTGCAGTGTAAAGCCTTAATTATTAAGTAAAAATCAAAGAAGGGCAAATAAAACTAATTTAAAAGATACTTATAGACTGAATACTTCTCTTATTAAAATACATTTAAGAATATCCAGAATATAATATTTGTGATTTTGTCTTGACCATCACGTCTTATTAAATTTGACGGATTGAAATTTGATAATTAATAGGATGCTGCATATTACCTTAATCATCAAATCAAAAATAAATTACTGTAGCTTATATCCTCTCATTAGCCAAGTTTACAACTCAAAAAAAATTTGCCAAACTATGGGATTGGCTTATAGTAGCATAACTCTGATCGCACTCAACTGAAATGGCATCATGCTAACTCAATTCCAACAGCTACAACCCGTTTTAGAGTCGTTTTTAGGCGGTCAGCTTATATGTGAGAATATACAGCAATTATTCAAAGAGAAATTATTAGTCTCATAGAATACCAACATATTCACACATGTATCCCTATCATTGAAGTATTTCTTGTATTTGTCTATATGAGACTTTACATATTAGAAAAATTATTGTGTCATCCAAATGAAGAACAAATGTTGATACAAAATTTTTTATAGTTATATCTTTTATTATGTTCTACTGGCTAACTAATCCCATACACGACATGGACTGGTAACCGGACGACGAGCCATGGTTCACCATATAATTAAGTCATCCCTCGGGATGAATATGTAATCCTATCCTATATTAAAGTCTGAGTCTGAGTTTAAAGCGCTCCTCCTGCAGTCAGAAGCATATTTTCAAACATCAATGTCGAAATTCTGAATTCTTTGGGATTTGAAGTCAGAATTTTATAAACTTTCAATGACAATGAGTCAAAACTTTCTACAGAAATTCAGATAGCATTAAATTTAAGCGTTTTCGACAGTACATTAAAGAAAGCTTGAAATGAGAAAGTTTTTGTAATTAAAATTTGATCTGCTCATAGTTCGAAACTGGAGTCATAGTCAAACTTTTTATCAATTACAAGCTGGGAATCCAAAGCCCTGTTTTACATGCTGTATAATTGAGAAATATCAAACTTTGTTTTACAAATAAATTGATTAAAATAAAAAAGCTAACTCACTAAATTGAAGACTGTGTCGACTAAATCCCTGTCTGATATTTCAACAGCCTCTGACAATTTCTTCAAGACTGCAAATTTCGTTTCTGAAGTGTGAGCTTTCGTAACAGCCTCTGTTAATTCTGTCGGCACGACAGGCAACGCCACGGTAGAGAAATCCTCTCTCATGTCCAAAGTAGCTGGAGTGTCATCGGGAGTTTCAGCTTCGCCGTTTTCTGAGGCTGGGTCTAAAAATGACCAAAACAGTATGTTAAAAAATTATTTAAAATTGAGAAACCCATTAATGGCTTGAGTGGTTAATAAGCGAAGATGCACAATTGCCAACATCTCAAGGAGCTCTGTATGCACAAAATGAAAGTGAAATAATAGAAAAAGCTAACTCTGCCAATATGGAAGCACACAGGTTTTTGCTGTTTTTTTCAACGTTTTTACAAGATTTCTGGTGGTTGTTACGATTTTTCAAGGTTTTGGAAATTTGTGCATGCATGCTCCGATACTAGACAAAGATTCAACGACTAACTTGAGAGGAAATAGCATCGTCGCTTGTATATTATATTAAATATTGTAACGAGTCACTAGAATAATGTTTCCATATTTACCCCGGGAAGAGAAAAGCTATAAGCAGGCATGATTATATGTCGAATCACAGTCTCTCATAGGGTATCAATCCATATCAGGTACAGGAATATTACCGTATATCCTCGTAGATAGGTCGCAATTTTTTCCTTTAATTTCTATATAGGTGCGACCAATCCGCTCAACATAAGTGCAAATCGCCACCAAGTTAAAACAAAATTGAAAGTTTTCGGCTATTGCAAGTACTGTATCGCTCACAGGTGTCGATAAACATATTTTGATTATATTAAGCCATACAATAAACAAAATAGAAAGAAATCTATGCAAAAAAGCTTTTTTAACACAAAACTAATAGTGCGACCTATACGGTGGCGCGACCTATCGGCGAGTATATTCAAGAAAAAACGATTTTTATGAAATAATTTTAACATACGACAACACTCAGCCAAGCCAATGAGTATAACTGGTCGTTACAATTCCTGACTAGCAGTGAAATGCTGAAGCCACCCTGGTACATTTCCCTGCTTACTGTGTGAGGTTCAGGGGTCAAGGGGGGTTTTGGTGGTCGAAACCAGGGGAGTAGCCAAAAATTTTCAAGGGGGGGGGGTCCTGAAATTTTTTTTTTTGCCAAGTTAGATCGAAACAGCTAGCGGGTCCGATCGAACGCTGGAATACGTGTGTTTTTATTAGTCTTGGGGGTTTAAAAAGCATTTCAAGCTACGGAAAATGGCTATCTATGATACAGAAAAATGGGTTTATTTTTTTACATTTCAAAAGGAGGGGTCGAAAGAAACCCTCTTTTTGAAATGTAAAAAAAAGATTTTCTGTATCATACATACAGGGATGGCCATTTCCGAATACTAAACTGTCCCGAATACATTCGAAAACAATATTTTCGAATCTGGAATTCCGAATATATTCTAAAATCAGACATAACCCATTTATGTTTAGTTTATTAAAACCCAGTAAAATAGGAACTGAGCTTCAATAGAAACATCAGAATAAAGCCACAAACCAGGCGATTTACCTCCAATGAATTCAAGCATTTAGCAAGATCAGGGCGGGGATTATCTCTTGATGAGCATGAAGTTGATATTATAAGAGAAAATAACAAATTCTCAGTTGGAGAAATCAACCTAAACTTACTGTGGAAATGGAGATATTCGAAACAACCGGACGCTAATAATGCAGCTGTGATTGAAAGAATACGACAATTAGTTGATGAATATATTCATGAAGAGAATCAGGCAGAGTCGAAAATTGCCATCCCTGTACATATCATTTTTTCAAAGCTTAAAACGCTTTTTAGACCATTACGACTCCTAAAACCCCATGAACCTGATAGCTGTTATCTCCTAACTTGACAATTAGAAATTTCAGAAGCCCCCTTCGAAAATTACTGGCTACGCCCCTAGTCAGGTTATCACAAGTTAAACAAAATTTTCAAACATACTTACCAGAATCTAACGGCACTTCTTGATTTACTTCTTCCTCTGCAGCTTGTTCTGCATCGTCATCGTTTTTGGACTCATCACTTTCTATGGTTTCATCCTTTTGTTTAATGTCACCGTTTTCGGATTTTACTCCATTTTCAATTTTTTCTGAATCCTCGTTATTTCCATCCCCATTTTGGGGTTCTGGTTCCTCAATAGCATCCGTTTTTTGGGGCTCAGGTTCCTCCCCAATCTTTTTATTCTGGGGTACCCCCTCTCCAGTACCCTCTTCCATATTGGTTGGAGTATCGGTACTTTGTTCAGACATGACTGTCTGTATGAGAATTTGTGACTTTTACCAAAGTCACTTATCTTAAATGAATTACCATAGTTATAATTTAATTAAACCTACAACATGAGAAAATATGATTTTAACATCAATGATTAGTTTTTCTTTTTTGGGTGATTCAAGAAATGCTCAAAGCTAAGTCACAAAAACTCATTCTAAAATAAACACCTGATCTCTGAGCAAAGTTACGTGCAGACACTAAAGTACTAAGAGTTACTGAGGCTATGAAGAATAGGATAGGATTTACATATTTATCCCGGGGGAGAGGAAAGCCAATAAGACGGCTTATCCATATGGCGAACCACGGCCTCTCGTCCGGTTACCATTCCAAGTCGGGTATGGGATTAGTTATATTGTTTGTTTTGGAAGCATGGACTTGGTGGTGGAGGAAGCCGTAACCGACTAGCGGTTACGTGAACCACCCAACGACGGCGAGGAGTCCAGCAATCCTCTCGCACATAACCATCCCTGCATGGGATTCGAACCTGCGAACCCACGCAGAGTAATTGGAGGTGCGGTGGCGCGAGCGTATTCCTAACGCTTAGCGCGCCGCGCCGGTGATCACCGCGCGAAAGAAGTAGTTCATGTCTATATAATGGGAAAAACATTAAATTACCTAGCAAGAATAATTTTAGGACAATTAGATATACTAATAGGACATATACTATCATAGGCGTATTAACCAACAAACACCAGAATGTGAAACTGCTGAATTGCAACAAGGGAACGATCAACTGGACAAATTTATATTTTATTTTAGAGAAAAGTGCGCTTGAAATTGCAAATATTTTTTTGGGCAAACTCGGAAACACCAAAACTAATGTGGTGTAACCTTCTGACCTTAGACTTGCTGTACCAAAATAACCATTGTTGTGCAATGGCATCAGCGGCAGGAGATAACTGGATAAGTTGTCAGAAAGATATTTTTCTGTTGTATAGATTGTTTGGGTCAAAAGGGCAAAAACTGACACAGCAAACATATCGTAGCAAATCTGAAAATGAACAAGCTGAAGAGATGTTTTCGAAAAGATGATGACTCAAGTAATTTAGTAGTTTTCAAGTTGTAGTTAGATGCGTTAGTGCGTAAAGCTCGCCGTTTTATAGAATACCGTATTTTTGATGAAGCTCTGTCATGAAAAATTCTTTGCTACAAATTCTACTATTTTTATTAATTTACCCTGGTTTCATATTCATGTAGCCCACACTTACTGTACTTCAGATTTGGGACTTGTTACTAAAAGTGAGCCATTACCCAACGGCTTAACCAACCATTACTGCATTAAGTCCATGTATCTAAAAACAAATAAATTGCTGATTAATCCCATAACTGACATCTGGACATGAAATAGTAACCGGACGAGAGGCTGTGGTCCGACATATTATTAAACCATCTCAACATTTTTCTCTCGGATAAATATGTAAATCGTGTCCTATCCTTGATGCCACACTTACGTGACCAAGGAGTTGAAAAATTCCATACTCACCTAATATCGGTATCGGTAGACTACCGGTACCAAAATTATCAAATAAGTCCAAATACAGAAATACCAGCCTACCAAATTAACACAGATTTTCAATTGCAATTAAGCAATGACAGAATGATGGAGACCATTTTCTTGTTCTGTTGTCGTTGCAACGATTCACTATTACCGCCATTCGTCAACGCACGTATATTTTAAAGATTTTACAATAGGATTTTACATATATTTATCCCGGGGGAGAGGAAAGCCGATAAGACGGCTTATCCATATGGCGAACCACGGCCTCTCGTCCGGTTACCATTCCAAGTCGGGTATGGGATTAGTTTTACTGTATTGTTTGTTTTCGGAAGCATGGACTTGGTGGTGGAGGAAGCCGTAACCGACCAGCGGTTACGTGAACCACCCAACGACGGCGAGGAGTCCAGCAATCCTCTCGCACATAACCATCCCTGCATGGGATTCGAACCTGCGAACCCACGCAGAGTAATTAGAGGTGCGGTGGCGAGCGTATTCCTAACGCTTAGCCCGTTGAGCCACACCGCCGCGCAATCTCCGGTTTGAACAATCTCCGGTTTACTCCTATTTTTCTCAAGTTCTGCTCTAACACGACATTGGTGCCATGTACCGTATTCAAAACTCCTCAAAAATGCAAAAACAGCGAAATCTAGACGTTTCAACGTAAATCTCTAAATTCGGCAAAACACGAAATCAAACGAACCGTACGTCGTCATTGAATGTTTGTTGGTCGGATATTGGAGTCCAGATTATGAAATTTTAAAAATCGATACTGTGCTTTGGTGATTTGGAATGAAAAAAAGAGAAGGATAAGGGAGAGAGATTTATTTCCACAAACAATGAAAAAAACAATATTAAATAATATCGATACTTTTTATAGAGTTAGACTATCATAAAAACAATGAAAAACAGTATAAAAAAATTTCGATAATTTTCATAGAATTAATCAAATTTACACATTGTGTTGTGTTGGCCAGTATGCAGGACCGTTGAAGGTTATCGAGGCTCCTGACCAATTCAGCACTGTTACCAAAAAGTCGGAATTGTTGGCTACAATATATAAATATATATATATATATATATATATATATAAAAGACTGAAAATGAGTCAGCAGATATTTTAGTTCCATAATTCAACACTAAAAGCACATTGCGATAGAGTTTAGAGGACATGTGTAAAATATATATATTACCAATGCTACATTGTGATTTAGTAACATTTATTTTGTTCGCCAGGAAAGATAGTCACACACAAAAATATGGTTGAAAGACAAAGGTTCTCGATACAGACTGTGTAATAACGATATGACCATCGGTCATTGAAGTCAGTTACTACCCAATCGATCATATTTTATTTATTTCAATTTTGATTGTCCATCCGAAATGTAATTAGAAATTAGGAAGAAAAAATTCACTAATCAGCTGAGAATTTTGGGAATTCAAACATACCAGAGTCCGGTAAACAAAAAAACTATATACATATTATTTAAATATATATTTATTTGTTTTTATCAATCAATTTATTTTTATGCTAATCATGGAGTCAAAATAAACTTATGCTTATTATCAAAGAACTGTAATGTCCGTTTGAAAATCCGTCAGTGGGCGACGTGGAGATAGCATGACTTTGCAAAATAGTCAAACCGGAGTGTATTTTTAAAGTGCCCAGTGTCGGAGCTCAAATTATGAATTCTCCATTTCGGAATTCAGAATTTTAATTTTTCAGCGGTTATAGTTGATGTCAAAATTGTTTATAGAAACTCAAAAAGCATTAAGTATATTACCTGTCATAATATGAAAATTATCTATTCAGGATTGTTAGGAAATATATCTCAGGTATCATTGGACATAATTTTAGTCGCCATCCGTTGTCACTAAAGGAGGAATACCTCCGCGGTTGGAAAACGTTGACCCATACAACCACTGATATTTACGGTAGGGGACATAACGATCGTTTCGATATTATGTTGTCCTAGTGAAAAACTACCGAATCGAACGTTCTGCAGACGCATATGCTGGCACTCCTCTTCATGTCTTTTAATCACGTGCCATCGAACGTCGGTGGTTCGTAATGGAATCCTTGCTTTGCTAAGATTTGAGGAATGGTGAATGATGAATAAGGCCGTACGTGGTGTTATATTATAGTAGTGACTCGGATCGGTGGGTTACTACAGTTGTGAGTCGGACCATCTTGCAATTTCAATTCACGCTGTCACAAGATATGAACTTCTAAAGACAGGGCAGTTCCGGTACCGTAACACAGCGCGGTGACACTGAACTAACTCGTAGCTGTCTGGTAAAAGCGGAGCTTGTTTTTTAAATTTTGTTCCAATAATGGAGAAGGGATTGAAGCGGATTACTTAGTATTTCAATTCGTGTTGCAATGGAATGGAGAAGAGTAGGTCCTTGTCACGGGACATGTGAAATGGGAGACAGACAACTCGACTACACACGGACAACTCACCAGAGACAACTCGACTACAGATAGACCTGGCTAGGACAGTCACTGTACCAAAATTTGTAACCCGATTCAGGTGGTATGAAGTTGACGCACATTATTTAGTAACGTTTTTATGTGAAATGTTTGACTGTGGTTCGGTACCTGATCTGGTAATACAGTACATAGTTGACTCATATCGCGAGATATTTCAATTGATGTTTTAATATAATCAAGAAGAATGGATAATCGTCACATGACCTGAAATATCTATCACAGTCTCTGTACCGTCACGGTGCCCCGATACAGGTACTGATAAGTCACCGCATATGGTATTTGGGGAATTGTTCTGCGTGTCCATATATTTGAGCATTGCTCGCTTGTTGTATTAGATCCTTCAGACACATAAATTACCGAAAACATCGAATACATCACTCAGGCAGATTGGTGAGCGTTCACACACAATAAAAAACACGTTTTCATCAATAACTCACTACAGGAAAGAGTCATATGTAAGAATCGCGTTTAAAAAATATGGCTTCACAAAAAAAATTGAGAAATTTACCTCGACCATTGGAGGAAAGAAAAAAAAAACAATGGCGGCGATTTGAAATTTTGTTAATCAGACAACATTTTTTACAGTAAAGTCCGGGAAACTTGAAATTAGTCCAAAACATCTTCTAATTTGAAAAAGTATTTCGGTATAATATATTAATTACCCTGATCGTAACAAGCGTTTCAGCGCTAAACAACAACTTAGATTGCCCTTAAGCAATATTAGTTTGAAATTCTAGTTTTCAATTGTTCCCGGACAACGATTTTAAAATATGATTCGGTCTATGACGACCATATAAATTTCTTAACAAGAATTAATATTAAGAATTCTTTATAAACGTATCTATGTCAAATTACTCCTTAGTCCTTATTATCAGTCATTCTGTCTGTCTGTCTGGAAATACATGCCAGCGTTGCCGGCAACAGGACAGTCGAGGAAAAATAATCATAGAGTGAGTGGAAATAGCCAGCAGCAAGTTAAAAAGATCAGAAGACCAGCGAGTGAAAGTACTTGAGAAAACAAAATAGAAAATCATGGAGCAGAAATCGTAAAAATTAGTGGAAATAGAAATCAGCGACAAGCCGGCAAAAAGAATCGAATATTTAAAAGCCCAAGAAAAAGGTGAAGTGAAAAATAAGATAATCAAACAGCAAAAAAAAAAATTAGGATGAATGTTGGAAGATTAGAAATAGAGAATATTGAAAAGGCCCAAAAATAAAGAAAAAAAAATAGGGCAAAGAAGGAAAATAGACAGGAATGAATATAAAAATGGAAAAATTAATGTGGAATAAATGTGGAAAAAAACACGGTCGGTCGACGAAACAAGGTATAATAAAACGTTGTACCTCACGACATAGGACGACGTATCGATAGGTAGGCTACTTCTGGCATAGGAGAATTTGCGGAGCCGATAAAAATCACTCCGTGCTGACGAAAACAAGCATCGACATCCATGGCATCGCGATGATTGGCACTTTGTATTTATGGATGGCTTTAAAGAGAGCTGTGAGAATATAAGTACTATCAAACTATAATCCTTACAAACTTAAGGATTTGTCTCTGCTTTCAAGCTAGTCTTCTCCATTATAAGATTAATATCTTGAACAGTGAAAAAACTGAACAAAGCAATTATACAGTGCGTGGCTTATCCCCTAGGACTCCGTCATGTGTCCAGACTAGGCTTCCTCATAAGTCCGAAGTGAAGTCTCTGATGAATAGTCGGCCACTGAGAGGACTGCTTCCGATTTTAAGCCTGAAATTTGAGAAACGGCATGTAACCCGTCATGTGATTCAAAATTATTCGTTTGTATGGTATCGAACTCACTTACAAGAGAGAGAGAGAGAGAGAGAGAGAGGGAGGGAGAGAGAGAGAGAAAGAGAGAGATTTATTTCCACAAGCAATTAAAAAACAATATTAAATATTATCGATATTTTTTTATAGAGTTAGACTATAATGAAAACAATGAAAAACAGTATAGAACAATATCGATAATTTTCATGGAAGTAATCCAATTTACACATTGTAAGCACGGCACGCTATTCATAAATCTAACACATAACTCTGGAAACACCAAATATAACGGTAGTCGTAATCTGGGGTGCAAATTACTCATTTACAGCTGTGGTCTAATCTCTAAAACAAAACAAAAACGGGTCCGTTGGTTAACAAGACGTTTCAAGATGAGTTCGCGTAAATTCCTGGAATCGCACCACTACATGTAACACTTTCATAGTGTCTTGAAACTTTAGAAGATTCCGTATGTTGCAAAGCCACACAATAGGTCGGATACTCTGATGTCATCAGTAAAGAACCTCATTTTCTAACAGTAGGGTGACCATACGTCCTCCTTTTGGAGGATTTGTCCTCCTTTTTTGTTAAAAAGTTTATGTCCTCCAAGGACGCTTTAAAAGCTCAAAATGTCCTCATTTTTTCGAGGGATTAAATATTTAAAATCTTTTATGACATATTCAACATTGTTTGATGGGTTGAGAAAATTTTAATGTAAGTAATGCATTGAGATATCATATATATATATGTCGATAAATACCTTAATAAACCAAAAAGACCAACCCGTGGGGTTTTAAGTTATTGCGTGCGCAACACTTCATTTCTAATCTACCAAAAAAATTCAGAAATTGTAGCTCATTTTTACGAACTGGTTGAATGTAGGAAATAAGTGTATATAAATTGATATAGGATCAAGACGTTTCTAGTTTCAATAAGTAATACATTTGCGGAAACAAACATTTCATTAGAGCTTTGCTAAATTATCATCCGTTCTGGACGGCCTCAAAATAACGCTAAGTCATAAGGTAGACTATGTTAATTCCGGCAAAAATCTATGAAAAAACGCTTTAATCTGCATTCGAATGCAGTTTGAATTTTGAGAAATGACTGAGCTACCAACATTTTTGAGGTATCATATCATCTTCCCGATCTCAAAACTGCAATTTTTATACAACAAAAGATTATTGCTGTCAGCATCATTGTGACACAACAATGACTATTTCCACACTGCATATCGATATCTAAGGTTACACCACAATGATCATTTTCTTTAACCATTCACAAAATTAGGTTCTCTATTGTGTACTCTCTATTGTGTATTAAGTACTAATTGCGCTACTAATTCAGTATTTAAACCGTTGAATGGGGTTTTACTGGAGCTATAGCTCAATAGCGTTTGGGGTTTGGCAGAAACGCAGAAGTTTAGAACCACTGCTCTAGGTTAAATGCATACTTGTTTAAAAATCGTGTTGTTCTGCGATTATATTCACGTCATTTTATCTTGTTTTTAGCAATTTCCAAATTTCGAGCTTAGCACTAAATTATGTCAGTAGACCCAGTAAATTATGCCGGAAAAAAAAACCTTTTTTACTCAGGAACTAAAGCAAAAGTATCCATGCTTTAGATTTAGAACAGATATAATTGATAGTGAAGCGCAGTGCATTATACTTGTGAATACAGTTGCTCGTTGACAAGACAAGAATGCATTATTGCATTGTCGCCACTTCGTCTATTGTTACTTCTATTTTTAATCCTAAAGAATCTAGTAGATATATAATGTATATGTCGGGCACATGTGAAATATTGTTCTGCCAAACGATGTGTCCTTCTTTTCGGGTTTGAACTTATGGCCACCCTACCTAACAGAGGTGCGCGGTTGCGAACAGATACAATATAAAGCAACGAAAACGCGTTTGATCTAAATCTCAGTCGGACATTGGAGAATGAAACGGGGTCACGTGAACAGAGGCGCACCGAGTTAGACAAAAATAGTCAAACTTCAGTGTACTATGTATTTATTCCAGCGTTTCCCAACCTTTTTTTGGTCGCGGACTATTTTCTCACCGGCGAAAATCTTTGCGGACTCAAGATGCATTCATTGCAACCGTGCTCTGTGTAAAGAAGCAATAAAACCAAACACAACAGAAATTTAACGAATTTCAAAATCGGAAATTGGCCGCAATTACGCGTTCGTTAAAAGAGCCGACTTTTTTGGTGTATAATGTAATTTTCTGTCGCACAGTATTCAATCCATGACAACGACGAGAATTTAAAATGTCATTCTATTTTAATTTAATTGTGTTCATCATGGTAACTCGCGGTTGCGTCGACTTACGACAAGATGAAAGCATTACTCTTTTAAAATTCTACTGCCATCTGCGAACATAATAATGAGAGAATATATTGCCTGATTTTATTCAGCTCTGATACATATTTTTTGCGTTTTTGTGAATTTGTTATCGCTGTAAGAAAAAATTTATACTATCTGCTATAAATTTCCAGAATGTACAACTTAATTTAGTACTTATTAAAAATATATTTAAAGTATATAGATTAGTAAATCGAAAATACATATTCATCGCCTTGAAATTCTCGCGAACAACTTCTGAAGTAATCGTCGCCTATACGTCACTCGTTAAAAGAGCCGACTTTTCAATGATTTTTTCTGTTGCATAAAATATTTAATCTATCCACATGTGTGATTCTTTCAATCTGCGGTTGTGTTGACGAACTAATAGCAATACTACTCAGAAAATACCATGACAAACCCTGGACACGAAAATGCGTGGTAAAGCGCCCGATTATATCTTGTTTTGATTCGTATTTTTGTGACTTCGACATTACTACTGTGCGACAAAACTAATGTGGAGGCAGTAACGCAGAGAATCTTAAAGAAAAATGCTCTGGTACGTATACTACGGTAGCACTGAAATTTTGCGATTTGCAATGTCTAAAAAAGCGTTTTTAATCGGTCGCGGACCGCTTGTCAATTTAGAAAATTTGGGTTGCCACCATTTACACCTACCAGAAAAATAATTTATTCCTCGTTGTTCGAACTCGCGAGAAACACCTATTACGAATCTATCGAAGCGTGTACAGACTCTTGTTTTCGTCGGAAATCCACAAGTGAGTTGTGAAATCCAATCGTTTGATTAAGCGACTCGCAAGTGACCTGTCGCGTCACGTGTTACCAAATTTTCGATTAGTAAATGTGCTATTCTAATAGTTGAATATATGCCCAGCCCTACTCAGTAACCAGTAGGCTAATTATTGACGCGATTAATGTCATGTGAATAAATAGACTTTTTATGTTTTTTTGTAAATTCTAACGCAAATCTTAACTTGGCTGATAGTTAATTGAGTTTCGCAAAAACGTTTGCGGCCCGCAGTGAGTTTCTGACTCGTTGCGGACTCATTTAACCGCTTGAACCCGGCAAGTCGGTTTACCGGCTTGTTTGAGTACGCTCTGTGCCCCGGCTAGCCGGTTTACCGGCTTGTTTTTCGTGTCGGAGGGAATCAACTTTATGATCTCGTATCTCAAGAACCACAATGAGTATTTAAATAAATTTTATATTGCATGAAAGCTTGTTATTGGGACTCATTATATTGTAAATATCGGTGCTCTAATATACGATGTTTCAGTAAAATTGGCAATTTGAAAGTGCGTATGAAATTATTGTATGATAACAAATAATTAATAGAAAGAATTTCGACTTCTTGCCTAAATAGCCACCTATTCAATTGGCAATATATGTGGAGAATTTGAATAGCTTTTTATATACGTATCTAAAACGATTTTACGATGAGCCATTCAAATTTTATGGCCAAATATATTAGATTATCTGTAGATTTAACACCGACGCTGCGTCAAATTGATGTTCTCATTGAAGAGAGGCAACGTCTCGTCACGCACAACTTTACGTATATTACGCAAATGCAACTAAACGTGACGATATCCGCAATAACGTTACGTCGAGATGTTATTATTTAATGTCCGCAGGAAGTAATTAATTAACCAGATGCTACGCATTCAAAATTCGCACTACGCTTTGACTTTGACTGCCCGCTCAAGCCCCATTAAGTTGTGGTTACGTATACGCAATATGAACAAGATTGTGATTTTATTAGCGGATAACGGAACAATAAAGACCATGAAAAATGTATGTACATAAAAGACTGCTTGCTAAAATTTTCAAATTGAATATTGCACTTTGTTGTGCCCGGAACAATGAAGAACATGAAAATATTATGCAGATAAAAGACACATTCTAAATCCAATATTGCACTTTGTTGTGCCAGTTATACCAATGGTTGTTGGTTTCGTTACTTATACATAGGTACTCATTACAGTATTTGTACTTATATACTGTCTCGCATCGTTTCAGCAACGCTTTGTCTTTAGCAGCTGGATTGATTTTTTGGCAACAATGTAAATTTTGCTGCATACGACGCAAATATTATTTGAACTGGCGTTTTGCGGTAGGGTATCTAGTTCTGGCGACGCATATGATCTTGTTGGAATAAGAGTTGCTCTTTCTGCATTATTAGTGCTCTCAGATATTGATTCATCCACTTGCTTCGCCTAACATTCGTACAATCAGATATTTTGATCTGCAGAGCAGGCAGGTACTTATTTTGGTTGATATTTGAACAAATACGAATAAAACATTTTCCACGTGAAATTTTATATGACGATATCAACTTCCCTTCACTTCGCTATTACTGCACGCATTACTCGACGTCGGTACTTCAATCCATACAGGGTTAATATCATATCGAAACTCGGCGACCGATGTCCCGCTGAGACGTCGTCCTGAAAGTTATCTTGCGCATTTTGCCACGCAATACGTTTCGAACGTACTTATCAACTTCTTCATGACGGTAGTCACGTGATCGGCTTTTGCGTAGCTGCGTAATCAGTGCGTCATGGCCGCTTATCGAAGTTGTTCACCCGACACAATGATACACAATTAAATATTTAAATATAAAATTGGTTATATGGCAGCCACAATAGTAATTCGAATATCAACAAGAAGCTTATAAAAAACTCCTTATGAACATCAAATATTGGCAGTATATTTTGTACCAAACTAACACAATTTCAAGCCAAAACTCACATACATGCAGAAAAATCACTGTTAGATTAGGGTCAATTTTATTAATTTTGACAAAATGTATTTCAAATTGGAAAATACATTCTGAATGCACGATAAAATTTACTTTCGATTGAAATATCACACAACGTGCTACCTATAAATGGTAAAAAGGTATAAGCGTGCCAAATAGCCAGTATTTAGACTTATTTTATTGTTCTACCAATACGGCGCCGCGAACCTTCAGGGTGAGCGAGTAACTTCGCTCAGAGCCGTCAGAGTTCAAAGAGTTAAACGCTCTGCGGACTCATTTGAGACCGCGGACTCGGGTTGGGAAACACTGATTTAGTCGAACGCATGGCTTCGACTCCGCACACGACCCTAGGTTAGATAAAAATAGCAATATTTAAGCCGTTTCACTCGTTCTTCTAAGCAAAATGAAGTCGTATCAATCCCCCTGCCACAGGGAGGATTCAGGCAATAATCTCGCAACGCATTTGCCACTAAAGAATAAAAAAGATTGGGAGCCACCAGTGTAGTAAACAAGAGAGCTAAGCTCAGATATATGGACACGTCACAAGGTGTCGCTATTTTATATTCGGACACATAAAAAACGAATCTCTTGAAGTCCACAGAAATTTTTGAAATAAGTAAAAGTAATAGCCTCCTGGCAAAAAAATCAATCTTTAACCACCGAAAATTTCAAACAATTGGTCCAGTATTCGAAAAGAAAAGCGATTTTTTAATGATAATGACGAAGAAGAATAACAACATAATATTGAAACGGTTGTTATGTACACTAACGTGTCCAATAACTGCTAAGCAATATTTCCTCCAGCCAACATGAAAAAATATCTCCAGGGGGAATTTCTCGCCAATTGGGAAACACTGCATTAGACTCGTGTCGCGGTTTGCCGTAAGCCGTCCGTCCTACGAGTTCTCCTCTCATCAATAATGTACATTAGAATCCTTTTTGCAAGCCTAAATTAGATACATTCCAATAGTGCAACTCTCAAAACCCGAGAAATCACACTTCGCTTATTCAGAGATGACATAATCATACTTAATTGTCTAAAATTTATTTTAATAATAACTAAAATACAACTTCTACAAAAATAAAATCTTTACAGAATTTAATGTGCAAATGAAAGAAAAAGACGAGTGAAAAAAAATTTCTTACTATAAATTTTCTAAGGGTATGCATTTCGATCAGAGAGCATGTCATTGCGTTTATTTTCCAAGTATATTCATGTATTATCACAAACCTAAGGTCTGATTAGATAGAATCTGTGCTTTTTCGTCCGCATTCTGTGTCACAAAGAGCGATTGCCCATGTTGTACATGTATATATGGTTTTCATAGAATCTTAGAATTTTTCAAAATTGCAAAGAGCATTTATCGATACCAGATATTGTTTTGGCCCTCATAGATGCATTGAATGAAGTAAAAATATATTGAGAACTGACTTCATAACAAATTTGATATGGTAAAGGGACTTTATGTCAGGTTTCAAACCTCATATCAAGTTTTGGCTTTCCAGAATTTCCAATTTATCTGTTTCAATTTTTATGTACCATGGCGTTCAAAAATAAATGAATTATCTTGTATAAAAGGTCTCACACAGGGAATGTACCAGAAATATCAGAAGAATAATTTGATTTAGAATTACCGTAATAAAATTCATATAAAAATATGATTCAGTAAAAATGTCGCAAAAAAGGATACATATACTTCTCCTTACATACAAATAATACCGCCTTGAGATTTCAAATTAAATGTGTACCATGAAAAGCATTTATTGGCACTGTTTTGACATATGGTCAGAAATTTGGGGAATCAAAATATGAATTGAGATAAAAATGAATCAAAAAAGGACTGAGTGAAAGTGAGAGTCTTGGCAAATATTAATGTACCATATATGCTATTATAAATATATATAACTTAAATTAGGAGACTTGAAAGAGGATTCAACAAAAGCTTATTGAAGAATTGGATCCATCCATCTTGGGAAGCCACCGGTCCTTCCAACCTATAGTAAGTTACTCCTTACCTAACAGTGGCTGTTTGTGCAGAGACTAGTTGAAACTGACCTATACAGGGTTATAAATCATAATCGTTTTATTTAATAGGAATTAACAACCAAAATTAGCACCTGGCCAATGGGAGTGTGCAGCCCACATGGTCGAATAGGTTGCATGGGCCTAAGGGCGGCCCTGATATAGAGTATTACAATGAAAGGACCTTCTGAAGTATGCGCACCAAGATGGCGCACAACCTGAACTCAGGTTGTGTACCAGGTTAGGATTCAGGTTATGCGACATCTTGGTGCGCATACTTCAGGAGTATCTAATAATATATAACAAGTCTCCAGTGCATTAATAAAAAACGTCTTCATTACAGAATGGCACACAATGAATATGAAATAAAAAGTTGAATATGTTAAAACAGTACCATGTCTATCGCCCAGTCATTAGTTCGGGTTGGAAATTGGGTAAGCCAATAGCCCAGGTTAAAATAGAAATTACAATCATTTGAAGGTCCTAGATAAGCCTGTCTCAACCTTTTATTCAGTATTATTATATTATTTATTTATGCACACATTATAAAATTATTCAAACTGTACCAAATCTTGAGTGTGAATTGCGAGTGTCTCTTGCTGATTATCTTTTAAAGATTGAACAGAGGAAATAGAGTATTTTGCTTCACAATGGGGAAAAAAGGAGGAATGTATATGAAAAAGATTGGATCTAGGGCCCGACCGATACTGCCTTTTTGAACCGATACCGATAGTTTTCTAAAACTAGGCCGATACCGATGTTTCCTCACCTACAAATATGGCTACAAGTAACAAGCAACACTCTAAGAATATTGTGTTTTTCTTGCAAAGGAATTGAAATGTTGACCTCATGCAATTGTGTGCATGGCAAGAAAGAACATATATTGTAAGGGCAGGAAGCTTATGAATCTCAATAGCTCCAGTTCAACAGTCTCAGATGTAGTTGAGCAGAGTTTTACTGCATTGGCTCCAATGCTTTTCTGCATTGGCTCCAATCATACTTGCTCTTGTGTTTTGCTTTGAAATGGCTCTACAAATTATAGCCATCTTTTTTTTTTTAAATTGGCCGAACCTTTCGACTTAATAATGATAAGCATATCCTACAAATTACGCCATCATTATGGCACACGAAGTATTGCCAAACTTTGCTCTGACTGCTAGAACCAGCCATCTATTGCATATCAATACAAGAAGTTGAATCGCGCCTTGAACGACCAAAGTGCAAGGGAAATCCAAGGCCGTGGAAAGTGGAAACGGCGAGAATTGTTTATTAATCAACGTATATTATTTGACACAAATAAGTCGTTCAATTGTTTCTCTCGTTTCAATTTGCAAGGCCACCACGCTCGCTTACAAAGAGTTAAATCCCGTGCCATACGTCCGTTTTGGATAAGTGAAACATAGTCAAAAGAATTTCTTTATTAACCCTTTCCATGCGATTTTTATTTTTTATTAAATAATCGTATTTGCTACGCCGACTTTATGCATTTGTACACCCACAACTAATCGATCGACTGACGAAAAAGTAATGATCCTCTGCTGCCCACTGACGGCTCATTGGAAAGCTTATTTAAAGAGCTTGCAATTGGCGTTTAAACAAAAAAGTTTTTTTTTTAAAAGGGGTGGTCTGAGTCACAAACCGGATAGAAAAAAGGCATTTTTTTTTTGGGTGTTGAAACTTCAAACCGTGATAAAAAATAGAAATATTCGCTAAATCCTTTACTGTTACCGCTTCTTGGTTGGCAAACAATAGTATAATATTGCTGTAGCAATTTCGTTCTATAACTCAAAATACTTTGGTAGATGGAAGGGATAATATGTCTTCTATTACCACCCAAAAAACACCGAAATTTGCATAAATTTCAAAAACACTCCATCGTTCCTCCGCAAATAAAATTCCCATGGTAAACGAAAGCGAGATTTACCGTCGCTTATGTTAATCTCAAAGAAGACTTCTTATCAATAAACTAAAACCCGGAAAAAAAATAGACCAACAGTTTGCGACCAATTGCTAAATAAAACAGTGGAGTACATCAACGTACCAGCCGCAATCTAGTGAGTTTTGTCGTGGGTACGTATACGTGCCCACCGCACGGAAAGGGTTAAACAACGTAAATTATTTGACACAAATAAGAGGTTCACACGTTTCTTTCGCTTCAATTTGCAAGCCATCACGCTCGCAAACTCGCTTACAAAGAGTTAAATTCCTTGCCATATGTCCGTTTTGGATAAGAGAGTCTAAAGAGACACAGTCAAAAGCCGCTTTTTGATAAGAGAGAAATAGAAGTAACCAAGAAAATGAGTATTAGGCAGAACCGGTCTCAATTAAACAAGCGATAAAACTGCTTTCCCGGCGAAATTTGGACACTTCGCAGTCACGTGATTGGCCGATATATATCGGTAAAATTAGCCGATACCGATAGTTCGAAATTTGTGAAAAACATGGCCGATATATCGGTCGGGCCCTAATTGGATCACTGAGTTAAACATTCTGGATGACTTGGGACCAGTGTTCCCTCTAAGGTGTGCGCGTGTGCGCGCGCACACAGCTCTCAGAGGCTGCGCACACGCAAAGATTTACTGCGCACAGACGCATTTCAATGTAATTTAACAATGTGCTCGGTTGGCAGGTTGGGAAAGTTTGTTGTTGGCCCACTTATTACCCGGTTAGAACGCCAAAATTTCTTTATTGGTTTTTGCACAAATATTAGTCATTTCCAAAAAAGTGCGCACATACCAAAATTTCTGCGCACACATACTACAAAAAATTAGAGGGAACATTGCTTGGGACGTTATCGACGCCACTTCTTTTCTGGTTATCAGCCCATGTACAGTATAGAATTTAAATTCAGTAATTCAGAGTCTAGACGTGCAACATTTTTTGTCGTGGGCCATATACCCAACTTCAGTCAAAAAAACAAAAAAATTAGTTTTTCCATGTACCAAACGAATTAAAAATTTAGCAACAACCAGAGCGCCACGGGAAGGCAAGAGAAGAGAATGCGGATATCGCTTAGCCTTCCATTAATGAAGGCACTGGGCAAAACGGCAAAAGATTTAAAAAGTATCGACAAGAACAAAAATTATTATATATTTTCACCCATTCACACCTTTTTAAACCTAAACTGTCGGTTTTATGCTTGATAGGAAAATCCTCTGAGTGTTGACAAGGACCACATTTAATTGTTTAGCGGGTCAGGTTGTGGCATGCGGGCCGTCTGTTGCACACTCCACATCTAGACGCTTGAACTTCTCATCTAAATTTCATTCCTCCACGAACTTTTTGGATCTTTTCATCTTGTTTTTGTATCATTCTTTCAGTCACTGAACAAAAAATTGACTATTTTTGAGTAATGGCAAAGCGACCACATACAGCCTAGTGTTTGAATCTTGGGTTTAAATCCCATCCTCACTTCACCCATGGTGTAGTAGGCAATTCCTGAATTAGCAGTACCTTACATATCAGAGGCTGCTTGTACAGTTTTTATTTTTCAAAAACAGGGGCAAAGTACGCCCCCCCCCTCTAATGTTGCTATAAATTTATGCTTTCAACCAATCTTTTATCCATAATTGATATATGTTTAACAAACTTGTGGCGCAGTCGTTAAAAATCAAACAGTGCTATCTATTTGGCTATCCTGATTGTTACACTGCCAATACTGCACATGATGACATTTCTACTAATGAACATACTTTTATTCTGTTGTTTGAGCTTTCCCCCCATTTTGCTCAAACCTTCCAGTCTGTCTTGCAATTGTCGACATAAATCCTCCGCTGTGTTTGTGATCGCATTCTTCAATGCTGCCGTGTTGGAAACTGAATAGAAAAGCAATATACTAAAACAGTGTTGTGAGCCAGGGTGAGTTAAATGTCTCGCCAAAAATTGCACGAGTTTCACAGATGCCAGATTTTAATTCACCTACACATTAGCATTACCTTAAAGCAGTACACAAATGATAAAGCACCAACAAGACACGACTCAGATAAAGCATGCCAAGTATGACTAAGCAGATAAAATACAGTTGCCAGTAAACAGACACATTAACGTACAGAATGATCAAACACTCCATCCAAATTTTTCAATTATATACCCGACCAACAAATTTTTCGAAAAGCTTCTGTTGGCCTTTCACCATTGCTCAAGACAGGTTTCCCCAGATGGGCTTTCTCCCTTCCCACGTGGCCATTGAGCGATCAGTGGGAAGTCACAAGCAAAAGACTGCACTTGGTATCATTAGCCATGCCCATGGCTACAGTCATTTGCAGAAATACTGACTGTGGTTTGTTTGATTATTTGACTGTAATGCATTTATTACTTATCGATTTTAATTGGTAAGTATGAGGTATTTGTCTGTATGTCTGTTAGATGCACGCGATATCTCACGAAAGCGAGATTGAATCTGCTCCAGATTTTGCATGTGCATTCATCTTATCTCGGACCAGAAGCCTATTGATTTTGGGCGAATTATGTCGTATAATTAGCGAGTTATCAATCAATTATTGATATAGTGATCTAGATTTTTGTAAAGCGAGAGAATTTTGAGACCCGCCGAGTGTGTGTGTGCGATGCGCAGTGCGCAAGTTACAAGAGCGGATGAATCGAAACTGCAGTTTCTGTTTTGGGGGATCCCCTAACTATCGATCGATAAGTCTTCGGTTTCCAACCGATATTCTCGTTTTTGTTTTATTGGCTTTTTATTAAACATGAGACATGAACTAACAGTTGAAATCGTTCAAATTGTGTCTTGCATTGGCAATAGTTCAAAAATTCTTAAGCGCTAGAAATTTTCCGCATTAGCAATGTGGAAACCCTAATCCTCAATTTATAGCAAAATTGAATGATAGATAGATAGATAATGATTTATTTCCGATACAAGTACATAATACAGTAATCATAAGCAAATAACAATAAGCATAAAAATATATACGAAAGGAGACTGGCAAGACTTCCAAGGTCAACAAGGTCGACCGACCCCTATGGAGTGGAATAGAGCGAGTTACCTGGTATATCACTGGAATTATCACTTGTCCCAGAGTTTGAGTCTGTGTTGTCATGAAGGACCCTGAACAACAAGAAAACACAAATAATAGGATTCATTCCATACAGTGTTTTTGCATGCTATTCACTCAAAACGAGGTTCACTGGTTTATTAGGAGCGACTATTATCTGCGAGGACTGTAATCGTTCTAGTTCAGCATTGCCTAATCAATTTATCACACAATCAGCCACTGATATGTATGACTGTCGGCCATGGGACACAACTAGGAAATCACTATCCGCCGAAAGTAATCGCGGCAACTGTTTCAGAAGCCGTTGCATGGAAATTTCCGACTTTGAATTACCCCGTTTTTGAAAGCCCTGAGCTCCTGTGTATGGAACCAATATATTCCCGGGAGAACCAGAATCTTTCCTGTTTGTCTTTGCTCACCCAACTGGGTAAGGTAGTGGGTTGTAATACCCAGTATCAACACACATAAGAGTGTAATTTTTTTTATATTATTTAGCTTATAGCAGTGGTAGGTCGCCGATAGAACACAAAGGGTCATATAAATCCAATATTACATATGAATTTTTTGACAAATGTTTTTTTCATACATCAAATGATCATACATTACGTTCATTTCAACTAAACAAATTGAATGCCCTTTAATAGATTTATTATGTGGTTAAATCTAACAATTCCAACAAAACTGTTCGGCCTTTTTTTTCCATTTTACTATTTGAGCCTCACTCAAAAAAACTTTGCCGACGACCACTGGCTTAAAAGGAAGTTGATGAGACGACTGAACTGACAGCATGACTTTGACTTAAAAGTACAAGTCATTTGAAAACATCTCCGGGGGCTCCCGAAGTATGCGAACCAAGATGGCGGACATAGGAATGTAATATGTGTACTAGGTTAGGGTTAGGCCATAATTTTAGGTATAAATACTACGGGAGGCTTTTGGCTAGTCTTCGAACTGATAATAGGACTAAAATAAGGAAAATTGGAAAAAAATTATCGCCTAACCCTAACCTGTTACGTTCCGATGTCCGCCATCTTGGTTCGCCTACTTCGGGAGCACCCATCTCCGGCTCACAACTTGGGGGGTTGACAATTTCTATTGCGGCTCCCGACTTCACATTGAAGTTTCACACATTTGGATTTGGAGTATTCAAGTACCATATTTGCTCGTTTTGTAGCCCGGGCCCATATTTTTTTCAACCAAACTCACTAACCGGGCCCTTATTCAAACCGGTCCGTATTCAAGCACGGGCGCTTGTTATTTTTAAAGTAAAATTATACTCAAAAATCACAGTATCTTTGAAGACAAATATTTGACGACATTAATCCTTTTTTCATGTCAATTTATTCACGGTTAAGTGTAATTCTCTAAATTTTTCTACGCACCACAGGTACAAATCCGCGAAAGAAGAAAAGTGTTGCGACGCCCTATAAACATTGAAACGACGCACTTGGGTGTCGCGACGCCCAGTTTGAGAACCACGGTGTTACGTAATCAATGCTATCTGTTATGTAATTGAAACCCTAAGGCGTGAGTGTTATCTACCAGCGCTTAAAATTCAACAGCGCTGTGACAAAAACGCTTCTTATTTCCTATTGTTCTCTACCACTCAAAAATCAGCTTTTACATCGAGCGGGTATTCAAGCACCGGCCCTTATTTATTTTTATGTTTTGTTCCCACGAGCGGCTATTCAAACGGGCCCTTAATCAAGATCGGGCGGTAAAACGAGCATATATGGTATTCAGGAGGGGAATTAGGATTTATTTAAAAAAGTTGTGGGACATAACAAAACTCCGTATGTTAAATTTCAGTATAAAAATATTAAATCTCACTTTTTTGGTGATTTTCTTTGCAGAGAAAACAATTCTCGTTTCAGTCTCGTATCGGGTGGTCTGAGGAGCTCGCTAACAGGTGAAGGATGTCGCTCAATGGCACCACCACTGGTGTGTGTTTCATCCGGTTTATATGGAGATGTAGTGAGAGAATCTGTGAAGATAACAAATTTTTGGTGCTCCCGAAGTATGCGAACCAAGATGGCGGACATCGGAACGTAACATGGTTAACAGGTTAGGGTTAGGCAATAATTTTTTTCCAATTTTCCTTATTTTAGTCCCATTATCAGTTCGAAGACTAGCCAAGAGCCTCCCGTAGTAAGGCCTAACCCTAACCTATTACATTCCGATGTCCGCCATCTTGGTTCGCATACTTCGGGAGCCACACAAATTTTTTATAATTATTAATTATTTACTTATCAATCCTATTTGATAATTCTGATTGCAAGGTGTCAATAACTGATCTCTTATTTGTTACTTCTTTCTGTTTTTAGCAACCTTGGCTGCTCTACTGTCAGCATTCACTCTGAATAAGGCACTGTACAATCAGCTACTATGACTAAAGGCGTTGGACATGTGTATTTAAAAGTGTTGCGTAAAAGTGCCTAAACCTCAAGTCACGAGTTGAAACATGGGTCATCAGAGTACAAGAGGCTGTTGTTTGCCATACGACTAAGAAGTCTATCTAACAGGATAGATTTGAAATTCGCATTCTAAATCAAATTTTGATACGATGCTTCCTGCACTGAACGAACAAGACTCGGTATAAGCGGCCACTGATATGTAATGAACTGCAGTTTTTGAAAGTACCAGGAATCTTTCCAATTCGGCATTACATACCAAAAATACTAAACCCTTGGTGTACATGGGATTAGATATATCTTTTATATGACGATTTGCACGCTTTAGACTATGAACAAGGCTTTGTACAAGCAGCCATTGGTATGTAAGAATAGGTTCTATTACATTTGAACCCGTGTACATTTGAACCCGTGTACATTTGAACCCACGTATATTTGAACCACGTACATCTGAACCCATGACAATTGCACCGGCATACTATTGCACCTATGGAAATTTTTTTGGTTTTACGGATATTTGAACCCATACTAACCCTAACCCATGAGTTTTAGCACCCGCATATAGATTGAACCCGCGGATATACACATGGGTTCAAATGTACGTAGGTTCAAATGTACGGTCACCGTAAGAATATGCTATTTTTGGAAGGACCGGGATATTTGACCACCAAATTTTATCACATTCTGGGTGACATGAACATGAAGGCCTAAGGTTTGAATTTTGGTTCTGTAATCTGTGATGCCAACAAGGGCCCAATGCTTGAACCAGAAAAGCATTACAATCAAATATAGAAAAAGGCCATAGTACAAAAAATAATCAAGCTGTCTTATCACCTTTCCTCCCCCTGAGGATAAATATGTCACATTTTGTTTCATTTTATGTAAATGAATGGGAAAATTTGGCAACAGTCATAGTAGTTACCTTTCATAGTAGAGCCCATAGTTGCAGATTGGAGTAGAGATAGGGATCCCATTGAGCTCATTTCTGATGCCATTGTAACCACCGGTAGCTCAGAACTGAAAAAATAAGATACCAGAAAGTAAACTGATGTGCAACACTCATATTCCCAAACACAGGAAGAAACTTGGACAAATATAATCTCTTTCCACAAGTAGCAAGTATAATTACAAGTATTCGTAGGATCATAACTTCTTCAGACAATCATGATACAACTGCAAAGATAAAGATCAAAATAACAGATAAATCAAGTTTCATATTAAAATTGAAAATTATAGAGACGGAAAGACTTCGTCTGTCTCCACTTCGCTGTCTAAGCTAATTGATATGGATTAATTCTGGGTTGGTATATTATAGTTATTATATTATCTTATTCATCACTTCAATACTAACTCTTTCAAGAATCATTGTAGCAACCGCCACATATGACCCAGAGTAGGAAGTATAAAAGGAGAATGCACCTGCAGTTCAAGATACAATATCTTAGTACTCAACACATAATCGAATCGTCGAAAAAATTTCAAATGCATATAACTAGGAAGATACCTTTCTGAATCAAACTCAATGAGTCTCTCTTCCAAATCCTTAGATTTTCTTGTTTTCTTTTTCACTGGCGATCTTTTCTTAACTGGTGATTTCTCTAATTTCGCGAGATGCTCTTTCACTTCTGAAAGGACCTAAATTATACAGAGATGAGCTAATGAATGGGCAATTGGGCAACAAAAAAGTTTCTAAATCACGTTAGAAAATTGGGGTTTAACTTCCGATTCCAAATTAAGAAAATTTGGACTCCGACATCAGCTCAGCACTCCAAGAAAATTAAAGTTCAAAGAGTAATAATGTAGTCTTAGTGCTAACTATTTCACCTATATTCACCACTAAATAATAATAATATTCCTTGCATTGTACGCATACAGATCCAAAAACACAAATACAGAATAGGTAGTTAGTACCAAAGAGACCCAATGGAAATGTCTACACCAGCGCGGGGGCCAACCGCGACCTCGCCAGAGTTTCTATGGGGCTTTTCTCGCTGGCAATAATTATATATTATCCAAATTCAACTAAGAGAAACTGTGGTGTAACAGTTTTTTTAATTCATTGAGCGGTTCAAAAATATATACTTTGCAATATTGCTATTATACTTTGTGTGAAGTTTTTTTCAGTTCACAGTATTCTAATATTATTAATTTTAAAAATTATGCGACTCTCACATATTTCTGACTTGCTGCATGCGGCTCTTATACTAAAATTTTTTGACCACCCCTGGTCCACACCATAAAATATCAATAATACTAAAAACTACATTACAAGCATGCTGCTTATCAAAAGACTATTTCAGAGTTATTTGATGAACATTCCATTCAACATACCTTATACATATCAGATGTTACAGTATCATTGCCAGGAGGGTTCTCTGAGTTACGGGGGACGTTTTCAGCACCTTTAAAACATTATAATTTCGTTATTCCGAGGTGAGAGTGGCAAAAATGAAACACAAAGTAGGATAGGATTTCTCATATATTTATCTCAGAGGTGAGGGGAGATAATAAAAGAGATTCCCAATATAATGACAACCACAGCTCCTCATGTTTCATGTTTAAATTAGCAGTAGAAATACCTAACTAGTCAGTTTAGTATTCCAGACATATGGGCTTCCTTCATGCAATAGACACGGCAAATGCTGCAGAAATGTCCTATATCAAGCCATGTACTTACTTAAAGAACCTGACACATACAAGATGTTAAAAAAGTTACGCAAATAAAAGGTACAATTTTTCGTCATGGCAACGTTAAAAAAGTAACCGTTAAAAAGAGTCAGTCATGAAATGATTAAATGGCATTTCACCGTAATTCAATACTGTTAAAAGGTGTCAGTCGGGAAATGTTTTAAGTAGCATTTCATTTTAACTTCTGTTAATTTTGCGTCGCTCTTTTAACACCCTGTATTCATCCCTGATGAATCAACTATGTTTTTCTGAAGGGACCAAGACTCAATTTGTATTTCAAAATCTTACCTTTACTTGGTACTTTTGTAGGATTTCCCATTTGGTTTGTGACATCATTCATTGCTGGTTGTGATTTCATATTCATAATGAGTCTGGCCAGCATAGATTGCGCAACATTTGTACCGGGTTGCGCAATAGTCGGCTGATATAATGTATTTATTGTAGAAGGTTGGTCAGGTGCTTGGATCTGTAAAATGAAAGATTCAGTAACAAATGTACATGAAATAAGAGTAAATCCAATCAGAAGAAAATACTCAAATATATAGGCGTATACTTTTTATATATGCCTTCTGCTCCGAACACGGCTCGGCACAATGCCAGCAAAGATATGTCTAATTGCTATGCTGGTTGAATGAGGAAGATAACCCCTACTTCAAATAATCAAAGTTTGAAAGCAAATAGCAATTTCTTTGCCCTAATAACAACAAATTACGAGAATATCGGTTGAAAACCGAATACTTATCGATCGATAGGTAGGGGATCCCCCAAAACAGAAACTGCAGTTTCGATTCATCCGCTCGTGTAACTTGCGCACTGCGCATCGCACACACACACTCGGCGGGTCTCAAAATTCTCTCGCTTTACAAAAATCTAGATCACTTAATCAATAATTGATTGATAACTCGCTAATTATACGACATAATTCGCCCAAAATCAATAGGAATCTGGTCCGAGATAAGATGAATGCACATGCAAAATCTGGAGCAGATTCAATCTCACTTTCGTGAGATATCGCGTGCATCTGACAGACAGACATACGGACAAATACCTATCAATATACTTACCGATCTTAAGATCGATAAGTAATAAGAAAAACAGTACACATATTACCTGGGTTCCAGGCCTCTTATTCATCATTTGTAAATTATGTTGAATATGTAATTGCGCAATATCCTTCTCTTGTTGCGCAATAGTTGCCTGAGCTGCTGAATTTCTTATCGCTGCTTTCTCAAGACCTTTTTCAAGCCTTTCAACAGCAAGTTTGTATCTGTAAATAGAGATCATATATAACAGGGGTGGCCAACCTGTTTTCTACCGTGATCGAATTAAAATATTCAAAATAGCTCGCGATCGACTGATCGGTAATAGGATCATACACAAAAACGAATGAGTACTGAACATGCAGATAACTGTACATACTCATAAAACAAAATTCATTCTGCCAATAAGTTGTATATGTACAGTATTCGTCCTGTTTTTAAAACACACAGCAGGCGCTGCATGGAACTGGTTCAAGGCAATTTTTATAGGTATGTTATTAAATTCTCTCAACATCAGACGCGATCGACTACTCAAGATGTGGCAATCGACCGGTCGATCGCGATTAACGAGTTGGCCATGATATATAAGAATATGACGAATTAGTTTCATATTCTATCGCAGTACACAAAATTGTAAAACTGTCAAATGTGTGCAAAATTGAGATATAGTCATTCCCTGCAGACGACTAGTTTCTTGGAGACTCGAGTCAGCTTGTGTGACTCGAGTGAATTGTTTATCTGAACAACTAACAACTCGACACAGAGGAGTGCAGTGAAGTTTAAAATCCGCTGAGACACGGATGATCTACGACTTGGGGTCTTGAGGCTTGTAACCACCACTCAGACCTCTGATACAAAGGTATAGGTATGGAAAGAGATGTAATTCCCAACAGCATCCTAAATATATAAATAACGCTCATACCAACTCAGTTGGGTATGACGATGAAAATCATAGCAGCATACTATTATAGAACAATGCATTCTGAAGGTTAACCCTTTCCATGCGATTTTTATTTTTTTATTAAATAATCGTATTTGCTACGCCGACCGACTTTACGCATTTGTACCCCCACAACTAATCGATCGACTAACGAAAAACTAATGATCCTCTGCTGCCCACGGACGGCTCGTTGGAAAGCTTATTTAAAGAGCTTGCAATTGGCGATTTTTTTAAAAGGGGTGGTCTGAGTCACAAACCGGATAGAAAAAAGGCATTTTTTTTTCTTGGGTGATGAAACTTCAAACCGTGATAAAAAATAGAAATATTCGCTAAATCCTTTACTGTTACCGCTTCTTGGTTGGCAAACAATAGCATAATATTGCTGTAGCAATTTCGTTATCTAACTCAAAACAACTTTGGTAGATGGAAGGGATAATATGTCTTCTATTACCACCCAAAAAACACCGAAATTTGCATAAATTTCCAAAACACTCCCTCGTTCCGCCGCAAATAAAATTCCCATGGTAAACGAAAACGAGATTTACCGTCGCTTATGTTTATCTCGAAGAAGACTTCTTATCAATAAACTAAAACCCGGAAAAATTAGACCAACAGTTTGCGACCGATTGCTAAATAAAACAGTGGAGTACATCAACGTACCAGCCGCAATCTAGCGAGTTTTGTCGTGGGTACGTATACGTGCCCACCGCACGGAAAGGGTTAAGTCCATGAAATACTTTATCATACCCTTTCTCCGTTTTCTTTGATTGCTTCAAATCTGTTTCTAATTTTTGCCGTGTGTTCTCCATTTCATCATATTTTTCTGTCGATATTTCAACCTCTGACTTCAAATTTTTATTTCCTCTTTCCAATTCTGTGAGCCTAAAAAGGTAAGATCATATAGCAGGGACAGCAAACTACTGACTCATGGGTTACAAAATAACTCTCAAAAGTTTTTGTGTGGCCTTTATTAGGAGATAAATTTTGTCTGGCTGAAATATTTCTTGGAGTAAAGTCATCATGGGTGAAACTTTCCTTCAAGGGGGGACTTTTTGATGAAGTTTTCTTATTACTTGTATTGACACGTTGCTAATGTTTTTATCAAATCATTACTACTACTGTTTACAAATTATATGAGCTCTTAAAATAGAGGTTTTCAATTTTCTTGGAAATTAAAAAAACTTTCAATTTTTCGAGCTGCATCAATTGAAATAATACAGAAAAGATGCAAATTCTTTTTACTGAATTGAATGAATGTTAATATGAATTGAATTCAAATTTTTATATGTGATACTTATACACATTTTTTACTCCGAATAGGGGTTTATGTAAGCAGCCACTGTTATCTAACGATATTTGAGGAGTTTATATCATTTGTACAAACTTTTATGTGGGGAGGAGATTAAAACCTTTAAAAAACCATTTACTTATCAAGAGTCTTTGATAACTCTGATTGCAAAGTGTCAATGACCGATCTCTTATCTGTCACTTCCTTTTGCATGTTCTCAGCAATCTTTGCCGCTCTGCCATCCACAGATTTAATAGTCTTCAGTGAGGCCTGAAATACAGTTTGTTAGTCATCGTTTTAAAATAAATCATATTCATGCTCCAAACAAGGCCGTACAGAAAAATCTACTGATATAGAAGCTATTATTTTAAAAAAAAACTGGAATTTTTCCTGTTCAGCATCCAATTTATTAAAACCTGGGCATGAGATTTGAACATACGATGTGTAACCTGCATAACTTTGCTCAGAGACGAGTCTCACTTACTTCTGAGGGAGAGCCGTAACTTAGCTCAGTGATGAGTCTTCTTTACTTCTGAGTGAGGGCCGTAACTTTGCTCAGAGATGAGTCTCCTTTACTTCTGAGTGAGGACTTTAACTTTGCTCAGATACAAGTCTCTTTTACTTCTGAGTGAGGGCCGTAACTTTGCTCAGAGATGAGTCTCCTTTACTTCTGAGTGAGGGCCGTAACTTTGCTCAGAGATGAGTCTCCTTTACTTCTGAGTGAGGGCCGTAACTTTGCTCAGAGATGAGTCTCCTTTACTTCTGAGTGAGGGCCATAACTTAGCTCATAGATGAGTCTCCTTTACTTCTGAGTGAGGGCCGTAACTTTGCTCAGCGATGAGTCTCCTTTACTTCTGAGTGAGGGCCGTAACTTTGCTCAGAGATGAGTCTCCTTTACTTCTGAGTGAGTGCCGTAACTTCGCTCAGAGATGAGTCTCCTTTACTTCTGAGTGAGGGCCGTAACTTTGCTCAGAGATGAGTCTCCTTTACTTCTGAGTAAAGGCCGTAACTTTGCTCAGAGATGAGTCTCCTTTACTTCTGAGTAAAGGCCGTAACTTCGCTCAGAGATGAGTCTCCTTTACTTCTGAGTGAGGGCCGTAACTTTGCTCAGAGATGAGTCTACTTCTGAGTGAGGGCCGTAACTTTGCTCAGAGATGAGTCTCCTTTACTTCTGAGTGAGGGCCGTAACTTTGCTGAGTCTCCTTTACTTCTGAGTGAGTGCCGTAACTTTGCTCAGATACGAGTCTCCTTTACTTCTGAGTGAGGGCCGTAACTTTGCTCAGAGATGAGTCTCCTTTACTTCTGAGTGAGGGCCGTAACTTTGCTCAGAGATGAGTTTCCTTCACTTCTGAGTGAAGGCCGTAACTTCGCTCAGAGATGTGTCTCCTTTACTTCTGAGTGAGGGCCGTAACTTTGCTCAGAGATGAGTCTCTTTTACTTCTGAGTAAAGGCCGTAACTTTGCTCAGAGATGAGTTTCCTTTATTTCTGAGTGAGGGCCGTAACTTCGCTCAGAGATGAGTTTCCTTTACTTCTGAGTAAAGGCCGTAACTTCGCTCAGAGATGAGTCTATCTAACTCTTGAGTGGGTGCCTCTACTTTGCTCAGGGATGAGGCTCCTTCATTTAAATATTATTACAGAACAATTCAGAATGGTGGATTGTTAGGTTTTGGTGCCAAATGCTCATCATCTCATCCATCTGTTTAAGTCTGAATTTATCTAGTCAGAATTTAGTGAGTGAAAAACAAAGCAATATAATTCTGGCAATAACATCTCACCTCTGCATCTTGTAGATTTCTCTTCATGTGTCTTAGTTGTTTCTTTAACTTATCACTCACACTTTTACTCTTGCTCTCGAAATCTATCTTTTGTCTCTTTATTTCATCCTTCTCCTCCAGAAGAGTTGTGATCTGATGATGTAAATCAAATTTCTAATTATATTGAGAATAGGATATATTATCCAAAGGAGAAGAAGGTGATAGAATTGATACTTAGATAGGGCACTCCTGAAGTATGCGCACCAAGATGTCGCACAACCTGAACCCTAACCTCGTCATAACCTGAGTTCAGGTTGTGCGCCATCTTGGTGCACATACTTCAGGAGGTCCAAAAATGTATTTGTGATAGTCCGCAGCAAGACTTTCGAATCACTTTAATAATTGTCTTCACTCCTGTCACAACATCCTTGTATTATTTGCATATGGACTGGAGCAAAATCATTGAATATACATTTAATTTCATCTATTTTTGCTGCACATGACCCATAATAGAATATAAATTCACAATGTTTTTATCTTCGCCACCTTCAAATGACAAATTCTCCATTCATTACACAAATTCAACATATCTTATAATTTGAAAAAATTAATTTTCAATGAATTCAAAGTATTGAGTTACGCAACGCAACCGCGAGTTACATTACACATGATTCATATGGCATAACATTTTTAATGTTATGCAGCAATCATGGATGGAGCATTCGTTGCAAAAGAAAAATAATTTTCAGCCAAAAACGAGTGGCTTAATCGCAACGTCGTCTCAGATTGAGACTGAAGCGCTAAATTCAAAATGAAATGTTGAACCCATGGCTGATACTCAGACAGCGATGCCAAACGCAGTCTAGTCGAGCGACTGTTTCAAAAGCAATTTCATGGGATTTCCGAGGCACTGAATGTGTATTTTTGAAAATCCTGGCTACACACCCTGTCTTGTGCCGAAATAGTGAAGATAAAGCACATTCAATCTACCTGCAATCGAGCTTCGCCCAAATCTTTGTCCAATTGCTCTAAATCTCTTTTCAATTCTCGATTCTCATCTTCAGTTATTCTCGCTTTTGAATCCACTTTGTTTTTCTCTTGAATTAATTCTCCTGAACGCAAATTGTTTTTATCAGAATTTGGTTGAAAGAAGGCCAGACATACAATTCAATGTGTGGTGGACGTCCATAAACTCTGCGTACTGGTCATTAATGTCAGGTTGGGTTAATCACTCAATGAAGGGGGTTTGGGGGCCGAAACCCCCTTTTTAAATGTAAAAAAAATTCGGTGCTCCCGAAGTATGCGAACCAAGATGGCGGACATCGGAACGTAACATGGGTACCAGGTTAGGATTAGGCGATAATTTTTTTTCAATTTTCCTTATTTTAGTCCTATTATCAGTTCGAAGACTAGCCAAGAGCCACCCGTAGTATTTATACCTAAAAATATGGCCTAACCCTAACCTAGTACACATATTACATTCCGATGTCCGCCATCTTAGTTCGCATACTTCGGGAGCCCCAAAAATTCTGTATCATATATAGCAATTTTACGTGGCTTGAAATGCTTTTTAGACCCTCATAACTCTTGAAGGCCCAGTCCCGCTAACTGTTGCAGTCTAACTTAGCAATTAGAAAACCTCCGCCCCCCGTCTAACTACACCCATGAGGTTAAATACCAAAACTCCTGAAATAACGCATCACTTACCAATTCTATTCTCATAATCAGACACTGACTTCTCATTCACAGTTAGTTGGTTTCTGATCTGGTCCAGATCTCGACTTTTCTCCTAAGTAAAATTGAAAGTAAAAGTCAATTCCCTTGCCCAGAGATAAGATAGTTTATGCATATTTATCCCAGGAAAGAAGAAAGACGATAATACAGCTTAATCATATGGCAAACCCTGGCCTCTGGTCTGATTACAAGTTGGTTATGGCAGGGGTGCACAACACGGTGCACGCGTGATAATTTTGGCACGCCATACACTCAAACGTGGCACGCGAACGGTTTCACGGTTTTGTGAAAAGAAAATTTTATTCATGATATACATTGAAATATCATGTTAATATCAAAATCAGCAGTTTTTCAGGACATTAAATTGTTTCAATGATAAGTTGATCAATTATTTGTTTGATGTGTGTTTTATGAGAGTCAATTTACAGTACAGACATTTGTGCGTGGCACGTGACAAGAATATTTTGAAAAATTTGGCACGTGTCCTCATTTGAGTTGTGCACCCCTGGGTTATGGGATTAGTCAGTTTGTTTCAGACACATGGACTTGATGGTGGAGGAATCCGTAACAGACCAGCGGTTATGTCAATCACCCTGTCTTGTTAGAAGCGAAGTTAGGAGGGTTACTCCATAACAAAGATGTAGCTTACATGAAGCAAATATGAAGTTTTACCAGAGTTTTTGACTCTTGGGATGTACGTGCACCAAGATGACGCACAACCTGAATCCCAAAGCTGGTACACATACTATGTTCAGGTTGTGCGTCATCTTGGTGCACATACTTCGGGAGCACCGAGTTTTATATACAGCGGTCATAGGTTCCACTCATTTTCAAGTCAAGTTAAGACTCGACTCTCCCCGACATCGCATGATAGTCAACTTACAAATTCAACTCCTCACCCCCAATAAGAAAAGAAAGTCAACAATTTCTTCAAGAAAAACGAGGTTTTACTTACTTTCACTTCAACGTTCAACCTTGATCTTTCAACTTTGACCTCTTCTATTTCCTTAGCAACCTTCAACGCTTCAGTGGTCATGTTCTCCACACGCAGCTGGAGCGTCATCACAAGTTTCTCTTTTTCATCCAATAAATTTTTCATTTTCTCGTTTTCTGTTTGATTTTTTCTCCATTTTTGAGATATTTCATTGTATTCTTTGTATAACCTTAAAGTAGAGGAGAGTATAATAGGTATAGAGCAGTGGTTCTCAAACTTGATTTGGGAACCCCTTTCCAAAGACTCTTAGCATCTGTTCTTCTATGAAAATACCTAGTTTTGTCCCATGTCCCCACCTAACCCACAGTGTCTGGAGGGGGGCCAAAGAGTCAGCCGCTCCGGGCAGTACGTTAAGAGGGTGACTTTGTTGCTTAGTTTGACAATTTAAATAATAATAATGCAAATATTTTACTCTTACTTAAATTTATTTATTTTCATGTATAACAACATCTATGATTTGTTTATCCTCCAAATTATTTTTGAAGTTAGGTATAAGGGCAGCATTGTCAGAAACTAGCCCCGAGCAGTAGAGAAGTTTGACACGCCACTGCTAACCCAAGGTTAAGAAAGATTTCATAAATAATAATTCTGTATCTATCTTTCATATCAATGGGTACTTGTACAGGGCATTGTTCGGAACAAAAAGTGTGAATAAACGTCATATAGAAAACTGAACTTACTTGGGGGACTCCCGTAGTATGTGAACCAAGATGGCGGATACCAAAATGAAGTATGTGTACCAGGTTAGGGTTAGGCCATAATTTCAGGTACAAATACTACAGGAGTCACTTGGCTAGTCCCCGAACTCATAATAGAAATGAAAAGAGGAAATTTGGAATAAAATTACGGCCTAACCCTAATCTGGTACATATACTACGCTTCGGTGTCCTCCATCTTGGTTCACATACTACGGGAGTACTGATTTACCTTGTATTCTTAGAGTAACTTTGGGTATAGTTATGGGCACTTTTAACATATACTTTTACGATAATATATTTATACTAAGATGGAATTGAAGACAAAACAGAACTTACTTCTCCCATTTTTCTTCTATATGTTTCCTAGCTTCAGTTGTTTCAGATAACCTTCTCTCAGCAGTATTGCATTGGCTCGAGATTCTTTCAAGCTAAAAGAAAGTTGGCAGCATTAATCCAAGGACTACTTTAGATCTTTGTGGTAAACCTCTCAAAAAGGAAAGATTTTCAGACCTTTTTCTTGGTTGTTATGGTCTAATCCTTAGCAACATTGGTCTAATAAAGCCACAAAATCTTATTGTATGTAATCTCGGAGAGAACCACTACTGAGGATTTAACTTTGTTCTTAATATATGAAAATTGGGAGGGTAGATATCCCAGGACAATATTAGCATTTGACAGGATAAATTGCTTATTGTCCTCCATTCTGGAAATGATGAAGCCGGTAGCTATGTTCAAGAATGTACTTCAAAACAAAGATCGTTTGATAAATTACCAAGTCACCTGTCACCTCCAAGTCCAATTATTGAAATTGACAGTTTTCAACAAAGTTGTCTGACTGATAATTTATTCTAACCTGCAAGTCTTTGTCTTGTATTATCTTCAGTGTGTCTGAGCGCTCAACCATGACATCTGATATTTGTCTTTCAGTCGACTCTAAGGTTGCTTTGGTTCTTGACAGCTCGTCCCTTAATCTTGTCATGTCCTCGTTTAATTCAGAGATTTTCCTGTCGGCCTGTTTATTTAAAAGAATAGTAAAAAGACATTTAAGAGTACATTACAGTGTTGTATGACATGTGACTCGGGGCATAGTGGCTTCTACTGAACATCAGTACCTTCCTCAAAGAAAATTTATTTTAGGAATTCAGATATGGAAATTCAGTCTCTGGCATTCTTATAGCTTTTCACCTCTCGTTCATGAGAAAAAGGGATTCTTTGGGATATGTTAATTTCTAAAAAAAAATCTTGTTTTCGAAAGTTATAATGTCAAACTTCATTCAATTGAATTTTCTGGGCCCCCCCTGGTTGTTATCATTACCCAATTATAAAAACAATTTGCAAAAAACATTAATTTTAGAATTTTCATATTAATCCAAGGAGGGAGAAAAGTTAATCGTAGGGCAATCAGCTACCAAGAAAGATTGAATTTTACAATAAAACTGGGAATTCAGTGTGCTGAATTTCCTTAGAACAAATTGTTACTGAATAAACCTTAGTACTGACCTTTGACCTCTCCACAACTTCCGCTTCCCGTACTTTTTCGACAACCTGGGTTGAAAGTTCAACTTGAAGTTCAGAATTCTTGTCTTTCAAGGAAGCAATTTCTGACGACTTTTCTTCCAGTTGTTGCCTGAGTAAATAAGAAACCAGTTGTTAATTTTTAACATGCTTAAAATACAGGCTATACAGAACGGTATTCCCGTAATGTGTGTACCAGGTTAGGGTTCGGCCATAATTTTATTCCGATTTTCCTTATTTTAGTTCTATTACGTGTTCGGGGACTGTCTGTGTTAGCCAAGTGAATACACCCCCTGCGCATAGGTTTCAGTCCCTTTACACAACTTGATGTAAAGTATTTAAGTAGGCGAACAAAGTTAGTTTCCTCCATATTAGTACACATACTTCTGGAGCGCCTAGAAAACAGTGTAAAAGTAAGTTTCATAACAGATACAGATTATCAAGCTGTGACACCATGGTGGAGTCTAACATAAAATGAAAAAAGAAATAAGAAAAAAAAATATTTTTAAAAAGGTCTTTTTTTTCTGTTTGTTTGTTTAAAATTAGAAATGGGCAATGCCTTAAAACCTCTGACACATGATGATGGCAATGGGAAGACAGATCATTGACTCAACTTGAGTTGGACTCAAACCACAATTTATTTATTATTTAAATGAATGACTCGGACTTGTACTTCATTAACAGTCAGCAAGACCAAAATCAATAATTCAAGGCATTTCAGACTCACAGGTATATTTTACCGAACAATTAAATAAGACAAAGATTGAGAACCCCAGGACGAAACAATAAATAAAAAATGTTCTTAATATATAATTCTGTAACTGACTCGATTTCGAATGACTCGATTTGGGGTTTAGGGAAGTCGACCCAATACTGGTTCTTACCTGATTTCTGTTATTTCTTTACTCAATTCATTTTCCTTAATCCATAAATTTCTTCTCTGCTCTCTTTCTGATTTCAAATCCTCATTAGTCCGAAGAAAATTCTCTTGAGAGTCTGATAATCTGAAATGTTTACAAAATTACGTTGGAATTTGTTTGAACTTTGAAGAAATAATTTGCAGATTTTTCGATATCAAGCTTGCAACCCGAGCTCTTCCAAGGATGACGATAAGTCCAGCAATTCTCTCGTACATGATTATCTCACAGAGCAGTGGTTTTCATACTTTTTCTGCTCGCGGTGCACTTGGCAAAAAAAAAAAATTTGCGGCACACTTGTAAAAAATAAAGTTAGCTTTAAACAAATTTATTCTACAAATAGTAATGCGATGTGTGTGCCTGTTTTGAGAAACAATTAAAACAAGGTTCCGTCGATCCCTTTTTTGCTTTCAATTATGGTCAGAACAGAAAACCCTTTTTAACAAAGCCATGGAGATGCAAATGGGTAGATTATTTTGATGGCTTTTGCACCAATAATTGAATATAATTTGTAAGTAGATGGCCAAAACTCATGTAAACTTGCTTTCCTGTTAGCCTATCTGAGCGCTCAAGTCAACATGGTAGAGAGTGGATGTCTTGTTTACAAATACATTATAACATTTCAACACAATTATAACGTGATAATCACCCTTACTACAACAAGAAGGCAGATGCAATATTATCAGTCTAGCAATGGCAAGAGCCAGTCACCAATACACTGAGAACCATACTTACTGTTTTTTCAATCTTTCACATTCGCTTTTATAAGTCTCATTTGTCTGCTTTGTCGAAGAAAGCTCGTTTTCTGTGTCTAGAAGTTTGGATTGAAGAGATTCCTTGTCATCAAAGTAATGACTTTTCAGCTGAAAATAGAAATTTGAAGTATCATTAAAAGATCCACAGAAATAAGAAATTATAATAAAATTTATTATAAAATAAGATTATATATAGTTCAATGTTGCTTGGCATTTCAGTGGTTATTCATGACAGAGATAAAATTTCTTTGCTTCTAAGTGAGAACAAATATTGACCTTGCTTTTGAAAAATTTATATAGTCAGTAAAAAGCCACTGATAGATGCGAAAGTACTATTTGTAAAAGGACCATGATTTTCCCGTTCTGCAGTGAAATACCCACTTTATAACCAGTAATTCTGAGCCGCAAGTCAGCTCATTTAAGACTTGGGTCAAGTCACTGGTCATCTGAAATTCAATGCACTTAATTTTCAATTCAAGTGTAAAATTCAATCTTGCTCAGTGGCTGATTGCTTTATGGTTAAGCCGTCTCATCAGCTTTCCACTCTTTTCAAATTAATATGAAAATCCTAAAATCATGTCAATCATTGAGTCAAATCTCACTGGTGTTTGTTTGATGATCGGTGAGGCGATGAGCATAAACCAAAGTTTTTTTGAACCAACGAGGTCAATGGGTTTAATGTTGACCAATGTAACCCAGGTATAGAAATATTTTTTCGTGAGTTACTCGCTAAGTAACTTGTCCCCTTTAGCTAAAATGTTGAATTTTTTAGGGCCCTAAGCTATATGTGCACCTACCTCTTCAAATTGGTCCGTAATCACAGTAAGTTCTTTTTCAATATCTCTGATTTCTTGATCTTTAGATGATATGACATATTTTTGCTGCTGAAGCTCGTCTTGGAGAGAATATACCTGTGTAAAAATATCATGTATATGAAGGTGTTCACTCTATGAATATAAAGAATACAAAGGTGCCTCACAGTTGGAAAAAAGTGAGAAAGTGCCCTGGCCGATTTTAACTAGTTAGGTGCCATAGCTTTTGTTCTAACTCTTTTAAAAATATTAGGTACTAAAAAAACGTTGTGCCCGTTAAAAAACGGCAGTCCCCATTGGTAACACATCATTGGACTGACTGTTGACTCCTCATGAAAACACTCGTATGCTAATTGGTTCAGAAGTTATGATGTTGGATATCCTACTCGAATTTTAATGTTCAGTGTTCCCCGACTCCCAAACAATTTTATTAGTAATCAGAAATTTATTTTTTCACCATCATAAAAATACACTTAGTATGAACAATGAAAAAATAACACATAAAAATGGCATTTCAGGGCGAAGGGGACTCAAAAAACCAATACTGGTTAACAACGGCGACATTAGTTATTACATTTTAAGATTTATTTGGATGGGGACACTATTCTAATTTGGTTACCAGTCCATGTCGGGTGTGAGGTTAGTCAGCCATTCATTCATTTCAGATGCATGGACTTGATGGTGGAGGATGCCATAACCGACTAGGGGTCATTCCTCATCGTCAAATAAGGGACACTAGTCTCACTCGGGTATAATTCCATCTTGAGTATGGGATTAGTTAGCCAATTATTTGTTCCAGATGCATGGAGTTGATGGTGGGGGAAGCCCAAATCGATTAGGGGTGCTCTTGCACATAGTTATCCCACAGAATTCGAGCCTACGAACTCGCGCAAGATAATCACAGGGGAAATGGCACGAGTATTCTTGGTGCATCAACCACATATACCTGTTTCATTGCACTGTCTGTGTTTAACTTCTCTTCCAGAACTCGTTCATTCATTTCAATTTTCAATTGTTCGGCAACATCCATTTGTTTGGATGTCAGCATATCAATTTCTCTTCCGTGGTCCTTCAAAATCATTGCCATTCATAAAAAAGTTGTGAAAACAAGGTAAATGGTAAGAAAAATATCAAGACATAATGCTACCGCGCCCGCCCACTTTCCTTGCACTACTGTCTGTATAAGCAACCATATTACAGTATTATACTATTTGATTTATTGTTTGTACTTATCAAAAGAGGTGCATAATGCACATTTGAGTTTTAGGCCAGTATGGTAATCTTGTGCATACAACCAGTCTCCAGTATTGATAATTATCAACTATTATATACCCCTTTACGAGAAGAAAAACATACCTACATATATTTTGATCAGTCTGATCACACTACCTGATTGATATCGCATAACTCGTTTTCCAGTTGCATAATACTATTCCTCATTGCTTCAATCTCCTCATACATTTCATTCATTGCATGCTCGACATTTTCAGCGAGGAATTCTGGAGAGATTTCTGACAAATGATCGTTATCAGCCACTCTGAAAAATAAGTTAAATAAATGAAACATGCACAAAGTGCCTGGTTGGTGCATCATGCTAAACTAGTGCCACAGAAACCTTTTTGAGCTGCGCCCCCTTTTTAGAATTTGTCAAGTCTTGCTCCCCACCTCAAAAATAAATAGCTAACAATAAACTACAAACAAGAATATCGGGCAGAGACCGAAGACTTATCGATCGAAAGTTAGGGGATCCCCAAAACAGCGCTCTTACTCCATAGTGACACCCTGTGTCCCATCACTAATTAATTAATAACTCGCTAATTATACGACATAATTCATCCAAAATCAATAGGCTTCTGGTTCGAGATATGATGTTTGCACATGCAGAACTTGGAGCAGATTCAACCACGCCTTCGTGAGATATCGCGTGCATCTAACAGACAGACGGATAGACAAACAGACAGCTGGATAGACAAACAGACAGATAAAAACCGATTTAAAGATCGATAAGTAATAACAGATAGTAAGGCGAAAGCATGTTTTATTCATAAAACACGTTGAAAATAAGTGGACGGAACGTAAATATCAAAATAAAGAAAGGTGAATGTCCAAAATAAAGTGGGCAAGATCAAATTTAACAAATAATTTTATTTTTAATTAGCGCCACGTCATCTAAAAAAATGTCTCCACCCCTCTTGTAAGGCGCACCCCACCATTTGAGAACCACTGGTTCAGTATAACGCTTCAACTGCTAGGCTACTGCACCAACAATAAAACGAGAATATCGGTTGGAAACCGAAGACTTATCGATCGATAGTTAGGGGATCCCCCAAAACAGAAACTGCAGTTTTGATTCATAACCTGCGCACTGCGCATCGCACACACACACTCGGCGGGTCTCAAAATTCTCTCGCTTTACAAAAATCTAGATCACTATATCAATAATTGATTGATAACTCGCTAATTATACGACATAATTCGCCCGAAATCAATAGGCTCCTGGTCCGAGATAAGATGAATGCACATGCAAAATCTGGAGCAGATTCAATCTCGCTTTCGTGAGATATCGTGTGCATCTAACAGACAAACATACAGACAAATACCTATCAACATACTTACCGATTAAAATCGATAAGTAACAAATTATCTTATATAAAAAATTGGGTAGGCCTACTCCCGTAGTATGTGTACCAGATTAGGGTTAGGACATAATTTTATTCCGATTTTCCTTATTTTGGTTGTTATTATTACAAGTTCGGATTTGTCTGTGTTAGCCAAGTGAATATACTCCCTGCCCATAGTTTTCAGTCCCCTTACACAACTTGATGTAAAATAGACAAACAAAATTAGTTACCTCCATATTGGTACACACACTTCTGGAGTGCCGAAAACCGTACCTGTATGTTCTTCCTTTTATTTTCTGGTGGGAAGAAAATAACATTTTAATTCTGTCGATCGCTTTGTCATTGGACTGATTCCGCTTCTCTAACAATTGCATTCTATCATTTGCATCGAGTAGTGATTGCTCTTGCATCTGGTTTGCTGCTGCTAACTCTTTTAATGTTGTCTAAAAAAAGAATGTTTTTTAAACAACGCTTATTCATCTTTTTCGATGCAACTGATATTTAACAATATGTTAGGAGCTTCTGGTTTTGGAAAAACAGGAATCTTACCAGTTTGGCAAAGGCTACATAATTTCATACACATTGGGTGATGGACATGAGATTTGAACAAGAAATATTTAACATGCGATGGGGAAACAGTCAAGCGCTTTAACTGGTAGTCCAAGGGTCGGCGACCTTCAGCATTGAAAGAGCCATTAGGCATCTTTTCCATCACTCTCAAACCTAACCTGAGCCGCAACATACATTCTCATGTCAGTGGCTATTAAAGCTCTCCGAAAACCACTTATGATGTAATAACCTAGTTCTCAGTAAGAAGACAAATGAAATAAAAAGGACGCAATAATTCAGTCTATGAAGAAATGAACTTGTAAAATGCAAAGAAAAAGTTTGTTTTAATAATAGACTTGCATCACCTTGAAATGCCACCTATTTTCACCACTCGCGTCTTATATTTTGAGAACTGACGTGATGTGCCCCAAGGACAAAGAGCCACATGCTGTTCCGAAGGCGCAGGTTGCCGATCGCTGCGATAGGCCATTACGTCCACAATATTGCAATGTTTTTTTACAGTAAAACAAACTGGGGTCGATTAATGTTAGTGAAAATCAAGTCGATCAGTTATTAAAGACTCAAAATTAAATGACTCGGACTAACACTTAACTAAATGTAAGTAAAAGTAAATTCAGCGAGTGCTCATTACAATCGATTGCCAACCAATTTTCACAAACTACAACAACATAAAAAATATCAAACTAACGTATAATTGTACTGACATGGGTTGAATTCAAACTCTCTGCATTTAGTTCAACAAACCTGTAACTTCTGGATCATTTCCTCTTGCTCTTCCATCTCTGTTTCTCTTAATTGAACAAGGTGTTTCCTGCCAGCAATCGTCTCCTGGATGGCAAAAAAAAAATTAAGTAAAAAAACAGAAAATTGGCTGATGGCTGAATGTACTTTGTAGTAATATTCAATTGCTTGCTATATATCAGTTTCATTTAGTACTTCAAGCCATGACTGCTCTGGCCTGCTCCCATAAAAATCTATTTATTAGAAATATCATCACAGACTGTGAGGAAGTGACAGATTGAAGATCTCTGGTGGCAGCAGAATTTGAATTGAAGATCATGGGGTTCGAGGTGATGTTTACGACCACGCTTGAAAATCTGTCTGGGTGAGAAAAGTGTTTGAGCGGATGCGAAAAGGGAGCATTTTTCCGTCACTTTTTACATCTTGCTGATTGGCCAATGTCTCAAAGTAAACAAGGAAGTCGATGCTCGGGGAAAGGTCCATTGACCTACAATTACAATGAAATCTAATGCTTTTAACCACTAGGCCTCCTGATTTTTGATCAAAGTGAAGGTGTAATACCAAAAAAGAAGCTCAACCTGTAGTTTATTCTGCAATTCCTCCACAGCCGTTCTGAAATGAACTTTCTGTTTCTCAGTAGTTTCCTGAGATTCTTCAAGTTTCCTGGTCAAGTATTTCACCTGGGTCTGTAATAGAAAGTGTATATTTGGATAACATATACAGGAAATCCAGAACTCATAATGTCATTTAGAGGTTTGGACTTGAATTGACATTTGACCCCGACTTTAGACTTTTTGCCCCCCCCCTCCCCCAGTTCTGAGAAATTTCAATTCCGATGAAAAAATCTTTTGCGACTGCAAGCCTTTTTCAATAGACTGTTAAAAAATCTTGGTAAACTTAATTTTTTTTGAGTTTCATCAAAAAACTTACTTATTTTGTGGTCATTCTTATTCAGTACAAAATTACAACTGAAGCAATTTTCTTTATGAATCTTGCATGTACGTAATAAACATGCTGAACTATACTTGATCATAATTTATAATGATAATTTAAATACTGTTCAAACCTGGAATTAGCAAAAGCCTACAGGAGTCTGCGGCCCCACTGCAGTTGCATAGGTTACAGTGGCCTCACTGGCATAAATTAATAATTCTAAAAATGCAACAATCATTAATAAAACATAGAACCTGTGAATCTTCCAATGCCCTTTCTAAGTATTCTGAAGTAGAGGTCCCTTGGTATTGTCTTGGGGGTAGCGGAACACTTGTAACATCTCCATATGGACCCAAAACAGGTGGGTAATTGTTAGAATTATTATTGGTATTCATGTTAGATAAAAAGGCTGGTTTTGGTCTTGAAGAACTTGTGCGGAATTTTACTGTAGTTTGTTTTATTTCATTTTGTAATTCCAAAGTCTTTTTGTTTTGATCGTCAATCTCTTGTCTCAGCTTTGAAACGTCGTTCGAAAATTGTCGAGTTCCTATCGGCTTTCGATCTGAAAGTATTTGTTTAAAATGATTGAGAATTAATCAGAAAATACTGAGCACAAAGATTGAAATGTAAAGAGCAACAAATTATAGAGAGCAAGTGGTACATATTCCCAAACGGTGGGGCACATCCCACAAGGGGGCGTAGACAATTTTTTGAGGGGACGTGACACTAATTAAAAATAAAAATATTTGTTAGACCTGATCTTGCCCACCTCTTTTGGATATTTTCAACGTTTTCAAAAGTTTGAAAACCTTTCAAAAGTTTGAAAACCACTGGTCTAGGTGAGAAGTAGGTGCTACTATAGTGTGGGATGTACTATGTCACCTATTTAGCAGAAGGTTTGATATAAGTGACATCATCACAGATGAAAATGTGCAGTTTGAGTACCACGAGCCTAAGGTTTAAATTAGATATCGAAATCAATATAACAACAATCAAGCATTACCAAGATCAAGAAACGAATTATATGAGCTTTTCCTTTGTTACTCTGAGATATACACACACAGTAGCAATGCGTAAACATACAGTGCACGAAACATGAACAAACACATGACATTCTCTCAGAAAATGCGCTGAATTATAAAAAATTACACATAGATGTATTTCTCACCAATTTTGACATCACAATCAGTTTCAACTGTTCCAAGTCTTCTTCCTTCTTCTAACAATTTCTTTATTGTATCGTCATAATTAAAGTTTTTCGAACCTCCCACATCTCGACTCATTTCTTAGGCAAAATAGAACCCTTTACATATTTAATCAAACAGTCTTAAAATGATAATAATTAGAAGAGTTACATATTATGATTTATGCAAATAATTCCCAGATAATTTAAGGAATTAGGATAAGGATTTACAAATTCATCCCCTTGGAGGAAAGCCAATAAGACGACTCAACCATATGGCGAACCACGGCCTCTCGTCCAATTAACATTCCATGTCTGGTATGGGATTGGTGAGTTATTTGTTTTCAGAAGCATGGACTTGATGGTTGAAGGAGCCGTAACCGACCAGCGGTTACGTGAACCACCCTACGGCGGCGAGGAGTCCAGCAATCCTCTCGCTTATAACCATCCCGCATGGGTTTCCAACCTGCGAACCAACGCAGAATAATTAAAGGTGCGGTGGCGAACGTATTCCTAACGCTCAGCACGATGAGCCACACCGCCGCAGGATAAGGATTATTTGACCTTATTCTATAGACTGGGGCAGGATTTCTGAAGCTCTGCCCTCCTAGGGGGCTTTGTAGCGGTCCACAAGCAAAGGCCACGCAGAATAAATAGAGGTGCATTGGCGAGTGTATTAAAGTACCATATTCAGATATTGCTCACGCTTACCGTGATGCGCCACACCGCCGAACCTATTCAGTTAGCCATGGAAAACTCAATGGACTGGGCATTCAGGCATTGCTAAAAAGGTGATAAATTGTTTAGAAAATCTTCAGAGAAAATTTATGGAATTTGGACAAAAGAGTCTAATGTCATACAACAATCTGATAATAGTAAAACACTGTTAGCTTTATTAGTAGACTATATCCTGATATCACTCACATATATATAAGTATATAAGTTTATTTCGACTCCATAATCAGCAAAACAATAAAATGAATGCTAAAAATAAATAAATAAAAACTGATTATGAAATCAGGAGAGCGAACAAAACCTTAGATAAGGTTTAAAACGTACAGAATGTATATAAGATGGAAGGTTTTGCCAAGAAGATGTGGTACGTGTTCACTCACCTAAAATAATTGAAATATTTCACACACGCTCACACACACACAACCATATAGAAGTTATTAAGTAAAGGGAACATGAAAAATTACATACTGGTAGTTAATAAAAAATAAATAAATAAAAATTACTTGCCACACCATATTAATAAATTTATCATGATTGCCACTGCCAAATTGATCAATTTTATAAATGGGAGTGAACAGTAAAGATAAACTTTTATAAAAAAATATATTGTCAAGCTGATTATAGATGGAGTCAAATGCCAAAATGCCCAACCAAAGTTGCCAGAATTGGGTGCATGAAGAGGTGGGCTAGACCACTTCATTGCCCAAACTAGAGCCTATTACCCGACATTAACTGTAACCGGACGAGAGACCTGTTCCGCCATATGATTAAGCGTTCTTATCGTCATTCCTCTTACATATTTTCCTTTTTAATCGGAACATATATGTAAATCTTATCTTATCCAAAATTATCACGGCCTATTTAAAATTCTTTGTCCAATTACGGTACCGGTATTATCAGAGACAAAAAAGGCTAGACAGAGCTCACTTCATGAAGACACCAAAATTTCATGAAACTGACAGTCTGATTTGGATGCCAAACAAACTAGAATAACCTTCAATTACAGAATTAACCGACTTTTTCGGATTAAATCTCTAAAAATAATAAAAGCCAAGGCGAACAATTTATAAAAACGTGAACGTTTAATTTTGTTTGTTTATGCTTTTACGCATCGGCGATTCTATCGAGTTTTTTCATGCGTGAAAGACTAAAAGGCGCTGTTTTAAGCTTATGATTAAACTTTTAACAAGGCAAAAAATATTTCAACAAAAGTTATTATTTTACATTTATTGTTTTAATTTATAATGTTTCAGAAAATAACATGAAAATATTGAGCTCTCTTGCACACCCCAGTGTTGTCGACAACCTTAAAAGTTGAAATGCCGCGGTTCAATAAATCACTCGATAGTTGCCAGATGCTGCATTGCTTTCAAGTTAGGATGGGATTGGGTTTGGATTTACATATTTATCCCGGGGAAAAGCAAAGCCGAATAAGGCGGCTTAATCGTATGGCGAACTACGGCCTCGTTTCCAGTCCATGTCTGCATGTTGGGTATGGGATTAGTCAGCCAGTTATTTGCTTTCGGAAGCATCAAATTTTCTTCGCTCAGCATTACTGCTTTATTTGGCTGCTTACCACTTTGTTCACTTTACTTGCTAGGCCCAAAAATACATACTGTACCGGTATGGCGGTATACAGGCATATGAAAATACCAAATCTGCAAATGCAGAAATGCTACACTAACTGTCTAATATCAGAATACAAACAGCCTGGCGTTATAATTTATAATACAGTAACTAACACATGTGCGTATTGTCGAATGGAAGAAAAAGATTTTTACAAACTTACAGCACTGGTTATAAACCCTCTCTAGGTTTTGCCCTTTTTTACCCAACTGTTTGTATTGCATTGTAACTATTTTTTTTATTAATACTGTAATAACATTTTTTTTTTAATGCTAGACTTGAAAAGGACCTAATAATTTCATATCAATGTTGGGCATATTCTGTCATTAGTTTTGCATGGTACCCTTGAAAACAATTTCAGCTAATCTAGGTATTTGTGTATTGCTGTATTGTCTGGTTGAAATCTTAGAATCGGATAATAAAAATGGAAAAATTTAACAACAGAGATTGTATTTTGGATGAAGTTTTGAAATCAAGTAATATCATGTCAGAGGAATTTATTCAACAAATAATTTTGAACAGTAATGAAGAGAAGGATTTAAAATCCCTTTTCCCTCGGCTGTCATCGGAATTTGAAAATGTACTTTCGAGACTGCCTGGCGGAGAAATAAAAACATCAGATCTTACTATAGAATCAATTTCAAAAAAATTAGAAGATGCATTAAAAATTATACAGTGTATTAACAATATTATTAATCAGTTGATTTCGATAATCTCAAATAAATCATCTGCAACTGAGTTGAAAGACATACCATCCCTTCCTGATAGTACTATCCATGTTTTGTCCAAATCATACAAGCATTGCAAAACTAGTGAAAAAGTGTACGGAAATTTCTTTAAAAACGTCAGCAAAACTCTTGGTGTGTTGTTTCAAAATACATACACATTACAGAAAAGTTTTGGCTTTGTTTTGAGCAAAATCGAGTTTGTTACGAATGATGAGTATTTTGAAGAAACTCAAATATCTGCCATCAAGATTTCCTCAGGATTACTCGAAATTTGTCAAGTCATAAGTGGAATGGATAATATGTTACTCGGGGCAACGTGGAAACTATTACTCAGCTTTCTATCCGAATTCAAAAAAGTTTTGCCGAATAAATTAACTATAGAACCATATATCGCATTGCTGTGTGATAATGTTCATGATTGTATGAAATATACAAGCGAGTTATCTATAAGAAGTGCCCACCTACTTTCATCTGGTGATCTACCCACACAAAAAGCATTTTCTCGGTCTTGCAAGTTCTCAATGTTCTTTCTGTCGTCATTAGCAACGATTATCAAACAGTATGGTAGTTCTATATGTGGGGACGATTTTGAAACTTTCATGAAATTCATTGACAATATAGTGAATGACCTTGATTTGACCTTGACAAGAAACAAAGATTTCAGTAATTTGGAGAAACAATACATTTCAGATGCAATAATAGAGATTGAAAATATTCTTCGTATACTGCTCTCTGAAGATGTTTACATTCAGTTTTTCAAAAGTTTAAAGTTGGATGCTTGTTCACTTTCTTTATTGTTGGGAATGGCTAAGATATCAGTTATGAATATAAAAGAAATAAACACACAGTGGTTCGTCACAGATGATTCCTCTTTAGAAAATAGTTGTCCAATTATTCATCTAATCAAGCAGATACTGGAGAAATGTGAAATTGAAAATTCCACGTCTACATTTTCATTGACTGATTTTAAATGTTCAAGCAGTCGCCACGACAGTGTTAAAATTTTATTGTTCTCGCTAATATCCTGCCTACCTCCGGACGTATATCCATCAGTGGAACTGATTCTAGTTGAAAATATGTTTTCGAATTTCCCACAAAGAAGTATTTTTGCAATGGATTTATTAGTCTCAATTTGTAGATCATCGTCAAAATTGTGTGAACATTATTTCGCTTTGTTTTTGCAATTGATTGAGTCTACTAATGGATTATCCTTCAAGATTCCCATACCTGTTATGGTAACATTAAAATTTCTTCAAAGGATTGCCCCTCTCTTATCAAATGAAGTCATAAAGACGTTTAATTCTGAAGATATACATGCGATGAATGTTATAACCCCTTACAGAGAAATTTTGAAGCCGAATTTCCAGTTTATATTCATCAGCGTTTGCAAAGAATTTAATCATGAAGTAAATTCGTGGATAGAAGGGTCACATCGATTATTAGAACTTTCTAAATTGTTAAAAAATTTTGACAAAATACTTGAATGGATTTTTTTGGTTCAAAATAGGAGCCGTGATCAGCCTGAGAAAAGGAAAGAAATTTCACAAGGGGAACAGATACTGGCAACAGCAATTTTGAAATTGGTAAAATGCATTGAATTTGAACCATACTCGGAGAAGTTTATTGTTGTAACAAAATTTTTATCACTGATTCTGCATATACTGAATTCACTAACTTTTTCAAAATTTGAAGCATATGATATAACATGGATGTTGTATTATTTTTCAAGCCTTTTGAAAAACGAAAAATTACTTGTGAATAGTAAAATAATTATAGCACAGTCATTACAGAAGTTTGAATTAAAATCCAATTCTACAGATGTTGAGAACGAATTTTTAAATATGTTTGTACATCTAATTACCGATGAAAATTGGAGGGTGAAACACCAAGCTCTTAGTTCGTTCGAATTTTTAACACGGACTTCAAGTGGGACGTTTTTATTGGAAAAATGTGTGAACCTTCCTACTATAGTGACGAATTACGAGTCGCATTTACGTTTTCAAATTTTGGATGAAAATCACTTGACTGAAACAAAAATGAGTCAAAGAAAACTTGAAGCATTTAATTTTGATAAATGTTACCAACGTTGGATTAAAAAGCAAGAAGAAAAAAGGAAACTCTCTCTTCCAATGAAGCATTCTATGGATACCAAGAAAAACACACATGATAACACCCAAGTTCTCCATGTATTAAAAGAACTGAATAAAACTTTGATTTCAGTTGACACTTTCCTAAAAAAAGAAGGACATGTTGAATTCATACTATCAGATGAGCAAGTTTTAAAAGAGTTTTCAAATTCTCAATTATTATTTAGTAATATTTGTGATAAGTTGAAATATCCTTCATAAAATTATATGTCCACAAAGTTCCTTTATAATTTCAATTTTGTTATTAAGTCAGTTCTCAATATATCTTAACCAGGTTTGTTGTTTTTTAATCAGTAATTGTTTTTAAATATTTTTACTTCATTTAGTACCTGTGCAAGGGCCAAAACAATATATGGTATCGATGAATTCCCTTTGCAATTTTAAAAAATTTCAAGACTTCATTGACACCCTATACTGCTAATTTAATAAATGTTGATGTATATAGTTAAACTTTATTTTTAAATTTTTGATAAAATCGTTATTTTTTTGTAGAAATATGCTAAGTAAAATTTGTAGTACTAGAGCTTTACTAAAACTCATAAAGGTGCCAAAGTCTGCTTTACTATGTAGAGGTTCTGTTAATAGTGATGTTACATCGAAATTATGCGGAATTTCGTGCAGATTTATTTCTGTTTCATCCACGAAATGGGCCAATCAAATTCATGAAAAAGTTGATCAAATTGAAAATGAGCTTGTGCATAGAGAACCGTGGCAATGGAAAAAGCCAGAAGGCCATGATACCGGAGTAAAGGTAAGATAGCTGAAATTATTTTTTCGTATGATTCATTAATTCACTCTTTGCTTTGGATGAGGTTCTGAAAAAGCAGCATTTCCTTGATAAGTAGCTACCATACTTTTAGAACAGCTGGAGTCTTTCCAGATTAAGGGGCCTACGCCCCTCACCCACCCTTTGTAATGTGGAAAAAACATTTACCTGTATAGTACTGTCATATATTACACATCTGGGTGAGGTGACGGGCATGAGGTGTGCCCGAAATTTTGATCTGCAATGCTAATATAGTTAGGTCTAAGCGAAATATTTCATTCCGAAAACGAGTTCACTCCCACACTCTAATTCAGTTATTTGTCATTCCCATGTATGCACCACATAGGTTAGAATTCCAGCAAATATCATTGTGTAATGCAAATTGGGTTACAATGCACTAGCACGCAACTTATTTGTCAACTCCATACTCGCTCGAAAATATTTGTCAACTTTGAATTTTTGCCCTTCAAAATCGAAAAAAGTGCTATTTTGCAGTCCCTGAAAAAAAGTTCGACAGTCAATTCATCATTTATTTGTCACTATTTGTTGGAGACTTGAATCATCAGTAAAACCCAACTCAGTGAACTTGTCATAAGGCTTTGATGACCCACAACTTGACCCCATTACTAGTTTTTGAGGGCCCAATTTAATGTGATAGCTGATGAACATGTGAGTCAGACCTGAGACCTTCATAAGTTTGGGCAGTACGGTTATCAAAATAAATGCAATGTGAATTAGTCTTCTTCTTCTTCTAGTGTTGTGGCATGTTCATGCCGTAGATCAAATCATAGTCTCCATAAGTGATCTCCATAAGCTTCGGTCCATTGCCTTATTTATTATTATATATTAGTTATTAGTCACTTTTCAAAAATGAGTTCTGGTTCTCCTTTCACACCAAAATGAGTACTGAGTTCTCCTCTCACACTAAAATGCCATTTATACTTCATTTTATTTGTACAATGCGTATTTTTAACGTGGTGAAACAACTAACTACCCACTTAATGACTTCTTTACTTTACTTTTAGATTATAAACAGTTACAGATGCTTGTGGCAAAATAAAATGCCAGCAAGCATACCGTTAATTGTCAAAGACCCGAACTACGTCACTTGGTATGCATGTGGACCAACTGTATATAACAGCTGCCATATTGGACATGCATGGTAAGTTATACCCTCTTTTTGTTATATTTTTGTTTCTTATGCGATCCTTATTCATGCCTTTTGCTCTGAACATGGTTCTATTCAAGCAGCCACTAATATCTATGATAGAATCACTACACACAGGATTTGCACCAGATATGTGTAATTTGTGGTGCCAGCATAGTTACCTCTAAGACGTAATGTGAATCTTAATTGATGAGTAGCATGACAACTCCTAATAATTTGGCACCCCTGAAGTATGTGTGTGTACTAGCATGTAGGTAACTGATTCTTTAGCATACTCTACATCAAGTTGTGTAAATGGACTGAAACCTATAGGCAGGAGGTATATTCACTTGGCAAACACAAACAGTCCCCAAACCTGAATAGAACTGAAAAATCGGAATAAAATTATTACCTAAATTCAATCTGGTACACACACTACGGGAGTACCCCTAATTGTTGCGGTGCGCCTCATCTGTTCAGTCTGTCTCACCAGTCATTGTATAGTTGTGTTAACTTGTAGATGTTTGTTTCTGATCACTGTTTAAGTTGAATTGTGATTGTTTAATTTTTTATTGACTAAGGACCATTTCATCATGTGTTTCATGTTTATACACATTTTTATTACTTGTATTTGTTTCTATTTTTTTGTTTGTTGAAGGACTTATCTCCAGTTTGACTTGATTCGAAGAATTCTGACAGAATATTTTGGTTTGAACATCTGCTTGGTCATGGGAATTACCAACATGGATAACAAGATCATTAATAAAGCAATGCTGGTGAGAACAAGGGTTGTGAGGTCTAGGAAAATTTACAATCGTCTTCCCAATTCTTCTCAAGACTTGCGATAAAAACATATCAAATCCTGATTCCACAGCCCTCGTAAAATCACACTTTATTTCCATTTTTGTTGTTACAGTAGGCGCATCATGCTAAGCATTTAGAATGAGCTTGACATGGCACCACTGAGTGCCCTGCGAGGGTTCGCATGTTAATATCCCAGGGGGGATAATTATGAGCTAGACTCCTTGCAATCGGACCCACATAAACTGATGACTGGAAGAGACACCCCATGGTTTGCTATGGAGACAATTTTTAAACTAATTCCGAAATTTTATATTCCACAGTATGACCAAGGATTTATGGAAGTCGCCGACAATTTCGAACAAGAGTTTAAAGAAGATATGACTGCTTTAAATGTTCTTCCACCTACTTCTTATATCAGAGTTACTGACGTTATTCCACAGATAATAAGTTTTATTCAAAGTGTAATCGATAACGATCAAGCATATGTGACTGAAAGAGGTGGGTACTTAAGATTAGTTTTCAAATTCAAGCCTGTTCTGTAGAATTTGAGTCGGAGTTTGTACTTAAGTTTAGTTCGTTGGTTGCGACTGTGCGGTCGGAGTTAAAGATGTTTACACTGGAGCAGTGGTTCTCAACCTTTTTTTCAAGCGACCCAATTTTTTTTTTCAAATAAATTTTGTAAAATCCGCAATCCAAGGACATGGTCTAATACTAAACAACATTCAATTACTATTGAGCAACACTTCAATGCCAAATGTAAAATAAACAATAATTATACTAGAAAGTTACTTTTAGGTTTTTGTTAAAAAAACAAGCCCATGAAAATTCGAAGGCGAGCCAGTTTTGGGTCGAGACCCATAGGTTGAAAAACACTGCAGGGTAATTAGATGTGCAATTACAAGCGAGATCCTAACACATAGACCGTGCACCGACAGCCGAGCCTCTGCAAACTTCATATAAATTTCCTTTTGTTCAGGCAACGTCTACTTTTCCTACAACTCATCTCATCAATCTATTGCGAAACTAAGATTTGAATTCTTTGAGCCAGACTCTTCAGTTGGTGAAAAGGTCTTGTAAGAACTTGATTTGGTATTTATTGAGAGAACTACGGTATAAAGACTCCTCTTCCCTTGAAATTGTCTAAAGACAGAAAGGGACACTGATAATGTTTGTGATTTTTACAGGGCCTTTTTCGTTATAATTGCTGATTATTTCCGTCTGCATGAAGTGAATATTTAGGTTGTTTACATCTTTATGGCAGTGGGTATTTATGTCTAATTCCACGAGGATGCCTATTATTATTAGCTAAAACATTTGACTTTTTTTTTCCACTATATTTTTATATTAGATATAACTTGACCAAACATAGAATAGCAATTTTAACACAGTCCCTACCCTACAGTGGATTCCTTTTTAAAGTGATGTGTCGTGTAAAATACACCCATTCATTGGCAGCATGCTGTATAGTTGTCTATATCAGGGGTGCACAACTCAAATGAAGACACGAGCCAAATTTTTCAAAATAATCTTGTCGCGTGCCACGCACAATTGTTGGTATGACCTTTCCCCGATCTTTGACCGCCGAAAAATTCTTCCTATACTTTACCATTGCAAAATTTTCGGTGTTTATTTTAAGAGTGGTTATGCAAGTTGGTGTCTGTAAAATGGAATATTTGTTTCAAGCCATCATTCTGATTCATATCATTCAACAATCTGTTTTTTAAAAGTACTGGTAAAGAATTTTAGCCTAGTTTATCACAGCTATATCTACACTAATTTTTGATTACTGCAATTAAATTAAAACTCCTCTAAGAAGACAGAGTGATCATTAAATTATCTGATTTATATTTAAATTCCCGAAACACAACTGAAATTTAAGGAATAGAATTCGAAAACGAGGTGATGTTTACGACACTCCTGAAAAGCGATGTTACGTTACTTTTTGCATCTTGCTGATTGGCCAATGTCACAAAGTAAACAAGGAAGTCGATGCTCGGGGAAACAAGCTTTGTAAATGAAATGTTAAACACACTTCAAATATCAATAATAATACATAATAAGGAATATCTGGTGCTCCCGAGGTATGCGAACCAAGATGGCGGACATCGGAACGTAACATGGGTAACAGGTTAGGGTTAGGCGATAATTTTTTTCCAATTTTCCTTATTTTAGTCCTATTATCAGTTCGAAGACTAGCCAAGAGCCTCCCGTAGTATTTATACCTAAAATTATGGCCTAACCCTAACCTAGTACACATATTACATTCCGATGTCCGCCATCTTGGTTCGCATACTTCGGGAGCCCCGAATATCTATTTATTGAAATAATTTAAAAACTGCTGATTTTGATATAAACGTGGTGATATTTTAATGCATATCATAAATAATTTTTTTTTACAAAACCGTTTGCGTGCCACGTTTGAGTGTATGGCATGCCAAATTTGGCACGCGTGCCCTGTGTTGTTCACCCCTGGTCTATATATATATATTATATACAGTGAATCATACACTTCATTATATTCCTAACCCAGAGATTGCAATTTCTCTTTGCAGAGGTTTCCCAAAGATATTGCTTTATGGAAGACTCCAGGACCTGGAGAGCCATACTGGGACTCACCATGGGGTAAAGGAAGACCTGGATGGCATATTGAATGCTCTGTGATGGCCAGGTAAGAAGATGTTTAGATAGCACATGATTTCTATTGGGTGAAGCTTCAAAGGCCTTGGTTTTCATGATTCTTGATGGTCTAAAAAGCGTTTCCGAAGAATTACCATGTTTGATACAGTAAAAATTTCAAAATGGGGGGTTTCGACCCGCAAAAATAGTTACTCCTCACCAGTGTTCCCTCTAAGGTGTGCGCGTGCACACAGCTTTCAGAGGCTGCGCACACGCATAGATTTACTGCGCACAGACATATTTCGATGTAATGTAAAAATGTGCTCAGTTGGCAGGTTGAGAAAGTTTGTTGTTGGCCCACCCATTACCCGGTTAGAACGCCGAAATTTCTTCATTGGTTTTTGCACAAATATTAGTCATTTTCAAAAAAGTGCGCACACACCAAAATTTCTACGCACACACACTACAAAAAATTAGAGGGAGCATTGCTCCTCACTCATTAGAAATTGGTGGCTGCTTGTACAGTGCCTAGAGTAAAATGTCGTGCTATATAGGAAACTCTTTAAATCTTTATTTCAGCATGTGTTTTGGTTCGAATGTCGATTTCCACTCCGGAGCAAACGATTTAAAATTTCCTCATCATGAATACGAGGTTGCTCAGTGCGATTCATTCCATGGATGCCACCAATGGATCAATTACTTCTTGCATAGTGGTGAGTGGTGTGTTGCAGGGCTAGGGAGTCTTGGAAATAATTTCACTTAATGTCAAAGTTGGAGCCATTCAAAAAACGACTGGAAAAACTCTTTTCAAATGTGTTTTGGAACGGTTGCAATAGCTTAGCAGTTGAATTGTTAGTCTTGACATTGCAAGTTTTATGCATGGGGTTGAAATTTTCCATGCCCACCCATGGTGTAATGATACTTGGTGTCGCAGACTTATGATGACCATCTCTGGTCAATTGCAATGAAATACGTTACTGTAACGCATAATTACTTTTTCCTATTTCGCATTTGTCTTGTGATTTCTTGCACGATGAAATAAACTTATTGTTTATTGTCTATTGTCCTGCAATAATATTAGTCCCTTGCATATCGTTAGACATGTCGGCTTGGCGCATCGTGGTAAGCGTACGCTTGCCACAGCACCACTGATAACCCTGCGTGGGTTCGCAGGTTCGAATCCCATGCGGGTATAGTTATGTGTGGGAGGATTAACTCCTCGCTGCCTCAGTGTAGTCCACGTAACCACTAGTCTTTTACAGCTTCCACCACTATCAAGTCCATGCTTCTGTAAGCAAATAACTGGCTAACTAATCCCATACCCGACATAGACTCTGGTAACCGAATAAACTACTGTGATTCACCATTTGATTGAGACCGCTTATCGTCTTAACTCTCTGGATAAATATGATTCCTATCCTATATCAAGGGCTACTTCTACATGTCCTTGTCTAACGCGTAAAGCATGTAAGAGCAAAATAACTTCTTTATGCTCCGAGAGGATTGAACAAAGAGAATCTGCCATATTGTATAATGAAGACAAAATTAAATAATCATCATTTAAAATAAAAAATATAAAAATTTCCCTCCCCAATTCTGTCCTCAAAATCTTGCCTATTTATTCCCATTTTTCATCCATTATAAATTCCTCGTTCATTGAATTCTCAACTACTACAGGTCACATGCAGATAAAAGGAGGAATAAAGATGTCAAAGTCTCTCGGGAACACAATAACGATACGAGATTATTTGAATGAGTTTGAAGATCCAGACACGTTAAGAATGTTGGCCTGCAACACTATTTGGCATAAGAGTGAGTATTAGATCTCCACTCTAGGAGACTTTTATTCTTAGTCATTCTGTCTGTCTGTCTGTTTGGTTGTGGCGTCTAAATAGACAGGACAAAAGCGTTGTCTATTTGTATTTCACAGTCGTTAGAAAAGAGAGCGAAAGCAGACAAAAATCTTACTGTATTCCTAGCACTCATACAATGTGTTCCCAGTCACCCATACAAGTATTGACCAAACCAATACTAACCAATTTTCTCGTGATTTTTCGACATTTCATAGTCAACTACCGTAAGTCGAATATTAAGATTTCTTTCATCTTGATAGTCCTTGAACTGGCGAAGTCTTAGAAATGCTGGTGAACATGTTCAAATTATTAGCTGCCCTTATTTTCAGTTGTTTGTCCGTGTGTTTAGTTGTAGCGTCTAAACAGCTGGGCCGATTTGATTGAAATTTCTCACGTAGGTTATGTTGTTGACTTGTTGTTATAAACACTAAAAGCATGGATTGATGTTTTGTTACCATGGCAGCAGTGAAAAAACAGGCTGATTTTTTTGCCATTTTCTAGTCGACTGAGTTGAATATTGAGATTCCGAAAATGCTCTCCTTTAGACTGAAACACGCTTTCAAACAAATTGCTTGGCATAAGAGTGAGTATTGGAACTTCGCTCTAAGAGACTTTTATTCTCAGTCATTCTGTATGTCTGTCTGTTTAGCTGTAGCATCTAAAATGGTGGGTTGTTGAAAATTTTCTCATAATTTTTCGACATTTTGTAGTCAACGAAGTTGAATATTGAGATAGTCCATGAACTGGGGAAGTCTTAGGAACGCTAGTGAACATAGCGCAACTCTAGCATCCAAACATCTGAGCTAATTTGATTGAAATTTCCCTGTTGGGTTATGTTGTCCTTGTCACCCTAGTAATCATCAAAATTCTGGATTGATTTTTCCATTGACTTTTTCTAGCTTGCTATCAATAGTCCGTTTACCAGATGAACCAAACTAGATAGATGAAAATGCGCGCTTATATGACTTGGTTGACTTTGACAGCTAAGTAAGTCTGTAGAGTGATTCCTTAAGATATCGCAGTGGCTATGTTTATCTGGCTTTGTTCAAATCAAAAAGGCGCGAGCGAGTGTCATATTACGTCATTATACAAAAAAAATTTGGGGACCCCCCCATAATTTTGTGCTGGCTATGCTTTTGCCCATGTGACTTCTATATTCACCCACTGTCAAGCTTGAGTTTAAAGATTAAATTTTATTTTAAGATTTCAAATACACTGAAGGCATTACAGAATCAGCCGTCAATCATATCAAACTATTTTCTCAATTTTTATCGAAATACAAACGCGTAATCAGAGGAACAGAGAATTTAATTGTTGATAATGCGAAGGTTCTAGAGGTGAGTGAACAAAAACTCTTCGGAAATTAATAAAAAAATGCACGCCATGCACCAGATGAGTACTCACAGGGAGTTGAGTTGCTGGTCAGGCCCTCCTTTTGAAATGTAAAACAAAAAAGCATTTTTCTGTGTCATAAATAGCAATTTTTTCGAGGCTGAAACGCTTTTATAAATCTTCGACATTTTCCGGCCACAAATTTCAGATCACCACCCCCTTAGATAATTCCTGACTACGTCCCTTGTCGTTGAGCGTCATCTGGTTAGAAGCCCTCAAACTCAGGGTTGTGAGTCTGATATTTCCGTAACTGACTTGTTCCAAAATAAATGGACACATAGTATGTATACCAGGTAAGGGTTAGGCCATAATTTCAGGTACAAATAATATGGGAGTCACTTGGCTGGTCCCCCCATACTCGTCATAGAACTAAAATAAGGAAAATTGGAATACAATTATGGTCTAACCCTAACCTGGTATACATACTATGTGCCCATTTTTTGTGGAACAAGTCGGTTACGCAAATATCAGTTTGCTTTTTTTTAAGCATTTTGTACTTCGTCTTGGCGTCATTTCTCTCACGTTGTGTAAGTACGTTAATCCTATTTCGTTATCATCTTAACTTAAATTTTTTTTATTTTAGGCAGTCGCAAGATGTGAAGCAAATATGAAAGAGCATTTTGCCGATAACATGTCGATAAGAAAAGCGATAACAGAATTAAAAAATCTAATCATTGAAGTCAAGAAGTCTGCCGCACAAGACGATACGAATGAGCAAATTGGCAATTTCTGCGATGTGTCTGCGATCATGAAGCTTACTAATTTATTTGATAAAACTTTTTCAAATTTGGGATTTACTTTTCATAAAAAATTATAACTATTTCGTATGAGTTGGTATTGAGAAAGAAAGACGACAAGACGGCTTTATCACGTTGCGAGCCCTTGTTTTTTTTTCAGGCTAATATTGCAGATAAACAACCCCAGTCTTTTCTAGTATGGTTATAGTGCGTTCAATACTCCCGTAGTATGTGGACCAAGATGGCAGACACCGGAGCGTAGTATGTGTACCAGGTTAGGATTAGGGCATTATTTTATTCCAGTTTTCCGTATTTTATTTCTATTACGAGTTTAGGGACTCGCGTAGTATTTGTACCTGAAATTATGGCCTCACCCGGAACACCTGCTACGTTTTGGTGTTCGCCATATTGGTTCACATACTACGGAAGTAGTAGGAGTCTTGGGAGTATTTTCAAGTTGTAATTTTTACCAGTCTCCGGATCCATGACAAGAGTACAGATAAAACCTACATATGATTAGTAATAATACGTGTTTATACTTGATACTTTGCACAGACAAAGCATTTTTGTCAACTGCAGTGACTATAGTACAGGGGTGGGCAAGGGTTTTGTACCAGGGGCTAAAAATTTGGCCCATCCAGACTGGCGGGCCATGTAAATGTGAAATAAAAAATTACATTTTTCGAGCAATATTTACAGTCTTGCAAATGTGAAAAACAATCAGCCTCTTGCCAAAACTAAATTTAATCGCAATCTCAACAAATTCCTCGAGCTATTTTTTTAGATAAAATATCAAAATTTGGGTTTAGTTTAGTTGTGGCAGCATCAGGCGGGCCTGATTAAATTATCCAAGGGGCCGGATTTGGCCCATGTCATCTGTAGATCTATCTCGGGATTCGTTTTGTTAACCATAACCGTCAGAATTAAGGTATTTAATACATTGTATAAATGCACAAAAATATGTCATGTCGTGTTTTGGGCTTGGGAGCATCGTGATAATACATGGAAAGTGACAAAATTATCTAATCAAGTTTGTGATATTGCGACAATACATGCTTGTGGCGTACACGCAGGAGCCGCTGAAAAGCAACTTAACCAACTGAAATATTTATGACTTTGCGCATTGTGAAAATATTGTCAAATAAAAGTCCGTTTCCATATTCAGTCAAACTAGACCACGAATTCTATTTTGTACATCACATAGATCGCTACAAACAATATCAAGACAAAATCAGTTTTCAAAATTGTTCCCTCGTCTGTCGGGCATTCCTCTACTGCCCCAAGTGTTAGATAGTTGTTCAGAGATCCAGGGAAATCAGTGAACAAGCCGTCAACTCCATGGTTGATGAATAACTCGTACTCTTTGTAAGGGTCGGATCCATAATCGTAGGCGAGGAATTGATATTCATTTCGGAAAGTGAATGGGTGAACCTAAAGTAAATAATGGAGTAGGTTGAGATAATATTACTTATCGATCTAATCGGTAAGTATGTTGATAGGTATTTGTCTGTCTGTTAGATGCACGCGATATCCCACGAAAGCGAGGTTGAATGAGGATACGTATGAAAATTACTTCGTTTTTGATTTCGTGGTCATATGTTGAGCATCGCTCTCTAGTTTATGAAAAGGCGGAGAAAAAAGTCCAATATTCTATTCAATCTTATGATGAAACACTTTTCATCGTTTCATTCCAGTTCAAAGAGGATATAGGAATATTTAATCAATCATTTTTCTTTGTTCCAGAGGCGTTAGATAAGAAGGTGGGGAAGTATTAGTGAACTAGCGGTTGCCTGACTACCAATGACGGAAAGGAGTCGCACACAAAAGGCACTCTACAGTGCATTGGCAAACGTTTTCGTAATTCCTATCGCCATTTAAAAGCCGAGCCATCATCATTGATGTTCTGATCACGCCATGCGCACCTATTAATTAAACGAACCGTATTATTGAATTCGGTTTTGTAGCCAAGAATCTGAGATAAAGTATATACAGGGTCAGTGGCGTAGCATCCACCCCCGCAACCCCCGCGGTCGCGGGAGGGCCCACAGCGCAAAGGGGCCCAAGCGGTTAGAATTTAGAAATTTAAGCCGCAAAACCAAAAGCTGCGTTACAAAACTTGCACATCTTATAACGTTGATGTTAGTTCTGCTCAAATCGTTTTGTTACGTACCAATGCCAGGGAGTCGTCGATTTTCGGCGTCTTGTGGTTTGATCGCACGGGCAAAATTACGAAGGCTGTCAGAATGATGTCGAAAGCAAAACCTCTCAGTGGCGCACAGAAACACAGAAAAAGGGCAGAAGAGGAAAAACGCACGAATCAAATAAAAGTAACCAAAATAAACGGCAAATTTTAGATTACCATTGCCTTTTTATAGCGACATGTTATGCTTTTTGACGAAATAAAAAAGCGTTGTTTCAGATTATGTCCAAGAGTTTTAGGGTCCTTTCCACGGAATATTTTTTCAGGGGGCCCACGAGAGACTTGCTACGCCACTGTACAGGGTGTTAAAAAAGTTACGCAAAATTAATGTAAATTTTTTAGTCATGGCAATGATAAAAAAGGTACTGTTAAAAAGCATCAGTCGTGAAATGTTTAAATGGCATTTCACCGTACGTCAATACTGTAAAAAGGTGTCAGTAGTTAAATGTTTTAAATAACATTTCATCTTAACTTCTGTTAATTTCGCGATACTTTTCTAACACCCTGTATTTAACGCGTTATAATTTTGTTTGTTACTCGTCTATATTTAACTTACTAAGCTACATTTCATTACCCCATCTAAAGGGTGGTAAAGTGGAGTTTTAGGCAAACTAATTCCTTACGTATTCCTGTTTGAACGAAGCCTTGTTAAAAGCGCCGTATCGACGAAATGCGTGGACTAAATATCATTAAAAACGTTACAGACTGCTCTTTATACAAAATTCAAAACTAACAACGAATCCATCCGTACTAGTGTTGTAAGATACCATGCAAAACACATTGATAAGCAAAAATAACAATTTAACAAAATAGTCCATGTGTAAACTTTATATCCAATAAGGCAATGGTTCCCAAAGTTGATTGACCGGATTCCAGAATTAGAAGCGGAAGAATATTAGCGGACCCGCGGAGGAGAGCGCCCGCAATAAGCCGGCATCTGTACGTATAAATAAATACCGGTACATATGAATTGTTACGAATATAAACGTGTTTAAATAAACTGTGATACTAACGTAACAATTGACGAAACGATAAAAAAGGTAGAAACATAAAGTCCACGTGCCGCGGTTTGGGAACAACTGCAATGAGGACCGACATGACATGGTACACCATTATAAAAAGACAAAAAATGACATCACTATGTAATAGGCGGAAATACTTACCACAAACCCATACTGATGAGCCCTTGCAAGAAAAGTCGTTGTTCCGATGATCGTGTTGCGTATCGGATCGATTTGAACAATCACCGATTTTGAAGGCCCGATCCCACTGACGTAAGTAGATAGTTCTTCCATGATATCGTTGGTCAGAGTTGACCCGGTGAGATAAACCTATGAACAAAGTCATTGGTGAGGAAGTATATCTATCATAAGCAGGACTGGGATTTTTTGTACAGAACTCCCGCCCAAAAAAAAAACCGCCAACGCTTAAAACGAGAATATCGGTCGGAGACCGAGGACTTATCGATCGAAAGTTAGGGGAAAACAGCGCTCTTACTCCATAGTGACACCATGTGTCCCATCACCAATTAATTTATACCTTGCTGATTATACGACATAATTCATCCAAAATAGACAGATAGACAAAATAGAGCAGATTCAACCTAGCTTTCGTGAGATATCGCGTGCATCTAACAGACAGACAGACAAATACCTATCAACATACTTACCGATTAAAATCGATAAGTAATAAGAAATTCGTAATTATCCAGTTAGGGTTTGAATTGCAGATTTCGCTGGAAATTCACATTTTTGAATTATTTCTAACCCAAACTGGATAATTATTAATTTGTTATTTAAAAACTCGACGGGGAGTGTTTTTTTTGTTATCAAATTTAACATTGTGGAGGGGGCTTTGTGTAAAAGATTCCAGGCCTGTAGATTCGATGAAAATATACACTGAATTGCAAACTTTGAGACATCACAAAAAAAACTCCGAATCCGACGCTTGGTTGACGCCGACTATAATCACTTATTGGACTTATCACTTATCTGCTTATTGGACACGAAAGGTACCTATGGATCTTTTGTTATTATGTTTCTGGTGTTGTTAGCAGTGTTCCCTCTAAGGTGTGCGCGTGTGCGCGCGCACACAGTTTTCAGAGGCTGCGCACACGCATAGATTTACTGCGCACAGACGTATTTCGATGTAATGTAACAATGTTCTCGATTGGCAGGTTCAGAAAGTTTGTTGTTGGCCCACCCATTACCCCGTTAGAACGCCAAAATTTCTTCATTGGTTTTTACACAAATATTAGTCATTTCCAAAAAAGTGCGCACACATCAAAATTTCTGCGCACACATACTACAAAAATTTAGAGGGAACATTGGTTGTTAGTGTTTTTATTTTTGTTGTTGCCGTATGGATATCGCTTTTTGCATTACCTACTGGGCTAGACAACTTTAGTACTTGGATATTGTATTTTTGCTGGAAGGCTATCACTTTTATTTGTCCCTAAATTTTTCATGAGATCTGATAATTCTTCTAAAGTTCTGCTGTTATTTTATATACACGGGAACACGTTTTATGACACCGTGACAGCGTGTATTTGTGGAAGATTACATCTATTTTGTGTCCAGACATTCGAGCATCGCTGTTACAAAATTTGGGTATAATTTTACTAACCCACAACAATAATACAAACACAATCCTTCTTACCAGTTTTAACTCCGTACGATTCCGTAAGTATTGCAGACTTCTTATATCGAACGACTGCAAAAAACACGGAGAATTCTTTTTATCGTAACCGTAGCTTTCCAGAGATTCCAAAAGTATGTCTTCCATAGTCGTGCCTGTGGAATATAAGTTATATAAATTTACAGGGTCGTTTACTCACTCCGAGTACGGTACCCTATTTTGGTACTCATGTAGTATGTGAACCAAGATAGCGGGCACCCGAACGTAGTATGTGTACCAGGTTAGGGTTAGGTCATAATTTGAGGTACAAATACTACGGGAGTCACTTTGCTAGTCCCTGAACTCTTAATAAAACTAAAATAGGGAAAAATTGGAATAAAATTAGAACTTAACCCTAACCTGGTACATATACTATATTCCGGTGTCGCATACTACGCGAGATATGATATTTAAAAAAAGATTTGTCTAACAGTTTCTTTTCAGTTACAGTTTCACTCACTCAGATAAACGCATCTGTGAACAAAGTTACCTGAAATATAAAGCAAAACTGAAATTGTAGTTTCCACTTAAAGTTTTGACAACGACTCCTTACTTTGAAGGTAACACCGGTGTTTTCAAAAATTCCGTTCATATTTTTATTATTTCCAAACAAAAAAAAAATAGGAAACTTTTGTAAATAGTGTATATAATGAATGAACAAGAGGTATTGAAGAATTTAAGACCGAACATGTTAAATCATTTTATTACTGAGAATATAATTGTATGACTCCAATGACCCCAAAACGTCGTATCGTTGCTTCCCAGTTATGAACCAAAAGCATCTTCATATTTAATATTTATTATGTATACATTACGTTGTGTGTTTCATGGTCTGACCAATGAAATAACCCCTCTTTTTCTCTTTCGCCCAGTCATTATCAAAATTTTGGCATTCGTATTTATTTACATACGTTAGATGGCGCCAAAGAACAACTCAGAATATGTAATTACTGTATGAATGTAATTTCTTAAATTTTTATCTGCCAAGTTAGATCGAAACAGCTAGCGGGTCCGATCGAACGCTGAAATACGCGTGTTTTTATTAGTCTTGGGGTCTAAAAAGCATTTAAAGCTACGGAAAATTGCTATCTATGATACAGAAAAAGGATTTTTATTTTTTTTTACATTTCAAAAAGGGGGCGGGGGGGGGTTCGACGCGCAAAACCACCCCCCTTGCTACGCCACTGATGGCCAGTAAATCACACTTTTTCACACAGATTAGAAGTTAAATTTGGATCAGCACGCGAAGACTGACAATTAGAATATTTTCTGCACCATTGAACCATTTGCACTTAGCATCAACTCTTCTGCGTTTGTTGCCATTTGTCTAATTATATTTAAATTACAGGCTCATTAAACGCGTAATTGTGAACTATATGCTTGTTGGGTTATAATATAATTTTGTCTGCACGTGTCCCAAAATAAATTTTGTTACGTAAAGAATATAATTGTCAAAACAGCTGTTTTGTTACTATTTCAGTGAAGCGTCGCGGGCCGGATTATATTGCTCCGCGGGCCAGATCCGGCCCTCGGGCCGTAGATTGCCGACTCCTATCCTAACATATAACATTTTAAATTAAATTATAAAGCTTGTTGACAGCTGCGATGAATGTTACATATTTCATCCGGTTTTCTAACGCGAAACGACGGGTTTCGCTGGTATCATGACATTCCAAGGACGGGTTCGTTGATATCGCGACATTTTAGGAACGGATTCGCTGATAACGTGACATTACAAGAACAGGTTCGTGGATATTATGATGATCTTACGATCGTGGCATTCCAAGAACGGCTGCGCGGAAAAACGACATTACAAGAACAGGTTCGCTGATATCACAACTTTCTAAAAACGGTTTCGCTGATATCACGGCATCGCAAGAACGGTTCGCTGATAACACAACATCAAGAACGGTTTTGCTGATAACCCACTCCAGGAACGGGATCTCTGCTATCACGATATTTCAAGAACGGGTTCGTCAATATTACGACATTCTGAGAACGGGTTCGCGGATATTCCAACATTTTAAAACTGGTTATCACTAGATTCCAAGAACAAGTTCGCAAATATCACGAGATTCCAAAAACGGGTTTGCGAAAATCGTGAGATTTCAAGAACGTGTTTGCTGATATTACGAGGTTTCAGGAATGGGTTAGCTCATATCACAACATTCTAAGAAGGGGTTCGCTGATGTCACGATATTCCAAAAAACGGGTTCGCGGGTATCCCGAGATTTCCAAAAACGGATTTGCTGATATCATTACATGTCGTACAACAGGCTCGCGTGAACTCGTGCAAAACCCCTGAAACCACCACTATTTTGATGTTATGTTGTTGTGCCTAAACCAGTCATTCACATTCATTAACACATTATTCATTCATTATAGTACTGTGTTGTTTTCAAGTCCAACACTCACACTCACCATTATCTTCCAAATATTTATTGAAGAAATCCGGTACTTTTGTCTCCGGATATATTCCAATTGTACGTGGGTTGCTCTGGTTTTGTGCTACTGCAATATATTCGTCAAACGAAGCCATTGCAAACTCGCCGTTGTATGATTGATCCCGATATGAGCGAGTTTGCACCTGTTAAAAAACGATTAAAACTCAGAGGCAACGGTTAGTGGACGGTGGTTCAGATCCATAATTCTAAACAGTTTTAGTATCTCTTGTTTTTTCAGTAGAACCCCGTAACTTCTTATAGAAATAAAGCATTTTTTCTTCTGAATAAGAGCGCTGGACTTCTTCAAGCAAATTCTCGTAAGCGCTACTTCTAGCTTACCATATTTATTACACATCGGGAGAGGTCGCGAGCATGGTATTTGAATCTTAGATGTGTAATCTGCGATATAGACCCACTGGACACCAGTGGTGTACCTACGTATAATGGTGCCCATGAAAAAGTTTAAAAATGCGCCCACTTGATCGTTGACTCACAATTTTAACGACTGTTGTTAAATTGAGATTCTTGTACGTTATTATATAAGTAAAAATACGAGTTTCAATTATTTCCAATTTAAAACTATTTTGATAAAATAGTTTACGAATAAAAGTTTTTACCCTTCCTGAGCCCCAATAGGGCCATTACTTATATTTTTCAAATTTTCCTCCGAGCGACCTCCGCGTACAATAAATATTTGAGCATTATTCTCTTGTTTTTGACAAATACTGAGATTGTTGTCAAATAAAATAAACCCGACCAACCTTTCTCAGCGTCTTTAGTTCTTCAAGGGTAAAATCGATCGTAAAGTAATCCGTTCTGAACCCTAAATCCGAAGGAATGAAATAGGTTTTGGCTCGATCGCGGAATTCAACGTGGGAGTGAACATCTGTGGAATGATTCAGCCATGGTTCGTGTGTGCAGACTAGTTGGGCGTCCTGTGGCGTAAAATAGAAAAGGCTTAAATTTAACGGGTGTTCATAAAGTCTGCTACAATTTCAATTCTGTTATTAAGTTTCAGTCAGTTCTCAAATATATCGTAATCAGGTTTGTTTTATTTTAATCGGTGATTATTTAAAGTTTTCACCTCATTTAGGGCCAACAAACTGCACATGATCTTGATAATTTTTTTTGGCGTTTCATAAGTGTGTGTACCAATATGGAGGTAACTAATTTTGTTCGCCTATTTTACATCAAGTTTTGTAAAAGGACAGAGATTTATGGGCAGAGGGTATATTTACTTGGCTAACTCAGGCAGTCGCCGAACTCGTAATAAAACTAAAATGAGGTAAACCGGAATAAAATTATGGCCTAACTCTAACTTGGTACACACACGACGGGAGTACCCTTTTTTTGCAATTCAGAAAATTTCTCCGATGTATTGCAGAAACGACACTAACTTCCCCCGTAAATTTGAAAACACTTTTGCCGCCGACCTAGATTCCGAACACCGAGAAGCCCTAATTTCGACTCCGGATCCGAATCCTGACTCTAGAATTTTGAAAATCCGACTTCAACGTCGACAATAATAAAATTACGCAAAACTCACAACACATAAGCAATTTGCTGACTGGCGAAATCCGCGAGGTGGCGCTACATCACCTTGGATTGAACAATGTTTCAGAGACTTAAGAAAAATTTCCCATTTGAACAATTAATTACGAGAAATCACTAGCGGTGATACCAGCTATAGTACCCTATTAAAGACGACACAATTTGGCTACAAAAAATGTCATTAGATTGTCCTGACTTACTTTTGTAACAGCCAAGTCGCATTCTATCACATCAGCTCCTTGCTCGATTGCCAGTTGGTAAGCTTCTACGGTGTGCTCGGGTAGCATGCCTGGGAATGGTATAAATATTCAGCCGTTATTTTTCCACCATTCTATGCATACGTGGTAAAAACGAAGGTGAAAGATTCAGATTCAGATAATTTATTTTTGTCGTGAAAGGAACATTGTACACAAGCATAGTAAATCAAGGCAAAAGGAACAAGAGAGCAATGCTCAAATATATGGACACGTAGAGCCACATAATTTTAATGACGTCATAGCAAAAAAAAAGTGATAGCCTTCTGGAGAAAAATTCTATTTTTACCCAATGAAAATTTCAATTGGTCTAATAATCAAAGAGAAAAGCGATTTCTTCAAAACGTGTCAAAGAACAACAAGACCAAGAACAACATAACGATCGTTATGTCCACTACGAGTCCAAACAAACAACAGGCACACAATGCTTTGACTGAAATTGACGAGGAGCCGCGAAAGACTAGTTATCGTGTCAGCGACACCATAAATGCCGAATGACGTCAAAAAACGTCAAATAATTAAGCTGGATTTAAATATGTTGAAGGGGAAAACCAGGAAACGTAAATCGAATCGAGAGAGTAAGTCAAAACAGAAAAGTTTAAATAGAAAATATGAATGTAATCAAGAGAGTCGGGAGAGAAATGTTTAAATGGGAAAAAATATTCATCATTTCGAGTATATCAGAAAACGCGCAGGGCAGGGAAATTATTTGTATGGGGATATACAGCGCTACACCACCACGCATATAAAAATTGAAATGCTTGCCACATTTTGCTTGCCATTTCTCGCTTTTCAGAAGCACTGAGATGGTTAACCATTGTAATCTGAGTGGTAATTTGACCACAACGCTTAAGCATTAAATAGCCCAAAATATGCAAATGCACCTAATTTTTATAGAATCATTCGATATATACATACAGCCAGTGGTGGGATTTAAATTTTTTGTCAGCCGGTTCCTTCGCAAAAGTCATATTTTTCAGGGCGTTCTGTTACAAACAGAACATTCACAGTAACCAGTAATGCTAACCGGTTCGCTGATCTCATAAAATTTCGTGAGACGGTTTTATAGAACCGGTGCGAACCGGCTGAATCCCACCACTGCATACAGCAGAACAATATACATATACAGCCAACCAAAAATGCATTTACAACAAATTAAACATAAATATACAACTAATGACATCGTATATAAAACAAACCAAATATGAATATACAGCCTTTTCATATGCATATGAAGATAACAAAATATTAATATACAATCAAATGGCATATACAGCCGACTTAATATACATATACAACCATTGCATATAGCAACATCATTCAGTTTACTACAACACATATACATACAGACCTGAAGCCCCACGATGAGCTATAATCAAAGGCCGATTTGTAGGTAATTCCCCCAAGTCATTTGCTTCAGCGTAATCCATTGCAAACAAGGCGACGAAGAGTAGTTTCCATAGAATACGACAGTTACACCCAACCATTTTATGTAATGAATGTTTCAGAAATTGTCCTTACGTTTTTAAAGTTAATGAAAAATACCTGAATGAAAAAGTGCAATTTTAAAATTAAATGAAGACTGGGTAATTTTCGTACAGTATTTTTCACGTGGGCGCGGTGCCTCATTGGTGAAAGTATAAGACTTAACTATTTCGCTATCGCGGATTTAAATCTTGGGTCTCTGTCTCCATGTCTAATAAAATTGGTAGGAAATGCTTGACTGATCAGATGCTGGTTATTTCATAAATAGTAGTTCCTTACATATCATTTTTCGTACCTATAACGATCGTTTCAAACAATAGTGACTTCTTACATATCATTTATACATTTCACCCAGGGTATAATAAATTGGGAAGGCGATGCCCAACTGGTCAGATCCCGGTCTGTCTAAATCAGACATGGGCAAAGTATGACCCGCGTGCCAATTCCGACCCGTTGAGTAATTCAATCTGGCCCGCCTGAAGCTGTCACAACCAATCTAAAATCAAATTTTGCTGTTTTAGCAAAAAAAGAAACCAAGGAATTTGTTGAGACTGTAATCAAATTTAGTTTTGGCACGAGGCTTTTCGTTTTCCACTTTTGCTTTTGTAACACTGTAAATATTGTCCATGAAATGTAACTTTTTACTTCATACTTACATGACCCGCCTGTCTAGATGGGCAACATTTTTAACCCCCGGACCTAAAACCTTGCCCACCCCTGGTCTAAATATTAGTATCTCATTATATATCATTTAACGTGCCGATAGTAAGATTTATATATTATTTATACACACCTATGCTCACCCCCTCACCATGGTGTGATAACTTGACTAGGAGATGCCTAACTAATACGTTTCTGGTTATAATTCAGGGGTGGGCAATTACTTTCCTGAGTGGGCCGGATGCGGATAACAGACTTGGTTACTGGGCCGGATGATCAAAATTCAGTATGATCAGAAACGGTTATTTGCAAATACCTAGAGTCCTAGACACAATGATCAATGGGCCGTTACAGGAGCTGGCAAATTACGGCAGCAGCGCAAAATACAGACCAAAATGCTGATTTGTCAGGAGCTGGCGTTTTTGAATTATTGTACAGAAATTATTCAGATGGTTTTATAATTATATTTATGGCCGATAGTACGTGTGGAATTACAATATTTACATTTGCGGACGATTTGTTGTTTCTCCGACCTCTTCAACAATAATTTTTATGCAGGAAAACTAATTTCAGCACGTACAAGTGGGCCTGATAAAACACTAAAGTGGGCCAGATCCGGCCCGCGGGCCGTAATTTGCCCACCCCTGGGTTATATCATATAAACATATAGCACACCTATTCGTTGCACAAACTTTCTGTCTAGTGATTGTCACTGATTATTCCACAGTATGGTGATTTTAATGGCGCTCCAAAAGTGTATGCACCATAAGGAAGTAAGAAGTTTTGTTCACCCACTTCAAGTTGTGTAAAAAGACGGAAGCCTATAGGCATATTTTTTTCCAATTTTAGTTCTATTACGAGTTCGGGGAATAGCCGAGTGACTCCCGTAGTATACATATACTACGTTCCGGTGTCCGCCATCTTGGTTCACATACTTTGGGAGTACCCAAAATTGAATTAAAAAATTATTTCGCTGGTCGCACATCATTACTTATCGATCTTAAGATTGGTAGGTATTTTGATGGGTATTTGTCTGTTTGTCTGTTAGATACACGCGATATCTCACGAAAGCGATGATGAATCCGCTCCAAATTTTGCACATACATCCATTATATTTCGGATCAGAAGCCTATTGATTTTGGATGAATCATGTCGTATAATTAGCGAGTTATTAATTAATTAGTGATGGGACACAAGGTGTCACTATGGAGTAAGAGCGCTGTTTTGGGATCCCTTAACTTTCGATCGATAAGTCTTCGGTGTCTGACCGGTATTCTCGTTCATAAAATTGGCGATTCTCCGCTGGTCGCACATTTTCTATGTTGGCGCTGATTGCAGGTTGCACACCCTCGCACTACAGGGTCCACAAGCGCAAGTGATCTACACTAACCGAGTGAAACATCTGCCCTCTCTTTACCTTTCATTTAGTGAATTAGTTTTCTGATTAAGATTGCTTATCTAATGTGTGCTTAACCTCCCATCACATTTGCTAATGTGATAACCACATCCGATGTTAAAGCGGAAGGTTATCTTGAAAATTAAAATTACAGTTATTTAAATGGCATTGCACTGTAAAGATTTTTTTAGTTTGCATAAGAAAGGCCATATTTCCCGGCATTTCGCCACATCGCGCGGTAGCGTTTGATCTAGCTATGTAGGTCAGAATGTAATAAATTGGACTCAAAATGGCGAACCGAAAAATTACATCGGTTGAAAAATAAAATGCTAGCGAATAACGCCATACCGAACAGTATCTGCTTGCAGATAGACCCTTGCTAACTGGGCATGTGTTAAAACGTCCCTCAAAACGCAATAATTGTATGTTTTTCTTATCATTATAAAAAATGTTAGTCTGAGAAATTCTTTTTTTCTAGGGGCCACCTCGTTCCGATATTTACTAATATGATAAGTACACACGACGTTAATAAAATAGGCTTCATCCGATAAAACTAAAATGTTACAGTTATGGCATTACACTTCTGACGTTTCTCTAGTTTGGACAAGAAAAGATGCAGGTGCCGCGCATTAGCGTTTGATCTGTTCATGTAGGTCCGGGTGTAATAAATATGATATAAAATGGCGTACTGGAAGATACATTCGCTTAAAACAATGGGTGCTATTAGCTTAATACATAATAGGGTGCTCCCGAAGTATGTGTACCAAGAGGGCGCACAACCTGAACATAGTATGTATACCAGGTTAGGGTTCAGGTTGTGCGTCATCTTGGTGAACATACTTCCGGAGCGCCCCAAATAGTATCTGTTTGTACAGAGCCAACAAATTGGTTTAAAAACACGAATACTTTCATTTTTTCTTCTAAATATTTAATATTGTTTGTCTGGGGAATTCTTTCTGCCCGTTGGCCACACCATTATGATATTTGCTTGTGATAATTCCATCCGATGTTAACTAAATATGCGTTATCTAATAAAACTAAAATGTTAGTAGTTTTTAGTGAAATTTCGTGGTTAACCGCGGCTTTTGTTTTCATTTAAAATTTGCCATGCCTCTGATCATTTTAAATCCTATGTCATTGCCCTCATGACACGAAACAGGACATATAGCACGCGTATATGTAACTACTTTTAAAAAAACTGCATTCTGCGCATAATTACTCAATTAGATATTTATATCCATCATCTATCACTCGAACCATCATAAAATGGCGTCGTATAACGAGTACAACAATCATTGTACACATAATCACACCCCAGGGATTCACTATATTTCCTAATGTCTTACACCATTACACTAAAGTCGGGTATATTTCTATATAGCGAGTAAAACCAAAGTAGTTTATGATGTCACAATTTTCAAAACCGAGATTTTTTGATATTCTGATATTATCGACCAAGGGCCATTTTTTGGTCTGGCTTTTAAAGATGTGCCTGATTTAGTTTTGACTAGATTGTGCTTTATGCCCATTTTTAGGTGGCTTGGTCGTTAGATCTGATAAGTAAAAAAAATGCAAATTTTTCATAACCTCAAAATGTGACATAAGCTAATTTGGATATACTGTTGCCATATCATTCGCTTTACTCTGCGAAACGCCCACCTATTGCCGCCATTATATTGATGAATTCCGGACTTTTCAGCAGTTATGCAATCAGTAAGGCCTTGTTTGTTTAACAACTTTACTAAACTAATTTTTTACTATCAGGTGTGCAAATTCGTCATAGGTTGAACGAATAAAATTTCGCCCTGGCGTCTGACTCCGAGGCAGCTCCAAGAAAAAAAAGGGAGTCACTGGACTAAACGAATCGAACATCATAATACAACTCACGACGCCATATTTATGATATTTTAGATACCAGATTTTGGATACCAAACACATTTTTTGCATTAGTGACGGGTGCTTTGTACCAAAATTCCACAATTTCAACAAATACGAAGATTTAAAAATTCCGAATACCAATCCTACCTAATTATTAGAGTCTACGCTTCTACTAATCACACTGACACTTAAACATTTACGCCAATAGTCGTTACTCATTGCCTATAAGAAACGTTCGGATTTATTTAACCTCAATTAAATCGCTGATCTGAGGCAATTTGAGTTCTTATAGTGATGCTCACAATTTGTCTGTATTATTGAAATAATGTCGCTGTCTATTTGGCAAAGTAATATCTATTTCCATAGAAGAGCATTCGTATGGCGATTGCGGCCAGTTGACCATCCGTATTCCTAATCTGCTGTCTATATGGCAGACCAATAGCTATCTTCAGAAAAGGACATTTAAATGGCGATTGAGACCATACATCCATCCGTATTCCTAATCTGCTGTCTATATGGCAGTCCAAGAGCTGTCTTCAAAGAAGGCCATTCATCCACCAATATTCCTAACCCGCTGTCGGAATGGCCATTACGGAAGAAGTTATTTAAATCGTGTTTCAGACCTCATATTTACCCCTATTTTCCAGTTACTACTTTTATGACAGCACAACAGCCATACAGAATTGCTATTTTACTCCAACCCTAAACTATAAAAGTGGAAAGAACACTGATATGGAAGATTGGCGACAACTAACTCGTTAAATGCGACACCAACCGTTTGCCAAATATGTTAACCTTATATACGTCTCAAAAAGCATTAAAATATAGTCGAATCATAGTTGTTTGAGGAATATATTTTTGCAAATAACTATGAGTGACGATTGTCATATATGCTTAATACTGCAAGGCAAACATCCGCCCGATCGTTGCCGTAACATCAACTTTTATTACAATTTGCGAAAGCAAGGTCGCGAGAACACTCGGTAGTAAACAAGATTTCTCTCTGAGCAAAATTTCGTGTGAACACTGGAATTTTGAAAGCCCTATATACACCCACTCATAAATGAAAGCTACTCATCTTTGAGTAATGTTAGACGCACTCACTCAGAAGTAAAGAAGACTTTTCTTTGAGCAAGTTTGCGTGCACTCACTCAGACCTGAAGAAGAGTCATCTTTGACCAAAGTAACAGGCACTAACCCAAAAGTAAAGGAGAATCATCTCTAAGCAAATTTACGGGCACTTACTCAGAAGATACTCGTGTTTATGCAAAGTTACGGGCACACAATCAGAAGTAAAGGTGACTCATATCCGAGCAAAATACGGCGACAACTGAAATACCAAGAGACACTGAAACACACTATACTATATGAAAAAACACGCTGTGGCTGTCTATAACGATACTCCGGATAAAAGAATATTAAAAGAGAACACTCGTCTATGAGCCAAGTTATTTGCGACCACTGGGAATGCCAGGAGCTACTGAAATCATATAGAGCTATAGTGGTGCGTTACGTGCTATCAAATACTGATTAAAACCCGGCATGACTGTCTATATAACAACTTTCCGAATTAAAGTACATTAAAAAAAAGAAGACTTGCAAAGCAAAATTACTCCGGACCACTGGAATGCCGATACCGACTGAAACCATACACATTTACAGTGGTGCATTGCGCGTTAGTAAAAATGTCGATTGACAAATTACGGCATGTTTGTCTTTAACGCCTGTCCGGTTCAAAGCATTTCATGACCTCACTATTGATTTCAAATCAAATAAGCGAATAACAGTTGTTTGCGAGTCTCTCGTGGTACATGTTGTGCGTAAATCGAGCACTACTGAATAGCAAGGCCCGACACCAGTGACAAAAAATACGGGTTCTCGTTTGTATCAATTTCAGAAATATATTTCAAAACGGCAAAGCACTACTGAAACTATATGTTGGCGCATTACGCGTTAGTAAATGCCGATTGTCATTGAATTTCAAATTAAATTTATCCCCAGACAGTTGTTTGCTATTCTATTATGAATGCCTAAGCCGACACCTTACCATGCAAGATAGTGATTAGTGACATTGACATGGTTTGTGCCCAGGGCTGGATTACCCTATATAGAAAATAAGCACGTCCTTGGAGGAGGGGCAGCACAATTTTTTTGGCCAATTTCCAATGGTGATTCGGTGTTGGGTGAAATAGTTTGAGTTTGTCAGTCGACACAAACTCGAATATTGGCCCGGTTAAAATGAATTTTTGTTTATTTTTCATTTTAAACCACTAGAAATGTTTGTTTTGTCTGTCTGTTTCATTATTGCTGTTTTTATATATAAGGCATCAAAGTCTTAAGTGCTCAGGGCCTCTGAGACGCATAACCCGGCCCGGCGGCCCTGTCCGTGCCACATACCAACGGTACAGCTTTACGTTGATCGGACATGACAGCGTGACCAATATCGTATCAAGAATATCACAATTGAGAAATAATAGGCAGTTTAGCCATGTTACATATCAGCTAGGTAAGACTTGTGCAGTTGTATTGGAACACTAGGAAATACTTGGTGATGATATATTTTACTCTGCGCATGAAACTCTGCATCATGGGAATTATTAAACAGTATTCAATTTATCATTAGCCAAGTGAATATGCTCCCTGCCCATAGGTTTCAGTCCCTTCACACAACTTGATGTAAAGTAGGTGAACAAAATTAGTTACCTCCATATTGGTACACACATTTCTAGAGCGCCATATACTTGGCCCCCGGGGACCTTAAAAGCACTGTAGAAACTAGTGAATTATGTAGATCCTGATTGGCGAGTTACGCAATTGTTGCTAGCCTGAAAAAAAGTATTCCAGTATTTCATGACCCCGCTATTAATTTCAAATTGAATACTCAATAAATGCCATTCTGGGAATTATAGCGAAACTTAATATGTCATTAATCGGACAAAAACTATAATGACTAATTAAATGCGTACTCTGAGCGACCCCTGGTAACTCTTGTCGGACTGTGGACAATTAAAAAAGGAAATTGTCTCGCGTATAGGTTTTTAAGAATCCATAAACTTTCAGCAATTAACTCATTTGTTTGCGCTATTCCGAGTAAATATTGTCACAAACACTCAATACTGCAGTTCAAACATTCGTCCTCATTGTTCCCGTAAAATCTACGTCAATTGACGTTACGTCATTAGGCAGACAAATACCACCAAGTTGCATAATTTAATAATTACTTATAGCAGTTGGATGCACTCCTTATGTCAGTGCTTCCCAAACATTTTAAAATCTTGACACATTCATTTTTTTTTGTACAAATCATCACGACACATTGGAAAATATTTGACAGGAAAAGCCAGATTTCGGTTTCATTCCTCGATTAGGTTATTTTACGGGATGTTAGCATGAATTGTTTGAAAAAATTGGGATTTGGAATCTACCAATCATAATAACACTGTGAACACCACTGAAATGGTAAACGTGGGGCCATGAGAGCTAAACCCCTTTTGGCGGGGGTCACGGCCTCACGGGACATAAAAGGTTGGGAACCACTGCACTAGTAAATGTCGAACCGGGGGAAAATCGGTTTAATACTTATTGGTTTAATACTTGTAATTTGCTTTGTTCGGATCAAAAGGTTGAAGTTCATATACATAATTGCACTGAATACAACTATGATAAATATTTCAATATTGCTATCAATGTGAAAGCATGAAAAAATGTTTCATAATCTCGCAGAAAACACCAGAACCGAATAACGCCAACATTTTGTTCAGCGAACAATATTTCAATGAATGCCTCTTACGCCTTCAGGAATTTCCCATAGGTAAAAAATGTTTTGGTTGTTGGTAACGCATGCCAGTCTTAAACTATATTAAACCTTCGTACTAACTGAACACGAAATGGACCTATAGATCGTTCTGTTATTATGTCCTTGTTGTTCATGGTTTTTTCCCCATAACTACTGGACCAATTACCTTAAAATTTTAAGTGCTCAAAGTATTTTTTGCTAGAAAGTTAATACTTTCATTTTCTGCAAGATCTGATATTTCATCTGGAATTCGCTTTATAATTTTGGTATGAAGTATGGGAACTTGACTTTATGACATCGTAACTGATGCCTTCAACGGTTTATGACATCGTGACGGCTGGTACCGATAGCCTACTCATGTACTGTTGGTCTGTGACAGATTGCATGCCCGCGCTACGGCGTTTTGAATTTTGTATCCGTATATTTGAGCAACGGTCTTTTTTGTTTTAAAATATGCTACTCGGAGAAATTTAACGGCAAATGATCATAATTGGACAAAATGCGGATTGGCAAATCGAAATCAGTAAGTATTTATGTTTTACAGCAAATGCCACGAAATTGCATTTAAAAAAAATAAACATTTTGGGGCCCGATCCCCACCCCTAGCTACGCCTATGTAAGGTACTGTTCTTGCTCCACCAATAATTTCAAAGATCGTTTCCTCAATTATGTTTATCTCTGGTTAAGTTATGGTTATGTTAGTGTGGCGACGCATTGTTTGCTCAGAATTTAAATTTAGTGTGTTATTGTTTGCAACACCGAGGGCATTAGAGCCAGGGTTGCCATATTGGCTTTTCACCGCCAAATTTCTCAATTTTGGCTTTTTTGAAACACGTTTGGCGTCAGAATTTTCGTTGGCTTCTTTGATGTCCATTCTACTGCCTATTACTAAAATCATATAAAATACAATGTCGGTATTTTGTGTGCAACAATACCAAGCTTAGCTACTCAACATTTACATTTTCCCTTGGCCACAAGCCACAACCAATCAAAAATAAGTCAACAATGGCATACCAATTGCAATTGTTGCTGCCGCTCAGATAGATGTTCAAGCACGCCTCGTTTTCATCGTTTTGCGTGTTATTTGTCAGTTTATTTCTTCAACTATTTTTCAATATTGAAATATCGGAAGAATTTTCTGAGGTATATATGTATATCGCAAGCTTCAAGATGTTTTTAAATTGTTATGTAGATGTCAGCTTGATAGATGTCGGATATACACTTAATTCTTCCTTCCTATAATCTTTCTTATATGTAAACCTTCATCGTCATGATAGCAACCGAAACTTCAACTTTTAGTGGGAAAAGACATTTGGTGTGGTTCACGAAATCAACTGATGACTCTAAAATTCTAAATCAACATATTGAAAATTGTGCAAATCCACTATTGTGCTCGGAGTTTTAAACCTGTCAAATCATGTGGCTTACTTATTAAAATTGTTGGCTTTGGTCTGGCTTTTTTCATCAGTGGGATCTGGCAACCCTGATTAGAGCATTTGCTATTCGGTATTTTGTTACTAGGATAGGTAGGCTACGCGATGCAGTATTTCCGGTTGTCTGTATTGTTTATATTTAGGACTTTCTAAGGTCTTTTATCTCGCTATATTTGTCATAAATTACTAATTAAACTATGGGGATTGCTTGTTTCTGATTTAATGATCAGTAGCCCTGTATAGAGCACTCCTGTTAGACATTTTGTTGACTAGGCTATCGGTACAAAAATGCGGGTGGCATGAATGCCGTTTATACTGTATTGTTGAGATGTTAAGAGTAGTTAGTTAAGGATGGTGTACCTGACTTTAGTGCCCGATATCCCGGATTCTGGGCTGTTTTATTGTATATAATATTTCATATTATATATATATATATATATATTTGGCGCTCGATCAAGCATTTCGAAATAACCACACCCACTGATATCTGGCGATATGTGAAGAGCTATTGTCATTTGGAAAGACAGATACTTTGCGGTTCGGTATTGCCAAGATGTGTAACCTGCGTCTTAACTTAAGTCTTACGCTATTACTGCTAGGTCATCGCGATACCTGTTTCATGATTATTCATGATATTCTTTTTGTTATGGTTTATTCGTTGCAGTATTTAGCGGTCTAATGTTGTACTTTAACGACCGGAATTGAAATTGTAGAGAAGAAACATAACCTTACACTATATAAGAAGATATTTGGACACCTGGCAAAGAAAATAAAGATACGTTGCAGGTAAAGGTAAAGTTTTTTTACCACAGTAAATGTTTGATAGATTTGATCTTGCCCGCTTTGTTTTTGATATTTGCATTTCTTTATTTTTGATATTCATGTTCCATCCACGTATTTTCAACGTGTTTTTTATAAAATTTACTTTCGCCTTAGTATCTGATATTTGTAGCTTATTGTTAGTTAGTTGTTTTGAGGTGGGCCGCGACAATTGACAAATTCTAAAGAAGGTGCGCACTTTGAGAGCCACTGGTAGATGTTCGCATGGTTTGGAAGGTTTTGAGACTCAAGCAATCAGAGGGTTTCACTCGAATTATTGATTACCTAATAGACCCGTCTCGCCAAGATAAGAGGGCTGGCCAAACTCATTGCTGTCAGGGTCAGGTAGGTCGTATTTTGTTCTGAACGAAAAGATAATTCATAATTACGCGCGAATCTCCTCCGTTGTTGCGTATCCGATCAGCGGTTCCCCTTTCAGTTTTCAAAGTTTAAATGAGAAGGTGAGCTTGACCGACTAGCGGCATATTATGTGGTTTCAAATTTTTGTAAGATTTGCTGCGAATTCTACTGGCTAGAAGAAAAATAGCGCTCATACGGGCTCGGCTGTCTGGTGGGTGCATCGTTGAGCGCTAGGAGTAGGCTTGTCATCGCACCTTTGACTGCCGTGCACACATTCGCAAAACTGTTTGTGTTTTTAAAGAGAGTGGCCTGTCAAACAGGATAGAAAAGCTCAGGTTCAGAATATGTAGTTTCATCCGGAGAATGCGTATTTACTGAAAATCAAATCATTCAGTTTTACGTTTCCGCTTTTGACCATTCGAGAAATAATCACCACCGTTTGTGGGAAACCCGCAGAATGATAATATCTAATCAACTCTTCTGTGAGTTTTTTGTGGACGTTGCGGAACTGTTTATTTTCATTTTCAAACCCAGACCACTTTTGTTCCCCGATATCTGCGTTTTTTCAACATGTATGCTGGCTAGCAAGATTACTCGAAATCATTGCGAAGCTACACTGAAATATAGCCTGAACATCTTAACTCATAGAACACACTTCTCAGGTATCACAAATAATGTGTTTTATTTTATTAATTAAAAAATTGTTAGTTACTCAATGTACTGTAAATCATAAAAACATGTTGAAAAAGTTTAAACTAACAACGACACGAAATTTGAATGGTCATATTTTCGTTATGTTTCACCTATTTTCAGTGCCTATGATATCATTCCAATTTTAAGAATGCGCTTCAACGTGGCGAAAATTTACCAATTTCCTAGCGCGCCGTTCAAACCAAACAATGAAATAGTGTGTGCATCTCTCGTTAGATTTCTGATGAGCCATATTATTTGAAATTTGTTGAATTATTTAGTTCTGCAAGAGTTGGTTGGCGGACTTTAAAAAAAAACAGTGGTGAATGATGACTCTCCGTCATCAACATTAAAATCATAACAGACAATTTCAATAATGAACGCCAAATCTATGGCTGTTGTATTGAACGGGAAAATAAAATATCAAACGCTAACCCAAACATTCCCTCCTTTCGAAATTTTTGAAAAAGTGGAAAAGTCGACAATAACGCGTGCGATTTCATTTTGCTAAAATTGCCGATTGTTTTTGTCATCGTGACGTGTTTTTTGCCCGTAAACACATTTACGTTGGTGTTTATTCTCCCTAAATCTTAAAAATTGTGCAACGACAACGATGATAATAACTGTCTTTTTGTATTAGGCACAGAATTGTGAATCCATTCAGGGTTATTATACATTCATCGGAGGCGAGATGATAAACACAAATAAAGGAATGAATCGGCGACGCAATTTTTTTTTTATTGAAGTGAGGCAATATAAAATACTAAAACGATGGCGTAAATAATTTGTTGTAGGAGGCCCCGACAGATTAAAAAGGCTTCTCTAGGCATTGTAAATTGATTGATCGACGTTGGGAACCATAAATCATTATACGCTGAAAAAGTCGGTTCTTTTAACGAGAGCTTAATCATGGCGACTATTTTAGAAGAAAATGAGAATTTTAAATTTTACCCCCCCCCCTCGTTTATGAAATCGAGGGTTATTTCAGGGAGAGCACAATTATAAACCCAAATTCAAAACACGCTTATTCAAAATAAACTGAAATGCACAAATTAGGTAATTTGTGGAGATTGGATCCTGTCTGAAACTTCAACGTTGCGACGCATTCATTTATCTTCTGTTAGCACCGTGTCTGCAATTTGAAACAGTAGTTTAGTGAACATTTAGTTTCTCGGACTTTACCTCAATTAAAGTGTTCCTCATAAGTCCGAGGACTCCTTGTATGCCTACCTATTTCCTCTCAGGTTGTAATAATGCGCCGAACGGCTTCCGCGACGTTGGCGACCTAAAATGGAAAACGCAACCTAATAAACAGGTACTAGAATGCAATAATGACAAAACAAAGACAAATCCAACATCTCCTACATACAAGCTGATCCCATGAAATCATTTTTCAAATTTCTGAAAGTTTAATTTAATGAAACGCAAGAATAGTTTCGTAGTTGAAATTGAAATAAAAAAATAAAAAAGGAATAACAAGCATCTTACGAAAAACCTATCTTTTATATTTTTCATGTTAACGACGCAGTATGTAAAAAGAATATCAAAGCGATAATACGAGATGCAACAAATAAAACATTTTTTAATTCAGACTCACGTTCTGGTCTATTCGCGTTAGCTCTATTATTCCTATCTTCTGGTGCACCTGTAAAAATAGTGATACCCTACATTACGTTTTTAATCTGAAAGTAATTATATCGGTAAAACTGTATGTACTGTCATATAATTGTGAGAAAGATTAATAACGCTAGACACTATGGCGGCGGTGGAAAGAAAAATGACATGAAACAACAGGCAGCCATTTAACATAACTTGTCTTAATTTGTTATGACTCTGGTTAATATTTAAATAAAGTAGAATTAGTACAACCGCGTAAAAATGAGGTTTCAGATTTTACATGAATCACATTTAAGAAGTCATTTATCAGGCAAAATAGTTCTACTCACGGTTTGCGTCCTGCTCCCTGGCTTGTTCATTTCCTTCTTCTTGGCCAATGATCACGTTGCTATGATTACCTGGAAAAATACACTGGCACTTGAATCTTATAAAAATGACATATTGTTATACAAAAACTTAAAACAACTTTTAAAACGTAAGAAAATAGTAAAATACTTGACATCCATACACAAATTTCCATGAATAAACGCCATTTGTCAGATTGTCAAATTTTGCTAACGCAACCAGTGTGTTTTGGAAATGAGGTTGTTATAAATACCTTTTCATTTGGCAATTTTGTGGTTTCGTCTTCAGCGCATATGGTCCTAACTAATGCGAAAAAATAATTATGTAGGCTACCTGTAACAATAGTTGGTCCATGGTGATGATGTAGAGAAACAGCTGTTTGGCTCTCACAACCATTCCTTCTATTAGGTTCTGGTTCGTCAATCGCTTCTTCTGCAATGAAATAGAGATTAAAAGTTTAAAAAATGTCAATCTTATTTTGTTTTCTTTTTCAAATTATTGTCATAAATGTCTATTAATTCAGCTAATATCAGTTTTTTTTGCATAGGTGTAACTCACCTACAGGCCCGTTTGCATTTATTCTGAGAGAGAAAGATTCGTATATTGGCTGCGCTGAAAAGAAAAGAAACCCTAATTACTAAACAAAAGGTACTGTGTGGGGTTTCATAAATACCTTTACAACGATAAAATTTAGGTAAGTTCACTCATTGTTATATAACTTAAAATAACATATTTGATTCATTAAATGAAATGAACTTCAACAATAAAATATTATAATGATTTATGCACACAAAAGTATCGGTGACAAACGACGCGAACCGTCGCGGTTGGCCAAAGTCTAGTTTTAGAGGTCAATTGTATGAAGTCAGCAACATCCGGTTTAAACCACGCTCTCGGGATGCTTTCCGACATTTAAACTTACCCCCTCGCCTATTTGAGTCTCTTCCCCTGAGCTCTTCTTCCGGTATTGGTTCAGCTAGAAATAAAAAGGAAGACAATTGTCATTCATCAGTTATCGGAAACGTTTTGCGGTCGCCAGTCAATAATATGACCCATAATTTATCGTTTTGAAATCTTACTTTTATCCAAAGTTCAATTGTGATGTGTAATATAAGGCCACATCTAACAGCTATAAATTCTTATATACCTTTGACCGGATGCTGGGAATCTTCCGAATAAGTGGATCTATGCGTACCTGAAACACGATTGATTAAAGTATTATTTATTGGATAATTTAGAAGATTGGAAATATGTATTTTAACGATACCGATACGAACGACATTTCATCGTGGGCCAAAAAAATTGGCTCAACTACGGTACAGCCAAATGTCGAATGACTTTTGAAATTTTGTTTTAAGTTTTTATCTTGAACACAGCAAGATTTGCAACTTTAAATATGTTTTGTTATTTATTGTAGTTTTATTTTTCGTAAAAGTAATACCATGCATACCAAATACATCAAATCCGGATGTGCTAGTATCATCAGATTCGGATTTGAGGGCTGAAAAAATCATTAAGATCAGCTTCAGTTAAAAGGTACATTGCAATAGAAGATATATCAATTCTGATTAACAGGTGTTTCAATAGTTATTAGTCAACCTTTTTCAACATGTTCTTTTCTTTATTGATTAAAAAAGATATTTGATATTTGTACAAGCGTACCATAGACGTAGCAAAACGCACTGCGAGGCATTTGGCGCTAACGTTCTTGTTTTTACAACTGAACTGGTAAAAGTTACTTATTCAGATAGAGATTATGCAAGTAAATTTTTTCATTTTTGGCATTGTCGATGTTACTGGTTTTAATCTTAACATATCTATATAATTTAAAAAAAAACAAATTACCTCCTAAAGCGGAATCGGATCGAGCAGTTATAACAGAACCTGGAAATAAGACAATGGTTAAACGGGGTTCTTATTGTTATAATTCAGTTTATTCTTGGTAAATTCTTTCTGAAAAAAAGGCATAAAAATGAAAGATAGATATTGGATTAAAGATATTGCGTTTGTCATTGGATTTATTTGCTATGATTTTGCTATATATTGAGCAAGACATGCCGATAACCGACTATAACTCCTTATTGGCTTATATGTCCCTTTGCTCGCTTTCGAGTATTATCTTTTGATTTGCCTCAAATTGAATGGGGTTTGTTTTTCAACTGAGTTATTCAATTTTAATATTTAGAATGCAACATTAAAATTTAAAACAACAAACAATAAATTAAAATGTGCACTATAAACCTATTTTTACCTTTGAACGGTTTCAAGTCCTTGATCAAAACGATGCTATCTGTGAGAAAATCTTTTATTTCTATCTTTAATTGTATATCCACTGAATGATCGTTAATGCGAAACACTTTCGAATCGTATTCGAGCACTTGAACTTTTTCTACTATCCACGCTTCTTTTGATACATGTACATGTGATGGTCGAACGGGGCGGATCGATATTGCAATTTTATCCCCGCCAAATTCGAATTTGCTTTTGCCGAGAAATTTACTTGCTCGCCAATCTTCGAGGTGGTGACGACCGGCAGCAGAGCTCAAAATAACGACTGTTATACTGATACGGTCTCGATAAACAAAGTACTCGAAAATATCAGTACTTTCTGCCTGTAAAGAAATATGTCTGAATTGAAAAAAATTGTAGGTAGAATAGAATTTTAGAACATTTCTTGTATATAATGATATTAATTCTAAGTATTATATTCGAGTTATAATTACAAATTAATTATTAGTCTTGTAAACAAAAATGAGATGTCTTTCGTGAAAAATTTTCCAATTTTTTTGAATTCTGAATACACTAGAAACACGCCTCTATGTGAGACAATCATGAACTATTAGCTGACCTAATATGCTGCTAAAGAGAACTTACCATTATAATTTACTCTGTTTGGAATTTTATGTCGAACATATATATGCTTAACCTAAATCTGGAAAGAAAATATCAACAATTACATAAAGTTACAAAGCTAAAAATCATGAACGTTGTTATAAAACTCCAAATATTTGGATCAAGGGTGGGACCTCCTGAAGTATGCGCACCAAGATGACGCACAACCTGAACTCAGGTTGTGTACCAAGTTAGGGTTCAGGTTTTGCGACATCTTGGTGTGCATACTTCGGGAGTACCCAAGGGTGTGCAACACTTTATTGCGGTAGGGCCAGATACAAATAGATGAGTGAAACCGCGTGCCGCACCTTCATTTAACATGAACTTTTTAGTAATTGCATGTACAAAACTTTGGATATTAATCCTATGCGTTGTTTGCATGCGTTGGTTGCATCGCACGTCGTAAGCTTTTACCTACAGGCGTTAGCTGTTGTACCGTGATTAGCGTAGATCAGGGTGTTCCAAACCCAGGCTTGATTATCTGTGGCCCGCGTGGCATTCGGAGAGTATCAAAAAAGTCGCATTTGGTGTTGTTTCGTCATTAAATTACTCAAACAAATATTTTAGATCACTAATGTCACTGAATTGACTAGTGGTAGCTGAGCCAACTAGCGGTGTTGAATAAAGTGCTTGGCAGTCTAAATTGTTATCTGGCTTCCTTTCTTTGTGTTCTGGAATATATGCTAGCAAGTTTGCCATCATGGAAAACTAAAATCGAATGCGGATTCAGTTAGCCTAAGTTAGTTATGCCAGATAACTAAATCCTAATGTTAGGGTCTAACGATATAATTCATGCCGGTTTTTTTTTGCAACCATCCTCATAGCATTACAAAAAAATGCTGCCTATATGTCAGAAAATTTAATATTTACCTTTCTGTATCTCACATTTAATAATCAATCAATCAATCTGCAGTTATTTGTAAACGTGAGTTTGAAAAGAAAGTTAACGAATTCGAATTTTTAACTGGATGTGGGATAGAAAATGCTTGCTTGATATGTAGGCATACTTTAAAAAGGCCATTCAGAATTTCGTGAGCATTTGCGCTACATTTGCGGAAACACTTTTTCCGTTATAAAGAATTTGAAATCTTACACTAAATGTACTCGTAGATATATGAAACCGTTTACGATTTTTTTGGTCTTTTTTGTATGATTTATGTTGTGGCCCGCGAACAATGGAAAAATACTTTTGTGGCTCCGGAGGCGACAACTTAGGACCACCCTGACATAGATAATAAATTGGGCTTAGGTATAACCTTTGCAACGAAAAGAGATTAAAATTATTTCCAAGATAAAACTAAATTAAAAAATAGTTTCTTGGGCTGCACACCATTTGGAATTCGCTTTTTCTCCTCGGGCCTCACAATTTTTTTGCAGGCCGCAGGTTGCACACCTCTGCTTTAGATTAAACTTGAATATTATTAAAGTCATAGCATAGTTCAGTAAATAACAACAACAATGCAATCTTACAAACATATTATGAAAGTAAATATGTGATTTGAAACGATGAAAAAAAATGATATGAGCATAATCATCTCAAAATAAAAGAAGCGATATTAATGAGACCTTAAAGTATCAGTCTTAGATTGATCAAATTGAGCATTTGAAATATCCTTGAACCACTGTGTCCAAGAGGCAGTACACACTCTAATTGAAATATTATATTATTGAAAATTTTTTAAAACCGCAAAACTTCGTTCTCGCTGCAGTACATTATAACAAATCCTTGTTTCCGGGATACCTAATTCACGGAAAAGATTAATCCAAATAAAATGAATGCTTTTTCTGCTCAAAGTTGTGTAAAATTTCTATTTCATTTTTATCATCTAGATCGTCTGGTAAGTCGAATTTAAGTATGAGTGGTAAACTAGATGCCAAACTAGGTGTAGGTATCAAAAATGTCTGTAATGGTGTATAATAATCCCCCTCATTTATGCTAAAAGCGGAAGTCATATTTCGTTTGGAGTCGTCCCGTGCAACTTGAGCTTTAGTCACGAAATTATATCCGGTATTCAGGAGGCCTTCTTTTAGTTCATCTGCTTCTTCCAGATTATTCCCATAATATACAACTCCTAGACGTTTTCCACTGTTGAATATTGCAGCGTTAACATTTGTGTTCTGTTACAATAAATATATATTAGTAGATTGCTTTTCGTTGGGATGGGAGAATGTGACAATTTAACTGAGAGTCTAGATACACATTATCATATATATATATATATATTCGCCATTCCAAGCAAATGTTGAATTCCATTAATTTTTTAAAAAGTGCAGTGAAAGTAATTGTTTTGTATTTGTGGACACGTTTAGTGGACATAACGATCGTTTCAATAGTTTGTTATTTACTTGTTGTTATTTTTCATCGTCGTTATAAAGTCGCTTTTCTCTTCAAATACTGGACCAATTGCTTTGAAATTTTTAGTGAGTAGAGATCATATAGAAGGCTATTACTTTTATTTATCGTTTTTTGTGTGCTATGAAGCCATTAAAATTTCCCATCATGTGGCGCAACGTGTCCATATATTTGAGCATAGCTCTCTTGTTTTTATATCAAAAAACACTTGAATTTGATTGGACTGCATTGATGTCACATAAAAAGTTCACCCAGGTTTGTGATGGTTTACACAAAATGGCCTGAAATGTAGAAATTTTGATATAATTGACATTTTTTTGTGATGAATCGTAACACAAAGTGTTTGATTGTTTGGTACAGTTATTTCATTTCGAAGAGATGCACTGGACTTAAGTCAATAATGATTAGGTGTTTGCAGTGCTGGAGGACATGTCTTTACCGCTTTAACGATTTATTGTTACAATTTAAGGAGATGATAGAGGCCTCTGTTCCGGAGTGTAAAAATGTCCTGTAGTGTCATGTCCAATAGAGTCACACACAATGTGCACATTATCGTCATGGATATACAGTGTCACATTGAGTAACTTTAGTGTCGCACAGAGGCAGTGGTGGGATTCAAATTTTTTGTCAGCCGGTTCTTTCACAAAAGTCATTGAGGGTTGCCGCTGTACCAGCGCGACAATTTACAACACAACACAATGAAATGTTAATGCAAGGTGGATTTGCTGTCCTGTAGTATCACGCTATATTTTAATATATATATTATATCCACTAAGTAAGTCTTGTGTGTAACCTCTTTGTAGTTATGTTCAAACCCCATAAAGCAACTGATTGGAAAATGACACAAAACATGTAGCTGGCAATGTAAAAATATGTTGCATCTAACAACATGCAAAAATTCCGGAATTGTCCTGTACAGACACTTGGAATAGCCCATATATATTCATATATTTATGTATTGATTTACCTGACCTAGCACAGGCAGGCAAATTTCAACTGGGATAATTTGATTTTTTTTTGCTACAGCATCCTTTCAGTATACAGTTACGAATCAGTAGTTAGTGTCACATAATCCCAACTGATACTCAAGTGAAATTATATTGGTAATTAATAGTCAATTTGTATCACGGACATAATCAGAAGCAGTTGAAAAATCAATGAATCAATGAAAAATTATCAAAAATAGTAAAATTAAAAGAATAGCCAACATGGACTATATAAAATTACAATCTCCGTGCTACCTCTTATAAACAAAATAGGGTACTCCCGAAGTATGTGAACCAAGATGGTGGACACCGGAACGTAGTATGTGTACCAGGTTAGTGGTTGGCCATAATTTCAGGTACAATTACTACGAGAGTCACTTGGCTAGTCCCCGAACTCGTAAGAGAACTGAAATAAGGAAAATTGGAATAAAATTCTGGCCTAACCGTAACTTGGTACACATACTACGTTCAAGTGTCCGCCATCTTAGTTCACATACTTCGGGAGCGTCCAAAATAGAACCAGGAACAGATAGACCAGCGGTTACAGAATCACGAAAATATTTGAAAACAATACCTACCTTTGCGGTTCGAAAGTTTCTGCTCAACGATGCGGTCGACATGGTGATATGGTGTACCGGTTTGTTGATGAACGATCTGCTGAAAACATATTTATTATAGATGAGTAGTGTGAAAATGTAGAAAAATATAAAAAACTTAGCTTTGAACGAACCAGTATATTCATCTACAATTGTGACTTATGGAACATTCCGTATGGGATCCAAGTTTATAGAAAAGAACGTGATCCGTTTACTCTCGGTATTAACAAATTTGGCTACTAAAATATACAGGAATTTCAACTATAGTGTCATTAGGCCGGCCGTATTCAGTGTGTAAACTGGGGGCTAAAGTCAAGTTCACCCAGAACCATTAACTGTATTTATATGAACTTCAAAACATAATATTTTAAGTTTCAACACTGATATTCAAAGTCACATGACTGAATTTTGTAAAATTCAAAAACTATCATAAAAACAACATCTATAGAATTTGAGTTTTGGCTGATGTACTTTTAAACAGTATTTCTAATACGAGCTTGCGCGAACCAAGGCCACGCTCCTAAAATCGAAACAACATGTTACTGAGAGAAAGGGTGGCGACGTTTGGTTATATTCTAAGGTCTATTTATCGTGTTTACTTTGCGTCAAATATTTTAATTTTTTTCTGTTAACTAGTTATTTAAAACAATTGAAGTGAACGCTACCAGAACCTACATACCAGACCTGCAAAAGCACTGAACCTGGAGGAATCAAATCTTTGTATATTGAAATAGAATTCAGGGAATCGAATAGAATTCTTCTCACTTTCTGAAATGGCAACTCGTAGTTTTGAATCCAACTATATAGAACTATATACGTAGAATCCAACTATTTATACAGAGTTGACGGTTGAAGACGTCGATTGTTAATTTTCAGATGCATAGTCAGGTAATATCTTCCGACTTTACAACCAGACATATTTTAATAATCTATGTCTTAAAATGAGACATATTTACCTTATATTTTCTGCTGGTAAGAATTGCTGATAGAATTGGCTCTCTGACACTTGATCAATTTGGTCTGTTAAAACAATTTATGGCAGAGAGTAAACTTCCCGCCAGATGGCGCATTTAATGAGATGAAATCTCTCAGATTTTTTTTACCAATTGATTCATTTAGCACTAGGACGCTCCCCCCAATAATTTCGTCAGTTTAAACACAGGTTGTTTCCACCTCACAAAATTATTTTATAACTGTTTATTAAATAACGTACACGAGATCGCCTTCGGAGCACCTAACATTATTATAAAAGATGTGAGACCGCACTGGTGATAAGTGGTTTTCAAACACAACGAGTTCGCTCGCCCTCATGTCACGTCGTTATTATTATCACAGGTGTTCTCACTTTTGCACAACTTTATTCATTTTTTTTACAATTCAGTACGTTTCTCCCATTGCCAAAATCATTCGGCCATCGAGAGAGAAATGAAAGAGACAAACAAACTGCATTTCATTACAACAATTAATTATTATTGCTAAAAACACTTCATAGGTGTTGAGGTATTATACACAGTTTTCACCGCTGGAGGTATTTGTTTACATCATGAATTTTGTGCAAGGCCCGAGCATAATTCGAAGGCATTGTTCACAGCATTTACTAGGTAGAAACGCTTATCCGACTTTTCAGGCCGCATAAGCCATAACCATCCGAAAAAGATAACCGTTTTTTGTTCGAGATATGAAATAATCGTCAACTCGGCTTTCGGGGAGTAGTAGAATTTACTAAAGTAATAAAGTTATGTTTAGGTTTCATTCCAATAACGTTTACCACGAGTTTTGCCTGATTACTGGTTTGATTGCAGATAGTAAACGTTGGCAAAATCGAATATTTTTATCGAATCGAATAATTCGAATATTTTCAACTAATTGTCGATTATCGGGTATTTTTTAAAAGATTTACAACAGGCGCCCGGAGACATTGGACATTCTAATAATGTTGGCAGGCTAATGTCCACCCGTCCTATATTTTAACAATGACCAATTCTTAGGGCACGGTGAACGTTGAAGTTTGGTTTTATTTTATTATTCATATTGGCGACATATACCGAGAACAGCAAATAATAAGAAAATTTTGGATTTTATCACGATTTTTATCTTTTGCATCGGCTCTGATTCTCCTCGTCAACGTTTGTAAATCAACCGCCCCAATTTTATTCTAACAATATTATCATTTCTCACGCCGGAATTCGGATATTTATGGAGACGATAGTTGACCTTCTCATGATTTTGTTTGATCGGCAATAATAGCAATTCTTCTGGTCAAATAATATATCCTTGGTGGTAACATTTAGAGAACATTTCGCACATTAACTTGTTATTTTGTTTAACATTTCGAATTATACGAAACGGTGTTGGTGTGCTTTATGCAAAACTAAGAACTGAAACAATACTAAATTACTACTCAAATTTGTGGAATTCAGCGATTCTGTTTAGTGACGCGCGTGTCCGTACCCAAGCAAAGCGGTCTAGGTACTGGATATATGAGTAGTGAAATGACATCTTATTATTATGTTTCTCTGATGTCCTTATTTTTTAGGTTGATATCGATGGCAGCCCTGTGTATGGATCGTGGGTTCAAACTTTATTTTTATCACATTATTCTGGGTGTATTAAATTGGGTAAGATACGTCGAAAAAAGAATATTCCGAATGAATAACCATTCGTGGCAAAGTCTGGTCATCTCGGAAAAAACTTTTCTACTTAAAAGCGTTGTGCGAACTTTTACTATAGCCTTTTTTGTTAGGTATAATGTTTTGTTTGATGCTACATACGGAACTAGGCGTAAAGTTGTATAAACTGTAAATTCAAGTAATGTTTGGTTTTTAAGATAGATACTTTAACAAACGAATGAACAGCGACATTATTGTTTTTATTAACTGCTGAGGCAAAATAAAAATAGCAACATCCAAGTTGAATATCTGTCACTTTCAAAATCGAGCTGCTTATTTATGACAGCCGAGACTATTGAAAAATATTAAGGAACTTACTAAGATTGGGCAAATTCAATTGTCTTGGCCGTTGCTGGGTTTGCATTTGAGAATAGTGTGGTGGCGAAGGATTTGGCATTCGAGTTGCATGCATATCAGTAGGGCTTCCTAAAAGAAAAAACACAACATAATAGGTAAAACCAGTTTTTAAACTTGATCCAATACATGACTATTACTTAAAATTTCGAATTATAATATTTGGATAATTGTTCGCTTATCTGTTCAACAACAGGACCACCCGTCCTTTTGAACTCTCTGGCTACTAAAGTTATATTACAAGTTTTGCGGGTTTCAAAAAAATACGCCACTACGATGATTTGCCGTTGATATATTCCTGTTTGCACGGGATTAACAAACGGAAAGGTTTCATATCAAGAGTGAACATTTTTGATAATAAAACTTGCTAAAGCAAGATTAAGGCATAAAACTCAAGTTACGTATATGTCGCATTTCAAAACGAAATTGGCTATTCATATGACCAAAACCACAGAAGAATATTATTGAGCTTGCTTAAAATATGGCTGAGTAATTGTCCCGCTTGTTGCTGAAGAGCTGACTGCGAACGAGAATAGTTTGGTGACGTAGGATTTGGCATTCGAGGCGGATACATACCAATAGGGTTGCCTAAAAGGAAAGTTAGCAATAAATAAATTCTAAAATATTTTTTATGGTAGTAATATAAATACTTATCGCGCAAGATTTAAACAATTCTAGAACTTTTCGCTATATCATTGCTAGAACCAAAATTTCTTGCTTTACTCTTCAAATTCTAGAAAGTGTCTCTCGAAAACTATTTTCTGGTTTTAAAAAGAAAAAGCACCACAACGTGGATTTACTGTCAATACATATTTGTTGGCTAATACTAAACGAACGGCAACGGTTAATGGTGACAATGAATTGTGACGTTTTAATATTTAGATGAGAAAGATCAAAAATCATCAGTTAGAAGGGGGAGAAACTTGCACACAGGTGAAGTCACATTACAGTGCTAAGGTTACAATACATGTATTCAAGTACAAATCACTTTTTAAATTATTTCTGACGGACGCGATCAAAATCGCAAGTTAACACATCCACATTATTACTATCACCTCTTAGTTGATAAGTGCTTCTGTGAACATAACCGCCCGTTGCTTCTGAATTTCCATGATTGTCCGCGTATGCTGTTGATAATTGACCGAAATCTGATGGCAATTCTGTTGAAATTAGTTCTAATAACACTTAAATGTACCGATTTATTGTGCAATACAGAAGCCGAAAAATCGGTATTCTTACTCCCGAAGTATGTGAACCAAGGTGGCGCACACCGGAACGTAGTATGTGTACCAGGTTATGTTAGTTTCAATCTATCATCATTGAAAGTCTGCAATTCCGAATCTGGGAAATTAGAGTTAAAACTTCGTCTCTCACTCCGTGAAAAAATGACTTTGACGTCGACTGCAGTGAAAACATGCTAAATTACGACTTGTCAGCCATGTACCAAAATTACAAATACTATACGACTTACGTTGTCGATTTGGCATTCCCGCTTCGCGGCGCTGTGGAGAAGAAAAAGATTGTGTATTTTCATATGGCTGGCGAGGTGGGTGACATGACTTTTCCGGTATCGTCGCTCCTTCAAAAAATAGTTTTATTTAACAATGCAATAAAAATTTTATGTATTCATTCTATGTAACTTTTTGGCATGGGTGTTAACTTCATGCATAATCTACAATTTTAATTATGGTAAGTAAATTTGTCAAAACTTGAATATTCTAGGAAAAGCATAAATACAAATTCATATCTGTTTTGTATTTTGTTGTTGCAACTCTATTATGAATAATAACTAAAGGGTATCGTACTGGTCAACAAATATTTTAACAGCATTACCTTCATTCCAGAATGGGAATGCTTTGTTGAAAGAAGTATTGCATTCTTCGTAGCGTTCTCTTCCGAAAGGATCTATAATGATGCACGAATTGAAAAATGAACTCAGCATTGGGTAACCCTTGCGAATAAATTTAGATATAGAACAGCGATTCCCAAACTGGGATTAATTACCCCAAAAAGGTGATTTGGCAATTTTTACGGGATAATTTTGGACGTTCACTGTTTTGACAGTTTCTTTTCTAATCTCCGTACTTTTGACTATGGACGAATCAAAATGAACATCCAATGCAAACATCTAGTCAATGAGCTTAGTCATCTAGACACACAGTTCCTAGGGGCATAATAACAATACTTCGCCGTACAGATTGTGGGCCGAATGCTGAGCTAGTGCAGGTTTGGCATTTTAAAAGCGGATCAGAAGATACAATAGGTGTTATTATCAGCATTTTGCGCCAAAAGGGAAAAATAAACGATGTGAATACTTCATTTTCATGCAAGGAGTAATTGAGCTTTTGGCAATTCGATTAGGGTTAATGCTAATAAAAGAACCACTTGGAAACACTGCTCTGTATCTACATGTTCAGTTTAGCTTCGAACCTTGGATTTGAACAAGCAGACACTAATATGTGTAGGTACGGAGTTTTAGGAATAATCAAATTTTTTTTGGAAATGGTCATTTTCAGTAAAATAGAGAGAAGTGGGTGCACGTCTGTTTGCCTGAAATATTCTGTGACATATAGTTTGCTCAATATTAAAATGAGTTCAGTTTTACTCACTATTAGTAGAGTAAAACCCAGTTGGATCACTTTTGTAGCCTGTATATTTTGTATCTTCGCCGCTGCTGCTGTGGGCGCTGCCGTGACTCCAGTGACCACCGCGATTATACGTAGATCTACCTCTTCGTCGTTTATTGTAATTTATAGGTGTATTTTTGTTCTTGGTAGAAGGCTTGTCGACTAAAAATAGTTTGAAAATAAAATTTCATATTTGCCACAACAAATGTTTGTAGGTAAGCTTTTTTATGTTAATTGGGTCACTCTCGAATTTCCGAAATACCATGTAACGACGTAAATAGTATTAGGTTATGCAATCATACAACAAAATTTGTACCCGAGGTTTGCTGTCACATAGTACAAGAAAAACAGGGTACACCAAATAAATAATAGATTTCAGGCCATTTGGATTCTGAAGAGTAAACATTGATTGTGCTGGTTTTCTGAAACTTCGGGACACAATCACGCACTAACAGAAGTTCTGGCGTTAAATAGATTTACTTTTGGTAGAAATGATTAGAAATTTTATGATGTCTGCTATTTTAGGGTCACCTTGAGCATATTATGTAACACTATTCAATTGACTTCCTCTATCAGTGATATTTGTTTGTTTTGAGTTGACAGCTCGCGAGTCGACCTTGCTTTGCGCAAGCTTGCATAAAATATATCAATATTAACATATGCTTCGGTCTTGTGAACAGAATGCAAAATATTCTTACTGTTAGTTTGCGATTGTAACATATCCGATAAATCTCTTTCAGTGGCCTCGGCAATGCGTTGATGTTTTGCGTCAGTATGACTCATCTAAAATTAAGTCGTAATAGTATAAAATAGCACAGGTAAATGGAAATACAATGGCTAGAAAGCGGTAGGTTTACATAATAAATTGTAAGCTAGCACCTTGGTGTAGACCATAAACCATACATTTCCTGGGCGAACATATTAGGGGATATAAGGACATTAACTGATTGATTTAACCTAACGTTAAATTAAATGTCCTCATCAGCGGTGCGTATATGGAATAATAAGCAACACAAAATTGTCCGATGTGGTAATGATAATTGTTTCGCGCTTAAGTAATCTTAAAGATTTAGGATATTTCAAATAATTCACTAGATTTATTACAAGCCTCTTTTTAAATGTGGATTGTTCTTATGAACATATATTTACAAGTATCAGCCTGGCTGACTCACCGACTGTTTCCTTTTGCTTCCCGGTTTCATCATTTGCCAAACTTTATTTGAAACGTCTCGGACGAGATATCGAGCCAATGTTTCTTTTCGACCCGTCATTCGATTGAATGTTACTCCGTTTATCTTCAAGAACTATCAAAAAGGAAATACAGTTAGAGCAATTGCTCATATTTTTTTTAACTTAAAATCTGTTTCCTACTTTTATCATGTTAATCACAGACTTTTTCTTTGTAAATGAGGTCAAATGCATAAATTTGTCTAATTTGGAGAACGCCACTGAAAATAAGTCAAAACTTTCTACTAAAACTCAAAAAGCATTTTATTTCCCTGAGCGTTCTTAACAATCTCCCAACGAAGGCTTGTAAACGCCCTAAATTTTGTTATCAAAATTTGATATTCTCGTAGTTCGAATCTACAAAACACGAAGCCTGATCTGAGCATAAATTGAATGAATCAAACTGCCTTCAATTAAGGTATACAACTGCTATTATAACAACGATGGCAATAAATTTCGATGAGGTAAATAAATCGTACAATACCTCCAATTTACTGCTGTGATAACGGTCTATGTCAATATGACCAACGTATTCAAACCAGTACATTTTGAGGCCACCAATCTGCAAAAACAAGATAAATCTATTTGAATATTCCATAAGGAGTTACACCTATTTTGTGATAAAATTTCACGATATCACTAGTAACTTTCCCCTTCTTTACAGTCAGTGCAAACAGTAATTTGAAGACGAACATTCATAAAACAAGTTAGGTAGGTATTCGCACAAAACTGGCACTTTTGCCATAAAATATACAGGGTGTCTTCAAAGGCCCTATACAATTTCAATTTTATTATGTGGTTAGTCCTTAATTTGTCTCAATTACTCAATTCTCAATTTGTTGTTTTTTAAACAGTAATTGTTCAAGTATTTTGACTTCATTTTACATCTGTGATGGTATTGCTAAATTCATTTTGCAATTAAGACTTTATTGTATTCTGATCACCATAATGGATCGACGGGAAATCCGGCAAAAATTTAAATTTTGTCTCAAAATTTGTTTGTATTCGTGCATTCCAAAAGGTCTCAAAATTTTTTTAAAAAAGGTGGTTGCCTCCAGAGAAACAAATCCAACTTGAGCTGCGTAAATCTCGGAAACTGTTCCTTGAGCATTGGTTATTTTTTTTTTCTGTGGTCTGTGAAATATGTGCGTTGGCGATAGAGACAAGGCTATTAAGATGACTGTGCTAAAACTAGACTTGACTTACAAATTTAGTAGAATTCTTTGCAGCAATTTCTAACTGTTTTTTATCTTCAGTTGTGAGATACGACTCAGCTACACCTTTGCAGTTGGTTAAACGAAGAATTTCTGATATTTTTCCGTTAGTTAACAACTGCTTTAAATGGTTGATTGATTGCTCGTTTAGCACGGAACCACATAAGTTCAATATTTTCATCTAAAAGAAACAAAAATACACAAATGTTGATATTTTGTATAGATCTAAAGTTATCTATTACTAAATTAGATACTTGAATTAGTACTAAAGGATGAGATGTACCACACTATAGCGTCGTGGTGTCCATAAAGTTCCTTTAAAATTTAAATTTTGTTATGAAGTCAGTTCTCAATATATCTTAACTAGATTTGTTGTTTTCTAATCAGTAGTTGTTTGAGTATTTTAACTTCATTTAGTACATCTGTGGGGGCCAAACCAATAGATGGTATCGATAAATTCCCTTCGCAATTCAAAAAAAATTTAGGACTTCATGGACAAACTAAATAAAGATATTTATTCCAGACTTCAATGTGCAAAAACAATAAAAAATTAAAACAGAAATTTACCAACAAAAAAGGTATTTCCAGGGTGGCCACAGAGCGGATCTTTTGACCACGAGCAAAAGCCGTCTCATGGTACCATTTACGATTACTGTATTATTTTGGTATCTATCTTAAACTTGAACGTACGAATTCCACTTCATTTGCTTCATTTGTAATTATTTTACTATATGAATTTTTCATAGTAGGCGTATGTTTGTCCGATTTCGTCATGACGCCATGAAAATCAAATATTTGCTTTTTGCCAAATTATTATTGAACGAAGCAATGGTACAGCATTATGGGCTTGAAAGAAACTGTAATCACTCAGACATTTGTTGTTTTTTAATCCAAACATAGAGCATGTTTGTGTATTTCTGGTTAATATAGGATACCATATATATGGGAAACTCGATAAATTAATAGACGATTATGCATGGCTGTCATAATATAGAATAAATGTTGAATTTTGCAGCGATGCGATGGCCACATACATCATTCTATTCAAAGCTAAAACGAATTGATAAATTACTGAGCAAAGCAAAGTTTTATTGACTATTTTGATAAATTCAAGTTGTGGTTTGCCATATGATTAAGCTGTCTAATCGGCTTCAGTTATCCAGTTTTGTTTTGCGTTATGGTAGGGAATGCAGATTGCGCTGGAAATTCAGATTTTCAAATCATTAATAACCCTAACCCCTAACTGGATAATCACTAATTTATTACTTTAAAACGTGACGGGAGTGTTTTTTCAAATGTAACATTTTTTCATTAATGACACGGGCTTTATACAAAAGATCTCAATACGTACCTTAGCACCAAAACGTACCATTCCTTCAAGCAATACCTCCGTGCTCTCTTCGGTCATATTGTATGGAACTTCGAACGAATTAATAACACGTTTAGAAATGAGATCAACAATAAGCATAATGCATTCTTCATTGCAGCCGTTTAGTTGAAGATCAAGATGAATTTTCTTAAATTGAACAAACAAAAACGGACTTTATTTTCATAAAAATATTTCTGCTACTACTGTCTACCATCTTCTAGATCAGTGGTTTTCAAACGGTGGAAAGCACCTCACTAAGTTGGCGTAGACAATTTTGTAAGGGGGCGAGAAGCTAAATATAAATATGAGTTGACCTTGCCCGTCCTCTTTTAATATTTACATTCCATTCACGTATTCAAACGTGTTTTTTAATAAAACACTCGTTAGCGTACTATCTGTTATTTATAGCTTAGTGTTATCTAGTTATTTTTGAGGTGGGGCGCTAGACTTGATAAATTCTAATAAGGGTCGGCCTAAAAGTTTGAGAATTACTGTTCTATATATAAGTGATAAAAACATATGCTGAAAATAGTTGTAAAGTACATGTATTGTGCTATGTTTTACAACATTTAGAGAGTAACTCCCAAAACAGAAGCCAGGTCATTTGAAATATACTCCACATGGCACATAACTTTTGTGCGAAGCGTCCTAGATTGCTTTATTTTTTTAGCGGAAATAGGACATTTAGGGTTTCTGTTTTTTTTTTGTTCTAGGAGAGGGGCGTCACCCTGTACATTAGTGGTCATATAGGTTGTTTGTAAACATTATTATTAGATCTCCACTCTAGCAGACCCTTATTCTCAGTCGTACAGTCTGTCTGTTTAGCTATAGTGTCTTGGCCAATTTGATTAAATTTCTCGCGTGGGTTATGCAAGTATGGTGCGTTTCAACAAATGTCCGAATTGATATTTTGTTTCCATGGCAGCAGCAAAAAAACACTTCAATCGTTGAAAATTTTCCATTTTTTTCCATAATCTTTCGTTATTTATTCGTCTTATAATGAATTATTATGAATTATCATGTCGATGATTGAAATTTCGTGAATGGTACCCTCCGAGGAAGAAAATACTCTTTCGACCTAGTTGTCTTCGTCTCGACAGTTCATGAACTAAGGAGGCTCAGTGAACAGGTTTCAATTATTAGCCACAGGGTGACTTTTACACAAAGATAACTGCGAAATGAACAGCGATCAAAATAAACTGGCACTTTTGGAACAATTTTCTCTCTACAATATTGCTGCCGGATTCCCCTGCATTGGCAATGATTCATAATGGGCGCCGACCGGCTTGTTTTTAGTAAAGGCGACCAATCGCTTCCCTATTTTGCTATTACTTGAATATTTGTTCGGTTCCAATTTTGTTCTAGTTTTGAGAGAAATTGCGCCACAGCGCAACTTTTCAATAAATTAACATTGCTCTCTCGTTTTATCAATATCGTCTTTTTCAGTGGTAAACAAATGGGAGTTTGATATGATTCTTTAAAAAGGATGTAATCATGGAATATACCGAAGTTATAGCCTAAAAAATGCTGTACTTTTTAGTATTATTAATAAATCTACTACTCACCTGAAGATTAACGTTTCTCTGGATAGCTTGAAGTACTCGCAGAGTGTGCGCAGGATGGATTAAACAATTCGCCAGCATAATTTTTTCCAACTTCGAATTTTCCAAAACTGATATCAATTTTTCGAAGCAATACTTTGGGATATGGGCAAGTTTTATCACGCGACCGCATTGCTCCGGATGAATTGACATTAACCTGTCTTCATCGTAAACATTTTTAAAAATAGATATTCTAGGAAAGTACTTGGTCCGCACTTGCTTGAAATTCATTTTGTAACAAAAATTAGGAATCAGTATGCCTGTCAAACAAGAAAACATAATATGGTGGTTGCTGTCAGTGTTGGAGGGAGGGGGGCGGTAGGGGATAATTGATTCCAGTTATCTGAATGAAATGACAAGGATTCGTCATCAACTAACCTCCAGAGACATTGAACTTAGTGATTGACTCGAGTCCCGCCTTTTATGAATCGTGACTCGACTTGACTCGGGTCTTCCAGTGAACACTAATTGCTAATAATGGTTTCTTCCAGGTTTACTAATAATAGGTATTCAATAACTGTACTAACAGTCACCTTTTTTAATTGTATACACAGACGTTGTCCATAAGGAAATATGCTTATACATTTGTATATATTATTTTCAAAGCTTATAAGAAAGTAAAGCATTCAATACCTATACTAGAAGCGAACTTTGCAATTTTTTTAATTGTACACGCACAGGCAGTCCATATGAAAATGATACAGTTACATATCTATTTTGTTTTGAAACAATAATAAAATGGATTGCCATAGTCATGGTCAAAAATCAAAGAAAGTTATATTGTTTGCTTCTCGTCAGCTGTGTTGTGTCATAGGGATTATTGGTGATATTTGAAGAAGAGAAATCTCAAAAAAAGTTAGTCATTAAATTTAAAATCATTTTTATCAGCATCTAGGCCATGGTGATTATTTTTAACAATACAAAACAATTGGCTTTGGGGTTATTCCTGTTCTCAAGACATAACAAGTTTCAATAAAAATATATTTCTGTAATTCGGAAAATAGTTCAAAACAAGGCACAGAATAAACTTAACTGATACCTGTCCCCTTCATATATATCCTGTATATATTCGGCTATATATAATCACCGTGATCTCCTATGCAACAAAGAATGCGTTGCATGAGCCGTTGTAAATCTAATAGGCTGCTGTAAATTTTTATGCTATTGAATCACAAATATTAAAACCCTTTGAACATTTTGCTACTCTTGACTGTAGTTAAATGACACGCATCCATAACTGTATCACGCTCAGCCGTACTAAATTGAGCGGTAATCTCTTACCCTGCATATGTATTCAAAAAGCATTAAAAATTGATTGAGATTTATTCAACGAGGACAAGTCTTTGTTTGAGTCTGCATTGATTTAGTTAATCATAAATCCATTCTGCAAGCGACTTCAACGAAACACAGGTATCTTTATCTCAATTACTTATGACAAATAAAATATCCATATTTGATCGACTATGAAGAGATGATGTCGAATCTTGTCGACACAAATCAGTGGTTCTCAAACGGTGGGGCGCGCCCTACAAGGGGAGCGTAGAAGCTAATTAAATATAAAAAAAATATTAGATTTTATCTTGCTCGCCTTATTTTGGATATTTACGATGTGCATTGTCCACCACAACATTTCGAAATAAACATCTTGTCAGTCAAAAACAACTTCACTATTAAAATACCAACAAGTTTTGCTTATTTTCAAAACTCTTAATTTATTTCATTATTTACGTCCCATCCACGTATTTTCAACATGTTTTGGAATAACATACTTTCGCTTTATATTTGTTATTTATAGCTTGTTGGCTAGTTATTTTTAAAATGGTGTGCTAGACTCACAAATTCTAAGAAGGGGACGAGGCTTGAAAAATTCGAGAAGCACTGAATTAAATAATGACCTCAGTTCAACATGTTGAGTTTATGCAAATTACATGTTAAACCAAGTCGAAACTATTCTCTAACATAGTCATATAAATCTGGAATAAGTGTGGTTATACAGACATTTAGGCCCACGGACATTTGTAATCAAACATTTCGATCCACGCAGGCTTGAGCACAAAATTACGTTTATCAGTGGCTTGTGCCATGGGCACAATTTAGACAGCGGCGAAAAGTTTCAATTGTGAAAAGTTCTGATAATCTGATTTAAACCTAAATTAAATAATACACGCATTTTTACTTTAATAACGTACAATGATTTCCAACAACAGCCATTAATAAATATTGTTAATAAACAATCAATCAATCTTTAATAACCAATTCAATTGTGAAAAGTTCTGATAATCTGATTTAAACCTAAATTAAATAATACACGCATTTTTACTTTAATAACGTACAATGATTTCCAACAACAGCCATTAATAAATATTGTTAATAAACGATCAATCAATCTTTAATAACCAATTCAGGAAGCCACAACTCAAATCCTACCACCCAAAGCCGCGTCTGATTACCAACCTTAGTAGGCTTAGTAGGAAGTTGTTGAGCCTCGTTGCATTTTCAAACTATGGGCGCCATTTAACGTTGATACGCTACTGACGTTCATCAACAATGTGCGACGTGTGGTCCGAAACGTTTGCAAGCGTAAGTACGTATTAGCGTCGTTTCATATGCGGACGTAATAAACGGACGTATTGACGAAAAGCATGACCCGAGACATCCACCTAATAGGTACCATGTTTCAGTATTGCGAAAATTCGACGATGAGTAAATATTGGCAACTTCGATTGTGTTTATTGTAAGACAGAGTGGAAAAGTTATGACTCGCGTCTTCTAAAACGATGACTGGACGACGCGTATAAACATGCCAGGCTTAAATTCGTTTGGAATCGTTTAAATATATAAAATACGCACATACATAACCTTTGGTGAGTTTGGAAATGGTTCTTCTGGAGGTGCGCTTTGTATTTTACAGAATAGCTGCCAGCACAGCACAGACTTAGAATAACCTATTCAGGTTGTCCAAGGTTGTCGGCCTCGCGGGCTACACTCATATTTCTGCATAATTCGCGAGCCACAATAGTGCCAAAAATAGGTAAACAGTGCAATACAAACGAAACACCTTATTGTCCAAACACATTATTCATTATTTGTCATTTATCAAGCTAAAACATGCAGAAACCACCAAAAAAACTCACTAAAACGTGCAAAAATCTTACTATATCTACATTTAGTGACTTTAGTGTAAGGTTTCAAACTCTTCATAACGGATAAAGTGTCACAAGGAGAAATGCCGTTTCAGATTGTACAATCCAATACAACTTGCAGACATACCACGCGAGCATTGTGGTATTTTTCCTCCCATGTCTAGTAAAAAATCTGTTTGAATTGATCAGCTTTCTTTTCAAACTCATGATTACAAAATAACTGCAGATTGATTGATTACCGAATTTGACCAAATTTTAGATACAGGAGGTTAATTACAAAATTTTCCGACTTATAGGCAGCATTTTTTTCTAATACTCTTTAGGCTTTAGGCAAAAAAACATCCGGCAGGAATTATATTGTTCGGCCATAACATTGATATTTCGTTATCATGCATAGTCAACCTAGGCTACTAGATTCCTCATTCGATTTTTATTTTCGTATGAAGCCTATTTAGTTAGCATATATTCCCAACCAAAAAGATAGAAACTCAGTTAACAATTTAGACTAGCCAAACACATTATTCAACCTCGCTAGTTGCCCAGCTAGCCATAACACTAGTCAATTCAGTGACATTAGTGATTTAGCAATATGTCAAAAGATTTTTCTGGTTATTTTTATGACGAAACAACACCAAATGCGATTTTTTGTTCACCCTCCCGCAAATGCGAAGCGGACCACATGTGGCCCGCGGGCCTGGGTTTGGAGCACCCTGAGCTATGTATTCTAATCTGCACAAGGTTGATAAAATCATACATCTAACGTGAAATAAAAAGTTCTAAACATTTTACAATAGAAGGAAAACTATTACCAAAAAAAAATTTATCAGCTCATTTACAAGATACCAAACTCAATATGTTGATATAGTACTTACACAATAAATGTTTGCGCTACAAATGAGATTCAATGTGTACCAGCTGATTCTTGCCTAAAGCCCTGTTTTTTTCTGGTGAAGATACCGCATAAAAATATTTCTTTATGATCCTCGCTGTGTTTCTTGTTGGTTAGCTGTTGTTTAATTGATTCTACTGTTTTCTATAATATAAATCAAGCACTTTAGTTTCTAAACTAGTGTTTCTTAAACGGTGGGACGCGCCCCACAAGGGGGCTGTAGACAATTTGTCGAGAGGGCGTGAAGCTAATTAAAAATAAAAATATTTGTTAGATTTAATCTTGCCCGCCCTATTTTAGATATTTACATGTCTTTATTATTTACATTTCTATATTATGTACACGTATTTTCAACGTGTTTTTGAATAAAACATACTCCCGCCATACGATCTGTTATTTGTAGTTTATTGTTAACTAGATATTTTAGGGGTTGGGCGCGAAACTTGAAAAATTTCAGAAAGAGTGCTCGGCTCAAAAAGTTCGAAAACCACTGTTTTAAACGTTTTGTGTTTGACATATACTTGAAAAAGCGTGAAATTTTGTGTCATAGTGAAGAATATATGGCATAATGTATTTCAGAGCAGGCTTAACAATTGCGAAGCCCCAAGCGAAGTGGATTGTTCTAGGCCAGGGATGGCGGACCTTTTTCAATGAATGGGTCAAAAATCATATTTTTATCGCGGAACAGAAGAGAGTGGGTCACAGATATTTAATCAATGTTTGAATATATAAGAAACTTCTGAAACAAATCGTAATACAACGGTTCTGTTAATATTGGTGTAGTTTAGTGCTTTACTTTACAGGCCTTTATCAGGAACTTTTTATGGCACTCGATTAAGAGTGCGAAAACACACATATGAATTACGTTTAGGATGATGCGCCAAATTATTTTACGGTTCCAAAGAGTTTGAAGGGAACTTCAATCTGATAGTGCTATATTTTTATATCAGCTTTAACCATATTAAAAGCACTTTCACACTGCCCCATTGTTATTCCAGATTTCTAGGTTTTTATTTCAAGTCTGAAAGATTTTGTATTCTCAACGGCTTTGTATGCGAGAAACTAATAAAATGCAAAGTAGCATCTCGTTCTCGTACAACCTGCAGATGCACTTCTGAAAGAGACAAGACGTTGCGAGGAATGAACATGCATTGGATTGTTATGTCATAAACGATGTCAGAGCCAATAGCTGAATATAGGGTTTTATCAATTCTAAAAAAACTCTTTAATTGGATAAAAAAAAACATCGTGTTTTAAAACAAAGGCTTGTTTTAAATCCCTTTTTTCTGTATTTTTTGTATTTTTTTTATTGAAATACCCCTTGCATCGCCGCGAAACTACGCCAAAACGTTGCATTCGATCAGCTGAACACGCAGCCGGAATTATAATTTTAAAAATGTAAGTAAAAATTCCTATTTGGATTTTTACTTCTATTGCGTACATTTATCACCATTTTCGTATCTCCACAAAAGTCATAAGATTTTAACCGGAATGTTTATCAGAGATATCAAAGAGACGAAAAATCATGAAAATTGGCTCACAAGCCTACTACGAAATTATTTAGAAGAATGGCAGCCTTCGACAAAAAGAGTGGTTTGCGATAATAAAGAAAAAGCTTACATCGACGGCGGATGAGACACGCTAGCCTGGCCTATGTTAATTGTAAGTCCTCTGATGCAAAGACGCCTCAACTAATCTGTTATGACGCCATGATGTGGATTTCGAGTTCATGTATTGACATTTTTTTCATAAAATGAAGGCATTATTACGGTTAATACTGTTCGGTTAATTTATGCTTAGCAAGCTTTGTTTATAAGGTTGAAGTTATAGAGTTTTTCAAGATTATACAAACTCATTTATTCGATCGCATTTCAATTTTCGCAAGGTGGTTTCGTCGCGGGGTCGTTTACGTAATGGCGTTACGTTATCGGTTGCGTCGTACTGCGCCAACCACTGAGATACAACCTGAGAAAGTGTGCATGAGCCTCTATCGTTATTTGTGGCGTTTTGAAGAATTTATTGCAAATAAGAAGCGCTTGGCAAGTTTTTGCATCCCTTTTCTTCAACCTATCCAATACAAAAAAAATAGTACAGCCATTTTGAACAAAACAGGCAAAAAAACTTGATTTAGAACAATTGTTTTAAAACTATTCTTTTTGAACAAATCACTATGAATAACGGCACACAACGGTTAGCATGTTATCATTTTTTCTATTTTATTCGTGCCTTGGCGGGTCACGAATAAACCGCGAGTCAGTGGTTCGCCATCCCTGTTCTAGGCCCTGTTCAGATAGAAGAAACAAAATATTCGACAATCCAGGTTTTGTAATTAAAATGCTATCCGCCTAAACGCGCCATAAAAACCAAATGTGCTGTAAAAAATGGGAGCCAATCAATTGGGGATTATAAGCATCCTTAAACCTTAATGCTTATTGTTCAAACGATAATTTGCTCACCTAGTTTAGTCATATTTTAGCATTTTTCTATTCGATTATGAAAATCTGTATATATGTAACCAGGGTTGTGAGCAAAATTCGTATTTTCTGGTAGAGAATATGAAACGTAATGCTATTCACAAATTATACTGACAATACTGTACTTTTAGCGACCAGAAAAATTGCCTACATTGCCAAGCATAACACGACTTGATTGCACTCAACTTGGCTGATTTAAACCGAATTAATAACCAACTCAGGAAGCCTAAGCTCAAAACCAACCACATAAAAAAAGCTGCGTCCGACTAGCAACCTCAGTAAGCTATTAATAGGAAGTTGTTCCGCTCCCCTTGCTAAAACAGAAATACTCAATATGCACAAATGTTTGAACAGTGAATCTCGTGATTTATTGTTTGTCGACAATGAAAGGTGTGTCACCACAAAGGTCAATATCGGTCAATAGGTGCATACTTTATATTAGTTATAGTCAACTCTATCAAAATTCAATTATATTGAAAATGAACGTTACAAAGTTGCTATACGATGCTATAGTTTCCACCATGGTAAAGTCCGTCAGTTGTCGATGAGCAATAATTTACTCAACGTGTTTAATATATGATTCTCGTCTCGCATGAAATAAAAGAAACACTTTGTATCATTCAAAATATTACTTATGGGCCGATTGTCTGACTCATTAATATATAAAGGAACTTGTCTTTTTGTTTTATTATAAAAAATGAAAAAAGAGTGTTTGCATAAAATGATTACTCACGGATTAATTGAAAGTTTTTCTTACAAAACAAATTTCTTTGTACCAGCAGTACCTTCTTTCATAGAGCTTTGTTCGAAGCTGTAGGAAACCTAATAAAAAGATTACCTGGACAAAAAGTTCCCCCGTATATACTTGATCAAGGCAATCCCAAACTGTTTTATACCTTAAGTTACTTATTGTTAATTCTATCAAATTAATCATATAATATCTAAGTAACTTTATAACTGTAACATGAATTCCTATTCGTAATACGATTATATTGTTTTTCTCAGGTTAAAATTCCTCGAATATCGCTGAGCAATGATTTACTCGTCGTGTTTAAATATATTCCGTATGCAATGAAATAGACAAGACACTTCGTTCCGTTCAAAATATTACTACTGGGCCGATTGCTTGACTCACAAATATATCGGAAATTTTTATCTCCTATTCATGGGCACGCAGTGTACATATCGAGTGCTTTTCTCGTTGGCTACTGGACCAATTGCTTCGAAATGTTTAGTGATTGAAAATTGTATTTTTTCTCCATAAGGGTATTACTTTTACTTAGTTAAAAATTTCTTTTGGTTCTAAGGGATCCGTGTTTGTGTGTGCGGTGACGTCATCATAATAGAAAACTGTGCACCTTGTGGAGATTCCGCGTTCGCGATCTGGTGGCCAGGTGAGTGAAGAATGCGGTACCGGTAGTCGACTGTAAGAAATTGCATACCCGTACCACCCGCCTATATATTTGAGCATCGATCACTTATTAATATAAAATAATAGGAATGGTTGCGAAGAATGAACAAATAATTTTCAGAAAGGCTGAAGAATTAAAAAACGTTTTTATGCGACTCTCGACTCAGATTAGAAAATTCCAGTTTCAAATATCAGTAAGGATATATATAATCGCTTTCAGGTCCTTGACAATAGTAGATGTCTGTGTCGGTTAAATAAGCCTTTCATAAAATCTGAATATAATATAAGTTTGAACCGGGCGCTATCAGACACCGATATTGGTTTACTTAGATCGGGTGTACAGGGTAAACTGCAATGGGAGTACAGAGCTCACGATTACATGCATTTTTAAACATGAATATATTCTTATCTTTTTCGTAAACGCTATTAGTGTGAAAAGATTGATGATCTCAATAAAAGAATTCGACTTGTTTAATAGCATTTGCATTTTAACTTTGGAGCCGTGCCTGTCCTAAAACAATTTATTATTATCGTTTTTTGATTTCTATTTATAAATTTTTTCCAAGGTTTTCAGTAACTGTCCACCCATCGTAGACAGATTTCGAATTCGGAAAGCATATCGCCACTGATGCTAGTGATTTCTTGAAATCTGCGATAAATGTTTAAAAAATGAAAAGAGTCGAAGTGACTCCAGTGATTTAAATGAAAATAATCGGACTCCTCTTCAACTAACACCCAACTAACCAAGGTTGTGAGCAAAATTCGTATGTCATGATAGAGATTATGAAACGTAATTATATTCACAAATTGTACTGTACCCTTAGCGAGCAGAAAAATTTTCTACATTGCCAAGCAAAACACGACTTAATTGAACTCAAATTGACTGTATAACTATAAAATCATACGTCTAACGTGAAATAAAACTGCTTTCAACAATTCACCATAGAAAAAAAAACTATTTAAAAAATATTAATCAGCTCATTTACAAGATACCAAACTTAATGTGTTGATTTGCGCTACAAAGGAGATTCAATATGTACCAGCTGATGCTTGCCTTGTTCTAAGATGAAGATACCAAATGAAAAAATTTATGTATGATCCTCGCTGTGTTTCTTGTTAGTTAGCTGTTGTTTAATTGATTCTACTGCGTTTCATAATATAAATAAGCACTTCAGTTTTTGAACTAGTGGTTCTCAAACAGTGGGGAGCGTCCCATAAGAGGGACAAAGACAATTTTTTGGGCGCTCCCGTATTATGTGCAATATGATGGCGGACACCTGAACGTAGTGTGTGTACCAGCAGAGGGTTAGGTCATAATTTTATTCCAAATTTCATTATTTTAGTTCTATTACGAGTTCGTGAACTACCCAAGTGACTCCCGTAATATTTGTACCTGGAATTATGATCTAATCCTAACCTGTTATACATATCACGTTCCGGTGTCCGTCATCTTGTTGCACATACTACGGAAGTACTATTTTTTGAGAAGGGCGTGAAGCTAGTTGAAGCTAAAAAAAAAATTGGCTGGATTTAATCTTGCCCACCATGTTTTGGATATTTACATTTCTTTATTGTTTACATTTCTATATTATGTACACGTGTTTTTGAACAAAACATACTTTTGTCTTACTATCTGTTATTTGTAGATTATTGTTAGCTAGATATTTTTGAAGTGGAGCGCGAGACTTGACAAATTCTAGAAAGAGAACACGGATTAAAAAGTTTGAGAACCACTGTTCTAAATGTTTTTTTTGTGACTCGTACTTAAAATAGCGTAAATTTTTTCTGGTAGAGATTATAAAGCATAATGCATTTTAGGACAGGAAATATTTTATCGCTTTCAGGTCCTTTTTAATTTATATTTATAAATTCTTCCAAGATTTTCAGTAACTGTCCACTCATTGTATATAGATTTCGAATTTGTAAAGCATACACTACCGATGCGAATGATTTTTTGAAATCTGCGATGAATGTTTTTAAAAAATGATCATATTATATAAAATGTACGCAAGGCAAACTTTAAATCAGAACATTTTAACCGCGATAAAGTCATGACGACGGCGACATGTAGCGGTGGTAAATTCAGCGCACCTGACACAGCCACTCAATACAGGTAAACTATCAAGCGTCCATGTATTTATCACCTTTCAAATGAGAGATTTGGGATGCACATTGTTTCAGATAGATATAAAAACCAAACCTAATGCACATAGCCATGGGAAGGTACTTAGGAATTGACTACCAAGCTAATATTGCTGATGTATTTGTACCGAGTACCTAAACCTATAGTACACGCTCACTCATAGACTAGAAAAGGCGAATGCCATGCATACTATATTTTATTTTCTGGATTTGGTTGGTATGGACGCCAGAATATAAAATTCGTTTCACAAAAAATAGAATCATAGTTATGATTGGTACACACATTTCTAGAACGCCATATACTTGACCCCCGGGAACCTTAAAAGCACTGTAGAAACTAGTGAATTATGTAGATCCTGATTGGCGAGTTACGCGATAGTTGCCAGCCCGAAAAAAAATATTTCAGTATTTCATGACCCCGCTATTAATTTTAAATTGGATACTCAATAGATGCTATTCAATATGTCATTAATCGGACAAAAATTATTAAGATTAATTAAATGCGTACTCTGAGCGACCCCTGGTAACTCTTGTCGGACTGTGGACAATTAAAAAAGGAAATTGTCTCGCGTATAGGTTTTTAAGAATTCATAAATTTTCAGCAAATAACTCATTTGTTTGCGCTATTCCGAGTAAATATTGTCACAAACACTCAATACTGCAATATCGGTTTAATACTTGTAATTTGTTTTGTTCGGATCAAAAGGTTGAAGTTCATATACATAATTGCACTGAATACAATTATGATAAATATTTTAATATTGCTATCAATGTGAAAGCATGAAAAAACGTTTCAAAATGCCGCAGAAAACACCAGAACCGAATAACGCCAACATTTCGTTCAGCGAACAATATGTCAATGAATGCCTCTTACGCCTTCAGGAATTTCCCATAGGTAAAAAATGTTTTGGTTGTTGGTAACGCATGCCAGTCTTAAACTATATTAAACCTTCGTACTAACTGAACACGAAATGGACCTATAGATCGTTCTGTTATTATGTCCTTGTTGTTCATGGTATTTTCCCCCATAACTACTGGACCAATTACCTTAAAATTTTAAGTGTTCAAAGTATTTTTTGCTACAAAGTTATTACTTTCATTTTCTGCAAGATCTGATATTTCATCTGGAATTCGCTTTATAATTTTGGTATAAAGTCTGGGAACTTAACTTTATGACATTGTAATTGATGCCTTCAACGGTTTATGACATCGTGAAGGCTGGTACCGTTAGTCTACTCATGATCTGTAAGTCTGTGACAGATTTAATTGCATGCCCGCGCTACGGCGTTTTGAATTTCGTATCCGTATATTTGAGCAACGCTCTTTTTTGTTTCAAATAAGTAATCAAATATGCCACTCGGAGAAATATAACGGCAAATGATTATGATTCGACAAAATGCGGATCGGCAAATCGAAATCAGAAAAGAATGAAAAGCATTCCAGGCACTGCCCTATTAGTGCACCACCAGTTTAGCAAGACAGGAAAATTCAGTTTTCTGTAAATAGTTCAAGAATGGAGTAAAATGTTGTTGGAAAAATCGTAAGGATTTATGTTTTACCGCAAATGCCACAAAATTGTATTTAAAAAAAAGAATGTTGAACATTTTGGGGCCCGCTCCCTACCCCTAGCTACGCCTATGTAAGGTACTGTTATTGCTCCACCAATAATTTCAAAAATCGTTTCTTCAATTATGTTTATCTCTGGTTAAGTTATGGTTATGTTAGTGTGGCGACGCATTGTTTGCTCAGAATTTAAATTTAGTGTGTTATTGTTTGCAACACCGAGGGCATTGGAGCCAAGGTTGCCATATTGGCTTTTTACCGCCAAATTTCACAATTTTGGCTTTTTTGAAACACGTTTGGCATCAGAATTTTTGTTTGGCTTTTTGATGTTCATTCTACTGCCTATTATAAAAATCAAATAAAATACAATGTCGGTATTTTGTGTGCAACAATAGCAAGCTTACCTACTCAACATTTACATTTTCCCTTAGCCACAAGCCACAACCAATCAAAAATAAGTCAACAATGGCATACCAATTGCAATTGTTGCAGCCGCTCAGATAGATGTTCAAGCAGGCCTCGTTTTCATCGTTTTGCGTGTTATTTGTCAGTTTATTTCTTCAACACTTCATGACAATGGACCTTTCCCCGAGCATCGACTTCCTTGTTTACTTCGTGACATTGGCCAATCAGCAAGATGCAAAAAAGTGACGTAACAATGCCCCCTTTTCGCATCCGCTCAGACACTTTTCTTACTCAGACAGATTTTCAAGCGTGGTTGTAAACATTACCTCGTTTTCGCGTTTTTGAACTCTATTCGTTAGTTTTCAGTTGTGTTTCGGAAACTTAAATAAAAATCAGATAATTCAATGATCACTCTGTCTTCCTAGGAGTTTTAATTTAATTGCAGTAATAAAAATTAGTGTAGAAATAGCTGTGATAGACTAGCCTGAAATTCTTTACCGGTACTTTTAAAAAACAGATTGTTGTATGCGATGAATCATAATGATGGTTTGAAACACAAACCCCATTTTACAGGCGCCAACTCGTAAAAGCACTCTTAAAATAGCCCTGAAAACTTTGCAATGGCAAAGTATAGGAAGAATTTTCCGGGGGTCAAAGGTCGGGGAAAGGTCCATTATAAAATAAGCATAAAATATTTTTCAATATTGAAATATCGGAAGAATTTTCTGAGGTATATATGTATATCGCAAGCTTTAAGATGTTTTTAAATTGTTATGTAGATGTCAGCTTGATAGATGCCGGATATACATTTAATTCTTCCTTTCAATAATCTTTCTTATATGTAAACCTTCATCGTCATGGTAGCAACCGAAACTTCAACTTTCAGTGGGAAAAGACATTTGGTGTGGCTCGCGAAATCAACTGATGACTCTAAAATTCTAAATCAACATATTGAAAATTGTGCAAATCCACTATTGTGCTCGGAGTTTTAAATCTGTCAAATCATGTGACTTACTTATTAAAATTGTTGGCTTTGTTCTGTTTTGATCTGGCTTTTTTCATCAGTGGGATCTGGCAACCCTGATTAGAGCATTGCTATTCGGTATTTTGTTACTAGGTTAGGCTACGCGATGCAGCATTTCCGTTTGTGTGTATTGTTTATATTTAGGACTTTCTAAGGTCTTTTATTTCGCTATATTTGTCATAAATTACTAATTAAACTATGGGGACTGCTTGTTTCTGATTTAATGATCAGTAGCCCTGTATAGAGCACTCCTGTTAGACATTTTGTTGACTAGGCTACCGGTACAAAAATGCGGGTGGCATGAATGTCGTTTGTACTGTATTGTTGAGATGTATTATTAAGAGCAGTTAGTTAAGGATGGTGTACCTGACTTTATTGCCCAGATTCCTGGCTGTTTTGTTTTATGTAATATTTCTTATTATATATATACATATATGTATTTGGCGCTCGATCAAGCATTTCGGAATAAGCACAGCCACTGATATCTGGCGATATGTGAAGAGCTACTATTATTTGGAAAAACAGATACTTTGCGGTTCGGTATCGCCAAGATGTGTAACCTGCGTCTTAACCTAAGTCTTACGCTATTACTACTAGGCCATTGCGATATCTGTTACATGATTATTTTTTATGATATTCTTTTTGTTATGGTTTATTCGTTGGAGTATTTAGCTGTATAATGTTGTACCTCAGCGATCGGAATTGAAATGGAATTAATTGTATTATTGTGGAGAAGAAGCTTGACATCACACTATATAAGGAAATGTTTGGACACATGATAAAGAGAATAGAGGTACGTTATATTTTGTTACATTATTGACATATTCCTCCATCGTTAGTCTTACGAACATTCAACTTTGGGATTGGCAATGGCGAGGTATATTAAACTAATTATATTTAACTAGTAGCTACACTATTTCGGAATTATGGGAACTCGTGTAGTTTCTTACCTCAATCACTTCTAGTGGGCGTGACGTAACAATTTTTAAACATATCACTAATGATCCACAACTGACTACGTCATTCAAAATTACGTCACTACGACGTCACAATCGCGAAATGGAGCTTGCGAAAGTATAGAAACGGTCAGCCGAAATGATGCCTGTGAGAACGAACTCTGAATCCCAAGAACGACGCTACTCTCTCACCTTGACCTCCCACGGCGTCGCATCGATTCGACGCGTTCAAAATTTGTAATATTCATATTTTTAAATCAATGTAACTTCTAAACCAGGGTCACCAAACTATGGCCCGCGTGCCGGATCCGGTCCGCGTCGTCATTTTACCCGGTCCGCAATAACACGTAATGATGGCCAAATATTTTACTAAAGATTAGTGCGTAAAGCTTTGCGTGAGGTAGATTGCGCAATTGTGCATCTGGTCGTTCACAGCTTGATTTCAAATTGTGCCATCATTGCATCAGTATCATATCCTGGGCCGCAGATAAAACCTCTATATTTAGACGAATCTCAATCGAACATAGATAAAATGGCTAGGAATAGGAAGACCATCGTATATACGTTTATTATCTGAATATGGAATGCAAATGAATGGCCAAAGTGAAATATTTGATCCTCATGCGTTTATGAGGTTCCGCCGGAAATCAAGGCTAATTCTTCACCGTTGGATATCATGAAGATTTAAAAAAAAATCGATAACAGGAACGTGGAAGACATGGTGGCACCGGTATCTAATTTACAATATTTATATTCTACATTATTTACATATTGCTATATTTACAATGGATTCTAAACGAAAGTATTTTTCCGACGAAATATTGGATAGTATTCATCTATCGAAAGAAGAAAATCTGAACGATTCCAACAATCCTGACAGTGACGAATTCGAATCGGAATTTGATGACCATCTGATGGAAGATGATGTTTTTACGTTAACGTCTGTGACCGTGCGGTCTTATGAACCGGCCAATAATATGCCAGCAAGGGCCTATGCATATATGTCATCAGGAAGCGTTGAACCGGCATGGGACTTTTGCCATTACTGATTTTAATATTTTATGCAATTAAACGGCAATAACCCTGCATATTCTGTGTTTTCGTCGAACAAATTTTGACGCTGGATGTAATGCGTAAATTCCCCGTGTTTCGTTTACAAGTCGTTGGTCGCTTCACGAGTACGAACTCACCTAAATGACTTTACGAGCTTGCGGGGAAAAGTGTTTTTCGTATGGAACGTAAACGTGCCAAGTGACGACGTAATTGCGTAACGTCGCTGCGTAACGGCGTAAATGTGTTAGGTCGTTTATGTTGCGACAAAGAAAATCACGAATAAAAATGCTTCTAAAATTTAAATGGTGCAACATAATTTCAATCTAATGGTATCATTGAAAAGCTATCTTCAACTTCTACAAATGTTGTCGATGTTCTACTGGGTTAAATCGAGAACAAATTAAAGATTTTTCAATTTGATTTTGGAGTTTTTCAGAAATTTTTTATGCTCTTCAATTTTCATAAGATGATCACAATATTTTATTTTAAAATTATATGTAGTCTTGTAGATTATCTTTCACACGATATAAAACTTGTCTTTATAATATATGGTTCGCGAGATATGAGGGTTTCAAAGTTGCATACCTCGTACGGGACTTCAAAGTTGCATACCTCGTACGGGACGCTAAAGCCGCTATAGCTGCTTTCAGCGTCAGAAGACGTTCTCGGGAAGCGGGTTTCAGGGTTCAAAGTGCAGAAACCCGACAGAAACCTCTCTCGTAGCGAGATCTTTTCGCAGAGTTGAAAATAAATACGAATTATGTTACATTTACGTAATTTTACAATTTGGGAATCGATTAGGAATTTTGAAATGGAATTAAAGCTCTAGAAACATTGTCTCTGGTGGTTAACTCAACATTTTCGCAGTGAAAGTAAATAGTCATGTAGTCCAGCGTTTCCCAAACTGTGTTCCGCGGAACACTAGTGTTCCGTGAGCGTCTTCCGAGTGTTCCGTGGAAAATGGATCAAAATTACCACTAAACTGGTCTCCATCGCAATCGCGAAGTTGGCGACCGTTCAATATCGCGTCACCGTCGGTGGTATTATCGTTAACTGTCCGCCTAGCTTGTTTACTGTCTAGTTCAGGGGTCATCAAACTTTTTTGACCGCGGGCCGGGTATGACTCAAACTGTGTTGAAACGGGCCGGATGAATATTTTTGTCAATGCAATACAATAAATTCACAAAAGTTGGGAAATTCATCAAATTTATTTAACAATATATATTCTACATTTCTGAAGACTTGAATATTTAATTCTATCTATATCGCAGAATATAGATCAAAAACATTCTAGGAAAACAACTATACAAGATTTCTATATCTAGACAACTATCCTGAGTTTAGCTGTTATCAAAACGTTGCTGTCATGAATTAGGAATGTTACAAAATCGACTATTTCGCGCCAAAATAATGTACGCTTCACCTCTGCTAAGTACTGTTATGCCGTGTTGGAATACCGCTACTGCTAAAAACGACTACGGACTGCCTGCTGTAGCTTGGAATTCCATGAAATTTTGACATAATTTAGATAAAATAAACAACATATCTGGTATTTGATTTTTTTCATTAGCGCATACATTTCTCAGCTTTCGACGCTTTTAAAAATTCCGCCTCCCCCCTTTTATACGTAGTGCAAATTAAACTATCATGCACAACTCCAGCGTTCATTTGCGACGATCTTTCGGCGGTGTCAATGATCGTTGCCAGAATAAAATCCCGAAATAGTCTCAATATTAGTGATTGATATGTGTTATTTTTTCAGTTCTTATCAAAAAAGTAACACAATCCTTATGAAAATTATTGCCCTGTCGGGCGGTACTAAAATTCCGATATCTTGGTTATTTCTTGACCGTTTTTACTTATCGATCTTAAGATCGGTAAGTATATTGATAGGTATTTGTATGTATGTCTGTCTGTGTGTGTGTGTGTCTGTTAGATGCACACGATATCTCACGAAAGCGGGATTGAATCTGCTCCAGATTTTGCATGTGCATTCATCTTATCTCGGACCAGAATTCTATTGATTTTGGGCGAATTATGTCGTATAATTAGCGAGTTATCAATCAATTATTGATATAGTGATCTAGATTTTTGTAAAGCGAGAGAATTTTGGAACCCGCCGAGTGTGTGTGTGCGATGCGCAGTGCGCAAGTTACAAGAGCGGATGAATCGAAACTGCAGTTTCTGTTTTGGGGGATCCCCTAACTATCGATCGATAAGTCTTCGGTTTCCAACCGATATTCTCGTTTATAAACTTAGTACTGTTTTCTATTTTCACTCAGATCTATCCACTGGCGCAGTTTTTATTTAAATCGGATGAACTTAAATTTTTTTTGTAACATACTACATGAATATCCGCATTTGAGCAGTACAAAAGTTAGTGTGACTTGTGAAATTGGAGCAGTACGCCAGGGATTATAGTACTGTTAGCGCAAAATGCACATTCAACATTTATTTTAGCACAAGAAACGAAAACAGTTTCGTCGAAAGCACGCGCCACGAGTGTACAAGTGCATCTTTCGCAGAAAACGTTGCGTACCGGTGGAGAATTTTAGCCTATTTTTTCACAGCTATTTCTAGACTAATTTTTTATTACTACTAATTACTATTAAAACTACAACTCCTAAGGATGCAAATGATAGTTGACTTATTTGATTCCTTCCCAAATTTCCGAAACTCAATCAAAAACTAACAAATAGCATTCAAAGTCGCAAAAACGAAGTATTGTTTACAACCACGACTGGAAATCTGTCAGGATGACCGAAGTTATCTGAGCTGAGTTGCGAAGAGGCTTTTTATTACGTCACGTTTTTTTGCATCTTGCTGATTGGTCAATGTTACGAAATAAACAAGGAAGACGATGCTCGGAGAAATCTTCCTTGGAAAAAAATTTAGCCATTTTTGCGAGTTATTGCGGGCTGGATAAAATGACGCCGCGGGCCGGATCCGGCCCGCGGGCCGTAGTTTGGTGACCCCTGGTCTAGTTCATTATCAAGTTGACACTAATCATTTTGGTTTTGCTATTTGCTATAGGCCAGTGGTTCTCAAACTTTTTGAAAAGTTATGCATAACGGCCCCCGTACAATTTTTCTGATGACTTGCGGTCCACTAAAGAAATGGAAGCAAACAGCAACGCGGTATATCAAGCATTCATATATTGAATGACATTAACACAGTTCAATGAGATGAGTGCTCTTGCTTGGCTCCAGTTCTTCTATCTTGGGTTCTGTTTTGGATAATGCAACTTTCATATCGTAATTCACGTCCATTTTGTTTCAACATTTTGTTTCAATAGCGAGTAATGAAGAAAAAGCTGCCTCACATTCGTAAGTTGTTGCAAATGGAATGATCATTTTAGTGCCATCTCGACACCAGCGACATCAGGATAAGACTGTGGTTTTTGTTTTCAAAATTTTACAGTAAAATCAAAGTGCTTCCTCGCCGAGGTTAAAGTTGTTTCGCGGTCCCCCTAAAATCGCTTCACGGACCCCTAAGCGACCTCGGACCACAGTTTGTGAACCAATGCTATAGGCAAACGTGTAAAGATAAAAAGTCAGCTCTTCACTCCCCATCTCTGCCTGATTTTACTTTAAAAATGCTGAAAAAATTACTCATGTTCGCTAAACTTGATTCAGCAGATAAATAAACTGCAGGCCTGCAGCTCGCGAAATTGCAACAAGAACTTCTATCTTTCTTGTTACGTAACATAAAAGGCATTATGTAATAGAAAGTTAACGACATAGAAAGGAAAAATGGATACCGGTATATTGATTCATATACAGAGCATTTACAATATGTAAAACATTCATTCATATTTTAGTTATGTTTAACACAATTTTGTTAGTTTTTGCGGTGCGTTTGACGACTTTAGTGCGTCGCGGCACACCCTTTGGGAACCGCTGAATTACACCATTTTTACCCTTCCATTTTTTGGTGTTCCGCGAGGCGAGATAAAAAGCGTAAGTGTTCCGTGGTCAAAAAAGTTTGGGAAACGCTGATGTAGTCCATTAGAATGAGCATAATTGGCGGTGCAGTGATATGTAATTACGCGATACTTACAATATAGGGACGTAATATTGGGTTACTGGCGGTGTTCAGAGTCGTTATTCGTTTCACTTTGTATCGGGTGTTTTTTTGAATATACAGGTCGCCTCAAAGTGGTTTGACGTAAACATTTTTATAACTGTTGTTTGATTTTTTATGCTTTTATCGAAGTATACTGCTAGGCACTATTCGGGGTGTCGCTGTTTGATGACCACTATTAGCTTTCGGCGAAAAATGAACTACTGGAGTTTTTACATTAAAACATTCATCTACCGTGTTTTTCCTAAAACATACAGCGTCTTATTTCAAATTTTTTTTCGAAAAATATCACTAGGCATTTGGGGCGATGTACTTATTTTTCTATACCTATTATATATAAAAACAAAATTGCAAAGTAGAGAATTACAAGATTTCAAAATATACAAAATATGAAAACTGATAGCTGTTTACTTATAAATAATGTTCTGTTTAAAATAACTGCTAAACATAGATTATTGATCTTTTAAAACGAATGGGAAAGATTTCTAGCCGTAGACTAGGTATAAAAAAATTGCGCTAACGACTGGGATTTATATTAAGGCGAGGGCTTATATGAAAATCATTTAAAAAATTCCATCGACTGAAGGGCCAGGGGCTATTGCGACTTTAAATCATTAATTTATTCAATTCAAGAGTCTTGCTACACACTTACACAAATACATTTCTGTAACGATTTGTCTGATCGAGACTCTTGAATTGAATGGAATAGTCATTTTCACTCTTGCTATAGCATCCTTGCGTTATACGCATACGGATCCATCTGCGCAAAGGCATAGCCATAGAGCAAGGAAAGGTAGTTAGTTTCACGTAACCCCAGCTGTTAGGTAAATTATCAAGTTATAAAATTGCGCGTTAGTTGGTGTCAATGCGACCAGGAAAACAGCATTATAACTGAAGTTCTTGAACAAAATGTGTGAAAAAATAATGATTATTTGGCTGATGGGTATGCTCACAGTGAACGAGTGAGACCTCCCAGCCGATCGAATTTGATTACCGTATTTCTCCGTGTGCGTAGATAACTCCATGCATAATACGCATATAAAAATTCCATCCTCTCTTGCTGCCTTGTAGGTGTTTTTTTCCGGGCATTTCAGGCATTCTGTCTGCTTGCCTTTTGTTAACTATATATATATCTGGTAATATGTTTTCTGTATTTTCCTGTGAAACATCTGCCAATCATGATGTGATGTTATTTGACATTAAAGTATTTTGTGAAGTAATTTGTCACTCCCCCTTTAAAAGCTGACAAGGTCCGATACCAGAACGTGTTTTCAGACACCGCACTTCAAAGAGAAGCCATAGGTCACTCATATGGTAATTTATTATGGTAAAGTTTTGCCGATTCAGTGACCACCATTTCCGCTGTTAAAATTAGGATATCAAAAATTATTTTTTTATCTTTTGAAAATCATTTCATTGATTTGAAAAGGGGCTGATGCCGAAAAAGATATTATAGAAAAATCATAATACTTGCGAACACATTCCAAAGTATTTTTATGAAACGATAAAAAGTCAAGTCTATTGAGAAAAAAGCAATTCTAGCGCGGTTTTTAAAAAAAAAAATTGATATAATTATTGAGAATAAGAAACAGGCTGACACTAATCACATAATCGATTTGAAGAAATACATACATTTCCTCTAATATTTATACAGTTTGAACACACCATGGTCCAAAAAAAATAAAATATACACAAAATTAGGTAACGGTTGTTATTTCCGTTATAATTTCAGTATTTCAAATAGTTTTTGAGTCCCTTCACTCTGAAAAGCTCAGATATGCAGCTTGACCACCATCGTCTCCCGAATCATGTCCCGAGTCACCATCGCTAATATTTGGCGAAGGTGCAAAAGAATCTCTTCCAGACCAAGCGTTTACGGAGAATTTTTCCGTTGCCCAGCTGCCCGAGATAGACTGCAGTTCTGCGCTTGATGCATTCCCACTGTTTCCTGTTTCGACCGACAACACACTTTGTGTAAGCGACATTAAGTCTGTTCTGAGTGAAGCTGTCGAGAAATTAGAGATTCTTCTTCTGGTTGCGCATAGTTGAAGCGAATCCAATACTCCAGTATTGAATCTACCCGTTTCAACCCAATGACGAACTGGGTCTGAAAAAATAAAAGAAAGATAAAGCAAAGACAAAGTGGACCCCTATACCTATAAAAAAATATTTGAGCGCTTTGTGATTTCTTTTTTATATCAGTAAAAAGTATAAAAATAATCGGTAAAAAGTATGAAAATAATAGTTCCTAGAAGATAAAGAATGATAATTTGAACAAAGCGATCCATAAATCCATTTTTTAACTATGTTGTTTTATCTAAAAAAATTTTTAAACTACGCAAATCAAGCTAAAGTTGAAAGTTGTATTGAATTTGACTGATCGTAAGTCCGTAATCGTAATGCCAAGTCGCTGATTTTGTAAAACAAATCGCGCACGATTCAGAGATGATGAAATTACTTTTTAATTGATGGTGTTAACTCAGTTTTTAAGACATTAACAGAGAGTAATTTTCTGATACTGTTCGTTCTGCTTGCAATGAAGCCAGATGGAGCATTTATCAAAAAATACCTCTGGATCTTAAAATTAAACTGAACGTCGAATGTGCATTTTGCGCTTATAGTACAAGCCACGTTAACTTTTATATTTCTTACATGCGGATATTCATGACATCAATTGTTTTTTAACAGCTAACCTCAGGATAGTTGTCTACAAATCTTGTATATTTGTTTCGCTATGCTGTTCTTGATCTATATTCTACGATATAGAATTTAATATTCAAAACCTCAGAAATGTAGAATATATATTGCTGAACAAATTTCCAAAATTTTGGGAATTTATTGTATTGCATTGGCAAAAAAAATTCGGATGGTCTATCAGTTCATCACGACAAATACGGCTGGGTATTTTCGAATACCTGATAATTTCAGAATGAAATCGAATATTTTTTTTAATCGAATCTCGAATACTTGGGAGTCAATGAGAGCAATGTACATGTATGCGACTGTTTTATTGTAATTGGTCCTATCGACACATGAATTACAGAAGACATAGAATACATCACCCTGACAGATTGTTTACCGGTCACACACAATGGCATACACTTTTTTGTCAATAGAAATGTCAGAATTGCGTTGAAAAATATGACTTCAGAAAAAAAAAATTGGGGAATTCACCTCGACCATTGGCGAAAAGAAAGAAAGATGGCGGCGATTCGAAATTTTGCTCTGATTCGATTCGAATAATTTACTATTCGAAATTCCTAGCCATAACGACAACCATTGAATATGGACGAAGGTATTACTGAATCAGTACATGTCGTACACGCCTCAATTTAGAAAGGTCAGGAAAAAAGTTTGCTTACTCCTTTAGGTAAATAAATATCATCCCTTCTTTAAGGTACGGCGGCTCCGGCTGATCGCCGTGACATAGTATTGGCCAGCTTTTATTGATATTTTACTTTTATGAAGTAAATTACTCTGGGTACCACCCTTTTACTGACCTGCCTTCAACTTTCTGATTTTTTTCTTTCTATTAGGTTTGTTCTAGGTTAGATTAGATTGTTGACCGAAAAAAAGAAATGAAAATTTATGGCTGTACACGGACAAGATATATGACTCTTGACGATGTTTCTTGCAAGAACCGGTACTTTTATTCGGCGTTGCTTACCAATTAAGCAGAGATCGTGTTATTAAAAACAGTTACAAGCTTTTAAAAGGCCGGAAACACATAATGTTCCGGCGCATTTTATGGCTACTTCCCTAAAACGTGTTCAATATGGCACAAACCTTGTCTAGGATTGGCTATACGCTCGTTCCTTTGAGGTTCAGCCGAAAACAATAGAGAACGACTGTTTCGAGGTTGATTTCTTCCTGTAAAAAAAGATGGGGAATTGCAATGCGTATCGATAAAAATAGAAATTTGTTGCTTGTTAGCAACGGCTATTACTTTTTTTCAAGTCGAAATGAATTCATATCACCCACTTCCAGAAGTGCATGGTATCTCGCCGCCGAAGTGACTCCGTGCCAGTGGGCCAATCGGTTTCGCATTTTCCATTACTTTATATAGAAAAGTGTCTAGAAGGCTATTACTTTTTTCAAGATTCAAGTTTGACCCGTTGAATGAATTCATACCACCCACTCGATAGAGTGCATGGTACCTGGCCCCAAGGTAGCTCCGTGCGTCCAAAAGCTTTGGCAGGACGTCGATTAATCATTTACTTAAGCCACCAATCACCATCTGGATGAATGAAAAAATGCCACTCTATTCAAATGTAATCTAATGCTGAGAAATTGCGTTTGCCACAACTTTACTTTTTTACTAACCTCTATCTGGGTTCACAAAATGAGAGGACATAGGTGCAGAACGACTGGCGGGCCGAACCGGCGGGTCTGTGTGAGCTAAAAAGATTAAAAGGATGTAAGTCAATTTTTTATAACACTGTACAAAAAAATTGGTACTAATTTTTGTCTAGATTTCTTGTTAGCTTTCGATATGCACTTTGGAAAAGTTACGTTATTATTTTCCTAAATTTTGGTTTAGTAAAAAATGGGTGAGATATAAGATTTCTTACCTAGAATATAAAGGTTACACCCCAACAAAAAATACAAGTAATATCAAAAACTATGTTATATTTTTACCTTGGTGATCGGGTTGTTCATCTGTATACAGGAACTGATACCTGGAGCGGAAATCAGAACTGGCCCTTGGTCTCTCCATAGTGTGCAGTAATTCTCGTTCCCGTTGGGCTGTATGAGCAAACGTAAAAGTCAATCGTAAAATTGTTGATCCAGATATCGAAGCAGTAAATACCATAGTTTCCAGCGATAAAAAGCTTTTTGGAGCAAATCTGTGATTTCTGAGGACTTTTTGCGTATCCACCACAGGTAGTTCGAGTAGTAAAGTAAGCACTGATGCGTAAGTATTTACTATGTTCCGGGATATTAGCTATCTTTTTTTATGTACAATATATATATGTCGAGATTAGACATTTCATATTCTGATAAGAATGCAATAAATATTCAAGTACTATTCACTACTAGTCAAGTAGAAAACTATTTACGGAATATTGCAATTCCAATTACTACGGCTGACGTTGATCGAAAATTTCCAACAAATATTTTTGAAAATCTGTTTTTATTGCTCTCTAGCACCAGCACGTAGAAAGCGACCTGATTGGTGATTAACACCTTTATACACACACAATGGCATACACTTTTTTGTCAATAGAAATGTCAGAATTGCGTTGAAAAATATGACTTCAGAAAAAAAAAATTGGGGAATTCACCTCGACCATTGGCGAAAAGAAAGAAAGATGGCGGCGATTCGAAATTTTGCTCTGATCCGATTCGAATAATTTACTATTCGAAATTCCTAGCCATAACGACAACCATTGAATATGGACGAAGGTATTACTGAATCAGTACATGTTGTACACGCCTCAATTTAGAAAGGTCAGGAAAAAAGTTTGCTTACTCCTTTAGGTAAATAAATATCATCCCTTACTTTAAGGTACGGCGGCTCCGGCTGATCTTCGTGACATAGTATTGGCCAGCTTTTATTCATATTTTACTTTTATGAAGTAAATTACTCTGGGTACCACCCTTTTACTGACCTGCCTTCAACTTTCTGATTTTTTTCTTCCCATTAGGTTTGTTCTAGGTTAGATTAGATTGTTGACCGAAAAAAAGAAATGAAAATTTATGGCTGTACACGGACAAGATATATGACTCTTGACGATGTTTCTTGCAAGAACCGGTACTTTTATTCGGCGTTGCTTGCCAATTAAGCAGAGATCGTGTTATTAAAAACAGTTACAAGCTTTTAAAAGGCCGGAAACACATAATGTTCCGGCACATTTTATGGCTACTTCCCTAAAACGTGTTCAAAATGGCACAAACCTTGTCTAGGATTGGCTATACGCTCGTTCCTTTGAGGTTCAGCCGAAAACAATAGAGAACGACTGTTTCGAGGTTGATTTCTTCCTGTAAAAAAAGATGGGGAATTGCAATGCGTATCGATAAAAATAGAAATTTGTTGCTTGTTAGCAACGGCTATTATTTTTTTCAAGTCGAAATGAATTCTCTGGGTACCACCCTTTTACTGACCTGCCTTCAACTTTCTGATTTTTTTCTTTCTATTAGGTTTGTTCTAGGTTAGATTAGATTGTTGACCGAGAAAAAGAAATGAAAATTTATGGCTGTACACGGACAAGATATATGACTCTTGACGATGTTTCAAGAACCGGTACTTTTATTCGGCGTTGCTTACCAATTAAGCAGAGATCGTGTTATTAAAAACAGTTACAAGCTTTTAAAAGGCCGGAAACACATAATGTTCCGGCACATTTTATGGCTACTTCCCTAAAACGTGTTCAAAATGGCACAAACCTTGTCTAGGATTGGCTATACGCTCGTTCCTTTGAGGTTCAGCCGAAAACAATAGAGAACGACTGTTTCGAGGTTGATTTCTTCCTGTAAAAAAAGATGGGGAATTGCAATGCGTATCGATAAAAATAGAAACTTGTTGCTTGTTAGCAACGGCTATTACTTTTTTTCAAGTCGAAATGAATTCATATCACCCACTTCCAGAAGTGCATGGTATCTCGCCGCCGAAGTGACTCCGTGCCAGTGGGCCAATCGGTTTCGCATTTTCCATTACTTTATATAGAAAAGTGTCTAGAAGGCTATTACTTTTTTCAAGATTCAAGTTTGACCCGTTGAATGAATTCATACCACCCACTCGATAGAGTGCATGGTACCTGGCCCCAAGGTAGCTCCGTGCGTCCAAAAGGTTTGGCAGGACGTCGATTAATCATTTACTTAAGCCACCAATCACCATCTGGATGAATGAAAAAATGCCACTCTATTCAAATGTAATCTAATGCTGAGAAATTGCGTTTGCCACAACTTTACTTTTTTACTAACCTCTATCTGGGTTCACAAAATGAGAGGACATAGGTGCAGAACGACTGGCGGGCCGAACCGGCGGGTCTGTGTGAGCTAAAAAGATTAAAAGGATGTAAGTCAATTTTTTATAACACTGTACAAAAAAATTGGTACTAATTTTTGTCTAGATTTCTTATTAGCTTTCGATATGCACTTTGGAAAAGTTACGTTATTGTTTTCTTAAATTTTGGTTTAGTAAAAATTGGGTAAGATATAAGATTTCTTACCTAGAATATAAAGGTTACACCCCAACAAAAAATACAAGTAATATCAAAAACTATGTTATATTTTTACCTTGGTGATCGGGTTGTTCATCTGTATACAGGAACTGATACCTGGAGCCGAAATCAGAACTGGCCCTTGGTCTCTCCATAGTGTGCAGTAATTCTCTTTCCCGTTGGGCTGTATGAGCAAACGTAAAAGTCAATCGTAAAATTGTTGATCCAGATATCGAAGCAGTAAATACCATAGTTTCCAGCGATAAAAAGCTTTTTGGAGCAAATTTGTGATTTCTGAGGGCTTTTTGCGTATCCACCACAGGTAGTTCGAGTAGTAAAGTAAGCACTGATGCGTAAGTATTTACTATGTTCCGAGATATTAGCTATCTTTTTTTATGTACAATATATATATGTCGAGATTAGACATTTCATATTCTGATAAGAATGCAATAAATATTCAAGTACTATTCACTACTAGTCAAGTAGAAAACTATTTACGGTATATTGCAATTCCAATTACTACGGCTGACGTTGATCGAAAATTTTCAACAAATATTTTCGAAAATCTGTTTTTATTGCTCTCCAGCACCAGCACGTAGAAAGCGACCTGATTGGTGATTCTAGCACATTCGTACGGCGAGAAAAAATGTTTTTATAAAAGATGTCAAATGTCCCTGAGGACCATTCCGTTATATATGGTCCAAATTAGCTTTTAGCGAATTACCCGATATTTGGGGCATTGTTCGAACTTATTCTTTAGGAAACTGCTCTCTTAGTGCTTTTTATTTAAAGCAGGGGTCGGCAAACTGCGGCCCGGAGGCCAAATGTGGCCCGCGAGCTAATTTATTGTGGCCCTCGAACGACCCTACATTTAATACATGAAACAAAAATTGATCCTAAATTTATTATTGTCTCCACACATATTTATGTGGTATATAAGTGCTGCTGTACGGCACTTGTTTTGTAACAAGCAGCGTCAGTAATATGTCGTTCGAGTTAATATTGATTTCTAAATTCAAAATCGAAGGGAAGCTTGCGATGTCGGTTGAGCATTCCAAAGTGCATGGACGAAAAAATATTTTTCTTTTGTGTTCATTCCAAAACCAGTGTTCTCGATATGCTCAGTCAGCATCGCAGTTATTAAGAGATTCAACGTTAAACTCGGATTAAACGGATTTTGGGTTTCCTTCAACCTGAAGCCAGAATCGAAATCAATATTTTTCGTCAGGAATTAGGATTTGTTTCTGGTCATTTCTAGGAGAGTCACTTAGCCAGTCACCGAACTCGTAATACAACTAAAAAGGGGAAAATTGGAATAAAATTATGGCATAACCCGAACCTGGTACACATACTATGTTCTGGTGTCCGCCATCTATGTTTACATACTTCGGGAGCGGCCGGGCTAGTACTATTAGACTAAATAGGATATTGATTGCACTGTATGTAATACTCACTCGCAAATCCGAAGCTTTCCTCTTTTTGCTCCAAGCCCCGGTCTTAATTTTTTTCCATTTTGACGATTCTTTTTTGTCTAAATTATCATTGCATAAAATTTATTTAGTTTCATACACAAATATGTTTGTTATATGATGAACTTGTGTGTAAATTTTATCTATTTCAGTGCGCGATGGCCCAGTTGAATTCAAACCTCATTCGCATGACCCGATGTTCATTTAATCAATTGAAGTCCGAATTGAGGAGGGGACATCCTCAACTCTACGGCGCTGCTCCTCAGCCGAATTTCAAGTATGCATAATCTCAGCTTTTTATAAAAGTATTTTAACCGACCTGAAATTTTCTGGGAAGCTAATTGCTCGGAAATTCTCACCATTTCGTCGTCCATCCCAGATCTTTTCGCTGCCTGAACATAAGTATCAAATTCACTATATAGTATAAGTAGAAAAATTATGCAGTGAGTATCAATTGGTGGGGCGCGGCACACAAGTGGGGCATAGGCAATTAGATGTGGGGGCGTTAAGCTATTAAAAAATATTAATATTTGGTAAATTTAATCTTTCCCGCCTTATTTAGGATATTTACATTTCTCTATTTTTTTTTCTCGTTTCGTCCACGTATTTTCAACGTGTTTTTTTGAATAAAACATACTTTCGCTTTATTATATGTTATTTGTAGCTTATTGTTAGCTGGATACTATTGAGTTGTGGCGCGAGACTTGAAAAATTCTAAAAAGGGGGCACGACTAAAAAAGCTGTGAACCAGTGAATAATTGGGTTTGGTAAAAGCTCAAAGTATTTGCTCAAATTCTCCAACGTAACAATATGATATGTTTGCGTCTTATTTCATTGATACGTCTACACTTACTATGTTTGCGTTATCAGATCGGTTGCTCCGTTTGCTCCCTGGCTTGTATTGCTGCCAAGCATCTAGTCCAATTCTAGTCACCAATGTTATTACTTTCTTTTCCCTGCACTTAGTTGCTCGATTATATACCATTCTGACTGCTTCTTTGAACTAGAAAAAATGAATAAATAAAAACAAGTGGAAAAATAATGTCAAAACGACACGAGGCAATTTATAAATTATAATTTTTGATGAAGGAATAAGCATGTACTATAGAATTACTAGATTGCAACCAATTTTAACTTAGGTCAAGGACTTATTTCAAGTTGTAATTATAACGGGTATAACTTGGATATGGGTTTTTCGCTACAGCCTATAGATCTGGTCAAAGGGCACGATAGTCTTATAAATAGTTGACAGCGCCATGGCCTATGTTTGTATCATGGGATATAAATCTTTGATTCACTTCCATGCTCAACACCTTTTTTTTTCGAAGTGTAGTAAATAGATAGGCAGTTTCGAATCAAAAAAAAATTTAGTTATTAATATAGTAACATAATTCTTATATACCAGTGGCTACTTCCACAAAGCTTTCTTTGGCCTGTAAAAACGCCGCCTATGGAAATATATGCGCTGAATTCAGAGCGAGTACACGGGGAAATATACCTTTCACTGGAGATATTCGTGGAAACTCCCCGTTTTCTATATCGACTGCAGCCCAACTTCAGACGTTTTTGCAGTCTTACGTGTTTAACCGGAATACTAGTATACTGCAGCATCATGAACACAATTGGCAAAAGATAGAACGAAACCAGCAGACTCAATATCACGACTCTCTGTCGCATTCTCGTAAAAGACTCACCGAGACGCTTAATTTGCCGCGATAAACGTCAACGTCTTCCATGTGCTTCACAGCTTCAAACCACTTAACTTCGGGGCTTTTTCTTGTCTACAATAACAAAATAAACAATCATGATATAGCGGAGTCGGAAAATTTGCACCCAGCTGCGACTCAAAACTCCGATTATTTTAAAATATGAATCCGATACAAAAAAATTAATCCCAACTCTGGCGTTTTGTCGACTCTTTCGAATATACATCGAAAAATGTTGTAATATAAAAAGATAACGTCATCATTTAAAAATTAATCCCGACTCTGGCGTTTTGTCGACTCTTTCGAATATACATCGAAAAATGTTGTAATATAAAAAGATAACGTCATCATACAGAATAGTTACGCATGGTATAAAAATTGACGTCATAATGCAAATACATAAATAATACAAAAAGTTTCAATAATTACGACGTCATAATGCAAAAAAGTTTTTATGATTTTAAAAAAGACATCATAAAAAAAAATTGAATAAGATTACGCCATAATACAAAAAGTTTCAATAATTACGACGTCATAATACAGATTTTATGATTTCGAAAAAATTTAAGTCATAATATAAAAAGATGAAGTAATAACAAGCGATGAAGACGTATCACAGTTTTTAAATAATTATCATCGCATATCGAAATGACTTTAAATAAACCATGGTATGATATGTCGGTCGCCCAAAAACAAGTTAACAGAATACTGAGGACGTTTCTCACCTGTTTCTTACCCAAGGTTAATGCCTGTTGGAGAACAGCTTTGTCCTTTGTTGTTAATTTTGACTTACATACGCCTTGACAGTTTGCCAAGTTGAGTTCTTTGGAGATTCTTCCTTTGGCCAATAATTCGTGTAAGTGGATGAAAGCTGTAGTGTTGAGAGTACAGCCATTCAAATTGACAATCTTCAACTGAAAGCATTTGAAAAAAAACAAGATAACAGTGCTATATATGAACACGAAAACTGAAACGACGTATGTTATTAATGTCGTTTAGTTATATTGTTAATATTTATAGATACATTATAACTATTTAACTGTGCAAAAGCCAGGATGTGAGATGTGCGTATCACTGGATAAGGATTTACTAGACAAGGGGAGTGCAACCTATACAAATAAATAGGTGAAAACGCGGGTCGGCCTTTATTCAACATAGGCTATCTAGTAGTTGCAGGCTTAAAAATTTGGATTATTGATCTTATGATAGGCGCTGTTCGCTTCGCACAAGCTAGTTGTTAGGGCAGTATAAAGTCATGGGCAAAAATAAAAAGTCGCACCCCCGCTTTCGTACAGTTCAAGTAGTTTATATATGTGCATAAATAAGTATCATAGTAATTATAAAAAAGTGAGGAATATTAATAATACAGCGAATACGAAGCAAACTTCCTTCCCAGGTACGACAAAGTTCGTCATCGGGCACGAAATGCTCCGCGATTTAGAAACGTTGCAATAATATATTATATGATATATATGATGTACGATATATATCACTATTTATTTACCGATGTTTTTACCTATGCCGTTTAGTTAATAGTATTACTTAATATTTATGCACAAATTATAAACTGTACAAAATCCGGAGTGCGAATTGTTCGGAACACTGGGTCAGGGGTGGGCAACCCGTGGTAGGCGTGCCAAACTTGGCACGCGAGCCCATTTATTCGGCACGCGAGTGAGGCCTCAGAAACGAGATAATTCTTCTTTAGATAAAACGTTTCGAGACTCTAAATTATATGATGAAATTCGGTGTTCGTTTATTCATTATATATCGTTTGTTAATAATCCGCTCTTTATTTAAATTCATTTTGTCCTTTCATGACATATGACCACAATAAAAAATATTATGACATAACAAATGAGTGGGCTTTCGAGATATTTTGTCGAGAAGAGCGCAGCACTCATTTGGCTATACTCTAGCGTAATACCAGTATAGTTCATCTGTGCCATCTTTTTCTATGTTCATGCAGTTCTACAGCTCATGTTGGTTAGAGTTACTTGCTAACTTACTGTTATAAATTGATTTCAAATGAAATATTAGCGATTAGAGAATGGAATACAAGAGAGAAGTGCAGAAAACGAACTATTGCGTGATTGGGATGTCATTTCCGAAAATTTTTCGTGTCTTAAAAACTTTGCAACTGCATTACTCTCCATGTTTTCATCTACATATGCTTGTTAATCTCTGTTCTCAGGTATGAACTTTATTAAGTCTCGTAATGGGAGTAGCCTGAAAGATGAAACCAGTAGTTCGTGTATTCCTTTGAAATTTACAAAATACAAACCCAATGTAAAATCTCTATCTGCGGTAATGCTGCAGCAGAAGTCTCACTGATATTGGATAGGAAAAGTAATCGAATCTATTTCGGACTGATATTTTCCCGAATCGTGAATCTGTCTGCACGCGAGAGAATTTTGTCGTTAAATTTAGCCGATTTTGACACGCGAGCCGAAAAAGGTTGCCCACCCCTGCACTAGATAATGATCTATTACAATATTTATTTACTCATCTTTATATGTGTTTTACTTATCCGATTCACACTTCAAACTAGGCTCTAAGCAGTCACTGATTCGTGAAGAACTCTTTTAAAAAGAGGAATTTCATCGGTTGGGCATGACCCATGACCTTCCTAATTTATTACAACCAGGGTGAGGAAGTTAATTCTTATTGTATGAACTTTATTACTCTGAAAAAAAAAATGTAAGGAGCTCTCACTTCTCTTTGGCAGTTCAATATTCCGGCCAACAACCTTTCAGAGTTTTCTTCGTTAAGTTCTCTTGGAACTTCGATGGAATTGACAACCCCGCGGGTGATAAGGTCTATAATAGCATCAACACACTCATTGTTGTGAACGTTGTCCATCAAGTTCAAATGTACGCTCTGAAATTATAAAATAGGAATATTTAGAGAAGATATGCTCAATGAATAAACTGAATAAAATAGGCTGAGGGCTCCAGAAGGTAGTGTACCAATATCGAGGTAACTAATTTTGTTCGCCTATTTTACATCAATTTATATAAAGTTGGACTGAAGCCTATGGGCAGGGGGTATATTTACTTGGCTAACACAGACAGTCGTCGAACTCGTAATAGAACTAAAATATTCACAGTTCAACCGGAAATCTCAAGGAAAATCGGATCAAAATTATGACCCAACCCAAACCTTGTACATATATTACGGGAGCAGGTTCGAAATTACGATGGCTCCGGCTCCGGAGTCGCAGTGTATTCAATCTTTGGCTCCAACTCCGGCGCTTTATTTTTTTATGCCGGAGCTGGCTCCAGCTCCGGCTCCATGGCCATCATCAGTGGGGCAGCCCAATAACGCACTTTGCTAATTGTTTTCTAAGCGTGGAATGTTATTTAGGCTGTAAACAACCTTTAAGTCGGTGTCATGATAATTCCTTTTTGTTCCTGCATGTAACTTGTGAATCCACTGAGAGTTATTATTTGCTTTATTTCCGGGCGAATCGGTCTACCCAGCATATATGGATTTTACATGTAACCCTACAATAAGACGGGAAGAAAAATCGACTTCTGGAATGATCGCAGCGTTTGCGCATTCGGTAAAATAGCTCATAATGACTTTTTCTACCACATATTTACTGTCTTTCTATTTTATTTAAATTTTTTTCAACATAACTGGCAATCATGTCGGCCAAATTAAATTTGTCGTGGGCCATTCTAAAGCAAAACTTGGTGTTTTCTGTTTTATTTTTAGTATTTTATAATGTCGCTTTTTGATCAGGAAAATTTGGTTTGCGAATTCACTTTTTTATTTATCTTAGAATTTCATCACCGATGAATATGTAATATTTTGTTTTCTCACAAATATGGTGCGCGACACAAAACACATGTTTTGAGAAATTGTGATTAAGGGAAAAAAAAACACTGAAATAAAAGATGTTATGGCCTAATCTTTATGCCGACGAAAATAATTTACGCTTTTCACAAAATCCAACGCACATGTGATAGTAACGACAATAGCCTTTCATCTCATGATACATACACGAATTCGGGCAACTCAAATATGATAATAAAAGCGTTGATATTCCAGATACACAGAGCGAGAAAGCCAATTAATTTAAACAGGCCTGACGGGGAGGCAGTATTTTACGGTCCAAATTGAATAAGCAGACCCAAAATAATGAAAATTACCATTGTCACCCAATTAAACGCCGTCCCCTCTCCCAAATCAGGCCAAAAGTTGGTTCTAGAATCGAGGCGTATTCATAATTATCAGCGATGAGATGTTAAAGATGAATAGAGGAGTCAATTCGCAAGCCGAATTTCCACATTGGAGAGTTATTATAAGATACTAAAATGAAACGGGGAAATACTATAAACTTTGTTCTAGGAGACTCCCAACAGCTAAAAAAAAATGCCTTGTTAATCTCATTATTTTTTCGCCTACGACATATTATTTACCGGTTGACTTTGAAAATTATACAGTCACTAAAATAAATCTAATCACAATCAATCTTGCTTGCAATATACTTTTTATATATTCAAAAAATAACAACGGCCGCGGTGCATTTTGGAGTAGTTAAACCTTTCTTTTGTCGTAAAACGACTCAATCTCGAGATACGTTGAGCAGAATTAAGGACATTTGAAATGGATTGGATAATTCGCCACGAAAAAATCATAATATGTTACATGGAAATTCCAAAATCACTTCTTTGAAGCTCGACCGCAATCATGAAAAATTGCAGCTTAGTGGGAATGAGATTCAAAATTTTGATATAAGCGAGTAAAAAGCGACCGCTTCAAATTTTGATTCTGAACTTTCAAACATACAGGATAACTGGAAACTTTTTAAATAATATTAGGAACTAAAATTTTTAAAATGAATTATAAGCTGAAAAGGAAAGATTTTATCATTTGTAACACTATCAGAAAACGGCTCCATGGCTCCGACTCCAACTCCCCAGCGCTGTACGGGAGTACCATAAGTTGTTTTAATATATATGATTAGGTTCGAAAATATGAGAATCCATAATCTCTGATTCAGAACTTAAAGATCTTTTGTACGAAGCCCCCGCCACTCATGCAAAAATGCGTGATTTGAGAAAAAACACCACTGCCACGTTTTAAAGTAAGGAGTTAGTTATTATCCAGTTAGAATTAGGAATGATTTGAATATGTACGAGGAAATCTGCATCCTAACCCCAACCACGACTGCATAAATGGTAATTTTCATATTTTAAGCAATGGTGGGGGGGGAAATTTATTTGGATTTTATTACATCGGATTATAACAAACGAGATAAAATTGAGGTTCGATCCCCATAGAACCATAGAACACATACAATTTCAAATATATATACATATAAAAAATCAAAAAAGCTATATGGCGCATCGTGCTCAACCGTAAGAAAACGCTCGTCACCGCGCCTCTAATTACCCTTTGTGAACTCGCAGGTTGAAATTTGCGAAAGGATTGCTGGACTGCCCTCGCCGTAACCGCAGATCGGTCTAAACGGCTTTCCTCTCATCCGGAATAAATAGGTGAATCCTGTCCTATTTCCTATGCACTAAATTGTACTTACAAGTAAGCAATCATTTCTTTGCATCGATTCAAGAATTTGTAGTGTCTGGAATGGATCGTTGAAACAGGCGATCAAAGATATTTTTTCCATTTGGGAATGTAAAATGACGGATTTCAATTTGTTGAACAGAGTATAAGGAACATGACTTAAACAAAGTTCCCGTCCACATTTTTCTGGCAAAATAGATTTTAGTCGTCCCAAGTCCTTGACATTTTTCATTGTACGATCCTTACTGATAAAAGAGTGTCTGTTGTGAGCGTAGGAAAGACATGATTTCATGGCCACATTTCACCAGAATAAAATATTTTTAAGGTTTATATTTCCAGGGGATAATACTCCTAAATATAATTAGTCAAGTCTGTGAACAAAACGAACAATTTTCATTATTATTTGGTGACATTTGTCAGCGCAATACGTGGTTGATGCCTAGTAGTGGATAAAAATTTGTACTTCAGTTGTGTTTCCATAGCTACAAACCCCATGTCCGTCATCTCATACAGTGTGTAATAAACTGGGTATGCAACCTACTTGGCCACAATAGGCCCTCTGATTTTTCAGCATTTATCATTGACTATGTTTAATCGCATAGCAAATGAAAATAATAAAAGATAAATATACAGACAATCGTCTAATTGGACATCCTAACGCTTCAAAAATGGCAAGGCTAATAAATATAGCATTACTCAAACAAGCGTTCTTCTTGGAATTGTGATGTAAATATTTGCTATTTATTCTAAGCGTTTTTCTGCCAACTACACAATTACTCAGCAATTTTGGTAATGACAATAAGAAATATGCATTAGGATGCTAAACAACTCGCAATACATACAATACATAGAGTAAGGCCGTGAGTCCCCTAGCATGTCACGCGACCGAGACGAGTCGGGACGTCAGCGGTGGTGAAAGCCATCCATAACAGTAGAGCCTGCCGTTCGATGTCGAGAACGGTCAAACCGAGAATAGTAATGGAATATATTACACCCTGGGTGAGGTGGGTGGCATGGGATTTAAAGCTGAGATGTACAATCCGGGATGTCAACGCAGTTCAGCTCAAAACGCTTCTCCTCTAGCCATTGCATCGCCAAATAAGATTGTGCCGTGTAAGACAGATATGTCATATAACCCTAATAGTTAATTTGTGACCTTGATACTGCTTACTTATCATCTGTATTTTAAGTCATGATAATAATACCCAGTGCATCTAGAAATAGATGGATTTATCCCGACAAGCCGCCAATTTGTTTTAGGTATTAATAATTTCAAAGAACCTACCTAGCTTACCGCGCCTTTCAATACTCTAGTCTAAAATACATTACTCACTGAGGGTTTAACTAGGGCAGGTAATAACTCGATTCTAGCATTGTTTATATATTAGAGAAGAAATTTAAACTTAAATCTAATAAAATCTATTTTGGATGCAAATTTTCAATACTAATACACATTGTCAAGGGATATCGAGTCATCGACTCGTCTCAAGTTGAACACCTAAATGGAATGACACGGACTCGTCACCAACTAACTGTCAAAGAGACTTAACTCAGTGGTCGACTTGATTTCAGACTTGGATAAAATAGTAATGATCAAATTTTAATGCTACTATATTTAATTACTTCTATTATATCTACAACTCTGTACTAACTAAATCTTTTGTGGCAAAGAAATTATACAAACTATATATAAAAAAAAAAATTCTTGCAACCTCGAAAAATCTAAATTACTTCCGCATAGCCTTGATTATTCAGAAGGAAACAACATTTTATATTCGTTTTCTGAGAGCTTCTCTCTCTATAGATCATTGAAGAACTACGACTGCAGAGAAAAATATTAAGTAGCACATGTACATCTACAAACAAAGCATAGAACAAAGCTAATACATGGACTGTGGAAATGGACTCGGAATTTTAGACTATCAATGGTGAAAATTGAATTGTACAGCGATTCAAAAATAAAATGAAAGAAAGCTTGCACACCCAAAGTTTTTATTAGTTGAATTTGAATTTCAAAAGAGCTGCAAAAAGGGTAGAATTTTGAGTCGAAAGTCTCTACATATACACATATAAATGAGTATTTACACACAGTGTCTCAGTTAAAGCATAATCCTTTTCCAGTTTTTGCGCTGTTTTGATGATTGAGATCCTGAGCTATGTTTAATTTAAGTGTTTGTGTCTTAATTATAAGTATATAAATAAATGATATTTATTAGTGATGAGGAATGCAGTCGCAGAACTCACGCTATAGCACTGGTTTGGTGTACGTCTAGCGCTAAAATTTGGTAGACCTCACGCTTATTGTTCTGGCGTGGGCTACATCTCACGGCAATGTTTGATGACTCACGATATACTGCTCAAACAATGTAGATCTCACACTATACTACTAACCTCAGCTAAACCTCACTATAAACTACTAACCTTCGAATAATTCCATGATAACCTACTAGACCAGTAGATATTGCGCTATAGTACTATCCTGAGATGGCATCGCGCTATTCTAGCTCAGCGTTTCTCAAACTGTGTGCGACGGTGCCGTGAGAGGTGTGTCGCGGCGCTTTTGGAAAATAAGCTATTCGTGCTAATGATTATGTTTCTGTGGGACTAAATATCTATCCTTCTTCTTACCTTTGGTCCCTGTGGATCCATATTCATGTATTGCAAGAGTAAAGATAACTATTCTAGGCGATTCAAGAGTCTTGCTGCTCACTAACACAAACATAGTTCTGTATATATATTCTGACCAAGACCAGATGAAACGTTACAGAAATGCATTTAGTCTTAGTGTGACGTGAAAAAAAAAACGCGCTACCAAAACTGCCAGTTCATATTTGGCGCTGCAGTGGAATATGGGGCTTTCATACAGACTAACTAAGCATTGCGATTAATAAAACACCATTCTACCTTGGCTGTGCAATGATATAGTGAACCCTCCTTGTTCGCGGTCTGAATTCTTTAAAAATTGTAGTTCTTCAGTTAAAATGTTTAGTATTCTTTGTTTGTCTAAAATTCTAAATCGTGCAAATATATCGACTAAAAAATCACTAGACCGTAGATTAATGGGATGACGAATCATACCCTTGCTGAGAACGTGATTGGATAATAGACATTCATTGCGGGCGTGATCTTGCTTGAATTCCGCGATATTTACCGAATATGGGGTTTAGTTATAGATTAAGCGTTGTGATTAATAAAGCACAACTCTACCTTGGCCACGCGATTATGATACTTAACACACAAAATTGCGGATATATAAATCATATAGTAATTTGAAACATATATCCATTCCTCTTACTAACCTGCTGTCTATAGGGCAGCCCAATAACATATAATTCTATATATGAGAGGGAAATCAAATGACAATTAGGTTAGATGAGAGAGGCATTATTCTTATCTAACATTTCTAGATCTAACCCAAGAAAAATGAAATGAAAGAAACAGATCAGAAAATGAATTGTGAGACAATAACAGGATTGTACCGACTTTGTTATGACTAATTGAATTATCTGCCAAGCAATTTTGCGCTTGAAGTTTTATTTGAAAAATAAATTAACTCAAACTTGCATAGCGTGCATGAGCTTCATAAAACAAGAATGCAATGTCTCAGATATTCGGACACAATTTCAAATAACGACTTCAGAATTCAGCCAAAAGTTTTACCGAATATCATGTGTTCCGAATGTCACGTGAAGATGTTATGTTGACTTATGAAAGAATTCTGGAATTAGGAATGGAATATCAGACATTCAAATGCGAATTTACATCTGAATTACACATACATTTGTATATTTTTATTGGCCGGCTATATAAATGGTAGTGTTGATTTCACAAGCTGTTGCGCAAGGATATTGAAACTCAATACACCGAGATGCCTACGTCATAAGATATGCTAAACTATTTGCTTGTCCAGATCCTTGTAAGAGATAATGAGATGTCGCATTATATTTTATTTCACAGGAGGTTCAACAATATTTTTCCAAAGCTTCGTTTAAATGATCATACTTTCGTCTAGAGCAGGGGTGGGTCTTTGGCCAGCATCCGTAGTTTGCCCATGTCTGATCTGATGCCTTTGTAAGAGTGAATGTGATGTGGGTGTCATTTTCTCGATAGTCGATAATCGATTTCTATCTTACGCTTGTCTACAGTCTAAGTCAGAGCGAATACAATCTAAATATTTACAGATATAACCAAAGCTTGCAAACTAGATTCCCAAAATGGGATGGCTAACCATTCACCCGCAGGTTTCAAAGTTACCAAACATATTTTTGGTGACCGTCCAAATCAAGAATTGATACTAAAAATCAGTAACATATCCCTGGGGCGTAGGGCTTATTACAGTGAGAGTAAACGGTTCCGTCTGCTGCGACTATAAAAATTTACATGACTCGTAGTTCGGAAATGAATTTCCTGGCGTGGTTGAAAATTTGATAATTCGATTCGGAAAATTTCAATGTGATTTTAGATAAAATAGCTATTAAAATTTATTTATTTATGTCAGTACTTGTTGAAGGTTAGGAATAGGGATGACTGATTAGCTCCAATTGCCATTTGAACGGAGACCTTTGTAGAGGTCTATTGGTCTGTCACATAAACAGAAGGTAATTTGGGGGTGTATAGCCTTTAATGTCATTCGAATGATATCATCCGTGAAGTAATATTGGGCTGTCCTATAGACAAAAGTTTAGAACGGGGATCTTATTGCCGTTCGAACGGTGTACAATGTACGAAGTTATTATCATTTATCGTTATCATTCACAAATTTCCAAGCATTGCTTCGCATACGGAAATAAACGTTTACGAAATTGCTCCGCGGAAATAATCAAGGATGAAGAACATAAGCATATGCTTCTAAAAAGCCGTGAATGAATTTAAGGCCCTGATGAGTACGTAGTGGACAACATAGCTAAATCGTTGTTGTTGTTAGGGTATGAAAAAAACGCTTCAATGGATCGGTATATATTAAACTGTCAATACTTCGATATGAAAGAAGTTGCTGAAATGCTATTACTTTATAGTCTGAACCCGATACTTCCCAAATTAATTCTGTTTTTATTTAAATCATGGGCACACTTTCGTATGACATTTGTCCGACATTATGCTGAGAGTGCGTTATTCATTTGAATTTTGTGTTCATATATTTGAACTTTGCCATCTTGTTAAAAAGGCAACTGATGGACATAAACTGACCGCGATTTCCATTAGATATAGGTATATTACGAGATGTTTTACTGAATTAACCGCAATTGACACTATGTACAAACAGTCTCTGATACATTTGGAGGTTTATTTTCGAAAGAATCGGGAATCTTCCCTATCAGTAATCTTCTACCTATAGTCAACAAACACCAACTTATTTATAATCTTCTCTTCGACTACTACATATACAGTATTCCATTATTTCTATTTATTGTTCCACCTATTACGACAGCGTACTGCCTTGGCCGTGCTACCTGAACTGCCAGATCAATTGAGCGCTACGCGTGTCATCGGTATTCTTGAGGGAGTGGTATGCTGTGGGTAATAATTAAAACATGTTGAAATTTTTAGGGCTTCTCTCGTTTTAAGGATTATCGAGATGAAAAATATCTTGTTCAGAGGAATATTTTCGTCCGCGGAGCGTTCTCTGAATTCAGTTTTTCAATATAGTGATCAAAGGTGACAACATTAGAAATTGAGAAAGTACGGAGTAAACAAGGAAAAAAGACTTTCAGTATAATATACAATATCCTAGTACTGTCCGAACTTCTTTTACTGAATCTTTTCCAAAGAACCTTCGTTTTGTAAAGCCCTTTTTCAACCTCTAAGTTTTTCCGGCTAGAGCGGTTTTCTTTCATTTTCAAGTTTCTTTCCTGTCGTATACTATCACAAGAGAGCAATGCCTAAATATATGGACACGAAGAGCAAAACGGAGTAGTACGGTTATGTAATCTTTCGCAGTGAACTATTGGCACTGCAGCCTTTACTACTTCGCCTGACTAACAAAAAAATTAACGCAAACGCGGATGTACTCAGAAAGTATGTGAACTAAGATGGCCGACACCGGAACGTAGTATGTGTACCAGGTAAGGGTTAGGCCATAATTTCGGGTACAAATACTACGGGAGTCATTTGGCTAGTCCTCGTACTGGAACTAGAATAAGGAAAATTGGATAAAATTATGACCTAACTCAAATCGGGTACACATACTACGTTCCGTTGTCCGCCATTTTGGTTCACATACTTCGGGAGTACCAACGCGGAACAGCTACAAGTTGCGAAAATTTCAATTTTGATGACGCCATTGCGCACCAAAAACGAATTCCATAGAGGCCACATTTTTTTCAAATAAATGAAAAAGTAATAACCTTCTAACGACATATATCATTTTTAACAACTAAAAATGTCAAAGCAATCGGTCCTGTGATTTTACCATTTGCATGCTTTCGCTTTACTAATTTTGTTGAGGTTCGAGCCATTACTCTAAACTATCTCCAAAAACCTTTGTCAGCCATCCATATCGTAATGTAACAAACATGAGTTTTGAATTTGAGAATTTGACTTATAAACACTGGAATCGGACTCTTTTTAAAGAGGAAACTGAAGTAAAAGCGCAGTGAGGCGTAGAAAAAGTAGTAACAAAGCGTGACGCTGTTGTATTAAAAAACCACACTTCAGTAACTTCTGGATTTTACGAAGAAACTCTATTGAAAGCCTACGTCATGATTGAAACGCTGGGTAAACTCTAATTCTCATATATAAAGCATAACCTTGAATCAACACTTACCGTGAAGTATATTAAAAAAAAAGTGGACCTCCTGAAGTATGCGCACCAAGATGGCGCACATCCCGAACTCAGGTTGCGTACCAGGTTAAGGTTCAGTTAATGCGACATATTGGTGCGCATACTTCAGGAGTACCAAAAAAGTTTTACTCGAATTATCTACCCAACCTAGTGGAATTGATTGGACTATCATGTTATTGCTCACCATTATTTTTCTAATCTATTTTCGTATATTTTCTATGTTAAAATAATTTTTTTTCAAATTTTCGTTGCTCCTTTTTCTGTTTACCTCACCGAAAACTATTGCCTAACCTATTTTGTTTTAATCTAAGATAAAATTATGATTAGTGCTAGTTTTGTATTAATTTACGACACTCGTAGTCTTGCGAAATGACGAAATAAAACGGCGACGACGCGGATACAAAGACTCGTTTTTTCATAAATAGGAACACAATGCGTTTGTTTGTTCATGTTTTATCTATCGGGTACGTTACAAAGGAACCCCTTGGTTCGCGGTATGGCGTGTTTAACATTTTGTGATCCATTCATAAAGGGTCGCGTTGTCCTTGTAGGTATGACTTATGACATATGGAACTTTCATACTGACTTGCGATTAATAAAGCACCATTCTACCTTGGCTGTGCAATGATATACTCATTATATTGAATATTTCGTGTTCGCGGTCTGGCTTCTTTGCACAAATTGTATTATCTACTGGATGGGCGAGGCGGCTCTTATTTTCAGCTCGGATTCGCCTAGTGCATTCTAGTCTTTAGAATCCATTAACAATCATCAGGCCATGCCTAATTGAGAATCTTAATTGAAAGGTATGTGAAGATGGGATGTTGACTTACGAAAGAATTCTGAAACTTGGAATGGAATATCGGACCTTCAAAAACGAATTGACATCTGGATAACACATACATTTGTATATTTTTATTTGCCGGCCATATAAACGGTAGTATTGGTTTCACAAGCTGTTGCTCAAGGATATTGAAACTCAATACACCGAGATGCCTACGTCATAAAATATGCTAAACATCATTGTTTATGTTTTTAATTCCAGTCAATTCAACTATTTGCTTGTTCAGATCCTTGTACAAGATAATGAGATGTCGCATTATATTTTATTTCACAGGAGGTTCAACAATAATTTTCTAAAGCTTCGTTTAAATGATCATACTTTTGTTTTCTAGAGCAAGGGTGGGCAAGGTCTTTGGCCAGCGGCCGTAGTTTGCCCATGTCTGATATGAAGCCCATATGAGAGTGAATGTGATGTTGGTGGCATTTTTTCGATAGTCGATAATTCGTTTCTATCTTACGCTTGTCTACAGCCTAAGTCAGAGCGAATACAGTCTAAATATTCACAGATATAACCAACGCTTGCAAACTAGACTCCCAAGCTGGGATGGCGAACCATTCACCCGCGGGTCTCAAAGTGACCAAACATATTTTTGCTGACCGTCCAAATCAAGAATTGATATTGAAAATCAGTATTACAGTGAGAGTAAACGGTTCCGTCTGCCGCGACTATAAAAATCTACATGGCTCGTAGTTCGGAAATGAAGTTCTGGGCGTGGTTGAAAAGGCTTCCATAATCCAATTCAAAAAAATTCAATGTGATTTTAGAAGAAATAGCTATAAAAGTTTTGGTATTTATTTCAGTACTTGTTGAAGGTTAGGAATAGGGATGAATATATAGCCCCAATCGCTATTTGAACGGAGACCTTCGTAGTGGTATATTGGCCTGTCGCATAGACATAAGGTTACAGGTTAGTTGTGGGTGTATGGTTTTCATCGTCATTTGAATAATCCTTTCCGTGAAGTAACATTGGGCTGTCATATAGACAAAAATTCGGAACGGAAATGTATACGTGGATCTTATCGCCGTTCGAACGATGTACAATGCACAGAATTATTTAACTGAATATATGTTTCAAATAAACAACTGAATAACATCCTTTGTAATGGGCAGATATAAAGACGAAAGTATCCATTTCACACCCTTTCATTGTTTAAGGCACTTGAAACCCAATCCACCGATATACCTACGTCAGAAAGTAATACTAAGCAATAAGCAAGTAGGTAGAGTTTATAGACCAGGGGTGGGCAACCTTTTTCGTCTCGCGTGCCAAAATCGGCTAAATTTGATCACAAAAATTCTTCTGCGTGCCGACCAAAATTAAAAACAATGCTTTCCTATCTTCAAAGCAAAAATACACAATAATAAACCATTTAAACATGTACAGACAGATTCACTATTCGGAAATATATCAATCCGACAAATAGTATTGTTCACTTTTCTTATTCTATATCAGTGAGACTTCTGCTGCTGCATTACCGCTGATAGAAATTTTACTTTGGGTTTATATTTTTCAATTTCAAAGAAATACACGAACTACTGGTTTCATCTTTCAGGCAACTCCTATTACAAGACTTAATAAAGTTCATAACTGAGAACAGAAATTCACAAGCATATGTAGATGAAAAACATGGAGAATAATTCAGTTGCAACTATTTTAAGATATGAAAAATTCTCGGTAATAGCATCCCAATCACGCAATAATTCGTTTTGTGCACTTCTCTCTTGTATTCCTATCCCTAATCGCTCATATTTCTTTGGAAATCAATTTTAACAGTTAAGTTAGTAAGTAACTCCATCCAACATCAGCTGTACAACTTCATAAATCAATCAGAAATGAAGAAAAAGGGTGGCACAGACGATGTACGTAACAATGTAGCCAAATGAATGGAGTGTTCTTCGCGACAAAATTCGTCGAAAGCTCACTCAGTTAATACGTCATAATATATTTCTTTCTAGCCATATGTCATGAAAAGACAAAACGAGGTCGAATGAATAACGGATTGTTAAGAAACAATAATGAATAAACGAACACCGAGTTTCATCACATAATTCAGAGTCTCGAAACTTTTTATCTGAAAGAGAATGTTCTCGTTTCTGAGGCCTCGCTCGCGTGCCGAATAAATGGGCTTGCTTGCCAAGTTCGCACGCGTGCCAGGGGTTGCCCACCCCTGTTATAGACTAATATATAAAAAGTCAGTTTTGGAGGTTTTTCTCTTTAATATATAGCATACGAATGGGACCAATAAATCGATTTTCCTATGGTAAATTTCTGTTATAGCGGCTGTAGAAAAAAATAAAAATGCTGTGTATTGCAGCTGGTGCCCGTAAATTTGCTCTGGAATAAGACCAATTCACTTATGAGTGAGTGAGTGCATCACCGTAATTTTATATAGTTTCAGTACCCTTGGCATTTAGGTGTCCGCCTGTAACATTGCTCGTAGATGAGTTCTTGAGCGTGGATGTTCTTTGTAAAAGTCTATGAAAAATTTACCTAGCAAGACATGAGGGTGTCTACTAGAATGGTTTTCATTTATTTACATTTTCAAAATTTTGATGATCTTTTAATATTCCTGCCAGAATCAGCCTCCATTTTGTTTTGAATACAAAATAACTAGGAAAATGGCGACTCGCTGTCTATACGATTGTTGGACACACAGCCTCTCATTCCGCTATCTCATCATAGTTAGCATATGATAATGTCCCCTATAAGCAGTTTATTTTCATTTATTTTTAGCACTCGACAAAATTTGATATTCTTGCTCTCTGTGGTGAAATATGTCTAGGCGCAGACTCATTTATGCAAAAATAATTGTCGTTTTAGGTATAGAAATCAAAATGGCGGTCGTAGACACGTATTTTCAATCAATCATTTAGTATTCAATTCGCTATTCTTCGATGGTCAACATGTGGCAGTGTACCCTAGACGCCTATTTTTCTGAAATGACTACGATTTTTAAGGTACGCATAACGCTCTTTTTAAAGTTAGATCATCTCAATTTATTTTGGTGAAGGCAAAATAATTTTCGTCTTATTTCCATATTCTAGAAATATTAGAAATTTAAATATATTTTACTTCGTCCACAATATGATACGAACGCTAACTACGGCACGAAGTAGAGAGGTGTTTAAAGTGTTATTTTGATTGTTAGATTCCGAATCCCAATATGATATAAATCGTAATAGACGCACCGTCTCCGTCAATTTCATGCTCATATTCAACTTTTTATTACAAGTTAAATATCTCCGACTCATACCATATTTTCACAAACTAACCCAGGAGGTAGTAAATTGCATATTGAATGCAAATTATATTCAAAAATATGTGTTCTAATTTGAATAAATAATAAGAGTATCTTATAATAATACGTCTTATATTAAACGACTGTGGTGAAGTATAAATAGCTTCGATTTGAAAATGCTGAATAAAAGCTCTGAAAAGCTCTGTCGCTGTAACGGCACACCTTGGTTTTTTACGACTCGCTGCGAAAATTAGGGTCGACAATTATTACATTCGCTGTTTTTCGAAGCTTTTATGCAGAAGTAATTAGGTCGTAATGTCATAAAATCGTTGAGTGAAGTGTCAAATTTGCATACAAACAATTGTGAACTTCTCGGTTGTATTTCAGGTATGACATTGACTGTGGCATTGTTTTATTGGAAAATAACACAATAAAAAAGTAAAACTAACTAGTTATAGTTAGTGATTAATCCTCTTCTATCCGGCGCAATACCACTCAAGTTCAAGGTTTTTAACTACAATTTTTTACCACTAACTTGCATATTTTAAATACTATTGTAAACACGCTAATTAGCGTCATCTCGCGGAAAATAACTTTAGCATAAGCTTTTTGTACCGAGTTAGATTATTCGTATATATATATATATATAATAATATATATATGCAATAACGCATTAAATGTTCAATTTAATTATTTTATATAAGTTAATAAGATAAAAACCAAATGAAGAAAAGTGAATTGAGCATAATGAACTGTCGCACTTCCTGTCACTAGAATTGGAATGAGCAGATATATTTGTTATGACCCTAATAGTTATTTTGAAGTGAGACTTGACAAATTTAATAAAGAGGGGAATGACTTAAAAAGATTGAGAACCCCTGGGCCATAGTCAATAACCCGAGCTTTAAATAACAACGTTTTACATTTTATTTTTCAGACTTCGTCATATAAAACTTGAAATAAACAGTAGATCTAAGCTATTTACCTATCGCACCATAAACGATAAATTTAGAAAAAGAATATCTTGTGACCAGTTGTGAGATTCAGAAATTTCACGCGGGTACACGCGAACCCGTTCTCGAAGCGGCATGATAATTCGCGAACCTGTTCCTTTTTATTTTTTCAGACTTTAGACGACCGTGAGTGGACGACAAGCGCTATACCTGGTGTTTCAGAAGTTAAGTATTAGATTTATGTTAAATGTAGCTTACTTAGTGACATACATATATTTTCTAAAATGAGAGAACCTGTTGTTGGTGAGTTCAATACAAAATGGGCTGCGTTTTTAAAATTTATTACAAGAAAGTATATATATAAAGACCATTTTGACGTTATATGTAAGCATAACAAAAACACCACAAAGTCAATTATTAATAAAAAGAAGTAAATGCATAATATAATTAGTGTACTGATATACGAGCGAGCAAGACACAGAATAAATTTTGTAGGGCCTTATTCCTAATATGACACCCAGAGTGTAATCAATTGGTAGATAGCTGAAAATTTAAAAGTATGATAAATATACTTTTTTAAAAGCCTGTGAACTTTGGAATAAAGATTATCAATATATTGATTCACGGTGCGATTAGTCTAGGCATGGTATTAGCCATTGGTACGCTTTCAAAGTCGCAGGCAAAGTGCTTTTTCTGCCTCGAAGATAAAGAGAGGGGAATGGCGAAAAAATTTTACTTTCAATCTGCAAAGTACGTCAGTACAGGAATAAGGACACGCATAGTAGGCAATGAACTGGGGTTCTGGAAGCTATTGATTTGAACATGGTATACGCGCCACGTACACGTCAGCCAAAGCATTAGTTTCTGAATTGTCCTAAAGACACAATCCATGCCATGCCTCTTTTACTTCGAACCGACGAGTTTCGGCAAGGAATTTCTTCTCTCTTCTTTAACGTCATGAACTACTACATTCGTTCCTCAGGTGCATCTTCAAACCTTTCATCGTCGGAATCATTATCTCCGTGTGGATGTCTGAAAAGCCAATTGAAGTAATGAATTTAACTTTATATCGACTCTCCATTGAGAGTTTTAAGAATATGACAAAAAATGAATTCTCAAATAAAAAATGCGAAAGTTCTTCACGGTGTCGGTAAACATATGAGCTCATAGGCCACTCCTCTAAAATCAGTGAATTCAATCCGCATGGTGGCGCGTTTGTTTCAAAATGGCGAAGTTTTATATAAAACAATGGGCCATGAAAAGTCAAAATATGTTTAACTGCTGAAATTTTGTTTTCGAACTCTGAAAATTATTCAATGAATGGTTCTAGTGCTTGCATAAAAAACAACTTTGGTGTATGTATGGCTTCATAGTCGCACACCAAGGTAAAACTCGCATTGTATTATGACGCAAATGTACGTTAATAGGCGACTTCAGAGAGGACATGTATCTTTGGAGTTTTGATATTTACCTTGCTACGCGAAATTGTGGCCATCCTGTAAAATTAAAGCTGCAGGCTTCTGTGAGAAATTTTCGTCATTAACCATTGACAATTTGAAAGATATAATTACAGAGAAAAACGATTTTTTATAACAAGAACAACAACAAGAATTCCAGCACACGAATTACCTGATACTATCTTGAGGTTGTCGTGGCATTTGTAGATTGTCATGATTTTGTGCTGGTTGATCTTGAGAGACTGTAGAACAACAAAGCAATGTTCAAATATAAATAAATGTGGGTTTAGGTCATATAAAAGCCCCCTCATTTATCACTTAGCAATGTTCTCGTGAATTTTACGATAATTTTTTTGATTGAGACATTGAGCTCATTGAAAAAAATTAAAAACTGTCGCATTCCAGAAACTTTCAGCCTAAATATATATACATGTAAGTTGAGGTCATGTCAAAATTTTACATTTATCCAATGAAATAAAACCGCGAAATTTGGAGTTGAAAATATCCCGCATCATTAAAAAAAAAAGTAATAGACTTTTGAGACATCTTCAAACGATTAATAGACTCTCTCGGTTCAAAAAAGAAAAATACATATGATTTAATCCTTATAGATAAAATTACTCATATGCGGAGTGGAAATCATATGCAGTGTGCTGAGCGTCCCCAATAAAATGTTTCGTCAATAACTCATTAGAACATATGTCAGAATAATATTGTGAAATATTGTTGCAATAAAAAAAATCATTTCGGCTATTGGGGGACAAAATAAAACAAGATGGTGGAGATTCGAAATATTAGTCCGAGCCGATTTGAATAATTTATCATTCGATTTGAATATTCGGTTCGAATGCCCAGTCCTTTTCATAAGGTTCAAGTTACTTAAGCCTGTGGAACAACTGTAGTGATCTAATGCTAGATCTAATGTCAAACTTGCTTTTCATAAGCTGAAGCGACAAAATTCTATTAAAAGCAAAAACATTAGTTTACCTTCGGGAGGTGCAGTACGAAGAAAACCGTTTCCGAGCATGTTCGGTCCATTTGTTTGCATCTCCAATCCTGGGACAGCTACGGATGACCCAATAACTAAAAACAGAAATTTATTTTGAGATGTCTTACTCATAATTAAATTTCAGAATTGAACTTTTTTTTTCAAATATTTACAGTTTCGATGACCTTGGAGTAGGAGCAGGAATTACAGAATTTTAATGGTGTTGATCGACTTCAAAACAGAAACGAAAAGCGGACTATTATTATTAACAGACAATTAAAGAATTGCACAAGCCAATCTTTTATGTTTAACAAAATGTCACACGTGCGTTGGGTATGCAAACACATGTATGTTTTCATAAAATAACTTACTTCCACCATTGCGATAAAAAGAAAACTACCCTGGTCACTGGCACGTGAAAAAGTTCGATTTTTTGAAAAGTTTTCTTGTTGGGGTTCTGGCATATATCTGAATCTGCGTTTGAGCTAATTATCGTTAAACTGGGATTTCAAAAGAGTTGACACGCGTGGCCACATTGTTAGCGCTTCTAGAACATATCATCTGTTATTCCGAATGAAATTAAACAGATTAACAAAATACTCACGGATATTTGAGTTTATCATAAAAGGTATTTTCGTGTCCCCGAATCTCGTAACTGAAATACAAACAACAACGTTATAGAATTCGCTTCTTATGCAACAGTACAAAGTACCGTAAGTTAAATTCATATATTGAATAATTAAATATGACTTCACCTACCTACGTTTTAATGACTGCTTGAAAATAGCCTTGTGATTAAAAAAAGGGTGTAAAATTATCTCATAAAATCTTCTGGTTCGCGTAAGTTCGTATATCCAATTTAATCTTATGACATGGGTTTCTGTTATTTTATTAGAAGTGGGCAACAGTCAGCAGATTCATGGCACTCATGAGAACACCCTGGCAATTCCCCAAACGTGAATTAATTTTGTGCATTCGCTCGAACCAAGACAACAATCTGTTACTAAAAGGCGGACAACAATCAATTCTAAATAATGCCGCAAGTAGTCGCTAATGAGCAGATGTGATTCTTTTAAGAGAGCACCCTAAAGAAAATAAAATGAGTTCCTGGCGTACAAATTCCAATTCTGTCACAAAACTTCAAACTTCAAAACTGAAACAATAGATTTCAAACTTACTTGCACTAGCTAATTGTAACATGTCATTTTGATTGTGCTGCAAATCTTGATAACGCGGCGCTTCTACGGTTCCCACGTTCGGTTGACCTGAAAATGAATAATCGTCAACGGGTAATAATCTCGATATTTGTGGAAATATTATAGCACGGTGTTGGTAAGAAGTTCCAAAACCACGAGTCACGAGTCACAGACTATTCGAGTCGAGCCCGAATTCCAAGTTTTACAGACTGTCAGTTGAAGACGAGTCTGTTTTTTGTGTTTAGACGACTTGAGGCACTTCAAGTCTTCGATAGACGTGGATCTTTTTCATCTCGAGTCGATTCAATGAATTGACAGACCTCCCCCCACACCGCTAAGCACATTTAATAGATTCACAACTGCTAGAATGGGATATTTTACTACGCGTTTTCCTCCATCAGGGCAGGAATAAAAACAAATGAGATAACTTGTCATTTATATACCACCGTATTTTACAGACCATAAGACGCGCTTCGATTGTTTTCCCTCAAAAATTGATCGCGCATCTTATAATGAGCCGACGCGCCTAATGTATGAATCAGGTAGTGCTTTGTTGCCTACACCTAAAACCAGCATCGGTGCCGGTGCGGCTTATGGTCCGTAAAATACAGCAAGTAAATGCACAATTTATAAAGTGCAGACGAGCTTTCTGGAGTTTCTTCACACTGTAGGTCTGTAATGAAGATTTAAGCTTGTTGTTGTATACCTACCTTGTGGTATCCTAGCTTCGGCGCACTGATGAACAGTATTGTTGACGTTGTGTTGATCTCTCGAAGCATTCGCTGGTCGCTCTGTTACAAAATACATTCACATGTTTGTGTATTTTAGCATAAAATAGGATATTTGTGTTTATTCCTGGGACAAAATTCGGTACTCCCTGTGAATTCAAGTATGTGTACCAGGTTTAAAGTTAGGACATAATTTCAGGTACAAATACTTCGGGAGTCACTTGGCTAGTCCCCGAACTCGTAATAGAACTAAAATTAGGAAAATTGGAATAAAATTTTGGCCTAACCCTAATCTGGTACACATACTACGTTCCGGCGTTCGCCATCTTGGTTCACATACTTTGGGAGTACCCAAAATTCGATCACAGGGCTAGTCATTGTCACAGACTACGTATTCGTCAGGTTTCAAATTTTCATTACTCACAGGAGAAGTCGCTAGAGAGCTAATAATTTCATTGTTTTTGAATTCACGGGGACACTGTTATACAGCACATATTCGCGTGACATTTGGTACAATACAATCGTCTGGAATTGAACTGATTTTGCAGTGATCCTATTAGTGAATTTCAGGCTTGTCCATGGGACATATTTGTCTGTCCTATACCATCTCATAACAGTATATATATGCTTGTCCCATTTACACGGGCACGCCAGAGGTTTTTCATGGGAATCCCATTCTCATGGACAACCCTGGCGGTGTTCCACCACAAAATAAATAATAGTTACAAGTATTTGAAGAAGTTTTTGGTTCATGTCAAATTTTAAACCTCAAGTAAATTACAAACCTGGTGGGTTCACATGCGGTCTTGGGCTATGCCAGTGAGACGGAGGTTGTAATTGGCCATGGTGCCCCACTGAAACATATAAGGGTTTTAGACTTCATTCTATCTTTCTAGAGTCTCTGTCTAGACACTATTAAAAACTTGAAATAATTTCGAACTAAGCATTGTTTTGTTAAACTGCTGTGGCTGGGGTTGTTGCTTTTCTGCTCAACTGCTCAAAGTCTTCGGTTGCAAAATGTCAGTACCTACAGTCTCAGAAAATCTATTATTTTCATTTTTAATTCATGAGAACACGGGTATATGACATCTGGCACACACTTTCGGGCGACGTGACGTACCATTTGATTGGAATTTAGGTGGCATTGCATTGGCCATATTAGGTATTTGACACTAGTTATATAAAATATGTACATCAATCTATCCCACTAATCTAGATTTTGTAAGTTGTGTGCGTTATGAAAAATCTTGAATAAATGCCAAACCTGGTGACTTCATATGCGGTCCTGAGATCTGCCACGGAGACGGAGGTTGGGATTGGCCTTGGTGCCCCACTGAAACATAAAAGGGTTTTAGGCGTTATTTTATCTATTCTAGAAGCTCTAGACATTATTAAAACTTGAAATAATTTCGTTCAAAAGTGGAAAACAATTGTTTTCTCAAACTTCTGTTGCTGGGATCAATTGCTTTTTGCCGTGCTCGACTGAGCAATCAATTCCAAAAATTCAGTACTCACACAAGACGTCGCAAGAAAGCTAGTATTTTAATTTTTAATTTACGGGAACACTTTTATATGACATCTTGCACACACCTTTACCCAAATTGACGTAACATTTGATTGCAAATCAGGTGACATTGCAGTGTCCATATTACTCATTTGGCATGAGTGTCTATATATTTGAACATAACTTCCTTTTATTGTTCTAAGTTTTGGAATTTGTGCACATTATAATAAATTTCCAAATCTGATCAGTGACGAAAAAAGTTGAGTAATTGACAAACCTTGTTGATTCATATATTGTTCCTGGTTCAGCCATTGAGACGATGGTGGCAAGGAGCGGCCATGTTGAGGATGTTGTCTCTCTAAAACAAAAGGTGAAGTGTAAAATGCAAAATGCAACATTATTATTGTTGCTCTTGACATTTTCGCTGTTATTGTAAAAAAATCGCTTTTCTACTAAACGAATAGACCAAAGGAATTTAAATTTTCAATGCTTTAGTTAGATTTAAACCACTAGGCTACTATTACTCTTACCTATTTTCTATTTCTTCAGAGTCTGATCGGGTATGATATTCCACCACACAATATCTGTTTGTTCATATACCACCTCGTGGGAGTCTGTGAAACTCGGTGCTAATCTAAGGCCGCTGTACCAACTATGTATGAATTGAATATTTTAAACGGGTAATCGTCTATATTTTCAAATGATTAATTTTGGCAATCACATATTAAATGAACTCTTTATGTATGCGAAGCTACGCCCACCGGTAGCCGGACTTGGCACAAAATTTCCATTCGAAGCCGAGGGCTACTTTATTTGCCTCGACGTCGTGATATAAAGTTACAAACATGAAATGTAAATAAGGTAGTAAAATCAGCAAGGTTTTTATGCTCAAAATTGGGTATTCCCCCAGTATGTGTATCAGGGTGGGGTTAGGACATATGTGGATATCCATGTGGATATACCCCTGCCCATTAGTTTCAGTTCCTTTACACAACTTGATGTAAAGTGGGCGAACGAAATAAGTTACCTCAATAATAGTACACATACTACTGAAGTGCCCAAAATTGGTCTTTTCTCGTGTTCATATGTTAGGGCATACCGCCCTTGAAATATCATTAGTTTATGCAGGGTAATTTCTTACCTAATAGGATGACAAAATTTTTTAAAGCTTCACTAACCTTGACCAAGGTTCACAAATAAGGACTCTGGATTTGTGCGAGAATGTCCAACTACCTGGTTGTCAACTGGAATAAAAAAATCAAGAATAATAAATATTCTTCTGAATGTTATAAACTTCAACTATAGCTTTGTACTCAGATAAGAGGATTTACATGAAAGCTATGGATACGATGTTGCTCATAAAGAATTCAGATTTTAGTTTGATTAAGGATATCTATCTGGACAAAATGTTTCTCTAGTCTCGAGGAAAATGAGTTGATAGCATGAGCAACAGTACACTTGAAACTTTGCATTATACTCATACTGATCCACCACAGCAAAATCACAGGAGAAATATGAGTAATTAGCCGATCAGAAGAAATATAGTATTGTATTTGCGTTAGTGCAGTGGTTCTCAAACAGCGAGGCGCTCCCCACAATGGGGCGTAGACTATTTTGAGGGGGCGTGAAGCTAGTTAAAATAAAAAATAATGGTTAGATTTCATCTTGTCCGCCTAATTTTGGATATTTACATTTCTTTATTCTTTAGAGATTGCAGAGAGCTGTTGTGCTTGTATCTTCACTATTCTTAGCGTGGAGCTTTACTATCTGTTATTTGTACATTATTGTTAGCCTATTTTTGAGGTGGGTCGCGCGATGTGAGAAATTGTAAAAAGGGGACGCGGCTTTAAAAGTTTGATAACCACTGTGTTAGTGAGAAGCAAGACCAGTGCAAAAACATAGAACATTAAGGGGCGCTCCCCTAGTATGTGCACCAAGATGGCGGACACCGGAACGTAGTATGTGTACCAGGTTAGGGTTAGGACATAATTTTATTCCGATTTCCTTATTTTAGTTCTATTATAAGTTTAGGGACTAGCCAAGTGACTCCTGTAGTATTTGGACCTGGAATCATGGCCTAACCCTAATCTGGTACACATGCTACGTTCCGGTGTCCGCCATCTTGGTTTCCATACTACAGGAGTACCGAATAATGAATGGTTGAATCGATAGCACTATTCAATATTGAAATACTAACCAGCGCTGGATTGGTCGGGAATAGGATTTGCTTTACATTCTTGAGGCTGTGATTCGTCGCGTTCTCTCGTAATTGAGGCTGAAATAAATAATTGCACTCAGTTTGATTTCATTTTACACTATAGGGCATAGGCCATGGTTTCTTTAAATTGGCCCTTTGTTGGCTTTTCAATATTAAACTTAGCGAGTAAAAAAGCTGATGGAATCTGTTAAAAACAAAACTAGGTATTATTATTTTAAAGAACGGGGGCCCCAAGGAGTGTTGAGAGTTTCGTCAAATATGACTTCGATCCGGGTTCCCGGAAATATGAAACAAACGACTCCGACTTGAAAATCATGTAACAAAGACTTCAAACGCCAACTGCACGACTTTTAAAATTGTTAAGTTAATCGAAATTAACTTACTTTCACACACAAATTGCTTACCAGAACAGGAAGCTTCTTGCTGCCTATTTCGTCCAAATATGCCTTTCTTTGATCGCTTTTTATCTTAATAAAAGAATAGTTAAAGCGAGGATTATAAATACGTTGGCATAACTGACTAAAGGGAAAAGATCACGAAAAGGGGAGATCCTCGATTCTTCAAAAATAGCACTTTCAAATGTACTAGTGACTGTTTGTAGATAGCCCTAATTGCGGTTGAATGAGTAAAACACCCCGCAATATACCTATATCTAATGAAAATCGCAGTCAGTTTAGGTCCGAATGCTGAATTTTGAACAAGATTTTGAACAACGTTCAAATATATGAGCACGAAAGCCAATTGACTAATGCACCCGCAGCAAAATGTTGGTCAAAAGTCATAGGGAAGTGTGCCCATGATTTAAAAAAAAACCGGAATTAATTTGAGTTGAAATATCGGACTCCGACTATAAAATAAATAACTTTTCAGGAATTTCGTTCGTATTCAAGTACTAGAAGTTTAATAAAGATTGATCCAATGAAGCGTTTTTTCTATGCTTCAACAACAATAACGATTTGGTAAAAATGGTCCATTTCGTGCCCAATAAGCGCCGACCATTTTGCAAGGGCTTAAATGCATTTGAACTTCTTTACTAACCAAATAAAGTCTGTGATTCAATTTGCTTCGTGATGTCTTCAAGTTCCTTGTCTTCTATCTTTGGCTTCTTAGCGTTTGAAGTCTGGAATAATTTAAGGATTTTTTGAAAACCGTGTATGACAAATTGCCTCTAATTTGGAAACTTGAAAATAAAGTAATTGTGCCTCTGATATTCAGCGATATATTAAAAGATACTATATTTTTTTCCCTACTCGCGCCTTCCACATTGAACGAGAAGGCCCTGTATAAGAAACCATTGGTATTTAAAGTTATGTAAGTAACTGTTGTTTTTGAATAAACCAGAAACTTTTCGGTTCGTCATTGATTACCCAAGAAAATTGAACTAGATATTTACCCTACGATGCCATGATAGTTAGGCATAATGCTTCAAATCCCATGGGGGTATAATTATGTATGTGAAATAGTACTGCTGGGCTAGTCGCGTCGAAGGGTCGGTTATGGCTTTTTCCGCCATCAAGTACATGCATCTGAAACGAATAATTGGTCAAATATTACCATGGACTAGTAACCGGACGAGCGGCTGTTGTTCGCTATATGATTAAGTCCTCTCATCGGCCTTTTGAAACTAGTCTCAAATTTTTTCTGCAATATTTCACCAGCTGCCCTACTCATTACGACACAGAACAGATAGTATGACAGTCTCATCAACTTTCCTTTCCCTCGAAAGAATCAAAATTTTAAACCTATCCTAAGGCCTCATCGTTAACCCTTTTTGAACTCGTGGTTGTATATTTCATATCGGGCTTAGGGTGGTGGGACTGGACTCTCTGAAAGCCACGGGCAAAATTCTTAACGATTCGTGCTATTGTGATGACCGCGTTAATTCAAAGTACATTGTTATTTGTTTGTTTAAGAATTTATTGTTTTGCTTTTGTTTGTTGACTTACTGATTTATACTTACAGAAGCTGTAGTTATTTTGTTTCTTTTCTTCCCTGATTTCAGAATCTGGTACGCCGCGCGACCGGTGCGAACGAGAGATACGACAGTTCTTTCTCTCCTATTCGTCGTTCGATTGAAAATCCATCTGATATCATCGAAAAACTAAAATAAAAGGATTACATAATAGTAGTTTTATATTAATCGCTAGAGGCTGAATAGCCTATAAAACAGTCTGATTATACATTTGACGAGCCATTGCCTCTCGTCCGGTTACCAGTCCATGTTGGGTGTGAGAAGAGTTCACCCGTTTCACAGGGCCTCTTCCTCATGTAAATTTTTCCGTCACTCTATCTATACGTTTCGGATGCATGAACATCCGATTCCCCTATCGGGGCGTTAGGTGTCTTTCCTTCAAAATAAATGAAAATCACTTCTTCACTACGACACGATCTTTATAAGCAGATACCGGTATACGAGGAGATACTACTTTAAGAATGCTCATAAACTTACTGGCTCAACATCCCCTAACTAATAAACAATCAAAAACGGTCATAAAAGCAATAATAACATATTTGGGTTCAACGCTCGAAACCAGGAGTGTGCGACATTTTTTATGCACCGAGCAAAATCGCGAAGGATTTAGCGCCGCGACAAGAGCAAAAATCATTAAATATTTTATCCATGTGAGCGGGCCGCGGGCCGTCTTTTGCACACCCCTGCTTCAAACTAAACACAAGGTTACCAAAACGTACCTCAAAGTTTCTCCTATTGACCTTGGCGATGTCCTTTTCTCCAATATATTCAACGAAGGGAAACCATTCAATTTTCAGTTTCTTGCTCAACTAGAAAGTGTATAGCCAATATAATAATTATACAGGGTGTCCATAAAGTTTTAAAATTGCAAAGGGAATTTATCGATACCATATCAGACCATTTGATTTGGCCCTCACTGATGTATTATGTGAAGTAAAAGTACTTGAACAATTACTGACTAAAAACAACAAACCTGGATAAGACATATTGAGAACTGACTTCATAACAAATTTGAAATTGTAAAGGGACTTTATGAACACCCTGTACTTTATAAAAGTAAACAAAAACAACATAAAAATAAAATTTTTTAAGTATAAATATTATTGCTCTCTAGGACAATAGCACTAAAATTTATTTGTCTTATTTGAGAATAATTGTTTGATTGGCTATTATAATTATCATCACTATTTTTTTCATTTAGCCCGATATTGCCACTCCATTTTGCTGGTTTTTTTTTAATTCACATTGGCGCTAAGAATACGAGAACACATTTTTTCTGTCACACTTGTCTGTCGATATTTTCAGCGAACCTGACGCTCAGCTAGGCAGCTAAGCCTATACTGTTACCATGGCGCATAAAATTGGACTGCGGTGGTTCTCAAATAGTGGGGCGCGTCCCACAAAGGGGGCGTAAAGAATTCTTTGAGGGGGCGTGAAACTCATTGAAAATAAAAATATTTGTTAGATTTATTTTTGCCCGCTTTATTTTCGATCATTACGTTTCATCAATGTATTTTTAACATGTATTTTGAATAAAACTTAGTTTCACCTTAATATTTGTTATTTGTAGGTTTTTGTCAGCTAGTCATTTTCAAGGCGGGGCGCGATATTTGACAAATTCTAAAAATGTGGCGCGGCTTGAAAAGTATGAGAACCACTGTATAAAAGAGCATTGGTTTTTTGTATAAATTGTTACGTACAAAGCTTCTACTGGACTTTTCAGCTTTCGCAAGTTCATCTTTTTCTTTTGTCGTCAAAGATGAATAGCATAATCCTTTGCAATTCGACAAATTAAGAAATTTGTTGATCCTTCCCTTTTGTAAAAGCTCCTTTAGCAGTTCGATTGATTTTTCGTTCAATGTACTGCCGTTGAGGTTCAAGATCTTCATCTAAAAACAAAATTTCGGTGGTTAAGTGGTTGCCAGTGTTCAAGTTGCCGTGTTCGAGTAATCAGAGGCCTTCCATGGTCATGTTTTTCGAAGTAATTTTGGGTGGAAATCTCTATATTTAAAGTAGCGAGTCAATTCGAGTCACAGGTCATCATATTAGACAAGGGCCATAAAACCTCGCTATTTTGTTTCTAAATCACTGATATTCGTTGTAGATAACGAAAAATGTTATTTTAATATGATACAAATTAAGGGGAAATTGCGGTAGGGCCATAATGCCGCATTTCGTCCACGGGGTAATCGCGAATTGAATACTGATTGCTTGATTTGGTATATGTTTTAAAGCCGCCATTTTGATTTCTATGTATAAAACTACAATTATTTCGCACAAATAATTTTGCACTAAAACAAATTTTACCGACAGAGAGCGAAAATCACAAAATTTGTCGAATAAATGCGAAAAATAACAAAGAAATAGGCTTTTAGGGACATTTCCATAAGCTAACTATGGAGAGATAGCCATTAAATAGACAGCGAGCCGCCATTTTTTTTATTCAAGTTAAAATCCTCGAGGCTGATTCTGGCGAGGATCGAAAGTTATGAGACCAAAATTTGGGGAACTATGAAAAATATAGCGCGTTTTTGTAGACATCTCCATGTACGGTGGGGTAGATTTTTTAAAGCAGTTTTTTTTTGTAATATTTAAGTTGTAAGCACTCACGCAGAAGTAAGGAAAACAAATTATGGCAATGCAATACGTACCAATAAATGGCACAACACGGAAAGATTAAAGGAGACACTGAAATGCCAGACGCTACCCAAACTATGTAGAATTATGGCGGCACACTCACTAATAAATAAGTTAGTCCAATCCCAAAGCAATTTACAGGAAGCCACTAAACAACCAATAGCTACAGAAACTATATAGAATTATGGTAGTTCACTCAATCATAAGTAAATCAGTCTAATCTCTGCCAAAGTTACAAGGGGCCACTGGTATGCCAATGGCTACTGAAACTATATAAAAATATGGTGATGAACTCACTCATAAGATAAGGAGATTCATCTCTGAAAAGATTACAGGGGACACTGAAAGGCCAGAAGATACCCAAACTATATAAAATCATGGCGTCGCACTTACTCATAAATAAATAGTCCCATCCTTAAGGAATTTACAGAAAGCCACTAAATAGTCAATTGCTACAGAAACTATATAGAATTATGGTAATTTACTCAATCATAAGTAAATTGATCTCACCTTTGAGCGGGCTTATAAGAAAACACTGATACTAGTACTGATACTAGTAATTAAGGTGACTGCTGTATATAATTTAATCATTCATTTTACAATTGTTCAGCTTATTTCAGTGTTATGTCATCAAGAAGTCACGGTTAGCGAAACATGTCTAATGCACAAATTGCAACTCACTCCTATTTGACTGAACCATACAGATGTATCGTTTTTATTGAAAAATATATTTGCTTGAATTACATCCGTTTCCAGTTTTGGACGAAGCCGACATGCTTACAATAGCCTTCTATATTAGAACGCCTTGGTTTTCGGTAAATCACGGGACAACCGTAGCCCAGCCCGGGACACGGGACGCTAGACGTCAATTACGGGACTGTACTGGCCATTTCGGAACGGTTGGTAGCCCTACCTCTACCGCACCCGACGAAATGGTTAGCAATGTTATCGAACCGTCTTGTCGGTCATATTTCCCCCGTTGGTGAATATGACAACCCATTTCCCTTTTTTTCGGAAGTTAAATTTTTAAAAGTTACGTGCTCCATCTCGTATATAGAATTAAGGTAGTTCACTCAGTCCTGAGTAAATCAGTCTCATTTCTGAGCAAAGTTACACTGGAATACCAAGAGATATACTGAAGCTATATATATGAAATTATTGCGGTGCATTAGAATTATGGTAGTGAACTCACTGATAAGTAAAGGAGATTCATCTCTTAAAAAAATTACAGGGGGCACTAAAATACCACGGGTTATACTGAAGCTATATGCAATAATCATGACGCATTATGCCTCAATCTCAATCACACAATCAAAAAGAAAGCGCCATTATTTTTCCCACAGCAGCGATAATCGAATTTAACATAGGAAAACCATTGGTCCCATTCGTATACTATATCATAAAAAGAAATTACCAAATTGACTTTGTTTTCATATATTAGTCTATAAACTCCAGCTACCTGTTTATTGCTTGTTAATATTTCACTGAGAAATCTCTCTGTATTTTCGTCATTCATTTCGAGCGGAACTTCGACTGAGTTAACGATGCCACAACATATTAGGTTTATCAAAGTAGCAATACATGCTTCATTGTGAGTGTTATGCTGTATGTCAAGATGAACATTCTGGAAAAAAAGAAAAATTCAAGCTCTGCGACGCTTTCAAAGCCTCTAATCAAGCAACAAGAACTAATACGAAAGTACCCATCTTTTTTACCAGACTCTTTCCAGTTTGGCATTTAGTACCCGATTTATTTTTCCTACAACATCAATGACGTCTTTCTAACAGTCACTGATATCTAACCATATGGAAGGATTTTCAAATACCTGAAGATGTCAGTGTCGAATCAAATACATTACTACCATCTTAATACAACCAAACATCCATCTGCATCGTAATACAACCAAATATCTCATCCCATCTTAATACAACTAAATATCCCATTTTCATTTTAATACAACCAACGTTGAACGTTATATTATATTATTATAAGATGGGAATTAGTTTTTGGTTGTATTAAGAGGATAAATTAATTTTTGGTTGTATCAAGATGAGAATAGGAATTTTGGTTGTATTGAGATGGGATAGGTATTTTGTAGTATTACCATGAGAATTGTGTTTGGTTGTATTAATTGGGAAAGTTATATTTTGTTGTATTAAGATGAGAATAGGATTTTGGTTTTATTAAGATGGAATAGGTGGTTGGTTGTATTAAGTTGGGATTGGATGTTTGGTTGTATTAATTGGAAAAGTTATATTTTGTTGTATTAAGATGAGAAAAGGAAATTTGGTTTTATTAAGATGGAATAGGTGGTTGGTTGTATTAAGATGAGAATTGGATGTTTGGTTGTATTAAGATGGGACAGGTGTTTGGAATAAGTGGTTGGTTGTATTAAGATGTGAATTGGATGTTTGGTTGTATTAAGATGAGATGGATTTTTGGTTGTATTAAGATGGGACATATGTTTGGTTGTATTAAGATGTGAATTGGATGTTTGGTTCTATTAAGGTGGGAAAGTTATATTTCGTTGTCTTAAGATGGCAAATAATTTTTGGTTGTATTAGGATGAGAAAAGGAAATTTGGTTTTAATAAGATAAAATAGGTGGTTGGTTGTATTAAAATGAGAATTAGGTGTTTGGTTGTATTAAGATGAGGATTGAACGTTTGGTTGTATTAATTGGGAATGTTACATTTGGTTGTATTACGATGAGTAATGGATATTTGGGTATATTAAGATGTGCAATGTATGTTTGGGTGTATCAAGATGGGAAACGGATATTTAGTTATATTAAAATGGGAAAGTTGGATTTGGTTGTGTTAAGTTGGGACAGGTATTTGCTTGTATTAAGATTATAATTGGATGTTTGGTTGTAATAAGTTGCGAAAGTTGTATTTGGTTGTATTAGGATGAGAATTGGTAATTTGGTTGTATTAAGTTGGGAATGATATTTTTGGTTGTATTAAGATGGGAATTGAATAGATGGTTTTATTAAAATGAGAATTGGTTCTATTAATACAACCAAATACAACATTCCCAATCTATACCATTCCCATCTTAATACAATCAAATATTTAATTTCCATCTTAATACAACCAAATATCCTATCTTATCTCAGTACGACCAATTATCCAATTCCCATCTTAATACAACCCAATATCCAATTTTCATCTCAATATAACCAAATACTATATTCGCATCTCAATACAACGAAATATCCTTTCCCAACTTGATACAGCCAAATATCCAATTCTCCTATCTCATCTCCGGAACAACCAAACACAACATTTCCACTTAATACAACCAAACATATCATTCGCTTCTTAATACAACCAAATATGATTTTCTCATCTTAATACAACCAAAAACCTTGTCCCATCTTAATACAATCAAATATCTAATTTCCATCTCAATACAACTAAACATCCCATTCTCCCTATTCAAATACACTATTCCCATCTTAATACAACCAAACTGTACTTCCCTATCAGTGAATCCACCCAAATTCGAGGATTCTAGCGTATGAACCGGGAAACACAAGAACGACTATCGTATTTCCAACGTCTAACACAATAGGCCAACTGGAAGGAATCAAAGTCATACTTACTTTCAAGCTAGTATTCTTCTGTATTACTCCAAGAACTTTTGATAGCAAACGTGCATCTTTGAAACATTCTTTTAATTCAATTTTCTCGAGTTTTGAATATTCCAACACTTCCAAAAGTTTTTCAAAAGACTCCTGAGGTACAGAGCTCAAAGATAGTTCTCTTCCACACTTATGTGGTGCAATAGAATGAAGAGTCTGTATATTGTACACGTTTCTCGCCTTGCTGTCTCGCTGGGCATATCTTGATTGTATTTCATTGAACGCCATTTTGCTATGAGCGCTACCGCGAGTTTATATTAGTTTGTACAAAATGAAATTGAACTACAAAATTATGCCAAAATATTAGTTTTTCTGAGCTGATTATTGAAAGAGTATATATATCGTATGAATCTGAAAATAGGAAATAGGAATTTTATTATGACCTGGCATTGTAAACTAATTTATCATACTTTCTGACGTAAGTAGGCCCATATCGGTGTATTGAGTTTCAAGTGCCTTAAACATCAATGAGATACTTCCGTTTTTTAGCCGCCTTGTTGCTTTTTACAAAGGATTGTATTCGGCTATTTATTGGGACCATATAGTCTGAACCTATTCCTAAAAAGATAGCCAAAAAACCTATACATTGCATACTATTCAAATGGCAACATAATCATCGTATTCCCATTTCTAACCTTTTGTCTAATTGTCAGCCAAATTCCTCTACAGGTAAGACCATACGAATAGAGATGAGGATTATGCACCGACCCCCTAACTTTCTGTCTATGTGACATAGAACTCTACAAAGGCAGCAATTATAATGTGCATTGGGAAACATGTCAATTCTTATTTGTAAGCCGCTGTCTATGCTATATATATCAGCCAAAATGCCATCTGAAGAACAATCCATTCATATGGCAATTGGGGACATATATCTATCTCTATTTCTTACTCGCTGCATATATGAATATGTGCAGAGCTGTCATCGATATGAACCCCAAAATAAAGACATTCGGGAAATATAATAATAAGATAACAAAGAAGGAAATGTAATAAACATAATGTTTTCATGCCAGTGCGACCCATGTTTAATCATACTTTGCACTAACAAGAATTTACTACAACTTTATTGTTAGAAATTATCTGCACCATCTCACTTCTATGTTCACTTCCACTTGTATAGTATCATAATCATCAAGATGCCTTTACGTTTACTAATTATGTCTTACGAAGTTCAAGATCTAACTAAGTATAATTTACCGGTTTTTCGTGTTTTGTCTTAAGCACTGATGAAAATTAACACTCCCTGTAAAGTTTGGGGAAAAGAGAGTTGATCAGAACGTCAGGAAGGTAAATCAGTAGCCTACTGCTACACTTATCAAATCAATGAGGTCTTAAATAATTGTACTCGCCAGCTTCAAATTGTTCTGCTCTGATTCGCTACAGTATTTTCACTACAGTACAGACTCGAATTGCACAAATCCTAGAAATAAGGATGTTATGTTAGCCCTGCATACATATATATTTTTTTCATGAAAGAATTCAGTCAAATGGCGATTGAGACCATATATTTTGTTTACATGGCAGTCCAGAACTTCACGGATGAGGCCATTCAAATTGAGATTGTAAAAATATATCCATCTCCACTACTAATCTGCTGTCTATATCCAAAGGCATTAAAATGGCGAAACGTGCCATGTATCCATTCCCATTCAAAGCCTTTTGTCCATATAGCAGCGCAATATACCACCTATTGATGATGCCACTAGAATAGTGATGATGACTATTCAACTGCCACTAATTCTCTATTTGTCGAGACAGACCAATGGACTTCTACAAAAAAAATCTTTTACATAACGATTAAAGCATATGTCCATCCCTATCCCTAACGCACAACAACTACTGAGATCCCATACCTAAATTTTAATAACTCACACTTCTAAAGCCACATCGATTAATTTTTTGAATTGAATATTTTCAACAACGCCAAGAATTATAATTGCAGAACTAGAAGCCATCTTTCTCTTGGTATGAAAACTGTAATTGCGACGTATATTCATTCAACTGTTTGAACAAAGTACCGTGCGATGTTATGTTTACTCGAATAATATTAGCCCAATAGCTAGATTTTATAGTCGCAGCAGACAGAACCTTTTACTGTAAATTATAGTATTATGCCAAAGTCGCCAGACCTGCGGTAAGCAGTACAGTATTTATTAAAGTGCATTTCTACTCCATATTTCTTTATATTCTCAGTAGCTCTTAACACTTCAATGCTCGACCGTAACTCCGCTCACAGCTCACTATATTTTGCTTTTGAGTGAATGCGCGTGACATAACTTTTAGTAAATCGGCTTTGAAAAATCCTAGAACTTTGCTAATTTCTTGAATATATAGGGTGTTCATAAAGTCTTGAATTTTTTTAAAATTGCAAAGAGAATTTAACGACACCATATTCTTGTTTTGACCTTACAAATATATTAAATGAAGTAAAAATACGCAAATAAATTATTAAAAAGAGTGGTAAGGATATATTGAGAGCTGAATTCATGACAAACTTGAAATTGTAAAGGTGGGCAACCTGTATATGCCATAACGGCTGATGATCTCATTTATGAACCATTCGTAAAAAGTGTAGCTATAAGCTTTCGGTTAGTTAACATTTTAAACAAAAAGTACATAAAGCCTGTTTCAGTTAGATGATCTTAAGACTAAATAGCCCTGCTAGCTAAGCGAACTACCAGTTACAACTACTTGACAATATATATGTCATAACCCGCTGAGCGAACCCTGGCCTAATCCCCGGTGAATACCCTGGTTAAACGAACTTACAAAGACGGGACAACTCGCATTCAATTTCAAAATAATATATCACAGCAGTTCGACAATAATTATAGCTACAAACTGGTGGAATTTGGGAACTTAACAATTGGTTCTCTTTTTATCGAACTCATTAAAAACAGGTTCTCTCATTTTATAAATCATATGTACAGGGTGTCCAAAAAATTTCGCCCGATTATAAAGTTTTTATAATCAAATGTTTTTTTTTAATTCAAAAAAGATTTATAGTCAACCTGTTTCTAATTGGATGTTATAGATGTTGAATGTTGTAGTCCCCATTCATTATACAACAAAATTTATTCAAATATGCAATTGGTAATGCTAAGAAATCGGGCGCAACAGCAAATTATGATAATGTCTTTTCCCCTAACCCAACGGTCATTTGATTTTCCTCTTATGTATAGAGTTTTCGTTCGTTACTGGGTTGCCTTATAGACAGCAGGTTAGTATTAACCTAATGACCCCTGGTGTTCCTGGGTCATTTTGACACCCCTCTATTATTTTTTGAATATTTCACCAACCAAAAATGCCAAAGACATCATTAATGTGTCCCTAAAAAGCTTATTTTCGTCGCTTTCCACTAAAACGCGCCCACATTACGTAGCGTAAATGCGTCCGACCATATGCCAGTAAGAAGAGAGAAATTTCAAAAAATTTCGAGAAAAAGTTTCTCACTTTTAACGCTGTGGTCAACACGTGATTGATATGCGAGAGAAAGAGTTTTCCTTTGGACGAGTTTTACGTCACCTTCAAAATAAAACAAAAGTGGGATTTGTAAGTGAAGTGATATTCGTTTTATCGAAGAGCATTTGATCGCGTGTTGTCTGGTATCTTTGTTTGTTTATTATGAGCCGAAGAACGTTGCTCGCGCGTTCAAAATACTTCGATTTCAACTAACAACAGAATATTTGGTTATTTCTAAGCTTTGAAATACTCATACAAATAAAATTGACCTTGTTGCAAAATAAAAATTATACATAAAAAAAATATGATGACATCACCGTAGTTAAGAACACTCGGATCAAGCATGGATAATTTAAACTCAAACATTTTGAGTTTTGAAATTTGGTTTTGTTCACATGCAGACCACTATGAAATACTATTAACCCCCCAAAATACATTTAATTTAGCCATAAACCCAAATTATGACACAGATCAGCCATTTATGGCAGGGCCGAAACCCTAGGGTTTTAAAAAGGGATATATGTTTCTAATCACTATATCATATATAGTCGAGTATCGTCATTGCACGGCCAAGGTAGAATTATGCTTTGCCAATTGCAATGCTTATCTATCGTATCTATAACTCATATCTGGCCAAACTTGCGAAGTTCTACACAAGGCCACGCCCACATTGATTGTCTTTCACCCAATGACATTCTCTGTAGAAGCGTCATGCGAGGATGATTCATTATTACGTTTGCCTACGGTCTGGTGATTTTTCAAGTGTTCTTTTCGCGCGCATTGGGCAAACAAATGATACCAAATATGCTAAACATCTAGGCCCCTAATTAAGCTTGACTGAGTGTCTGGCTATGCATTTTAAATCCCAGCACACACTCGGACAGTTTAGCCTTTTTTCCCGGTGCTTTTATTACTGCTCTCTCGTTATATGGTCTAGCGAAGTAAAATGTTGCACAACTCTGCACTAGGCCAATCCCATCGGAGAAATCAGAGCCGCGCCCCCTTAGCAAGAACTACAACTATATAATCTATGGATATATACATACATTGAATAGTGATCCTATATATCCGCAATTTTGTGCTGTTATTGCGTGGGCAAGGATTATGCTTTATATACGTAGTTTATATACATATCAAAGCTAGGATGATTTTCGATACGGCGAGTATTCAATACGACGCCGTAAAAGCCCGCGTTGCAACCTGATGTCTACGTGACACACTTAAATTCCTCTATACACGGGATGTCACTGAAAAGTAATTTCGGATAGATTGTCTAATGGTACATCGGTAGCCAGATAAAGAAATTCTTAGGACGATTGGAACCATATACTTAGTCAGTATCAAATACACCTGTCATGACATCATAGGTAAAGTTTTACGCCTTCTCCATTTCGCGACCTTTTTGCTAAAGACCGACGGCGAACCAGGGGTCTTCCCTTGTAACAAACCCGATGTGATAAACGTGAACAAATAAGCATTGCGTTCCTATTCATGAGAAGAACGAGCCTTTATATTCGCAACGACTGGTTTTTATTCAGCTATTCTGTAGATCAGACTAGGAACATTGCTCAAAAAGGAACTAAGCGCCGGCTCTCTGTCTTATCTTAGGTTGAGAAAAGCTAGGTGAGGCAAGGCATCGCTTTTTCTGTGATATAATTGTATTTGGTAATACTGAAAAAGATGGTGCAAAACTTATTTTGACTCAAGGTAAAGAAATATACGAACAAAAGAGAAAATAAGTTGATGGTGGGGCAATAACAGGATAGTTTAATTTATTTTACCAGGTTGTCCATAAAGTCTTGAAATTTTTCAAAACTGCAAAGGGAATTTGTTGATGCCATATATTGTTTTGGGCTATACAGGTGTATTGAATGAAGTAAAAATACTTGGACAATTGCTGATTAAAAAACAACAAACCTGGTTAAGATATATTGAGAACTGACTTCATAACAAAATAAAATTGTAAATAGACTCTATGGACACCCTGTAGTATACTAAAAAAAATGATTCTTTAAAATATCCTCTACTGCAAAGGATTATTTCAATGTAATGTTTTATATTTGAGAACTAGAGTTTATTGAGCGCTTCAATCGTGTGGTATAATATAAGTGGAGCAGTGGTTCTCAAACGTTTTAGGTCGCGCCCCTTTTTTAGAATTTCTCAAGTCTTGCACCCCATCTCAGAAATAACTAGCTAACATTAAGCTAGCTACAAATAACAGATAATAAGACAAAAGTATGTTTTGATAAAAAATAAACGTTGAAAATACGTGGATGGAAAGTGAATATCGAAAATAAAGAAATGTAAATATCCGAAATAGGGCGGGCAGGATCAAATCTAACAAATATTTTCATTTGTATTTAGCTTTGAGTTCCATCAAAAAATTGTTACGCCCCCCTTGTGTGAAACGCCCTGCCGTTTGAGAACCAATGAAATAGAGTTTCGGCATAAAATACTTACCTTAATGCCGATTTCGTTTTATTACAGCAGCGTCACGCCTTGTTAGGCTGCGCTCCACTGCGTTTTTACTTGTTTCCCTAATAAGAGTTCGATTCTGGTGTTGTTAAGTCAAGTAAATTCATGTATGTTATTATCGGCTATGGATGGATGACAGATGTTTTGCGAGATAGTTCAAAGTAATGACTCGAATCTCAACTAAACAGTAAGTTGTAAGCAAACCATTGGTAAAATTACAGAATTGAAATTTTCAACTTATACAAATTGCATTTGTCGCGAGAAAGCTATTACTTTTATTTATTTCAAAAAAAGTTGTGGTCTCTATGAGAATTCGTTTTTTTGGTGCGATGACGTCATCAAAATTGCGCACCTTGTAACATTTTTTTAAGGTCAGGCAAAGTTGCAAAGACAGCGGTATCAGTATACAAGAGAAAAAAAAAACGTGAAAATAATGCAGAACCCCTCTAGCAGGGAAAATTTAGATTTATGAAAAGTTTCATAGAAAAAGATTGAGCAAAAGGAGCCCTATGAAATTGTATATTAAACTGCAAGTCATTTCTCCTTGTTCAACAATGTTTTCACTTTTGATCACTATTTTATCATTACCCTTTTGAAAAATTAAAATTTTGAGAACGCTCATCTTTGCGGAAATAGAACCATTTTAAACAAGCTATTTTCTTATCTCGATGATGCTTAAAAATAGAAAAACTCTAAATGTTTAGGTAACATGTTTCAAATATCACCCACGTAGAGCATACCACTCATTCAGAAATACCGATGAGACGCGCAGCTCTCAAAATAAACTGGCATTTTCAGTAGCACGGCACTACAGTACGCTGTCGTTATGCTTCAATCAAAGCGTATGCTTTAAATCAAATGTCGTTGCAAAATACAGGGCTATGTCATTATAGAGAACTTGTCGTCTAATTGTCGCGATTTTATTAACTTGTCTTGGTTCTAATATAAATGTTCGAGTAAGATTAGAATCAATTTCAATTGTGAACACGTACACCTGTTAAATAAAGGCAGCTCAATTACCCAATATGCTATAGGAGTATGTGACATCACCATTAGAAGTCTGCAATTCTTTGAAATTTAGATTTTCAACTTTGACTCCGAGAAGTTTGAAAATACATTTGAAATATGCTGATCTCCGACTACACATCACTGGTAATATACAAAAGATAATGTCGTACATGCCTATAACAGCAGATTAATAATTTGTCAATACTGCGCGCTTATGAGCATTTCGCTTTCCTCAAAACGATGGGTGTGGTTCTCGATTGTTTTTAAACATATCACTATTTAGCGTGCTCAAATATAAACCTATTATGAAATGAAGCTTCTACCTTGAACGATTTCAATTTAAAATTCAGATTGGTTTTAGATCTAAATACGATCTAAATGAACATATCCAGTTTATTTTATACTTGTGCCATGCAGGACATTTTAGGTTGCTACAATAGTGTGATATCTACCCCAAATGCAGAAAAGTCTTCTTTAAACAAGTTACTAGCTTTTCAGTTGCATGTATTCCTATGTGCGAAACGAATGGCTTATTTACTAAATTTCCGAAAAGCTCCACGACACACCTTAGAACTTTTTCGGCTCAGAAGAACACAGTATGAGATACGCAGAGCTAGTATAGCGTGATGTCATCTTGAAATAGTACTATAACGCAATATCTACTCCAGCTAGCAGTAGTCGGCAAACTACGGCCCGCGGGACGGATCCGGCCCGCGGAGCAATATAATCCGGCCCGTGACGCTCCACTGAACAATATTAACAAAACAGCTGTGTTGCCGATTATATTCTGTACGTGGCAGAATTTGTTTTGAGACACTAAATTATATTATAACCTAACAAGTATATATTCACAATAACTCGTTTAATTAGCCTATAATTGATTATATTTAGACAAATGGCAACAGAACGTAAAAAAGTGGATGCTAAATGCAAATGGTTTAATGACGCAGATAATATCCAACGCGCACTGCTTGAAATTTAACTGAAATCTGTGCGAAAAAATGTGATTTATTGGCCCCTCCATCGCCATTCCAAAATATGTGCGGTCTGCCAGTGACTTGAAACCTTTAATTTTGGCCCGCGAACCACAAAAGTTTGCCGACCCCTGTAGTAGAGGTCTAGCTGAAATGTGAGTAGTATAGCATGAGATTAGTAGTATAGCATGAGGTTTTCAGGTATAGTAGTATATAGTGCGGTCTAGGGAGTTAGTAGTATATGGTGAGATTTCTAGAGATAGTAGTATATAGTGAGATCTAGTTAAAGTTAGTAGTATAGGGCAGGGCTACTCAACTGGCGGACCGCGGTCCGAATCCGGACCTTTCGAGTATTTGATTCGGACCGCACATCAATCTTTATTTTAGATCATTAGCCTCACTTTTGAAGTTTCCTTTCATAAAAATGACTTCTATACCTTCGAATATATATGAAAAGAACTATAACATCATAATAAACAATCTTGATTAGCTAATAATTATTAGCTGGTCGAGGAAGTGTGCGTTTAAGAGTTGCCGAAATATAATTTTTAGAAACACCGGACCCAAATAATTTTGAAGTTTTGTATGCGGACCTTCGGTAAAAATAGTTGAGTAGCCTTGGCATAGGGTGAGATTTACATTAGTTAAGAGTATATCGTAAGTCTATCACACTTGAGCGTGAGATGTAAACCAAGCTAGTACAATAAGAATGATGTATACAATACTATTGCGCAAAATCTACCTCAAGTTGTGTGATTGTTTATTGTGAGGTCTAGAACATTATAGCGTGAGATCTGCCTTAAGCTAATACTATAGGCGTGAGGTCTATCACACTATAGCCTGAGATATACTTCAAGTTGCTAGTACAATAGCGCGAGTTATACCAGACTTAAGTGCTAGATGTACCTCAAACTAGTACTATAGCGTGACGTCTACTACTGCATTTCTCATCTACAATAAATATCGATATACTGATATACAATTTCTATACATTCAATTAAGACAGTGACACTTAAATTAAATATAGCTCAAGATCTCAATCAGCAAAACACCGCAAAAAAGTGGTCGAAACTTTCGCTTAGAACTGAGACACTGTAAATACCTATACACACATATATATAAGTATATAACGACAATAAAGCGCGCCCTCATTATAAGCCAGACACATACAATCGCTATACGGTTACTAGTCCAGGTCGCGCATGAAAATAGCATATGGCTATAATTAGAAAGAGTTTGGTTAATTATTTACTAATACTAGCGTCCTGAAAGCAAACAAAAAGACGCGCCGTCTGAATTTTGAGTTGCGAGTTTCAAAATATTTTGACAGTGGTGTGGTAATGTAGCTTGTAGCAACTTGTTTGAGTTATGTAAGTGGCTACTAATAATGCAGCTTTAGGTATTGTTGTTTTGTTGGTGTTCATATTATAGTTGTTGTTGATGTTGAAGTATAAATTGCTTAAATAGGCTACTGCTATATTTTGAACAAGCAAACCGCTTTTGATTTTAGGTTGTTGAAGGCATACACAAATTTTAAGCAATATTAGATTAATAGTTGGGCAGTAGACAGCAGTGCAGTACTATATCCTCGATCTTTCATATTAAATTAAAAAGTTTGGTTCTCCCTGCTCAATAGGCAGCTTTGTGTCCGCACGGCCTACCTTCCCCGATAAAATAACTATATGCTCAACTTATTCTAATTGTGTACCATTTGCCTTGCAAATTAATCTATTTCAAAACGTTGTTCTATAGTCGCTTACTATAGGATGATATTCAAAGCACATACTATGATTTTTGTGATTATACTCCTACACACCTATGGTGTGATGAGTTAAGCAGAAAATTTCACGTTAAAAATAGTAGTTTGTTACACATAAATGGATGCTTCTTTTACAGAGCATTGTTGAGAGTGAAGGCATGGAAATGTCGTTTAAATGAAGCAATTATAACGAGCTATGTGTTGTTTTGCGCAGATTCGACTTCGGAATGCTGGTATTCCAAAAATGGCCAGTCTCAGCTGTGATCAATTTTCTGTTAATCTACATTACTTCAGCCAAATTGAATAAAATAGCTTACGATGTATTAATTTACAGGCATGGTTGTTCTTACCAACATACAGGGCTGTTCTTGTCTGAAGCTTTGGTTATAGCAAAGCTGTGTTCCTCTTCATAAAAATTCAATTTCAATTGTTTGTTTGATATGGTTTCGGTATGTATCAATGACCTTCCTGAAGTGTCTGTACCAATATGCAGGTAACTAATTTTGTTCGCTCACTTTACATCAAGATGTGTAAATGAATAGAACTGAAATAAAGGAAAAGCGGGATAAAATTCTGGCATATCCCAAACATGGACTCACACTACGGGAGTACCGTATCAATAATTTTTTGGCAATACGCAGACAAATTTAGTATGTTATTCTATTTTTTATTCTACGTCTTTACATCCGAACAAGACTATGTACTGTCATTCGCGGATAGGAAGCGAGCTAATCGGTGCGTTTTTTCCAGTTGGTCATCTACTGCCCAAGTTATTACACATTTTATTACTCAAAGAATTTTGGTCGAATAAGCATGATCCGAGAATGATGTTTTTTTTTTTAAATCTTGTTTTACATTATTGTTGTGTGGGTTTCGATAGATAAGAGCCTTGTTTGATATGGATTCCGTAAACTACCCTGAAAATATTTTTCAATTATATGTTCAAATAAATAGTACAAGCAAAGCCCATATTAATACCAAAATTTTTTACTCTATGGGCTTGCCTATAGCAAAGCTGAGAAACATTTCATGAAAATAGCATTTAGATTTTTTTGTTCGATATGCTTTCAATACGCTATTTTGTAGATGTTTGATGCTCAATGAATAGTACAAAGAACATTTTCGTACCGCCTCTTTTCACGCCTTGGATTTAGAATAAGGCTTTGTACTGACTGATACTTATATATGTATGACGCTTCTCTACTTTGGAAGGATCCATTAGGTATCAACTACACAGGTCATAACACTTTTTATGGTTTATAAATTGTGGTTGAATAAGCTTGATCTGATAACTTTTTTTTTTCAATTTTCGGTACTTTCATACAATGAGGGTTAAACATCGTGGTATAGAGCTTATTTAGATTAAATATTAACCAATTAAAGGACAGACCGTTTCCGCAAATAATACTTTTTTTCTAGAAAGTTAGGTATGATTTTTTGTCCCAATTACTATTTTGAGGACTATATATCTGCTATATAGTATGTCCCTGAACTCTGTAGAGGGCAACTGCTCTTAAATATAGACAAAATATTAGAAATAGGGATGGTTCTATGTTTTCAATGATATTCTGTGTATAGTATGGAGGAATTCAAGTGTGACCTACAGACAGCTGGTTTGAGTGAGGGGTATGTCGTAACGCGAGCTTTCCCGGCCTCGTATTAAATACTCGCCGTATTCAAAACCGTTATTACCTTTAATATAAAGCAAATCGCATCCGATAATCGCATTTAGATAAATAAAAGGTGGTAGGTATTAGGACAGACAGTTTTTTTAAACAGATTTTAAACGATACTAACACTTGTATATTTTTCTGTGCAGCAAATCCTAAAATTATGGTCTTCTTGAAAATAGTAGTGCTATAAGCATCAGTGACTGCTGACGCAGAGTCTCGTATGTGAAGGATTGACATGAAAACCTCTCATATAAAATAATATCGTGCTATACCTTGTTATGACAGTTTGCGTTTCCAATTCGAAACCCCGGTGCACGGCCGAGTTGGCATGATCCGAAGATAATAAGATTTTTGTTGCTACTTTTATAGAATGACCAATGAAAAATATTTGTCATAGATCATTGCGATTGAGACATAGTTACTAAAGTATAGCTTCCTCAATATGCACTCTTTCGCAAACGGAACTCTCGGTTTGTATGTAAAGCGATAACGCGATCTTTCCTGTTTCGGGTATCTAATAACTTCATGTTTGTTTACCCATAAAAGTGGTTTCTCAAAGTTGATTACCCAGAGGCCAAAGTTGATTGTCTGCAGGCCGCGGCTTGGGAAGCGCTGGCTAATAGGATTAGAGACCTAACCTCTCTCTAGGCATGGAAATGTCGCATATATATAAAATTAATATCGTGGTATACCTCGGTCGTTTTCGTTAACATTTTTAAACGCCAGTGTATGACTGAATGAGCATGATCCGCAAATAAGGATTTTCTTTTACTTCCATACAATGCCCGTTGAAAAATATAGTGATGTATGGACCATCGGGAACAATCATTAACTCAGAGTGACTGAAGTATAGTTTCCTCAATAAACGCTCGGAACAATACACTCAGTTTGTTTGTGTGTAACACGAGCTTCCCGATTTCGACGTGAATACTTGGAATTCAGTAACTTCAAGTCTGAAACAAATATAATTCCCAATTGCAGTGGTTCTCAAATTTAATTAACCGGGGGCCAAAGTTGGTTGACCGCAGGCCGCAATTTGGGAACCACTGGTAATGGATCAGGGATCCAACCTCTCTCACAACCGGGTAATTACCCACAATCTGGCCAGAAAAATTTACCGTATAGCAATTCAGTTATAGCGCAAGCAACATAGAAAGGTTTCTTTTAAAGATGCTTTGCAGAGATGAGAGAGTAATTTTTAGGATAATGCGCGTTCGCTTGTTTTGATTAAATGAAAATGTAGTTGTCAATCAGGGATGTGAAGTCGGTTAAAATTATAATAGACTCCGTCGCCGAATAAATGAAATTTGGTACCCCCGCAGTATTTAAACCAAGATGGCGCACATCGGAATGTAGTATATGTACCAAGTTAGGGTTAGTCCATAATTTCAGGTACAAATACTACGGGAGTCACTTGGATAGTCCCCGAACTCGTAATTGAACTAAAATAAGAAAAATATGGAATGAAATTATGGCCAAACTCATTTTATATACTACGTTCCGGTGGCCGCCATCTTGGTTTACATGGCACCGACTTCAGGTTTTTGACTTCAGGTAGATGGAAAATTGGACTCTTACTGCAGCTCTTTTAAAAATGAAATTTAGCTACTAAAAACTTCGGCGTATGCAAGCTCTCTTTGATAGACTTTTAAGAAAGCCCAATCAGCTTAATTTTATTTTTTAATTGCTGTACAATTTTTAATGGTTTTTTTATAGTTTGAAATTTGGAATCCCACTCAACATTCTGTGTTAACTGTGTTCCGTGCTTTGTTTGTAGATGTACTATTTGTTTCTCTCCAGTCGTGTTTTATTAATGATCTATAGACAAAGACGCTCTGAGAAAACGTATATGAAATGTTCATTCCTTCTGGATAAACATGGCTACGCGTAAGTAATTTAGACTATACGAGGTTGCAAAAATATTTCCTTTTTATATATAGTTTGTATAATTCCTTCGCTATAAAAGATTTGTAGATAGAATAAAAATACCTAACTAGTCGTAGCATTAGAATTTGATTTATTAGTATTTTGGGGTAGAAGTCCTTAAAACCCAGGTATTCGAGTTTGAAATCAAGTCGATCACTGCGTTAATTCTCATTGACAGTTAGTTGATGACTTGTTCTAGTCATTCCATTTAGGTATTTAACTCGAGCCGAGTCGATGACTCGATCCCCTTCAACAATGTGTATTAGTATTGGAAATTTACATCCGAAATAGATTTATTTCGATTTATGTTTGAATTTCTTCTCTAATAAATAATATATAACCAATGCAGGACTCAAGTCATTACCTATCGTAGTTGAACCTTTTTTGAGAAATGTATTTCATAGTATTGGACAGGAGCATAGCTGCGGTAAGTTAGGCAGGTTTCAACTATAAATAGCTAGAAAAGATATGTGGCTTGCTGGGATAAATCCATTCATTCCTAGATGCCCTGCGTAATATTATTATGACTTAAAAGACAGATGAGAAGTAAGCAGTATCAGGGTCACTGATTAACTGTTGGGGATATATGACGTACCTGCTCTTCGCAGCGCAATCTTATTCGGCGATGCAATGGCCTAGAGGGGAAGCGTTTTGAACTGAACTGTGTTGCCATCATGGATTACATATCTCAGCTTTAAATTCTATGCCGCGCACCTCACCCAGGATATAATATAGCCCATTATCTTTCTCGGGTTGACCGTTCTCGACTCCGAACGGCCGACTCAACCAATATGGATGGCTCTCACCGCCGCTAACGTCCCGGTCGCGTGTCATGCTAGGACGCTTACGGCCTTACTCCATAGTTTATGTAGGCTTGTATTGCTTCTGCGCTTACGGCCTTACCTTAGATGAAGTAGGCTGAGTATTGCTTGTGCGCTTACCTTACGTTGAGCAATGACGAACCGAAAAGCTTCCGGTACCTCCAAATATTAGTATCAATTAGTATGAAATTTTGCTGATTTTGGCGACTGGCATTAGGCACATTTATTATAACACTTGGCTTAAAATAGTTATGTGACTTTCATGTCTAGATATTTGAGCCAAACCAATAATCAAGAACAAAAAAAAGAAAAATATGAGTGACGTCACAGGTCAGTTTTGATGTGAAACCCAGGGCAAACCCTGGGTGATATGAAGATAATAACTGAGAATTAAATTAAAATATAGTCTGGACATCTGGAGACATGTTTTTTTTATCTTTCAGATATATTCTTGATGATATAAATAACTATACCCAAGTAGGTGTGGAGCCTATGAATGTTGATCAATATTTTCGAAATTGATCTTCATTTGTATACATAAGCAAAAAGTCAGCCACCCAAAAGATGGCTTCAGGTCGAGTGTGAAGACAACAAAAGATATTAGATCTGGTTGTTTACGATCCTATCGAAAATTTCTAACTGCTTGCCATTACCGAAATCGCTTATTTTTCGTAGCTTAAAACGCTTCTTAGACTCCTAATCTTGGGAACCCACGTTTTCAGGGCACGCTATTTGTCACGGTCTAATTGTCGATTGGAAATTTCAGAACCTACTTTTTGAAAATTTATGGCTGGTATAACTGATTCTCGAAGCGTTGTCTTATTTGCGCCGTGATAGCCTAGCCGTTAAAGCGTTAGATTTAACAGTGGGATCTATTTCGGGTCCAATTCCCATGCTCTCTCATCATCTAGGGCGGCGGTTCCCATCTGGGGGCCCCCGGCTCCGCAAGTTGGAGAGGAGCCACAATGCTAGTCGCAAAACTGATTTTACTGTTCACTTTATAATAAAACTCTCCGTTCTTCCTAGTTTATTGCTTGATAACAAGGTTATTTCACGGGGCGTTTTCGCTTTTTTGTGCATGAATTGTTCGATCATAAAGGGATTTAGAATCTTCCAATCAAAATACCACTATAAATACCACTAGGACAGGGGTCGGGAACCCATGGCTCGCGAGCCATATATGGCTCTTTTAGTGACGGAATATGGCTTTCGGAAAAATCTAATATCCCAAGACTAAGCTTACTATTGTTACGAGATTTCAAACTCTTTTATAGCCAAATTTGGCAGGAAATTCCCAATACGTTTGAGAACGCGCGTCCAGCACATGTCTATGTTATGTAAGATAATTACCAGACAGGCATTGTGACAAACAAGGGGATTCTGGAACATATATTGTGACATCACAGAGCGATAGAGTTTTAAAAACACTACGGAGATGCCTAAACGAAAAAGGGTGATGAGTATCGTAGATTTCAACTTGGGCTGCATGTGAGCAACCGTTCAAGGCCCGCAGCGACTACATGCAGCATCAGAAATCAAATTAAATGTATATAGACATTGTATGTGTTGACTTTTGAGTGAACATTTCAGGCTTGATTAAGTGAAGAAATGTTATATGGCTCGCACGGAAATGCAATTGAAAATATGTATATTTTGTGGCTCTCTTGACCAAAAAGGTTCCCGACCCCTGCACTAGGATGATAAATATGGGCCATGGATGCTAAAAGTCCCCGGAAGGGGACCAATTTTTTTCTTAAATTGCTACTGTGTGCCCCGAAATTTCCATCCTAAATTCTTAAGATTTGAATAATTGGGCCATATTAGTCATTTTTATTCCGTGGGTATACATATCTGAGTTAATTCTATAATAAAAAAAACAAGAAATATAAATATGACCGTCATATCAATACAGGGTATTGAATAACAGTTCCTCATTATTCCATGTTTCTTTACGAGAGTATTGGAGGTATTTACTGGGATATCGTGTATAACGGGGTAATGTAAACATTCGATTAAAGGATATATTGACAAAGGGCGGTGTCGTTTTTTCTATGTCGTTCACTTTAGTTTCGTAGTGGGGTCGTATCGTGTCTAGCCCCCGGGGAATCCACCCGGGTGAAATGACAAAAAATGAAATTATTACGCTTTAGCGAAGTCAAAGAATAATTTCTTTTTGAACGACACTTTGCAAAGGGAAAGGCATTCCGTTTGCGAGAATAATGCGTGTTTACTTGTTTTGGTCGAATAAAAAAATTATGTGTCAATAAGGCTGCAAGTCGGGAAACTTATAATCAATTCAGACGCTGAATAGTAAAAATTTTGGTTTCCGTCTTTACATTGATAGAAATTTCGACCCCGACTCCAGATCTCTTATAAATCCAGTTAATAACAAAAAACTCGGCGCCTGCAAGATTTCTTTGATAAAGTAGTAGAAACTCTCATAAAAATAAATAAAAATCGGTTTAGGTTTAAATTGCCTGTTGAGATAACTGCTAGTGAAAAGGTATTCTATATTTAAAAAAAAAGTGCCGCACGCTAGGTAGAGTTATATAGAGATAAATGGTCAGTACAGATATATACCGTTTCATGGATTGTCAGGAAAAACATGTAGATGGGCAGAAACACATAGACATTTCTAGATGTGTTGAGTAACATTATAATGACCTAAAAAGATAACACGTAAACAATTTCATTATCAGCATCCCAGTTTAAGTATTAAGGTGAAGCTTGTTATATGGTGTATGTTTCTCGCAGCGTTGTCTGATTCACGCCATAGAGGTCGCGGCCTGGAGGCCGAGGTCTTAGACTTAACAGTGGTGGCAGTTTCCTATATTTTAGGACAAATTCCGGTACTCTTGAAGTATGCGCACCAAGATGTCGCATAACCTGAACCCTAACGTGGTAACCAACCTGAGTTCAGGTTGTGCGCCATCTTGGTGCGCATACTTCAAGAGGTCCCAAATTACTATGTTTCTTCATCACCCAGAGTGTAATGAATTGTATTAGGTAATGCCGAACTGGAAAGATTCCGGTCTTTTAAATGAATTGCGGTATTTACAAATCGTTAGTTATCAGTGACCGATAGTTCACAGCCTTTTTGTAGCAAAAGGTGTGAATAGGCGGTTTATGATATTTTTTTTATAATATTCGGTAAACATGTGGATTGGCCATGTGAGTCATTTTTCTTTCGTGTCCACATATTTGAGTTAATTCTTATATCAAATACCTGAAATATAAATATGTCGTCATATAAAACAGGGTATCGAAAAACAGTCTCATGTCCTGTTACGAGTGTATTGAAATATTTAAGGGATATTTAGTATTGGACTGTGAAATGTAAACTTTCGGTTTAGGGATATATTGACAAAAGTTGGTATCGTTAATTCTGTGTCTTTTACATTAGTTACGTAGTGGGTAACGTATCGGTGCTTAACTACCGGGGAAACCACCTTTTTCAGGCCGGGTTGAAATCCCATAAACGAAAATTGGTCAGGTTGTTTACCACACTATCGGATATTTTCAACTACGTGGGATTAGGGGGTTCTCTGATTTATGACGCAGTTATGAAGACCATCCAAAATAAATTCATTAGAATGTCAACATTGTCTCAATATTCACCCTTATTTGATTATAAAGCCATTTTAAAATCGTAGTTAATAATAAATATCGAAAAATCCAGACAACGTGGGTACTGACAGGGCTGACCTTCACTATTAAAGAATGCTATCATGTGATTGACTGTCTATTTGTAAGATGTCAATAAAAATGCATTGTTGTGCGATTCAATTGTAGTAATGTGAACTAAAACCTGTTAATTCCATTAGCTCAGAAGCAAAAAAGGGATAGGAAATTAGTCTCACGTAAATCCAGAAGAATTGTGGTATTATAATTAAGAATTTTTCAGTGCTAACGAGGTTCTGGTAGAGCAGAAATTGAGAAGTAAAGAGCTACCGTATTTGCAAAACGGAGTTTTCCGGATTCAGCATTGCGTAACCAACATATTACACACTAGGTGAGAAGATGATAAGTAGACATCTTGGTTTACAAACTTCGGGAGTACCGAGTTTTCAATACCCAAAGGTGGGAGATGTCGCTGGAAGGCTATATTTAGCTTAATTTAATCAATTTTTTTACTTGATTCCTACGAACCTCGACATTTCATTCCAAATTTTTCTGTTTTATAAATCACAGATACTTATTGATATGGCATTCGGTACAACGTTTTATTATTTTACTGTAATTTTACTAACAGTGTAGCGGTCATATTAGTCATTTGATCGTTGTTTATACAATTTTTACCAATTCTCTCTTGTTTTTACATTCAGATTTAAATAATATTACTGAACAAACATAATGCCGTTACTTCGTCCTCGACGTTCCCACATCAGTAAAGACCGTACGCTGAAAAATGTCAAAAATCTGGAAACACTGAAACAGATCAATCCAGATAAATGTGGCCGTGAGCTCTGTTTATCTCACGTTCCATGTAATTATTTCAACAAGTTGAAAGCTGTGATTGGTCATTCAAAGATTGATAAAATATCACTCCGATCTTGTTTTGATGATCCATTTCAGACATTGGAAATACTTCAATCAATGAAAAAAAATGACTGTCTATTTGTACGTATCTTTATTATGCTTTAGCATAAAGTAGACAATGCTAAGTCAAAAATATTTTGTAACAGATTCAAAAAGTTTTTGATTTCAACTGTTGACTACGCATAATCAAATTAGACTGCTGAACAAATCAAATCCCCCTGACTCACACGAACAAGGCTCTGTACAATTAGCCACACAATGCAAGGATTGACTATTTTGGAAGCATTGCCCACGACATTGCCCACGAAATATATGTCGCCCCTAGCAACTTAGCTTAATCAAATGCACTAAGCACTAAACCATGATTCCACAAATTACATCGTTTGAATGTTTTTTAAATAATTTCAAGTTTTTCAATCTGACCTTCAATTTTTGAAAGTGAAAAATTCTAGCCCTAAAATTTAACTTTGACTCCGTGGAATTATATGATACGACGCCGTCTTGAATACCGACTAAGACGGCTAACTCGAATTCAGAACCCCGATCAGTAAAGGCAGCATTACGGAATAAAAGTTCAATTAAATATCGGCGACCCGAGTCCTTTGTCATGTAGTAAAAAAATACGATAAGAATGGGAGCGCAGTAACATCTATTGTGCAACAGATGACATTAAATTTAACAATGTCACAATCTGCTATATCAGTGGTTTCCAATCGGTGGGGCGGTGAAACTAATTAAAAATGAATATATTTGTTAGATTTAATTTTGTCCTCCCTATTTTAGATATTTACATTTCTTTATTTGGTATTTACATTCCATGAACGTATTTCCAACGTGTTTTTCGAATATGACATACTTTTGCCTTACTATCTGTGATTTGTAGCTTATTGTTAGTTAGTTATTATGGAGGCGGGGCGCGAGTCTTGACAAATTCTAAAAAAAGAGTTTGAGAACAACTGTTCTTTAAAGAGCCACGGAGAATTTTTCGAAGGAAAATTGCTCAAAGCAAAGGCGCACGTACTCATAAATAAAGAAAATTGATCTCTTAGAGAAGTTACCGGCAAAAACTAAAGAACCAAAAGCTACAGAGGCCAATTAAAAAATATAGCGTAGAATAGCGCGTTACTTAACTGCACCCGAAATTTTCTCCTTACCCTAATGTGGTTAAATATACTCCAGGGAGTACACATGCGAAAGCTACAATTACAGTTTTCTTTTCCGATTTCAGAAAGTACACCTCGACTTATTGGACAACGTTCATAATGACGCGTGTATCGACACCATCATGGAACTGGTCACACACGGAGTTGTAAATTCTATCGAAGTTCCGAAACGACTGAATGAAAATAATTCTGAAAGATTACTATCCGGGATACTAAACAGCCAAAGAGAAGTGAGTTATAATTTTGATTTTGATATATTTATCAAACAAAGCAAATAATTCTATAGGGAAGACAAAATGCTACATTTCCAAAACATATGCTATGGAATTGGACTTTGGCACGCTTTAATTAGAGTCTAAAGTGCATTTGCAAAACCTCTTTTATGACATCGTGACGACTGATACCGATAGTCGACTGTGACAGATTTCATACGCCTACTACGTCGTTTGGGTCTTGGTGTCTATATATATGAGCATCGCTCTTGTGTTTGTATTCAGATAAAAACTCTCAACTTGAACGATAGCACCCTGAATGGTAAATCTATAGAGCATTTACAAGAAATGTTGGAAAAAGGAAGAATTTTTGAAGATCTTAACATGTCAAACTGTCACGGAGTTTTGAAATCACATTTGACGACTAAAGATAAAGAAAATCTCAAGAAAGCTTTGAAATCGGGTCAGAAAAAGGTGAGAAGCAGAATTCATAGAAAAACAAATACAAGTTGATAACATAAAAGATATGATTATAGATATGACTTTGTGAACCATATATATATTCCATCTGAATTCGAGCCAAAAAAAAACTTTTTGCAAAAATTTCATATTCTGATGTTTTCGAAATATTTGATTTAATTTCGATTCTGACATGAAATACCCAACTATAAAATGTTATATATTGAGTTTTAGCCGAAACTCTGACAACGACTTTGAGTGATCTGAAATTGCGACTTTCGATTACTCATTAACAAAAATATCAGATCATGGGAATTATAAAATGTCGCTGGGGCCATAAAATAAATACCAGAATCCAAACATTTACGACACATACGCCTACACTCGGCTTAACCTTCTTTGTTTCATAGTTTCAATATATTTTGGTATATAAATAGCTGCCCGTGATTTTGGTCAAGTATTGGGGTTCCGCTGATTAGGAGTGAGTACGTGTGAGCAAAATCCTATATATGCCTTTTTAAATTTATAGACTGGTCAACATCCGAAAATTAAATGGTTTGCATCCGTTAAGTATATTGGGGAAATGGATATACATCGGAACAGATCAATGTTTACGGTATGAAGCATTATATGTTTTTCGGTGCTCCCGTAGTATGTGCACCAAGATGACGCACAACCTGAACATAGTATGTGTACCAGGTTAGGGTTATCATGTTATGCTTCATCTTGGTGCACATACTACGAGACCATCGTTTTTTGGGGTTTAAACGCAATCTCACTAAGTCATTCAGGATGTTAAAAAATGGGGATACAGTAAAGAAGAGTACAAGAGTTTAGAAATCATAGGATGCTTGGGCATAGATTCAATTGTACTGTAAATACGCTTCAAATTGCGTTCAAGCCCCTTGTTACCATCTTACTCTTAGTGTGAAATATCGAGTAGGTATGCATCACTAGAAATATTGTGGTTCTTCCCAATTGTAACTACTTACATATCAGTAGAAGCCTTGTCCAAGATTATTCCGAGTTGAAGGCTTAAATACGCCCCCAAAATCGCGTTCAAGCCCCACGTCACCATCTCACCCAGAAAGTTACAAATAAAGTGGATAAACAACGCATAGAAACAAATATTTTTTTCAAAATTGTAGTTCCTTCATCAGCGGATCTTGCACAAATTTATTTTTATTTGTAGGCGTAAAGACGCCTCAAAAATAATGCACAAAAACGTCGGACATTTGAGAGTCTGTATATCTGGTAATCAAGTCTCTTAGTTATAATTTTAGAAAATATTAAGTCTACAAAAGTAATAGCAGAATGAATGCTGACACCGAATCGGAGGGATGTAACCACAAATATTTGTAATAGCCATTGCCTTTCAACCTGTAATCAGGAGCGTACGCAGGGGGGGTCGTTTTGCGAATCGGACCTCCGTTTTTAAAAAGTAATAAAAGATCTCAGGACCCGCTAGCTGTTACGGTTTAACTAAGCAACTAAAAATACCGAACTCCACCTCTTGAAAATTTGCTACGCCCCTACCTGTACTCTAATAGTAGTATATTTTTAATGAAATTGCTGTTTAGAATCTCCTCCATTTTACAGTCCTAAAAATATAATATATATATAATGTAACTGTCTGTACAGACTGTACGGATTAAAAAAGATTATAATTATGTGATTGAAAATGTTTATTTTTTCAGTTTGATGAGCGCATCATATGGGGTTTTAATCGAGCAACCGGGCGTAAGGAGAAGCAGGTAATACAATTCGTGGTACGGAAAGGATTGGATTCTTGGCAGCAATACAAGTCGAGAGGAAAACGTAAGAAGCAAAGTAATAATACAGATACGGTAAGCATGAATTTTCAAAACATAAATTTGAAGATAAATTGTTGCTGTTGTTCGGGAAAAGTATCACCACTTTACAATTAATGGTACCAACCGATACCATCTCATGTTACGTTTGTGGCCATATATTTGGTCATGAACTCTTGTTCTCTTAAACTATTCCTCTGGGATTGAAAAGTTATAATTTTGCAAAGTTATATTGCACTACAAATCGGAACTCTTATTTATATCTTTAGAAAAGAGCTGGAATGGACGAAGACATGGTCGAAAGTATATCCAAGAAATTAGCTTGTCAAAATGTTTCAGGTCAGTTTTAAGCTTTATTCGTCATCTCACACAGGGTCCAATGAATAGGGATGAGAGGGGTGAATGGGTGAGTTGATGAGATTCTGGGCTATTCGAAAAGAGTAGCTCCTTGTATATCTGAGATAAAAGTGGCCGATTGTACATGGTCTTGTTCGGATTGATGGGCGTTAAGACGCTTAGTACAGGACTTCCTTACAGGGTCTTGGTGGACCCCAGGGGTCCACAACGCAATGAAGACATTTCATTAAAGTATTAAAGTTATTACAATTTTCATAAGTTATTGGATAAACAGAAGTAAACGAAAGAGCACCTATTAGATTGGTGCTTATATCAGCGTTTCCCAACCTTTTTTGGTCGCGGACTATTTTCTCACTGGTGAAAACCTTTGCGGACTCAACGTGAGTTTATTGCAACCGTACTCTGTGTGAAGAAGTAATAAAACCAAACACAACAGAAATTTTCCGAATTTCAAAATCGGAAATGCTACGCAATTAAGCCTTTGTTAAAAGGGCCGACTTCTTTAGTGTATAAATGGCCTTTCCTCTCGCACAATATTCAATCCTTGACAACGACAAGAATTTAAAATGTGTTTCTATTTTAATTTAATTGTGTTCATGGTCACTCGCGGTTGCGTTGACTTATGACAAGATGAAAGCATTACTTCTTTTAAATGCCACGGCAATCTGCGAACATAATAATGTGAGAATATATTGCCCGGTTATATTTAGTTTTGATATAAATTATTTGCGATCTTGCTAATTTGTTATCGCCATTAGAAAAATCCTACTATTTGCTATAAATTTCTAGAAAGTACAACTTGATTTAGTACTTATTAAAAATATAATTAGCATATTAGTAAATAAAAATAAAAAATATTCATGACCTTGCTTTAATATTAATTCAATTGTGATCATTTTACTCTGCGATTCGGCTTTTTTTAAATTCAACAAATATGAGCTGTTCGTACAACAGTAAAGCCAGGAGTCGGCAACATTTTGTCGCTCGCAGGCCAAAATTAAAGGTTGCAAGTCATTGGCGGACCGCGCATATTTTTAGAAAGTTAAAAGCCGGGCGTATGGCCAATGAATCACATTTTTTCATACAGATCAGAAGTTAAATTTTGAGCAGCACCCGAATACTGACCATTGCACTTGGCGAATATTGAACCAATTGCACTTGGCGTTCAACTTTTCTGCGTTTTGTTGCCATTGAATGCCTAATTATAATTAAATTATAGACTCATTCAACGAGTAATTGTGAATTATATACTTGTTAGGTTATGGTATAATTTAGTCTGAACAAAATAAATTCTTTTGCGTAAAGAATATAATCGTTGAAACAGCTGTTTTGTTACTATAATTCATAGAAGCGTCCCGACCCTGCAGTAAAGCAAAGAATTCTGGGGGAAATGCCCTGATACGAATACTACGGTAGCACCCGAAATTTTGCAATTTGCAAAATGTTTAAAAATTCGTTTTTAAAAAACTTATGGTGTTTTCAGTTTTATTTTCCGTATTTTGTATTGCCGCTTTTCAATTTAGAAAATTTAGGTTGCCACCATTGACACCTACCAGAAAAAATTATTCCTCAAACAACAACGACCAAATCCAATCGTTTGAATAAACATCGCGCAAGTGACCTGTCGCGTCACTTGTTACCAAATTTCGAATAGTAAATTGCTATTCTAATATTTGAATATTTGAATATATGCCAAGCTCTACTCATTCAGTATCCAGAAATTATTGTCTCGATTAATGTTATATGAATAAACTTGCTTTTTATGTTTTATGTAAATTCCAACGTAAATCGTGGCTGATGGTTAAGTTTTGCAAAAACGTTTGCGGCCCGCAGTGAATTTATGGCTCGTTGCGGACTCATTCAAACGCTCCGCGGACTCATTTGAGACCGCGGACTCGGGTTGGGAAACACTGGCTTAGATTATTGTTAAATTGTGCCCGAGTATAAAAAAAAACATAAAATACTTTATCCCATTAACGATAAATGTTATATAAATTAGACCCTTATTATCACTACTATATTAATTAATAAGGTTGTTATAATATTTCTAATGACTGCATAAGCGACTAGTATGTCGCTATTCTAATAACTCGAATTCAAATTTCTTCAAATTATTAACCGAAAGTGTCATGAATTGAGTAGCCGAAAAATTACAGTATTTCAAAAAACACAGCAGCTAACTATGTACCAGTGACTGCTTGTAATTTTAAGCTTCATCCGGAGAGAGATGTGATGTGATGAGATGTTTTTTTATTTTTTTTCAAAACAGTTTTTATATTCAAATTCCATTCAGGCAAGCACGAAAAGACAAAAAAGAACAAAAAAGGTTTTATTCCTGGCTTTTGGAGTAAGAAGAATAAAGCTTCTCAATTTTCAAGTAAGCGATTGGTGAAACAGTTAAAATAGGTCAAAACATCAGTGGAAGAATTTCCCGCGCTCTAAATATCATGTTTTACCAAAATAGTGGATTTTCATCTATCAGTGCTCTTTTTCCGGGCGAATGTGCGGCAACGCGTAATTAAAAGAAGGTAATTTAAATAAAGTCCATGAGGAGACATCGGTGCCCACATATTCAGACATTATTGCTAACCATAGCGAGGAGCATATTTATTATATTTTACTAATAAAAATAGTGATTATGGGCTAGAATACGTAGCGACGTGGTGTCATGCGGCCATGGTCTCCCCTCGGAAATAAAACTGGATTCCACAGCACGTTTTTTAAAACCGTCACATTTTATATAATTTGAGCTTTTTAGTAACTTCTTTTGAGATCCAAGTTATTACAGTAGGCGTGAGTATACCAAGGCGTGAACTTCTTGCTTAAGCTCATAATGTTTATTTAAATGTAAAAAAAAATCAATTCGTGACATCATAGTATATTTAAAAAGATTTATGAGGTCCGGGTATGTCACTAACTGACATTCCTGTTACTAACTTAACGTCCTACAGCCCATAAAAATTTAATATTCATAATGTTCTCTTGATTTAGATCCACTGATGGAGACATTCAACGAATCTAAAGAGACTGTGAGTGTATTGGAGCAACAAGAGGGGGAAAGTGAGTGAAGAATAGATTTGAATATAATGGGAATGGGTATAATCTTAATGTTACATGCCATTCAGCGGTAAACAGACTATCAGCTAAATACTATGGGAGTCACGTGGCTAGTCCCTGAACTCGCAATAGAACTAAAATAAGGAAAATTGGAATTAAATCATGACCAAACCCTATCCTGGTACACATACTACATTCCGGTGTCCACCTTCTTGGTTTAAATACTTCGGGAGTAACGTATTTTGGTATACCTATTTCCAAAACACTGGCCCAAAATTTATCTTTATTAACAACTTATTCAACAAAATCGGACCCATCTAAATTCTAAACTAATGTTCACCAACTTTGTACGCTTTGCGCCATCGCACATATTCAAGGAACTGACTTTGGTTGGAATATGATTCCTAATCGAAGCAAGTCCAACCTCCATGATGTAATGTATTGTGTGATACAGAATCAAAAAGATGGTAGCAGTTTGTAGAAGGGAAGTGTGTAAACCCATCATACTAACAGCTTATTGCAAGCCCAGTGAAATCCAAATCTAATGGTGCTATTGGGAAAAAAGTGAGGCATATATCGTGTTTTGCTGGATTGTTGTTGTTCTTGTTGATTAATTATGGTTGTTGTTCACAACGCAATTTGATATGACATTCGTTACAAACATTTTAACATTTGTTGTCATCTCTTCAGTCATTTGAAATTCGTTTTCTAATATTTGAACATTGTTCTCTTGTTATATGTATATTGATGGTCTCTCCATATCTTTGACAGTTCGATCCAGTAGTACAACGCCAACAAGCAGTGGAACAATTCGACAGAATAAGATTGATTTCCGGAGTCCTAACAAGTATTCCCAGTTCGTCGCAGCAGAAGTTCATCAAGAACCAGAAGGTAGACATAATAAAATTCATTCGGAATTCCAGTGCCTGGTACCTTGTAAAGTTTCATAACAGTACGTCGGCACGCTGTCCTAATTCATTCTAAAGTTTGTGTTGTTTGTGTTTTTTTTTATGTTACTATTATTTATTAATCATTGGAGATCACTGTTTTCCTGATACGCCATTATTATACAGGTGGAGGTGATTAATTGAGGTTAAGAGTTCAATTATGATCAAATCTGAAGCCTTTATATGCCGAGAAAGTAATATTTAAGTTCTATAATACCACTGACTTTTTGACATGGTATACTTTGACTCGCAGGCCAAATCCGACCCGTTGGGTAATTAAATCTGGCCGCCTAAAACCAAATGTTGTTGCCGTATATTTACACTCAGGCGATTAATGATATTGATATTTCGCTACTCCCGTAGTATGTGTACCAGATTAAAGTTAGGCCATAAATTTATTCCGACATTTTATCTTTGTCTGATCCAGAATTTTTTTTTAGAATGTGAAATGGCATGCAACTCTGGCGAAAGTTGTTTACCACAGGATTGCAAGGCAGCTCCATCTGAAATTCAGTATGGCGGTAAGCCATTCCCGTCATTAAGAACGTAAAGATTTGATAATAGGAAATTGCAAGTTAACAATTCAAATATACTATGGACATATATGACTTGTCATAGAAATCCAAGCCAAATGTTGAAAAATTTGTACCGATATCATGTGTGCCTGAGAATTTTAAAATGCATCAAATTTCAATATCGGGCCCGTAGGATTCCTGAAAAACTTGGAACAAATAAAAGTAGTAGCTTTCTAATTACTTGATTAATTATTCGAAAACGTTTGGTTTATTATTTTAAAAATAACTTTTTTTTACAACAACCTCCGACAAGAATTTAACATAACGATCGCGGTACATTTCGTGTCCGATAAAACCAAGCAGTATAAAAAGTTAATGCGATTGGATACATTAGTAAAATATTTCATAACCGAGTTGGGAGAAATTTATCGTACAATACGGCCTTCCATCTTCCTCACGAATAAATACGAGACAATCATTCTAACTTGAAATGTTAAAATAATAATTTTATATGTGACGATTTCTCTACCGCCGATGTCATCTCTACCGCCGATGCCATCCGCAGTTACGTCAATTTCCAGCATCCCTTCTGCAGTAAGCTGATTCCCGATTTTTTTTTGATGTGCCACAATGCTTACTACTAACCGATTACGTTTGTACACACAGCACGACGGGAACAAGAACTACCATCTTCTGCTAGTCACGGACAAAGAGCAAGAGCAAGATCTAGTTTCGGCTCCGAGTATCAGTTCGATTATGCAGATGAACAACCAGATCACCAAGGTAAAAAAAATATGCGCTTGTCTCAGTTCGTTTTGGGATGTTCACTTCTAAGGGACAAAGAACATATACCACATCACCGAGGGTGTAATTCACTTTACAAAATATACACTGAAGAACCGGGATATTCCGGTCCTCTCAAAATAGGCCTGTCAACTGAGCATTTTTTTTGTTTGGAATTTTCTTTCACTAAAATTTGCTGAGGTGAATTGGGGAAATACAACTCTAATTTTAACATTTTGCGTATCAGTGGCTGCTTTTTATGAAGCCTTGTTTGGAGGGGGAGTGTAAGAACGTGCTATAACACAGATTTGCTTAAACAATGTTAGTAACCACTAATACGTGGAAATATTTTTGGAACGAACAAAATCTACTAGGTTCAGCAAGTAGACGTTGACCACAGTAAGGAAATTTATTACACCTCTAATGGGAACGTGGGCATGAGATTTGAACATAAGGTATTTAAGCCACCATGTCAATATATTCAAGTCTTCCGCTCCGAAAGGGATGTGTATATATAGCTCCATTAGGTATTTGAATAGCTGAATATCTTCCTTCGCAAATAATTGTCAGGCTGTCACATATACAACAGGTAAAGTTTTAAGACATCCACAAATGACATGTACTAATAAGCAAGTACAGGGTATTCCTTTACAATTTCAATTTTCCTATAAAGTCAGTTTTCAATATATCTTAACCAGGTTTGTTGTTTTTTAATCAGTAACTGTTTAAGTATTTTTACTTCATTTAAATACATCTGTGAGAGCCAAAACAATATATGGTATTGATAAATACCCTTTGCAATTTTAAGACTATACACCCTATACATTGATGTATCTAAAAACTTGCTTTTCGAATGATTAAAGTGGTTCTTTTTTATTTTATTTATGTGAGTATGCTGCACATAGGCTATTTATGTAATGTTGTTGCCAGTTGTTCCCATATCCAAATATTATGCTACTTTGGAAGTTTTACCTTCAAGATCTCTAAAACCTTGAAGTCGGGAAAATGCTTGATAACCTGGTATGTCTATATCCGCACTGGAGGTTGTTTGGTACACATTTATCGACTTTCCTATATCATACCACTGAGTGAAAGATACTTCTGCTCCCTGATTTGAAAGTTCTCTACGAATTACACACAAATAAAAACAATTTGAAAAAACACATCATTTTTTATTTTTTCAGTTCAAGAAGATGTCGTTCAACCAGTCAGTCGTACTTCATTGATACCTGAATTTGTAGACCTAGGAATTGGTTAGTAAAGCCTTTTATTCGGAATCTGTATAGGATGAGATATTTTAGCATTTTTCATTCACCTCCGAAGCAGGAAAGCTGATAAGACAGCCTAATTATGTAATGAAATAGTGAATAATATAGTTTTTCCTATTAGTTTGTTGTCTATCAGTTTCTTATAACAGTCACTGAGCAACAAAAGTACAAATTCAGAATTCGTAGTTTATAAATTATTAATTGAGCCTAGGGATTGTTGGGTAGTTTTTCCTTCTATTAAAAACGAATGAAAGTTTCGTGTTATTAATTTTTTGCTAAAATCATTATTCTATTTCAGATATCCTAATCTAGCAACTTTCTGGCAACTTCTTCCACATTTAAGTATCAAACATTTAAAATAGATTTGTTGCGGATAAAAGCGCACCCTCTCTGCCAAAAACAATTCATAGATAACTTTGTTTCCAACAACAAGAACACCAACTTTGCAAAACATTACATACCTACATTTCGTGCCTAACAAGCAACAATTTTCATTTATTTATATGCATTGCAATTCCTCCTCAATTTTTGCTACAGAAAGAAATCAACGTCGAAGCCATCGTTCTTTATCCTGCTCGATTGAACCTCAAAGAAACGAACGTTCAGTCAATCCTAGACAAGGTTTGTGCCATTTCGAATACTTCTTATAAAAGTCGCCAAAAATGTGCCGTGGCATTATAGTTTCTAGCGTATGGAACAGACATGGACAAACTGAATCCGGCCCGTTTGGTATTCAATCTGGTGGCCCGAGGGTGTCACAACCAATCTAAAACCAAATTTTGCTGTTTTTGCGAAAAACAGCTCAAGGAATTTGTTAGGATTGCTATCAAATTGAGTTTTGGCATGAGAATTATCCTTTTCCACTTTTTCTTTTGTAACACTGTAAATATTTCCCACAAAATGTAACTTTTACTTCATATTTACATGGATCGCCAGTCTAGATGGGCAAACTTTTTGGCCCCCGGTCCAAAAACCTTATCCACCTCTGTAATACCGTATAGACCTTGTAACTGTTTTCACAACCTTAAACAAAGAGTGTTTCATTGGAAAGCAACGCCGAAACAACAAAAATTCTGGCCCGTACAAGATACATCAATGCGCGACAGTAACAGCGCATGCTTTTCCAGAGCTAATAGAATCATTTTATTTGTGTCCTTCAATTAATTTTTTGGTATTTATTTTGATCAACAACCTGATCTAACCTAGAATACATCTAATAAATAAATCATAATGTGGAAGGTAGTTCAGTAACAGGATGTTATCCAGAGCTATTCACTTCCTAAAAAAAACACCACTAATAACTGACCTTGGGGGCAAAATTTATATTACTAAGTTATTTTGTGTTAAATTGGCTGATCATTTGCTAACGAAATTTTTCATTTTACATTACAGGTGCCTCATCGCGCGGTCGTGGTGGACGGCGCAATCAGGTTAGCGGAAACAATACTATGTCGAGACGATCAGCCGGAGCCGCCTTACCTCAAAGTAAGGGAAGTTATTTATTTCCCAAATAGAATGGGGGCACTATTTTCCTGACCGTTTTGAATTGAGGCAACGACATGTACTGACTCAGTAGTACCTTTGTCCATATGTAGCTCATATTCAATGGTAGTCGTTAGGGCTCGGCATTTAAAATCGAATATTCGAGTCGAATCGAATAGCAAATTATCGAATCGGATCAGAGCAAAATTTCGAATCACGGCCATCTTGATCTTTTTTTTGCCAATGGTCTGTCTGAGGGATCTATTCTATGTTTTCTGTAATTCATGTCTCATACAATTATATATCTCCCATTGACTCACAAATATTCGAGATTCGATTCGGAAATTTTGTTAAATCTAGAAGTTGGAAATTTTGAGTTTGACTCACAAACAAAAATTAAACAATCGTTCATATGGTTATTTTTAGATCAGCGGCGACAAGGTCCCGGGAACAATCAAAACAACAATACAACGCGACCAATGACAAGAGGTTGTTATTCTCAAGATAGTAAGTAAAATTATTACTGGCTATTTCTACTTTTCGAAGAAAAGTGAAAAAATATTGCGGTCTATTGCTAAATAAACTTTGAAACTAATACTAATCATCAGACATCTACTTGTTTTGCCTTTTTTGAAGGGCGCTCCAGAAGTGTGTGTACCAATATTGAGGAAACTAATTTTGTTTGTCTACTTTACATCAAGCTGTGTAAAGGGACTGAAACCTATGGGCAGGGACATATTCACTTGGCTAACACGGACAGTCCCAGAACTCGTAATAGAACTAAAATAGGGAAAATCGGAATAAAATTAGGGCCGAGCCCTAACTTGGTTGACACACTTCGGGAGTACCTTTTAAAGATTACTTTATTAGCTTTTTTTCAGGCAAGGTACATGTGTTTGAACGCCAAGGGTATTGTATTTATATGAACGCGAGTCTTATTTGGTTATACAATATCATTCAAATTTGTAACAATGAAAAAAATCAGTTTTGAGTGACCCGCATGAGGCAAAAATAAAAAAAATAAAAGAGTGAAACAGTTCACAAAAAACAAAATTGTGTTATTGGTGGCTTCAAAATATTTTTAAATAAATGTTGTCAGATTTCATGCTTATCATCCAACATGTAGTTGCTTTTACAGCCTTTTTTTATGATTTTTTCCCTATTTTATCTTATCTCTAAACAAAATGTCTGTGCTTATACAGCATGACCCATCATATTTAGCTGGATAGGAAACTTACCGATACCAGTTTATGATTATTTTCATATTTTTCAGTTTTGACAGACGTCATGAGACAAGCACAGCGAAATAACGGAGCTCGTGTTGTTATTATAAACGACAACAGAACCGGTGAGACTATATTTTTCAATAATCCTATATACACTCGGGATTAATAAAATTGATTAATAATTGATGTTATACCGCATCAATTTGGATCGATTTTCTACGTTAAATTGATTACGAGTATCAACTAAAAATCTAACGAAATTGAACTTAAACTAATGGAACCCAAGGTACTTCCGTAGTATGTGAACCAAAATGACGGATACTGGAAGAAATATGTGTACAAGGTTAGGGTTAGGCCATAATTTTATTCCAATTTTTCTTATTTTAGTTCTATTACGTGTTCGGGGACTAGCCAAGTGACTCCCGTAGTATTTGTACTTGAAATTATGGCCTAACCATAACCTGGTACACATACTACGTCCCGTTGTACGCCATCTGGGTTTACATACTACCAAATCCAGCGGTCTCCATAGAATCTCGAGTGCGTCGCGAAATATTTCGATTTCATGTCATAAAATGGAAAAATTGTTAATCTCGAGAAAGAATTATGCTCTATGGACAATATAAGACATTCGGCCACGTTAGTTTTTGAGTACAAAACACGAACTGACATATCGCATTGCATAAATGTGTGTTTGTTTTACGTGCCGCAATTTATCGTTAATTATAGCTAAATTTTTTACCAATGCAAAAATTGGGTACTTTCTGAATAATCCTGAGAGGGACGTCCATTTACGGGAAACCCATTCAACTCCGAATATTCCTAAAACAATAGATATACGAGTTTCAGTTTACGAGCCTATAAAATCACTCAAATGTACAATAACACATGCACAAGTCTGTTATGACTGTTACTTACCCCTACTCAAAATCGCAATAGTTTTAAGTAAATTGTGTTCGAATATCATATCTAACATGTATGAAATTCTGTTGTTAGTCAATGCATCTAATGTTTTGATGGAGAACTCTCGGATGGAGATGCGAGACCAGAACAGACCGAATGTTATAAACAATAGACCTCAGCAGGTCCCAGCAGAAGGTAATTTCAAATTTATAATTAGTTTATATTTGATATTTATACTTATACTACTATCAAAGCTCTTTGCAAGGCTGGTAAGTTCCTCGTGTCGTAAACGGCTGGACCCGTTTACGAGGAAGATTTTTAAGTGAGCAAGCGTTTTTATAGACAAATAACATACGAGGTAAGGCTAAAAAGAAACGGGACTGACGTCACAGATTGCGCAACATGATTTACCACCGGTAATCAGCACTTTCACAGTGTGGCGTAATATGTGTTATTTGTTTAACAGCTGTTTTGACACAATATCGCAATTATTTTTGCTTTTTATGAGCCATAGGTGAATGTGATTAATTGCTTGTTGAAAAAAATTGCTTTGCGAGATCTGATTGAGTTTTTTGGCGATAGGGGGCGTTCAATTGCAGAATGACGATTGAGCGAAGAATTAACATTAAATTTTGTGTCAAACTCAGAAAAAACGACGAATGAGACTTTGAATATGTTGCGTGATGTTTATGGAGATTTTTCCATGTCCAGAACAAGAGTTTTTAAATGGCACAAGCAATTTGTGGAAGGCAGAGAAGATGATCCAAAGTCAGGGAGGCCCTGCACTTCCACAACTGATACCAACATCAAAAAGGTTCGGCAGTTGGTTCGCAGTGACCGTCGCTTAACAATTCGCGTCATTGCCAAAGAAGTTGAGATGGACAAAGAAACGGTCCGCACCATTTTGGTTGACACTTTGGGAATGCGAAAGGTGTGTGCCAAAATGATGCCAAAGGCTCTTGAGTTGACTGAGGAGCAGAAAGCTCAACGATTGAAAGCATGCCGAGTTGACATGCATTTTTCCAAGTTTGACACAAAATTTAATGTTAATTCTTTGATCGATCGTCATTCTGCAATTGAACCCCCTATCGCCAAAAAAACTCAATCAGACCTCTCACAGCATTTTTTTTCAACAAGCAATTTATCACATTCACTTATGGATCCTGAAAAGAAAAAATAATTGCGATATTGTGTCAAAACAGCCGTTAAACAAAGAACACATTTTACGCCACACTGCAAAAGTGTTGATTACCGATAGTTAATCGTGTTGCGCAATCTGTGACGTCAGTCCCGTTTCATTTTATACTTAAACTAATCGATTCGTATAGCTTTATATGCACTTTTACACAAAATATTTTATATACCTACAAGTCCATGCTTATCATCTCAAGATCGCTCTCTAGTGGTAATTCAATCTGACGCTTCATCTCATACGTTATTCATAAGAAAAATTACTCATCGCCCCGAAATTATTTTACAGATCAAATGGAGCATGATGCAGACGACCAAGGCAATCCGCGAATTCACTGCCAACCAGCAGAAAATTTAAGGTAAAAATGGCTTTGTTTCTGAGGGTAGATTATGAAATCGGGGCTGGAAGTGTAGCTTATGTAGATTATGAAATTTTGACTCCGACACTGCCTATCGCATCTAATCTGAAAATTTATAATCTAATCAGGCCTGCAATTTTGGAGTAAATATTGACTTCAAGTACAACCAATGACGCCGAGATAACATTGGCGTTTGCAACTCGTTTCAGTCAAAAATTTAAAATGAAAATTCCAAATCTAAGGGTTTGTTAAATTACGCTTGAAATCCAATCTTTCTACAATTGAAGCCTAAAAATACTAAGGGTGCTGAACTCTGCTGCGATAATTGATTTCCCATCTAACACCCGTTTTATGGAAATCCCTTTATTAACCCAATTTCCCACCTTTCGGCCAGTATTCCACTCAATTACTTCATCTCATGTCATCATATTTACATATCTGTCACAAAATGAACACAATGTGGCGACTTTTTTATTGCAACCATCACTCTTCTGTTTGAGATCACGGGACGTTGATTTAAAAAAAATTCCAATTTAAAAAAAAGCAAAATAAAACAATTTTTCTACATGTGTTATTATTCGGCAACAAAAAAAAATTCTACAAATTTGTACCGCAATATCTGTAATTGGTTCCACTTTTGTATTCATTGCACATTTTATTTGTTTCGTTCCAGGCACCCTGAAGATGAAGATGCATCGGACGAGGACAACTTTGAAGATGCTCGCGAGAACTTGTAACAAGCGATATAATCCAATCGCAATTGCCATCCACATTCCATGACACTGCACAGCGTGTGATTAAAACGGGGCTGGGAATTCCGGGCATAAAAAGTCTCGGTTTTCTCCAAAGACTTGGTGATTTTCAGGTGTCAATGACTGCTTGTATAGAGCCTTGTTTGGAGGTACGGCTCGATACAAACCAGAGAAATCGGTAAATCATTCGTATTACTGAAAACGATTGTTATTGAACCCGTAATTTGGCTTACAGAACAATATTGCCAGAAATCAAACGTGTGGCAAAAGAGAGAACAAAATTAAACTCAGTCATGGCGATGAGCCTAATGATGTTGACATGACAAATTGGAAGTGTCCACCACTTATCTCAGAGTGTAATGTACTGGATAAAAAATGTCTATGTGAATAGCTGCTGGTATCAGTGGGAGCTTGTATAGCGTCTAATGTCGGGTGTAATCTTGAGAACGTTGAAAAAAAAAACATGGCAAATTCAAGTAAAATATTATGCCGTGACAATGAATATTGCACCAAAGTGTTTATGGTTCAAACTGCGGTTTTCAAAGGTAGCGCAGCGGCGCACTGAAATTTTGCTTATATTTTTTAGGCCCGAATGTTTATACACTTTAAAAAAATAAAGTACACTTTAACAATCAAAAAATTGAGTTTCATCAGAAGGCAGCATTTTTTTTGTATAAGTGCGCCGTCATATATTTTTTTTGATAATTTGGCACCGCACGATCGAAAAGTTTGGAAACCGCAAATGTTAAAGTAACGAACAAGCGGCCTTCGCAAGATCGAAATCCAATTGTATGAAAAGCGTTGAAAAAACTATGCATTTTAAATCAGTAAGTCATGTTTTAGTGACAAAAGGTATCACTACACTTTCACATATGATAGTTTAATTGCACAAAATAGACCGTTGAAACGTGTACTTATTAGTAGCTGCTTGTACGGAGCCCAAATTCTACCAAACTTTGAATTGAATTTATGCGACACTGTTTTTTTACAACGATTTTGTACCGGTGATATTCATACACAATTAAAACTAGTGCTCCGTTTCAAGCATTTTCTTTTTTCTATTTGATACATTCTTCTACCGACCTCATACATTTTGGTGGCTACCCCGTTTCTGTTAAATTAAAAAAATTACTGAATAACAGTTGAAAATAGATGAATGATCAGCAATCATATAATTCAAATATTTTAAAAATGCTCATTTCTATATCATGTGATGTTTATATACCGTTATGGAGCATCAGGAATACTCGTTAACGTTACCAATGTCATTGTGTGATGGGATCCAAGTATTCAAAGATGTTTATTTTATTTGTCATGATGTTTATATGACAGTATGGAGCATCAGAAATAAATTTTAACATTACGACCGTCATTAATTGATGAGAGAAGGGACTCGGTGAAAGAAATTGTGTAAGTTGTAAACCAGATAGGCTGTGGGCAATCATAGTGTAGCCACAGCAGGGCGTGAAACCGTTGGTACAGGAGGGCTAAATACAAATAACTGGTTGAAACCATGAGACGCACAACATAGAATTTTGGTACTCCCGAAGTATGTGAACCAAGGCGGCGGACACCGGAACGTGGTATGTGTGCCAGGTTAGGGTTAGGTCATAATTTCAGGTACGAATACTAACTGAGTCACTTGGCAAGTCTCCAAACTCGTAATAGAACTAAAATAAGGAAAATTGGAATAAAATTATGATCTAACCCTAACCTGGTACACATACTACGTTCTAGTGCTATCATAGATTTGATTCATCTGAATGAATTGACTTGAACTCGTCGACAACAAACCGGAAGCAAGACTTAACTTAGTCAGTGACTCGAGTGGTCGTTGATTCGACTAGACTCGCGCTTTGGAGACTTTTACAAAGATTTTCTTTCTAGTTGTTTTAATTATGCCGAGTCATATTCCACGCTCAGAATTGTGCTGAATAATATTCAATTTTAACCTTATATTTGCTAATGAATTTTCTCTGACATTTTAACCTACTGAAAATTTTTCGAATACTATACTTTACTTTAAAAATTTGATGCTTGTTTTCGGCGCCTATAAACTGGTCATTTTTTCTAAATACATGAGTTATTTGATTTATACTTTAATTCGCAAAACACAACTAAGACGGCGCTCCAGAATAATCTGTACCAAGATGTCGCATAACTTGAGTCCTAACCGGTACACACATACTATGTTTAGGTCGCGTGCCATCTTGGTGCACATACTGCTGGATCTCCCTAAAAACTAACGAATAGCATACAAAAACAAGGTAATGTTTACAACCATCGTTGAAAATCTGCATGCGTGACAAAAATGTCTGGGCTGCTGCTAAAACGTTCATTGCAACGTCACTTTTCCACCATGCTGATTAGCCAATGTTACAAAAGTAAAAGTTTGCACAAAATAAAACAGAAACTTTCGTCGTTTGCACAAAACAGAAAACGGGTTTCAAGTACTCTATAATAAACTGTTGAAAAACTACTACAGTCATACTGGGCTAGGGTTTTTCCAGAGATTTTTACTCATATACCTGTCATAACCCAAGATATCTATATATATATGGTAGGCGTTGTCATTTTCAGGCATGAACACACGGTTTTACGGTTCATTTCCTTTTTGCGTTTCATTCCCATAAACTGATAAAACAGTACCAAAGAAAACCCACAAGTGATCGAATCAATATTTATTATCATGTTTGGTTATATACAGAAATCACATGAAGACCGGTATCAATTTAATTACTGAGCAAAAAGTTTCAATAGACAAGACGACTAATTCAATGCATGGGTTATACGGTTAATGATAGTAAAGAAATAATATAATTAATAATAATTCGAATCAAGATTTTTTGATTAAACCAAATGTGTGGCCTTTCATTTTGTTTAAATCTAAACACAGGCCGACTTCAGTGTAGAATGAAAATGCACAAATAAAAATATCAGAAATTTAACTTTCATAAACACGTAATTTAGTCTCCTGTCATCAATAAAATCAGGTTTTAATGCCTGAAGGAGAGACATTGTAAAAAGTATGCGATTTAGTAGCTTTGAAGAGTAATTTAAGTTTGAATAATCTATGCGCCGTTTATATTTCATGGGCCAAGAATAAATTTCATTTATTAAGAATTTATAAATTTTAATATCAACGGCCAAATAATATAATAAAATTCAAGTTATTTAATTGTTTTTGAGACTTCTGTCAATCAGTTCGTCAACAAAGTTCTCTCAGGTTTTGAGCTGGTTTTATATTTCACAGATGACACCGTTCCATTGTGAGGATGGTTGCTGATGGAACATTCCCTGAAATACAACTTCTGGATCTTTATCGACATTAACAGCAACATTCGTGTACGAGGCATCGGAAGACGGATAATTAGGATGCCAAACTTCTGTTGCTATAGTGATTGGTTCTCCACTTGACAGCAAAAGCTGATTGTTCTGTAACAATTGAATAAACAATTTCAAAATCTGTTGTTTGAAATGTTAATGTGACGACAAAATTAACAATTATTAATGCTCAATCGTACTCGTCTATGACGTCGCAATATATTGGGAATTATGTTCTTTATTTTGGATTTTTCTAATGAATGCTTCCCCGAGCATCGATGTCCATGTCCGTAACAATGACCAATCATCAATGAGTCAACAATGACGTAATATTTGTTAATCATGCGGTTGCTCAGACTTTACTTGATCAGACAGATTTTATAGAACGGTTGTAAACATTGCTCGTTTTCATAGTTTTGCGTGTTTTTTGTCAGTTTTTAGATGTGTTTTCAAAAAAAGAATAAACTAGCCTAAAATTAGATATCAGTTTCTGTAAGCCGCACGTAAATTAATGTACTAATTAAAATGATAGTTTTGAATATGTAAATGTGTTAGTAAGTGCGAACTCCCTTTTCTTGCAATGACGAAATATAGGGAGATTTTTTCCTGGGTCAAGGGTCGGGGAAACGTCCCTTATTCAATCTCATATTAAACCATGAGGCATCGTTGACTTGCCCACTATATGGTATGTTTTTAAAAACTGTTTTGGGCAAATATTTTGAACACGGTAAACTTTAAGAGAAAATGAGTGAAAGGAGAATCAAACTGGCCTTATACTCCATCGCAGTCCAGAGGGCACACCGGAACTGACCAGCATAGTTCATTGAGCGTAAATAAGGGATCAGCAGCTGGTAATGCTTGAGGTCGTAAATATTCGCTAGTTTCCCGTTCATTGATTTGCAGATTGCTTTGGCATCGGTGAAGGTAACGTTCCATGTGCCATACACAACTGCTCGGTAGCATTTTGCCTTGTATTTAAAGCCACAGTTATCTGAAAACATTATTGTGGTCATTGAATATTTTATGTTGAATTAACGACAGCGCTATCAAAAATGACGTCATAGAATCTGGGATTACTATTTCGTCGGTTTGTTAGTTATTGCGACTCCCTCCCAAAATGCTGGATTCTATTAATTTTACGGTGGAGAAAGCCGATCAGACGAACTAAGAACGGCGGAACAAATCCGTTTCAGATGGCAAGTTCAGATGTATGGTCGTGGAAGGAGTCGTAACCGACCAGTAGTGGGTTAATTACGCAGCTACGACCAATAGTTCAATACTTGTAATATAAGAGAAATTAAATGTATTTTCAAACATACGCGCCATAAAAATGCATTCCTTACACTTTAACGGGTGTGGCATATTTTACAGTCAAATTATCAAATCATAAAACATATATATAAATTACTTTCAGTCTTTTTCTTCTCGTCACGACTCTTCTTGATCAGCCTGACGATATCTATACGAAAATTGATTCATTTTATTTTTGTGTAGGGCAAGACGTTTGAAAATCAATTTTGCCATGTTATATTGTCCATGGTTTTTCGACCACTGGTACACCACATGGCAACACTGTAAATTATTTTATGCAAATACTGTTAAAAGATTGGAGTCGTAAAGAGCGCCGTGAATAAGTTCTGCCAAACTGCGCCGTGAATAAGTTCTGCCAAACGTTCTTTCTAGTAGCCAAATGAGTTGAATCATTTATGTTGTTGGTTGGAGCGTTTGTACATTTGCCTTTAAAGTTGACAATATCAAGCCCGATGTGCACTTGTGACTAGAGTGTAAAAAAATAAAATGCAATGCCAGAAAAATTACGGAAAATAGCAGCGATTCACTGAATAATTGTCGCTTGTTCTGAGCGTGATCCGGAATAAAATGAATGCCCGTGACCACCGGATACGTTATCCGGCATAAAAGCCAATAACATTTTGGACAATTCCGTAAATATGAAATAAAATAAAAGTATATCATTTGTTTTCGGTCACCAGAATAAATATTTTTGAACTCAAAATATATCACAGAAAAGGACGAACTTACCAGATCCATCGTTTTTCTGTGAAATAAATACAAAATGCAGATGATTAGTAAAGTAATTATTACACGTAAGTTATTTTATATTATATTAGTCGCCTTCCATAAACAATAACATTATACCAGTGGTTCGCAGCGTTGATTGATCGGGGCCAAAATTTGAAGTGGAAGCATATTCGCGGGCCGGAATAGAGGAGTGCCCGTGAGGGGCTGATAACGGTACCGGTATGTATTGATTAAGATACCGGTTTAATGAATGGTTACGAATATACACGTGATTGAACTTTGATAATGAAGTAACAATTGGAGTTATCCAGAACGCAAAAAGTGTAAAACAAAATGTTAAACTCTGGTTACCACTGCTTTAAGAGTATCAGCGGATTCTGCAGAGTCTGTTAGCACCTTATATAACTTAATTTTACCTCGCAATCCCCAACTTGAACGAGTTTCCCATCCATAATCTTGGAAACGCAGGCGCCAGCTTTCAAATATAAAACGTGATATTTTAAAGTTAAATAAATGAACAACATTTTGAAACAAGATCTAAAAATGTCGTCAGACTACTGATTGAGTGTTAGATAATTTGGAATTATCGGTTATATGCATTCTAGCCCTCTTGCACCAGAAGCCAGTAGTGGGCGTAGACAAAAATTTGCTGCAAACCAGTTTTGCAATTTCTAACAAATAAACACATCCAAATCGTATCTCACCGGGTACTTTTATCTCCGCAAGAAAGCCACAGATGAGAGAGATAAAAAAAATTATTTTGACGAATTCCATATTCTCTTTTAGGATGGTGTGGTGACGCTGATATATACTTAGCTATAAAGCAAATATCTGTGAAAATAATGAGGGGAATTATTGGTCCAGCAAGTTAGCTGTCATATTTTGCATGTTTGAAGTATTCGTCTAAAGTATGTTGAGTGCAAAGAGACAATATTTTAACGCGAGAGTATTTTAATTAGCTGAAGTGACACTTGAATTAATGTCAGCGATTTCGAATCACACGGCCCGAGAAGTTGGGTGACTCGGGCTTGAATTACGCATGACTCAACGAACTAGTCTAAACGAACCATAATTATCAAATATACCTAGCGGGCATGGCGACAATAAGCCACCCTGAAATTTTTTCACTGAACCTTCATAGCACGACTACTACTATTATACATTCCTGTCGCTATTTAATGTAAAACTACTAGTGTTCATACCTCCAGCCGCCCATATGTTACAATTTACGGCATTTCCCGCCGTCGCAGTAAAATTTTACGCGTTTTGGCTGAAACAAATTTTTTGTGAGTCATCCACTACGACTGTGCTGGAAAAACCAGTTTGCATAATCAGTTTACATTTTCTGAAATTTTGTGTCGCGCATAAGTAACGCAAATAATGGTACCGTGCTTCTCCGAAAATAAAACAAGGTCTTATTTTAATTTTATTTTGAAAAATAACACTAGGGCTTATATTTGGGGTACGTCTTTCAATTTCATTTATCAAGAACAAAATTACAAATTAGAGAATCAGGAGATTTTTGAATATACAAAATATGAAAACTGTTAGCCCTTTACTTAGAAGTAACACGTTTTTATTTAATTTAATTTTAACATTTGAATCTGCTAAGCATGGAGTATTCAGGTCATTGTACCTTTTATATTCCTCTAAAATGCTTAGGAGAGATTTCTCGCTATCTGCTATGTCAAAAAAAAAAATGCGTAATCGACTAGGACATTAGGTTTTATTTTCAGGATGTGGCTTATATTAAAATCATTTTGAATTTCAAGTTAGGTCTTATTTTCGGAGAATAGCATGATCGCCTTTTATGGCTTGATTTCCTATTGCTACATCCCCTACGTCATTTGGGAAGATATTCAGCAAAAAATTTAGTATTGCGTCTCCGACAAGATCATAACACAGTACAGTTAATATATAATTCCATGAAATTGTGTTTAGCCCCGAGCGTTCAAACGCTTTTTCCAAAAATTTAAATTAAAAATATCTTCGACATTTTAAACCACATTCCGTCCACAGTCGGTGCTCACGAGAAACTCCAAAGATATCAATAACGACCATTTATAATTGTAGCACGCTTATAAACGACAAATGAACTGTATTCCACTATGTCGATTATCCCTGGTACAACCCTGGTCGCTTATAAATCAAATCATATCGATGGGCAATTCAATAAATACCTAACGGCATCCCAAAAACTCGCAATGAACCCCACTCGGCTTTTAAAGTTGGGTGACCCACCTTGAATTACGCATGACCCAACGAACTAGTCTAAACAAACCAGAAATATCAATTAAACATTGCGGACCTGACGCTCAATAAGCCACCCTAAAAATTTTCACTGAACCTCCTCAGCACAACTACCACAATTAAACATTCCTGTTCCTATCTAATTCAAAATTACTAGTGTTCATACCTCAACCCGCCCATATGTTACCATTTACGTCATTTCCCTCGGTGAAATGTTACAGGTTTGGAACTGTATTTCACTATGTCGATTATCCAGTAAAATTAAATGCGTTTTAACTAAAAAAAAATATTTTTGTGAGCCACCCAATGCGTCTGTGCTGGAATAACCAGTTTGTGTAATCATTTTGCATTTTGTCGGGAATTTTGTGTCGCGCATTAGTAACGCGAATAAAATGGTACAGTGTTTCTCCGAAAATAAGCCAGGACCCTCTTTCAATTTTCTTTCGAAATATAACATTAGGGGTTATTTTGGGGTATTTCTTTTATTTCCATTTACCAAAAACAAAATTTCAAAGTAGAGAATCAGAAGATTTTCAAATATACAGCATATGAAAACCGATGTCCATCCACCTATAAATAACACATTTTTAATAAAAAAAATTAGCTAGGAATGTAATATTTAGATTTTTGAACTTTGTCCTGTCCCATACGTTTCATATTCCTCTTAACGTGTTGGAAAGCAATTGCGTTATCGACTAGGTCAGGGGTGTCAAATGCGCCCACAAAGAAAAATTGATCGTCCCGCGAGGAAGTGCCAATTTCGAAGGGTGTGCCTGCGATAATATTTTTTAGTTCATTCAATCTGATACGTGCGAGCAATTCCAATTCTTGCGTACCAGAGTGCGACTCGCTGTTCCACCCAGTTACTTGTATCTGGCCCTTCTGTAATAAAGATTTCACACCCCTGGAATAGGTCTTATTTTATGGATAGCGCTGATATTGAAATGTTTTTTAAAAATTCAGGCTAGGTTTTATTTTCGGGGAAACACGGTATGATTGCCTTTTCTGGCTTGATTTCCTATTGCTATATCTCCTACGTCATTAGTGAGGATATTCAGAAAAAATGAGTATTGCGTCTCAGACAAAATAATACCAAAGTACTGTAAATATATACCTCCGTGAAATTGTCTTCAGCAGCGGCCGCTCAAGCGCTTTATAAAATTTAAAATTGAAATATCTTTGAGATATTAAACGACATTCCGGACTTGGTCGGTGATTATGAGAAACTTCAGAAAATAATAATAGCGATTATTTATAATTGTAACTCGCCCATAAATGACAAATTAATTGTATTCCAGTATGTCGACTACCCTAGCACAACCCTGGTCGGTTAGAAATCTTAGAAATCATAGCGCTGGGCAGTTTAATAAATATCTAAAGTCATCTTAAAAACTCGCAATGAACCCGGCTCGGCTCGTGAAGTTGGGTGACCCAGCTTGAATTACGCATGACCCATAGGACTAGACGAAACGAACCACGAATATTTAATATACCTTGCTGAGCTTACGACAATGAGCCACCCTTAAAATTTTTTCCTAAACCTTCTCAGCACGATTAATACAATTATACATTACTGTCCCTAAATAATTTAAAATTACTAGTTTTCATACTTCAAGCCGACCATATGTTACCATGTACATAATTTCCCACAGTGAAATTGAACACGTTTGAATAAAAAAAATTTTTAGTCACAATTTTCTTTCGAAAAATATAACTTAGGGCTTATTTAGAAGGTATGTCTTTTATTTCTTTTATCAAAAACAAAATTACAAAGTAGAGAATCAGGAGATTTTCAAATAAACAAAACACGAAAACCGATACGTTTTAAATTCCCTAAAATTTGTAGGAGATCTCTTTCTATTTACTATGTCAAAAAAAAATGCGCTATCGACTTGTACACTGGGTTCTATTTCTTGGATAGGTCTTATATTAAAATCATTATTGCATTTCAGGCTAGGTCTTATATTCGGGGGAAACACGAAATGATAGCAATTCTGGCTTGACTTCCTATCGCAATATCTCCCACATCATTTGTAAGGATATTCAGCAAAAAATGAGTACTGCGTCTCAGACAAGATCATATCAAAGTACTGTGAATATATACCGCACGGTACAATACTGACCGGTCAGAAATCATTGCGCTGGGCGATTTAATGAACACCTAAAGTCATTCTAAACGCGGCGGTGTGGCTCAACGGGCTAAGCGTTAGGAATACGCTCGCCACCGCACCTCTGACTACTCTGCGTGGGTTCGCAGGTTCGAATCCCATGCAGGGATTGTTATGTGCAAGAGGATTGCTGGACTCCTCGCCGTCGTTGGGTGGTTCACGTAACCGCTGGTCGGTTACGGCTTCCTCCACCACCAAGTCCATGCTTCCGAAAACAAACAATACAAAACTCATCCCATACCCGACTTGGAATGGTAACCGGACGAGAGGCCGTGGTTCGCCATATGGATAAGCCGTCTTATCGGCTTTCCTCTCCCCCGGGATAAATATGTAAATCCTATCCTATCCTACTAGCAATGATCATGGCTCGGCTCGTGCAGTTGGTGACCCGACTTGACCCAACGAACTAGTCTGAACGAACCATAAATATCAAAAATACCTTGCGACAATGAGCCACGCTGGACATTTTTCCCTGAAGCTTCTTAGCGCGACTATCACAATTATACATTCTTGTCCTTATCTAATTTAAAATTTCTAGTATTCATACCTCAAGCCAGACATATGTTGCCATTATTTCATTTCCCTTCATCATAGTGAAATTTTAAGTGTTTAGACTGAATTCATTTTTGTTTTGTGTGTCACTTATGCGACTGTGCTGGATAACGGATTTTGCGTAATCATTTTATATTTTGTCGGGAATTTTGTGTCGCGCATAAGTAACGCGAATAAAATGATACCGTGTTTTAAGTAGTATTTCAATTTTCTTTCGAAAAATACCACTATGGCTTGGGGTATTTCTTTTATTTTCATTTATCAAGAACAAATTTACAAAGTAGAGAATTACTAGATATTTAAATATACAAAATATGAGAATCGATATCCATTTACTTATAACAAAACACGTCTTTATTAATTAAAAAAAATCTGCTAAATATGGAATATCTAGGTCAGTGAACATTTTCCTCTTCTGCACGTTTTATATAAAACCTCTCAAACGTGTGCAAAATGCGACCACAAGGAAAAATTGTGCGTCCTGTGAAGAAGTGCCAATTTTGAATGGGTACCCGCAAAAAGAGTTTTTAGTTTAATTAATCTACTTGCGAACAATTACAATCCTTTTGTGTACTAGAGTGCCACTGTCATACTAGCAAAACCAGCTACCGAAATTATGTTGCAAAATACACAATGTTATAAAAACGTGTTTCTCACTGTATATCAATTTGATTTAAAGTTGGTGTGACAATAAATTTGAAAAGCAGTTTTTTGAACATTCATGCGTTTCAACTCACCATTTCTACAAGGACCACTAGTATTGCCGTAAGATCAATAACAAAAAATAATTTTTTTTGTGCCTACAATTACTAGAAAAGCTATCTTAAATAATAACGGTGCGCTTCGCTCGCCCATAAAAGACAAATAAACTATATTCCATTATCTCGATTATCCCTGGTACAACTCTGATCGGTTAGCAATCATAACGCCGGGCAATTCAATAAACACCTTCAGTCATCCCCAAAACTCGCAGAGAACTCGGCTCGGCTTTCGATGTTGAGTGGACCCACCTTGAATTACGCATGACCCAACGAACTAGTCTAAACGAACCAAAGATATCAAATATACCTTGCGGACCCGACAACAATAAGACACCCTAAAAAAATTCACTCAACCTTCTCAGCACGACTACCACAATTATTCATTCCTGTCCTTATATAATTTATAAATACTAGTATCCACACCTCAAGCCGACCATATGTTGCCATTTGCGTCATTTCCCACAGTGAAATTTTACACGTTTCGATTAAAAAAAAAATTTTGTCACTTATGAAATTCAAAATTTAAATATGTTTGAGTCTATTCTTGGTTGATTACGAGAAACTCCAAAGATATCAATCACGACCATTTATAATCGTAACTCGCCTATAAAAGACAAATGAATCGTATTCCACTATATTGATTATCTCTGCTAAAACCCTGACCGGTTAGAAATCATTGCGCTGGGCTCTTTAATAAACACCTAAAGTCATCTCAATAACTGGTAATGAACTCGGCTAGGGTATTGAAGTTGTTGATCTGGCTCGAATTGAGCATGGACCAAGGAACTAGTCCAAACAAACCACAAATATACCTATCGGACCTGACGACAATGAGCCACCCTGAAAATATCTCACTGAACCTTCCAAGCACAACTACCACAATTATACATTCTTTTACTTGTCTTATTTAAAATGATACGTATTCATACCTCAAGCTCATATGTTACCATTTACGTCATTTCCTTCCACAGTGGGATTTTACGCGTTTTGACTAAAATTTTTCTGTGAATCGCTTATGCGTCTGTGCTGGAAAAAGCAGTTCGCGTAATCATTTTACATTGTTTCGGGAATTTTGTGTCGCGCATATGTAAAGCGACTGTTTCAATTTTCTTCAGGTTTTGGCTGAACTTTTTTTCGTGAGTTTCTTATGCGGCTGTGCTGGAAGAACCAGTTTGTGTAATCATTTTACATTTCGTCCGCGTCCGAATTTTGTATCGCGCGCGCATATGTAACGCGACTAAAATAGTACCGTGTTTTCCCGAAAATAAGACGGTGTCATATTTCAATAATATTCTGAAATATACAAAATATGAAAAAGAAATTATGCTAAGCATGGAATATTTAGGACATTGAACCTTTTACTGTCCCATACGTTTCATATTAATCATAAACGTGAAGAGAGAGTTTGTTTGAAGTCGGTGTGACAATGAATTTAAATAGCAGTTTTCTTTGAAATTTCATGCGTTTCAACTCACCATTTCTGAAAAGGACAACTAATAATGCCGTAGTATCAATAACAAAATTTTTTTTTTACGTGCTTACAACTACTAGAATGCCAATAATTGTTTTTTTGCAAAAGTAACTGGTTGAAAATAAGCACAAACGTTTGATTGCTCGATGATTCAGCGGCGGGTATTCGTTATCAAGAGATATCCAGATTTGTGACAGTTATTTTTATTACTGAACTGTAAAGTAGAACCACAACTTTGATCAAGCTTCTCTTTTTTCATCTGTTTATCTGTTCCCTCTGCAGCTGATCGACGCCTCAAACAAAATAAATTTACATTACAATGACAAAGTCTTCGGTAACTTGGCACCAGGCTCGAAACCATGCTATGAATCACATGGAAAAGATATCAGCGGCTCATGCTTGTTGCGGGGTATATATCTTACTGAATGCCAAGGCGAAGCACTGGAATATTATAATGTTCTTGACTGTTTTCTGGTTTAAACAAAGAAATATGAGTAACCTTTCATTTGAATGGCCACATTAACCAGAATAAGCACGCAGAACATAATAAGCACGCGTGTCGATTTTGAGGTTTCTGAATTTGACGAAACACGGCGGCGATCATTTACTGACGCACTGATTAATAGTAATTGTGACAAAGAACACAATGTAAACAAGAGAGTTGTGCACAAATATATGGACACGTCACAAGGTGTCGCTATTTTTTATTCTGATACATCAAAATCGAATCTCTTGAAGTCCACAGAAATTTTTGAAATAAGTAAAATTAATAGCCTTGTGGCAAAAAAACACTGAAAATTTCACAGCAATTGGTCCATGATCCGAAAAGAAAAGAGATTTCATCATGACGAAAGAGAAGAATAATACTGACAACAACAAAAACAACAACAACAACAACATAATATTGAAACGATCGTTATGTACAGTGACGTGTTCAACAAACGCTACCATTGGGGAACGGCAACGTCGCAGCATGGATTACTGATTTCGACGATGCCAAATTGGCATTTTTCCAGATAGATCTTCAACCGTATCTATACAAACGCTCTGCCTAAACAGCCTCGAGACGGCGCGCAACTGCACCAATACGAAGAGATGACACATGCGGGTGAAAGATGGCACCCAGTAGGATAAATAAAAAGCGGGATTTCCTGCAATCAGGGTTCAATAGCCCAGTGTGAATAAAAACACTAGGCCTTAATTAACATATTCCATCGATTCAGTATAAATCTAAAAACAACAACGTGCCTCTTAAAGTGGTTCTAACGAAATAGTTATGTTTTTATGATATAATATTAAGGTAATCAAGAGACGAAATGGAGAAATATTTCTAATTAGAGCGCATACGACACAAATATAATTTCGAATAGATATTTCGTACTGAGCTTCATGGAGGTGTAGTGCATAATTGAGTATAATCAATATTTTATACGGACTCAGGAAAATGCTATGAAATCGATGTTGGATCGGAGTTTTGAAAATTTGTAGATTTATCTCGAATACAATTCCGTATCCAAATATCGGTTCTTTTCTACAATTTTCTATACCTATTATGCAGAATTGATGGCGCTCCCGTAGTAAGTAAACCAAGATGGCGGACACCGGAACGTAATGTGTGTGTACCAGGTTAGGGTTAAGTCATAATTTTATTCTAATTTCTCTATTTTAGTTCTATTACGAGTTTGGGGACTAGCAATGTGACTCCCACAGTATTTGTATCTGCAACCTAACCCTGTACACATACTTCGTTCCGGTGTCCGCTATCGTGGTTCACATACTACGGAAATTACAAATTAATTTCTCCTAAAAGCAAATATCGCCCTGCAACTCATGCAATTCAATTCACTGAATACCACTCATATCACCTGTAATATCGTGACCACTTGTTTAAAGACTTATTTTGGTGAGAAGTTTAAAATCACTGAATAAAAAAATGAGATAGTTTTTTTATCAAATTTGAGAAGATAGAAAAACAAAGTAAACTAAAAAACATGAAATATTGAATCACAGCATTTGACGCGTGGTCGCAATCATCCAGTCAGCGACACATGCTGTATTGAAGCAGCAAACATAGTAAGTTAAGAAACTTATAAGATAAGATAAAGTACACGAATCATGGAAGAATAAAATAGATTCGAAATAAAATGGACTACATTACAACCATTATGATTCGTTCAGATTTAGATAGCACAATAGCGACATTTGGCGATTAAGACACGCATCGATCAAATCAAACACATCAAAATAATGCTGGGTCAAGTCAAGTTTATTTTTTTCAACCAGTAAAATCAACAACAATCAACACAAATTACGAGATAATGATAATGAATTATTTTTACTGTGGAAGGGTAGTCGCGGGGAACCAAATCTGTTTATCGAGCAGCGACAAGTATGTGATTTAAAAAATTCAATTTTTAGAATTTGGAATCTACTGTCTTTTAACAATATCTGTAAACGGCAATGATATCGGATACGCTTGTACAGTTACCTATACCAGTACAGAGGACCTCTTACATGTATATACATAGTCAAGATTGCTTATCAGCCATTAAAAAAAAATAAAAAAAAATCAGTTACAAAAAAATATATATATATACAGTTTCACTAGACAGATATAGTTATTAGAAATTGTGATAAAAAATTTGTTTTCGCGACAGTCTCAAGACCAACGAGTGAACGGGGAATCCCCGATTTGATCTGGAATACTTGAAGCGTGACTGCTGCTTTGAAAGATACCGGGTACCCAAGTTAGGGAATTTTGAAGTTGGCCTAGTCACGTAGTTGCACTGTAAAGTGCCAGATGATGTATACTTGATGATACTGATGTATAATCAGGTGTGAAAACACTGGTATTAGAAAATCCTCAGTCAATAACAATAAAATATAGCATGTGATCCACTGCTAGCACTGACAAAAATGAGTCGAATGACCGAGAACTAAAAATCAGTGAGTAAGTTATATTTAAAGAGAATCCCTTCCTATTTTTTATACCACTGAATTAAAGACATGACTTCTGAAAAACGTTTATTTCCAATGGTTGCCAATCGGTTCATACAAAACGTTTGACCAACTATCGTTTGTTGAATCTAAGTTTTAGCAAGTGCGCCTTAAGTTTGTGAAACCAATTTAGTTTTTCTTTTGTTTTTATCGTTTGCCGATATCACAGAAGGCTCTCTTCTTATACAGAACTTTCATAAACCGTATTTTTCATGTCGCCCTCCGGTGGCCTGTAAAACAAGCGTCGAAAACGGTAACTTAATATTTGAGAAAATGATTACATGTCTGAACAAAAATTAGCCGAACACTTTTATGATGGCGAAAATTTTTGATTAAAAAATATTGGGTATCGACTAAAGTGACATATATTGATTTGAAGAATTGATATGAGTTACCGTGCTCATTCATGTTTTGCATACAAACTTGCATAAACCATTATAATTTTTACAATATTGGAATTTACCGATTTTGCCTCTGTGTAGGCCCATATGAACGTCCGTGCGCTTGAAACCTTCCTGGGTCATATGCCAGTCTCCTGGTACCCGCTGCTGTTCCACCGTTTCCTATGGACTTTTGTCCGTAACCTGTTGGTAAAAAATCTTTTTTTTTCTCATTGTCACGCAATGGGTTGTTTTGCTCTAAGCATCTAATTTGTTGCTGCGCTTTGGAATGAGAAATGTTTTTCTTCTTTACCTAAGCATGTCCATTTTCTTATGATAGTATAAACATATAAAAGCACGTTTACAACCTTCCGTTTCAAATTTACTAATCACGCTAGGCGAAGTTGTATATTTTGAAAAATTGCGCCGTTTATTGGACATAAATTTGAATGGCGTTCTTCCTTGACGACGGTATCGGTAGTGTAACTTTTGAGTTATGAGTTCTAGTTTGCATTTTTAAGAAAAAACGAAAAGAAGCAATATATTAACCTTAGAAAATAAATTATACATTGGATTGATATGAATACTTGGCAAAAGAGGTCAATTTCATTTGCGGTGGAGATAAGAGAATATTCTACGTATGTTGGGAATTTCTTGTTTTTGGGACGGAAAATTAAAATTGTTTTTCTTCAAGCTATCTGACCAATAAACATTTTGTGAATAAACACATATAAATGCTTTACACCTCCATGATTCATCGTTCCGCTATTTATGTTGATATTTATTGTTGTTTGTTGCCCACCGACAGCTCCCTCGAAGTTGCGATCGTCGCCTAAATAAATATATAGAATACAATATAAATACTACAATCTTTCTTTTCATTCAACAAGTTTTCTTATGACTATTTGAGAAGAATCTCAGATACAAGGTCCATAGTATACCATGGTGATACAAGAGTTGTATCACGAGATATGTTCTTTCAGTGTTAAAATAAAATAGTGGCTACCATACTGCAATAGGCCGTGCAAGTATCGCATTGCGCTGTGCGCTAGCAATTTTGCGAGAGACCATTTTTCCAATCGTCGCCCTTGGTAACTGAAATACTTACTTGTTAATTGCGACTTTAATCATCATTGCATTTCAAGCCATAGAAAGATTAACTAGTAAATTTTCATTGACGACCTGGGCTAGTAATCGGACAAGAGTGCATTGTTCGCCTTCGGATTGAACAGTCTTATCGACCGCCATCAATTAAATTTTCTTTACACGATACGAACTAGTAGTAATCGGTCGATAATGCGTGTGCCATATGATTAAATCGCCTAATGAACTTTTCTCTCTAGATAAGTATGAAAATCCTTATTTGCATTTGTTATACGTACCAGTCATGTTTTGGAGAGACCGCTCCATTGCAGTTTGATAGGCGGATTCGACAGGTGGATATGAAGTCTGCTGAAGTGAAGAGGCTGAAACAAGTTATTTTGATATTATTTTCGTGTGCGTGTTTTTGTGAAATTACTATAATAGTCTGATTTTTAAAATGAAGTACACTTTGTATTTCATAGTAAACTATTTGATATTTTTGAAGCCCCATGAAAGCTTAGCTTTGTCTAAAATTTCAGATGAAGTTGCAATATTTGCAGATTCAAAAGGGAAGGGCAAACATATTCGACACAGACTCGAAATGGATTAAATGGATTGTTTTGCTATGTTGTTTTTGCAGTTGTTAGGTCAAAAAATCGTTTTTTAAAGTACTGGACTAGTATGAGTTCTCATTAAAAGTTCCCAGAACATTTTCACTTCATTTTCCCATTGTCAATTTTGCTGGTTATCATAAAAATTGCACTCCATGAAGATTTTCCGTTGTCCGATAGCTCTTTCCAGACTAATACTCATTAAATGTGCCAATGATGCTATGAAAAAGCGATGAGCTGGACATGTGGACATACCAATTGCTATCAATAGTAATACAAAAAGCATCACTTACATGTGATTGTATGAGTTTGGCTTGTCGGATTTCTTCGCATTTGTTGCTCCCGTTCAGCCGTGATTGCAGAATGGAGTTGTGATGTTTGTACCGGTACACGGTCTTGCGTAGTCGGGTTATAAACGCCGCTTGCTTGGTCTTCAAAAAAAGGGGTTCAAAAATGGTAATAGAATAGTATTAGTTTCTGCAATATCAATCGAAGTTACAGAGCAAATATTGATATCATGTGTCCTAATTATAGTGTGATAGAAGACTGCTTTCAAAAGGTAAATAGAGAACTAATAGATTATTTTTCACATAATGAATTACAGTGTCAAGGGTCTAAAACCAAAATATATCACAACCGGTTTTCCGCCTGTTTGCATAATAGGATAGTATTTCCATATTATCCCGGAGGAGAGGAAATCCCTTCAAAACGACATAATCATGTGATCAACCACGGCATTTTGTCCGGGTACCTGTTCATGTCGAATATGGGTTCTATCTGTTTTGATGCATGGACTTGATTATGTAGGAAGGCGTAACTGACCAGCGGTTACGTGAACCACTTTACGACGGCGAGGAGTCCAGCAATCCTCCACATAATATTAATCCTCCACTGGATTCGAACATGCGATCCCACACAAATTAATCAGAAATGCGATTGCACGCGTATTCCTAATACTTTTCACAATGTTCTAATAGCTGAAATAAGGAAATACCATTTCTAATATAGATCGTAATTTAGAAAAGTAGATTATTAAAAGATTTTGCGTCAATGTACGTGAAATGTTCCGGGGGTCATTCTTCAAGGGATGATTTGATGCAGTCGGATATGAAGGTACCAGAGGTGAATAGGAGGGCGGGGATTGTGGAGTCTGATGATGTGATGTACCTGAAAATATATTTTATCAATTTTTCTTCCAATATTATAGCGGTTTCCAACTGGGAGCCCGTGGCCCCCCGAGTGGACCACAGAACAGTTGTAGGGGCAACAATGCTAAGCGCAAAACCGATTTTACTTTTTTCTTTACAAAAAAAAATTCCCCGTTTTTCCCAGTTTTGTTGATTGGCAAGGTTATATCATAGCGTGTTCTCATTTTGTCAAGCATGAATTGTTTGAACCTGATTAAATTTGGAATATACCAATGAAAATAACACAGAAAATATTACTGTGATGACAAACAGAGCCCATAAGTGTTAAAATCTTTCAGAAAGGGGTCACAAGTCATGAAAGGCTGGGAAAAATTAGCTAACAACATTCATAAATTTGGAAGAGTAAGTAATCTGGGTTAGTAATGCTTGAAAATCAATTCTTCATTGGATATACCGAAAATTTTAGGTTACTATGTTGTGTTGTTATTGTGATGAATATTTAGTTTAGGTTGAAAAAATATTGAATTTCACTCCATTTTTTCCTGATAACCTCTTTCATTCAAACCGGCTTATGTTCTTGAATACGGTTATAATGGTTGAATGCTTACATGCTGGTGTGTAAAGTTGTTTGCCAGTTGGATTATGTCGTATCTGTTGTCGTTGCTGAGGAATATTTGCATGCTCTGGTCCTGGAGTTTGCAAAAGTGAACGGCCATGAACATAAGGCTTTGTCTCATCGTTCCTTTGATCTGTAAATGTTTTATTTTCAAATTTTAATATGTCTCAGCCTTCGATGAACTTGTTTATTATGTTAGTAAAAACCTTGAAGGAATAAGATGCATTCCAATGAGAAATTACACGCTTTCACATTCAACAATGTTTCAGAATAAAAGACCTCGACATGCAGAAAACTATTACGTTCAAGTCAGCATTTAGTTCATCCTATTTATAGCATACTGGGTGAGGTAACGGCAATGTTCAAATCTAAAGGCACGGAATAACTAAAACCTGCAATTAACAGAAAAGTATTGTTAAAACTTATTCGTTTTCGTTAATTTTTTGCAATTGATAAATATATAGCTAATGCCAGAGAAAATTATTGGATACAAATTTCCAAAATAAACATGAATTATGAGAAATGTTCGTTTTAAATATTTCATTGAACTCCACATTTCCCAGTGGGTCAGTGATTGGTATTTAGCAACAAATGAAATTTACACGTTACTTCTTGCTGGTTTCTATTTCTTTTATAGTTTAATTTTGTGACTACCTTTCAAGACGAACTTGAATAAAATAGGAAATATGCTATTTATTTGTAGATTTCTATATTCACTACCTAAAACCCTATAAATAGATATTTACGTGTTGTATCTAAATGTATAGGCGCTGGGTCGATATTCAAAGCTGGAGAAAAATATGTGTTTCCACTCGCATCAAATGGCTGATATTGTGATTGATGGCCGTGTTGAAAAGATGGCTTGGTTTCCATTTGTGTTTGCCCTGTTAAAATATTTTATAAAGTAAAAAAGAAGTGAAAAATTGTCTTAACATTTCAACAGCATACAAATCTGGTAAACGTATAGTTGAAAATTCTATAACATCTGATATTTGTACAATATGCTTGTCTTACTGTGTTTTTTTAGCAAAATTAATGCTGAGTTTCGTAATATGGAGTTTATTTCGTAGTACATGCTACTATTCAGTATAGAAACGAAGAGTAGAAATATCATTAGATATGTATATATATATAATTGAAGGACTCTTGGCGGATGTTACGAGTAGTTGGTAATCTATAATTCAGGAATGTGCAACCTTCAGTACAGGAGCTGGCATGGGCAAACTACGGCGCACGGGACAAATCCGGCCCGTTGGGTATTTCTGGCCCGCCTGACACAACCAAGCTAAAACCAAATTTTGGTGTTTAAGCTAAAAGATAGCTCGAGCAATTTGTTGAGATTGCGGATATTTTTTGTTTTGTCATGATGCTTATTGTTTTCCACTTTTGTTTATGTGACACTGTAAATATGGTTCATAAAATGTAGCTTTTTACGCCACACTTACATAGGCCCGCCAGTCTAGGTGGGAAAATTTTTTGGCCCGTGGTCCAAAAACCTTGCCTACATTTTTTTTTCATTAACAATTTGGACAATTTTTATAAAAAATTTGGATAATTTTTTGTTCGAGTTTTACGAACAATGGATTCAAACAAGCTGCCCCTGAACGATTGGAGCTTTTGAATATGAATATATCGCTTTCTCATTGATTTAAAGTCGTCTGCACTAATTTTTACATCGTCGGTAATTAGTTTGGTTTAGACTGGACTATTGAACTACCCAGGCCGCAACTCAAAATGATTTTAAGATAAAATTGAGATAAAGTGTTTTGATACAATTTTGTGTTTTTTTTGTTGATCGGGGCACCACTCCATCTCAGTTTTTGTTTTGGATTATTTAATAGAATTGCAAGTCACTCAACTTACCGAGTGATGGCGTTGCATTTGACTGAGCAGGATGTATACTAGTGCTGGAAGGCGTCCTAGCAACACGGCGTCCTTCAATATTCACAAAAGATTCGTAGAATCCTCCCGAGCGACCTAATATTAAAAGTTATCGACATTTAACATAAACATTTTTAGATGAGGGTCAAATATATTACGTATCATTTCAATTACTTGACATTTTCAAATTTCCACATCTAGCTTGTCGAAGGTGAAATTTTAAACCCAAACTGGTATAGTACTAAACGATTTGTGAAACAAAATAAAGGAACTCTAAACGGAACAATCTTCATAAGAGTAGCAACTTTTTTTTGGCTGGCAGTTTTTTTTTTAACTTTTAGATATGGCATAAGATAGTAATTGCTATTGGGTTGCCCCGACAGTATTTCCGGGATATGGTTGCGTTTGCGCTGTTATAAAGGTTGGGTATAATTTCCGGCCCAAAGAAGTATGTCAATATTTTCAGTTGCATGATCGTTGTTGAAATTGTAAGTAAATACATCAATGAAATAATATATACAACAAATTTTTACCTGGTTGTTGTAAATCTGGATTCAAACGCGGATCCAGATCTTCCTGCCGTCCATGATCCATATTCACATACGAAGCATCATATGAAGTATGCATGTTTTCTAGAAATGGAGGTAAATGTATAACATTAATCCATATAACACCTAAATTAGGTGTAATATTTCAATTTGGTTTTGGCCCCAATAAGAACTTGTACAGCTAAATACTTGTATGAAAGAATATGGAGTTTTTATTTTTGTAAAAAACGATATTTGCTAGAAGTTTTCAAAAGGGAATACATAAAGAGAGTTGTTCTATATCGTACAAGTGATTTGTATTTATATTATCGGTATTTGTCACTGGCGACCAGTATGGATTGTTGTCATTAGTTTTCTTTTTTAGGAAAGGGGCAGAGTAAGTCGGTTCGTATATTAAAACAAAGTGATTTGTATTTATATCATCCCTAGATGACACTATTTTACTTCGTGGGTAATTAGTTTGGTTTGGACTGGACTATTGAACTACCCAGGCCACAACTCAAAATGATTTTAAGATAAAATTGAGATAAAGTGTTGTAATACAATTTTGTGTTTTTTTTTTGTTGATCGGAGCACCACTGCATCTCAGTTTTTGTTTTGGATTATTTAATAGAACTGCAAACCACTCAACTTACCGAGTGATGGCGTTGCATTTGACTGAGCAGGATGTATACTAGTGCTGGAAGGCGTCCTGGCAACACGGCGTCCTTCAATATTCACAAAAGATTCGTAGAATCCTCCCGAGCGACCTAACATTAAAAGTTATCGACATTTAACATAAACATTTTTAGATGAGAGTCAAATATATTACGTATCATTTCAATTACTTGACATTTTCAAATTTCAACATCTAGCTTGTCGAAGGTGAAATTTTAGACCCAAACTGGTATAGTACTAAACGATTTGTGAAACAAAATAAAGGAACTCTAAGCGTAACAATCTTCATAAGAGTAGCAACTATTTTTTGGCTGGCAAAGATATATTTAAAGTAAGTAACAGATTGGCATTGATGTTCCATGATATTTGGAGTTGTTTTTTTTAACTTTTAGATATGGCATAAGATAGTAATTGCTATTGGGTTGCCCCGACAGTATTTCCGGGATATGGTTGCGTTTGCGCTGTTATAAAGGTTAGGTATAATTTCCGGCCCAAAGAAGTAAGTTAATATTTTCAGTTGCATGATCGTTGTTGAAATTGTAAGTAAATACATCAATGAAATAATAAAATACAACAAATTTTTACCTGGTTGTTGTAAATCTGGATTCAAACGCGGATCCAGATCTTCCTGCCGTCCATGATCCATATTCACATATGAAGCATCATATGAAGTATGCATGTTTGCTAGAAATGGAGGGAAATGTATAACATTAATCCATATAACACCTAAATTAGGTGTAATATTTCAATTTGGTTTCAGCCCCAATAAGAACTTGTACAGCTAAATACTTGTATGAAAGAGTATGGAGTTTTTATTTTTGTAAAAAACGATATTTACGAGTTATAAAAATGAGAAATATAAACATATTAGCCATCTAGGTTGATGTTTAGCTCCAAAACAGAACTTGTGCAGATAAATACTTGGACGTATGGGGTAGTAATGTCTTTTTAAAAACATGATATATTTTGACGCAAACAAAAAGTGAAATAAATACTTAATAGCCATTTAGGTTAAAAATGGGGTACTCCCGAAGTATGTGAACCAAGATGGCCGACACCGGAGCAACCGGACAACCTGGTACACATACCATGTTCCGGTGTCTGCAGTTGTTTGAGGACTAGTATATATTTTTGATTTAAATCAACATCAATTATGAAAACCTATCGCACACAATAAGTTCCCACGTGGACTATTTGAAGCATCAGGTGTTCCGAAGTGAAAAAAAGAAGGTGTGATGATGCTACCGGTGGATGTAGGACTTCCTGAAATAAAACAGAACAAAATCTGATTAAATTTATCATTTCTAAGATATCATATTATTCATGGTAATTTACATCATAGAAAACTTTTTACAGAAGTTTTTCTAATGTGCTTACTAATTGTGCACACTTCAACTGAAACGATGTCGGCCTACCTAAAATAATATGACACTTTATAAGTGGTAGTGCATGCGAGTTCAGGGTCTTCTTCGAAGGAAAGAAGCTAAAACGTCTGATAAAAAAATAATATAGGATCAAGCTTTGGTGAAATAGAAAAGTATCTAATTCCGATTTCTATCAGTTTCCCGTGTCAGAAACATTTTGTAATAGAACATTGGCCCTAACAAAAAAAAAAGAAAAAAACACCAAACTCCGATACAGAATATGACTTCTCAACAAGTTATTTAAATTATGTTGCACAATATGCGACTGCCAAAGCAAAAAAATTTGGTAACGTTATTAGTTAGTAGCCTACCTCCATAGTTGGTGAATTGCATCTTCGGTGAAATTTCAAAGCTCGTGTTACTCGGAACAGACGATCTGCAGGATGCAGTATTGGCGCCTAGAAGAGAGAAAGAAGAACCAATTAATCAAATCGTTATTTATTAACATTCAGTCAAACAGAGAAAATAAGAGAAAAATTGAAAATATGTACATGTCCATGCCTCCAAAATGAAGAGGGTAATCGCGAAATGATCTTGTCTACTTGTCAGCGACTACCTTGCAGAATACAAAGTTACCATAACATCAGTAAATGATTTTGTGCGAGAACAACAACAACATCAAATTAGCCCTGCAAGGCAATAACTTGCCATGCTTTTACAGAATTAGGGATTTTCTTTTTATATTATTTTGTTGCAATGCTGTTCTGACAGTGTTTGCTAGACGTTTTCAAAAGGGAATCCAGAGAGAGAGTTGTTCTATATCGTACATGTGACTTGTAGTTAAATTATCGCTAGTTGTCACTGGCGACCAGTATAGATTGTTGTCATTAGTTCACTTTTTTAGAAAAAGGAAAGAGTAAGTTGGTTGGTATATTAAGCATTACTGGTTTATCGCGTTTTTCTTCACACTAAAATGCATATCTTTATTAAAGATAAACTACTGATACTGATTAAAATAAAGTGATTTGTAAATCACCGCTAGATGTCACTATTGGCCGGTAATGAATGACTGTGGTACACGCAGAATTGTGATGAGTTCCTTTTTTGAAAGGGAAGATTAAGTTGATTGGTATAATAAATACCTTATAATCGGCCTTTCATAATTTTAATTTATTGATTGCCCATTTACCGCAGTATAAATGGAAAAGGAAGATGTGTTCGCCAAAAACATGTCGGGATTAATGGAACTGAACCACAGGGGTAAAAATGTCTAAATCTTAACAAATGTTTCACATTTATTTTACCCAGCGCTCTTCACTTTCAATTTCGATTAGACACAAATAAACGATCAATTTCAAATCGTGTAGATTAGTGTTAGGAACACAGCCAAAGCACTTGTATGTACCAAAAAGAGATTTAATCGGCTTTTTTTTTACGAAAGTATACGTGATTTACTCCAGGGATACCGAAATAATTCAGCTTGGAAAGTTGAACTAAACTTGGGGGTCGTTGCTACAATATAATTGCTATAATATCAAACCTTTATATGCTCCATGCATTGGCGTCTCTCTAACATTCACGCTCGGTTCCTGGTAAGTTTGTTTCTCTGAAACAATGTTACAAATTTTAATTACATGAATAATAATTGACAAAATCATTTCTCAAAAACACTGTAAACTGATCCATTAAGTGGCCATGACCTGAGCACAAATTTTACAAATTTACCTAAAAAATTCGACAAGTTATGCTCAAACTATCAATCAAGGGTTATGGCTAAATGTTTTCAAACAAACATTTATTATTATTTCCAGTCGAGATTTAGAGTCAAATTTGAATGAGCTACAGCCAGCACCGGAGTGGAATTATATTCACCCGGATTATTATTCATCTTACAATTGATAAATAAGTATTACGTTTGTCAAATTCGACGTTAATGCGTGTCATTCAAGTTAATATGGCGCAGAATTCAAAGTTGGTCATGTTTTGATAGATATTCGATTCGAAGTTGGAGTTGGGAGTCAGAGTCAAATATATTTAGCCTGGAGTGGAGTGAATTAAAAATTTTGCAAACCGGAGTCGGAGTCAAATCCGATGGCTCGAAATTTTGTCTCGGGTATGAAAATTATTCATTTCAACAAGAATGGGAAACACCGTCTGTCTCCTCCGATAATATGCGAATCAAATCTGTTATTTTTTAATTCACAAATCATCAATCACTCACGCCGGTGTTTCTTTTTGTCGTCCTTCTTTTTTTTCTCTTTTGCTTGTTTGTCGTGTTTCCACTTTTTCACTGAAAAAAAAAAATTCGCGGCGGTTTTAAAATGAATTTGTATGAAATTCTGATTTAAAGTCAGTTTGTTTATATTAGTTTTCACTAAATCATCAAACTATATATATTTAGATATATATATATATATGCACTAACCTCCGAAAAAAGCGCTTTCGAATCCTTTTATCAATTTGTCAATTGCGTCATTCTGTTTTGTTTTCTTTGCTTCTACTGCCTTAAAATGTAAAAAATTATTCATTTATATGTTATGATTGCTTTTCACATATTATTGAGCATAAATATTTGATTTATCCTTCATCAAGGCGAATGATATAGAACACCTACCAACCGGATTATCATTTTCAGTAGAAACTCAATTCAAGAGTTTATGAATAACTCACCAAATTTTCCTCAAAATGGCCACCCGAAAACGCTTTGCGTTTAAACCGTTGGAAAGGCTGATTGATGTTTTGTCGTATAAGAAACCTTGCAATATCTACAATCCCTTGCTGCTTTTCGTCGAAATATTGTACTCCAGGGATAGGCACGTACTGGAAAAGTTTATTTTTTGATGATTTATCTTTTAAAATTGATACTTTATTGCGCTCTGAATGAGGTCATTCGCTTTAGGTAGTTTTTAGTTCTTTAGTCATTCGCTGCTGAGCTTAGTTTGAATCCGGTGATATGTAAAAAAAATGTAATGTAAAAATGTAATTTTTTGGGTTAAGATTTCTGTTATTCCCACAGTATTATTTTTTTTTATTTCTGAATATAATTATAGAGAAAGAATTTTAAAAATGCTGTGTGGAACTCAGAGAAAATATATAACAAGCAGATGCCGTCAACGCAAGTGCGCCTCAATTGATCTGCGTCGCAGCAGCGTTTGAAATTTTCTCAAAAACCTCACGAACAGTGATCATAACAATAGTCCAAAAAGTTCGAAAAAGGTCCTGCATATTTTAAATACCTCAATTCTTCTAGAATAAGTACGATCGACGTCAATGTGTCCAACCCAGGTAAACCAGTCAATTTGTAGGTTGCTTTTCCATGAGATCTAAAAAAATCCAAAGCATGTTAGGCAAAACTTACCCATACTTTCATATTTTAGAAAGGTTTTATTTAAGAACTTTATGTTTCGCATTAAGTTACACTGAAACAAAATGGCGACAAATGACTATTGTATGCTTTTACAGTGCTGTGTGTTTTTTACAAGAATTCCATACCAAGATATATAACTAATTTGACAGTAAATCGTTTCAGAATTCCTTCAAAAAAACTACCTTCAGTTCAGTGGCGCAGCCAGGGGGGAAGGCGGTCGGAAGGGGGTCGGAACTAGGGGGTCGAAATATTATTTTTAAAATATTTTGAAAACTGGGAAAGTCGCCAACAACGCATGCAATTAATTGCCTTCTGCTAATATCGCCAATCGTTTTCACCAACGCGGCGTGTTATTTAGGCCGTAAACGCCTTTTTATTGGTATATATTCTCTCCAAATCAGGTGTGGCAAACTCGTGGGTTTTCGAGGGCCGCATTGCATTTTGGGTATTGTGCAGAGGGCCGCAAATAGTTTTTGATATATTTTGAAAATGTATACTTGAACCCTATTTTTGATAGGTATAATTTGTGACATATATTGTGATGCAATTAAACAACCGAATGAAGTTTTGGTACCTTCTCGAATTTCAAATGCCATTTACACATTAACTTTTGCATTTCAATATTATTGCACTTTACTGTAAAAAATTACAATAAATGTTTATGTACAATTATCCAAAAACTTATTGAACAAAGTTTTGATAAGAAAAGAATAATACTTAATCTAAATATATAAGCCTAAAATATTACAGAATAAACTGTTTTTTTTTATTACATATGTCCTGACGTTTGGTATCTCTTTTGTGCCACCAGCTTACTAATATCAGGCTGAAATGATTTTACAGTGCCAACTCTAATTAAAGAGGTCACATGATCATCGGTTATTCTGGATCGTTGAGAATGTTGGATTCATTTTAGTAATACAAAAATATTACGTTTATCATCGCATGTATAAGTAAATAAACAAACAAATGACTGACTTTTCAAACTAGACATTTCCTACCATTACGTGGACCGCTTGAGTTATGATTAATGTTGATTTTCAGTAACTAGGTAGCCTTATAATTATGATAATATACAAACACATAAACTAAATTTGTTCAAAGTTGATCTTTAAAATTGCCATATTAACTGCTGAGCTTATTCTGATAATGATTATACTTACATTGTATTCTTTCATTGTACTGATGAAAATGTGACAAATTAAACAATGTGCTTTAGAATTTTGAGAAATGTAGCAATATTGCACCTCCCATTTTTCTTAAAAAATGCCACATTTTTCATGTATTTTGCGTTTTAATTATTCCTTGAAGTGATTATTTAAGTTATCTTTTGCTAGCTTGAGGTGTAGCCCAATTGGGTCCAATTGCGAACAAAAAAATTCTAATTTTTAAAAACTACTTTCAGCAATTTTTTGTTTTCTGTGTGAATAATCGATTTCACTTTAGAAGGTTAGAAAAATGTATTACATTTAGATAAAAAACTCACAAAATATTACAAATATTGTTAAGCGTTCGAGGGCCGCATTGAAATTGCTCGGGGTCCGCATGCGGATGTATAAGATAATTAATCTGAAGTATATCGATCAATTTTTATTGTACTGAAATAAATTTTACTCCATGAGATTTTACAGTAGATTTACGTATTTTTCGAAAAGTTTTATCTTTAAAAATAATCGGAGTAGCATCATTGCGATTGAACGGAGTCAGTGTTACAAGTACATCTCAAATTTATCGAATTCGCAAAATAGAAAAAATTCGTATTAAAACAATATATATATAACCGGGTAGTTTATCACACATTTTTATTTTTATATCCGCGGATTGCTGTGCTGTTTTAGAGTGGCTTTGTTTTGTCGACACAACCGCAGGTTTAATTGAAAACAATTAAATTAACTAAGCAGGACATTTTAAATATGCCCGTATCGGTCATGGATTGAGAACTTTGCACAAGAGAAAAATCATTTTTCGTTGAAAAAGTCGACTCTTTTATTAAGTGGCGTTTTCGCGGCGACTGTTCGGGTTGAATTTCAAGGCGGTGAATACAGTACTTCGGGAATTTGAGATGTGTTGAGTTTGCTAGAATAAAGTCGCGAATTTTAACTAAAGGTGTCATCATCTCTGACAGAGAGTTACATGAAATAATGATGATGTGTTCCTTCTATACTTAAAGCAGTTTAAGACAGCGCTTCCAGGAAAAGAGCCAAGTAAACGAGAACTTGATTTACATAAAAATTTTGAAATAGAAAATTGTCTTTACGGGGTAATTCTATTTTGCATACCCATTTATTCAAATTTCAAAGGTGCAATAATAAAAACTTGACTTACATATGATCTGCTCCTCTTTTCGGCCTCTATAAGTTCATCACGGTCTTTAGATGTCAATGAGGAGTCATAAATCCCTTTGCAGTGACTCAGATTTAAATACTTCGACACGTTTCCTCTACTCAAGATAGCTTGTAAGTGTTGAAGGGAGTGATCGTTCAAAACTGAGCCAGCCAAATCTAAAGTTTTCACCTGAAAAATATAAATTGTATCATCCATACTTAAATATAATGATAATAAACTCCATGGTTATCAGATCAAATCAAAACTTCATTTAAATACCAAACTGATTTTTTCATTAAGTGTAAAAGCTTTACTAACAAGATGAATTACTTTTTCACGTTTATTCGACTATCGATGATATCAAAAATTCTTGTGTGATTCACCGCAAAAACCACCGTGTTCCCCCCCCCCCCCCTATTTATGTTACATTTTTCTATTAAGCGCCTTTATTTACTGTGATTATTTAGTGTGCTCAAATTAACCTGTCAACTGGTATGCTCTATTTTCTATGAATCTATGCAATTCAAGTCAAACTGCTTTTAAAAATACTCCTTTTTGCTATAAATAAAACAATTTTTACTGTTTTTTCGCTTCTCATAATTCCCATGAGCAATTTTTCAACATTTTCTTCCTCAGTAATAGAGAATAGTACAAGAGAATTCACAATTCCTCGAGCCACCAAGTCTACCAATATATCGATACAGGTTTCGTTGTATCTGTTCCCTCGCAAGTCGAGATGGATTTTCTGCGAGAAAAGATATGATAGAATGCGATTTACATATATATATATCCCGGGAGAGAAGAAAGACGCTAAAACAGCTTACTCCAACCACGGCCTCCCGCCCGATTACTATCTCGGTACCTGGTATGAGATTATTTAGCAAGGTATTTGTTTCAGATGCATGGACTAGATGGTGGAGGAAACCGTAACCGACCAGCGGTTACATGAACCACCCTACTCTGGCGAGAAGTCCAGTAATCTCCGAGATATAAGAGGAATATGTTTGGAGGCTACATATACCGCTCCGAACAACCATCCAGTCATTGGTAAGTAAACATGTGCTGTATTTTTAGAGATGCCTTTGTATGATGCTTGCGTTCTGAATATAGTTTTTCAATGTTGCTGAATGGGTTTTTTATTTATTGGAATAAGGCAACGAAATTAAAATTCGGGGATTTAAAAATTGGGATAGAATTCATCCTATTTTGACTTAGTGCAAATTAAACTTACTGCTCCAAAACAAGTGTATTACCACCTCTCAAAGTTGAGAAAAATGTTCTAATGATCAATGTTTCATTTAAAAATATGAACTGAAACCTGTAGGCAACGAACTGTAAAATCCTTTATTGAAATATTTCCAAATATGATTTTTGAAAAAATAATTCAAAGAAAACATTTTTCTCTTACATGCAGTCGTTTATTGCTTTGTATTACTTGTAGAATGCCAAGTGTATCCATGTGATCATCGAAGCACAATCGTAATATAATTTTCTCGAATAGAAAAGAATGGATGGCTCGTCTCAGGCTCCTGTAATATTCCGGTTGCCTTCCTTCAAGATGTAATGATGTGCCGCAGGTTTCTTTCGTCACTTGCGGCAGAAATGCCCACCTAACTATATTTTCTCTATCTGGCCCAGGAGCCTGGTATTCTCTCCAACCATACATCTTATTTCCACACAGCGTTAAAACCGTGCTCAAAATAACTAAGTCGGTTTAACAATCTAAAAATCAAGAGATCAAAGAACATAAAGGATTTTATTCGGGCACACAAAAAATAACGTTGTATGTAAAAACGGGAGCCTATCTTCGAAACGGCTCCTAGACCCTCAAATCACTCGAGCGTGATCGACAGCCTGATTGCCAGATACCCGTTTCCGATTCTTAATGTGAAACCATTCCCATCCCTTCTTCCCGTCCGATCGCGATGAAAAATTTGCATAATAAATTTAAAAAGCAGGATATGAAGATCTATCGAATCAGCGATACCCTTAAAAATCGACAGCGAAAAATCTGGGCAAAAAAAGCCCATCAAACCAGAGATTCGAATTAAAGACCTGTCCTGGGGATTTTTGAATGACTTTGAAACATAAACGTAAAAGAGTATAACTACAGACGAATTAAAATTATTCAAAATAAAAACAATATCAATATGGACATCATTGGCAAAATAAGCCGAAGAAACAATCAAAACTATCGGTTTGTGTCCCAATATTAATTTTAAAAAAGCTATCGCTTTTAAAAAGCCCCATATGTTAACATACACTGTTCGATACTAACAAATACCGAGTCAACAGATGGTTCTTCACGACTATCACCCAACAAAGATTTTTCAATCAACATCTAATACGTAGAGAGGTTATACAGGGTGCCCATGAAGTCCATTCACGATTTCAATTTAGTTATGAAGTCAGTTCTCAGCATATCGTAGTCACGTTTGTTGTAAATTTCGATTAACATGTTTCGGGGTTGGAACAATTTATCCATTTCCATTTCCGTCTATATTACAGGTCGACAGCCTTCTATAGATGAGATCTTTCAAATGGCGATTAGGGATCAAAAATATCGCTGTTCCTAACCTGTTTGTTGTCTAGTTAGAAGCCCAATAGCCCCTCACGAAGAAGATCTTTAAAGTGACCCATATCAGCACTATTTTAAACCTGATAGAAGTGCGACAGACCTCTACAAAGGAGGTCATTCCAATTGGGACCATATGTCTTTGTGGCAGCCCCGTGGCCGTTTACAGAGTAGCCCATTCAAATGGTGTTGGGTCCATATATCCATATTTGATATTAACAATAATTACAGACATTAGGTCATTAAAAAGCTTCTATAGAAGTTTAGATAGTCAATTTTTAATAGCGTACATAGGGATCAAAGTAAGTGTTAATCCCTTGAACACTAAAAAATCAAAATCTAACCTTGAATACTCTAATGTCACCAAATAAAATCCCAAAAGATGAAACAACAAAATTGAGAGAATGTGACGTACCTAACGTTCCCTCTCAATTTAACGTAACAACATAAATGTTAGAAAAATTTTCTAAGAATTGGTTTATAACGACAGAGCAATACTGAAATATATGACAATGAAAGCTGCTCATTGCTAACAGTAAGGATTTTAGTTTAGTTTGTTTAAGAACCAATACGAAGTGTTTTGAAAAAAAATGAAACATCGGGTCTTATTACACTTGGAGGAAATTTAGAAATAGAAATAACAGTAATAATTTTCTAGCAACTGATTTAATTTTTAATTACTGAACAATTTAGATCAATTTATCCATTGATTGCGAAGCAAAAGCTATTTTTCCTAACAACAACAATCACCCTAACAACAGCAACAATAAAAACAAAAACATAATGTACCAAAATGGATGGATCCTATTTCTTGTCCAAATAACTACGATGTTTGACAGAGCGTAATCTTGTACAATTACAATTAACTTAGACCAATTTCGAATGTTATTTTATTGTTGACACACTCGACGAAATTTTAGTGTTTCAATAATTCCCCACTAAACCAGTGGTTTATAAACGATGGGGCATGTCCCATAAAAAAGCCGTAGGAAATTTTTGTTGGGTCATGGAGCTAATTAAAATAAAAATATTTGTTAGATTTGATCTTACCCGCCCTATTTTGGATATTTACATTTCGTTATTGTTTAGAGATTGCGATGTAGGAACGTAAATAATGAAATAAATGTAAATATCCAAAATAAGGCGGGTAAGATCAAATCTAACAAATATTTTTATTTTAATTAGCTTTAAAAGCCCTCACAAAAAGGGTCTACACCCCCCTCGTAGGACGCACCCCCTCGATGATAAGTTTTAATTTTCTCTTTGTCACTCGTGATTAATTAGAAGCATATAATTTTATACGCAGATTAATTGTTCGGCAAACAAGCTATTTAGGCTACTATAACACTCTCAGCTCCTTCCTGAGTAAATATTTATTTAATGATATGAAACGCGTTGTTAGATTCAAACAAACATCATGTTTTGTAAAGAGTTGCTATGCTACTTCTCGAGAGCGCAATGTTCAGTCGGCAATGAAACAAAGCAATGACTTATTCAGAATTTTTAAGGACTGTATAAATTACGTGGCGATGAAACAAGAGCAGTGGGCGCTTCGCATCTCCTATTTGCATGAATAAATTTAACTGACGTTACTTTAGGCATTTGATCTCCTCGTTTTTCTTAGTTGATTATATCAATAGAAAATAGATATATAAAATGGTCACTCAAAACATTCGAAAAACAAAGTTCATCTAAAAAATTAATTATTCAACCTAATGTCACATTTTCATAATTTGCACTTACCTAATATGTCTTAATCCCCCTCCTCCAACGGATTTTTAACATATGGAATTTGGTGAAAGTCGACTACACGAAAGCAACCATTTTATAGTATATTAATGTTTTGAAAATAATTAGAGATCATCTTCATCATATTTCGTGCTACTGCACATAATCAGATCTTTCCTCGCGGTCTACCACTTATTTTTATGGGGCCTGTCACTGGGGAAGTACCTGGGTTGTAATACCGAAGTTATTTCGCGGTAATCGATTACGTGAAATAAATGCCAGCTATGTGTCGGCTATGGTATGCTGAGGTTTGGAACCCCGTTTCTAATGGAAAATTGTATAGATGTGATCGTTGCTTAACAACTTTTAATGACTGTTGTTGAATTGAAATACTTGTACGTTATTATTAAATAAAAATACTGGTTCCAATTGCTTCCGACATGAAATTATTATATTGAAACAATCATGATCAAAACATTTTGCCGCTTCTGCGCTCCCATCCGAACAGCGCATATGGCTTGAGCTATGGCTGTCATATCCTAGATATGCCACTAAACACTTATAAACTAATTTTATCAAGCTCTGTGTCAACTTTTTTAATTTATATAATGGAATTTCTATCACGAGAATATCCTACATGTATAACCTTTAGCGTGTCTCTTATACCATTACTCACTTCAGGTAAGGGTTCTGGAGCTGCTTCGACCAAACTTCTGAAAAAAATAAATATCAAAATCATTTTCGGCCTACAGCATATTTCAGCGATTCCCAATCTTGTGCGTGTGGCTCACCAAGAATGCCACAGGGCAGTTAAAGCCACAATGCTGGACTAGACGCAAAACTGATTTTCTCTTTCATCGTACAAGAAAACTTAATTCGAAATAAGTCGTAATAACATTAAAACGAGAATATCGGTCGGAGACCGAAGACCGAAGATCTAAAGATCGATAAGTAATTACTAATAAAGTATAACACCGTATTGTCTTAGTCTTGTGATGAAACTTTCTCTGTGCCAATGAGCGTTTTTCTCAAATCCCACAATTTTGCATTAGTGGCGGGGCCTTTCTACAAAACATTCAAATTAGCACCGGGAATAATTCATAATCATTTATTGCAAGTCACCTTGTGTATATATAAAAGCTAATTATAGTGAGCTAAATAGCGAGTGGGTGCTAATAGGCTCATCAGCAGCAATGTATGCAGAAACTGTGAAAAGAAAGCGATATATAGGGTGTTCATAAAGTACTAACTATTTTATAACTACTACTATTTTTCAAATTGCAAAGGATATCATATATTGTTTTGGCCCTCACAGATGTATCAAATGAAGTAAAAATACTGATTAAAAAACAACAAACCTGGTTAAGATATATTGAGAACTGATTTCATGACAAAATTTGAATTGTAGAAGGACTTTGACACTCTGTAGTTTATAGTTAGCCAACGATTCTATACAATGGTGTGCATTCAGTGATTTTTTTTCATTCTATTATTGATTTTCCATTTGTCCTTATTGATTTTGTCTGTATAAACCTGACATGGGCAAACTCGGCCCGTTGAGTAATTCATGTTCTCATAAATTTCTGATTTTAACCAATTCTGCATTCACATTCGAAACTTTATTTAAACTATAAAGTTTGCTTCTTACCAGTTTTGCATACTATAATATTTCTCAAGTCTGGTAATCATCGGCTTTTGACCTATAGTACTGAAAGAAATATTTGCCTTTCACACAAAAAGCCTTCGTCCGAATGTAACCCGAAAGTAACAAACATGGCGTGATACATGGTATTAATCAGAAACACAAAGATTGCGACACTGTTTTAAGGAAAAGAAAGGGGTGCGTACTATTTGCACATTATTTGAATATAAGTTGGAGCACAGATCACGCGTCCAGTGTTTACAATAATATGCTCTGATTCTAAACGAGTACGATGACGTCATTGTGTGAGCAGCATAAATAAATTATTATTAAAAAACTATACCTTCTATTATTTAAGCAAATCTTCGACTGCTATTATGGTTAGGTGAACAACATTACCAACAACTTCATCCTAATATCCTAAAGTTGGAATACAGCCAAAATGAATGCATCCATCTCTTTCACTTAAATAAGTCTTACATACCTCAACTTAATCATAATGTCATATTTTATATTTTGATCTCACGTAATATGCCTCAAAGTCGGAATACAACCGAAATGAATGCCTCTAGATTTTACAAAATTGAACATAATGTAATATTTTCTATTTTCGTAATATGCACTTATACGTAATATGTCTCAAAGTCAAAATACAACTTCGAACAAAAATCGAAAAAACAAAAAAACACTTTACACAAATCGAACCTCGGAATCAACTTCTACGTGCTTGCTAACCATCGCAATAGTAAAGCCGATGGGATCAGGTAATCGCGAAACAAAGCATTACGTATTTTTCTATTCATGGCGGATAAACATAAGAAAAGTGGCTCGGTAACGAAACGCGAACCCGCCTGGAAACTGGAGAGTCATAATAAGTGCCCGTACTATTGTACTAAATGTGCAGCTGTCAAGTGTATTCAGACTAACCGGACCCAAACAGCCGCTTTACAATTTTAATAGCGCTTTGGGATAGTGGTGTAGCGATGAGACAGTTAGCACGGTAAATCATGAGCCCAACGAAGTCTTATTAAACATTGTCATATGACCATGAACCCGCGATTGCTGATCGGTACAACAGTTAATGTCCAGACATTTATGCCCCTCATGCGTGACCAATGTTCGAATAAAAACGAATATACTAAAGTCTTTATAAGATTGCGTTATATTCTAACAATTATCTAGTCTACTTTTAACTGGAAACATATAATTCGAATACTACATATCAAGCTGGAAATAAGGTATAAATAATAATCCGTATATAATATAATAAGACATTAGAGTTCTGCTGAAAATACCAAACATCTATCTCATTTAGCATTGCAGCACTCATAAAAAATATCATTTTGACTAGAGACTAAGGCAGAAATTAAATCTGTTTTGTTATATATTTTACCAAAAACGGTGAAAACTATAAACTCATTATGTGGATAATGTAAGGTAATTTGCATGGTTTCAAAATCTCAACAAAAGTTTCCACAAAATGTTGGAATATTAGAACTGTCCGACACATCTGGATGAAAGAGGTACCCAAACCATTTTATATGACGCCTATTTTAGTCGTTTTCTCTGAATAATGCCTCATATCGGCGACCACTGATATCATACGTTATGTAGTTAGATCAGGGTGGTCCAAAACCAGACCCGCGGGTCATAACCAGAAAAATCTTTTAACATATTGTTACATCACTAATGTCACTGAATTGACTGTGTTACGGTTAGTTGTGGCAACCAGCGCAGTTGAATAATGCGCATGGCTAGTCTAAATTGTTATCTGGCTTTCTATCTTTTGGGTCGGGAATATATGCCAGCAAAATAGGCTTCATAAATAACTGAAAATCAAAGGAATCTATTAACTTAGGTTGGCTATGCCGATAACCAAAAATTAATGTTATGGTCGACAATATAATTCCTTCTGGGAAATTACCCTCCTGTATCTCAAATTTGGTAAAATTCGGTATTCAATCAATCTGCAGTTATTTATAAGTTACACTCTTGTGGCCCGCGAGGCCATCAACCTTGGACTACCCTGAGTTAGATAATAAACAATATGACTAAAAAATATCTTCGGTTTCTATTCTTACGAAGCATACAACATAAGTAAAAAAAATAAAATAAAAAATTAGCATGGCTTCAAAGTGTTGCATTTAACAAATTATCTAGAATTCTTGTATATTTGAAAGTTAAGCTTTGGACTCACTTTCGACCTTAGCTCCGGATAGGTTTTATACAAGCAACCACTGATATCTCACGATATGAAAAGGATATTATTATTCGGAAAGACCTGAAATTTTCCGATTCGGTATTGCTTACCCATGGGCATAAACTTTGAACCCGAGCAATGTAATCGGATTTTGTACAAAAACCACGCTGAGAAAACGCCCCGCCAACGCTCAAATAAAGAAAATTAGTAATTATCCAGTTACGGTTTGGGTTCGGAATTTGGATAGTGTTAGAAATTCGAATTTTTCATTCATTCCTTACCATAACCTCAACTGGATATAAACTAATTTGTTATTTCAAGAGGTGGCGGGAGTGTTTTTCTTAAACCTCACATTTCTGCGTTAGTGGAAGGGGGGCTTTGTACAGAATACAAAACTGAAACCGTTAGACAAAAGCGCTGCCCAACAATATTGAAACCATAACTTCGACTGCCATTTAATACACTAGTTCACTACCGCATTGGTTCATGCTAGAGCGTTCAAAGATACAATAATGCACAAGTGCTTAAAATGATCAAAATGACATCTGAAAGTAGATCCAACGTAATCTAACTCAATTGGCATTCACCGCAACATGTGCATCAACAACTCGAGCGGTCGTTTTGCCAAAAATTTGCCAATAAAAGTTTGTCAAAGATATGCCCACAAAAATAGTAAGTACACATTTTGATCTAGTACAACTGCACAAACTAACCACATAAAACTAAAACTAATGTTATTATCAAGCTAAATTTAACTTGCAAATTGCTATTTTTATTTTTTTAAAGTTACTTGGCTCATACCCTTTCTCTTCTTTGCTTGAACAATTCCGTTTTAAAACTATTCCTGATATTATATCAGCTAGTTGACCAGCTAGTTCTAAGTTGAGTCCGCTATTAAAGCGTGAGTCTTACCTAACAAATTATACCTTTGTGGGTGGGTCTTCAGAACGAAGAAAGGCAAAGAACTATTTGTTCTGAGGCATAATATAAAGATAAACACATAAATTGTATACCAATATTGGATGACTAAATGAATATGCCTTTTTTATGGGCCATTTGAGTTCAATAATTTTGTCTTATCAGCTTTTTGATTCAAATATTGTTCCTTAACGAACATTCTTGCTATCTATGAACAATAGTTAGCTTTCAATTGTAGTCAAGCATGGTACGGATTTAGGTGATACGGCAATGTTCATTGAATTTGACCGAAGCACTCGGTAAAACGACGTGTGTGCTGCGATCCTATGACGTAATAGCAATACAAGAAGTCCTGAATCTGAACGTTTTCAGACAAAAAGTTTCAGAAATATATATATGTTAGTATGCAGCAAAAATCTTGACTCGCATAGAACAGGGGTGTGCAACCTGTGGCCCGCAAAAACAATTGTGCTGCCCGCGGAGAAGTGCCAATTTAAAATGGTGTGCGGCCCGCGAAACGAGTTTTTAATTGAGTTTAATTTGTTACTTGCTTGCGCTGCAAAGCCTATACCTGAATCCAATTTATCATCTATGCCGGAGACAGACGTTGCAATACTCTAACAGCTAGATTGTGCGAAGCAAACAACGCACATTTTATCATGTCATAAAATCGATAACCAAATTGTTTGTACCCGCAAATACGAGAAAGCCTATATGTTGAATGAAGATGCGGCCCGCGGTTTTACCCAGTTATTTGAACCAGAGCCTCCTTATTAAAGGTTGTACACCCCAGGCATAGAAGAGTCATCTTTATTCCCGTTATAGCCTTCTAGTATTTAAAAAACAAAGACACAGGGAAAGTAGTACAGCTATTTTGTCTCGCGTAATCCAGTCACGCTTGGTAAATATGCGAGGGTTCAGGTTTTTACCGAAACCTCATGTAAAACCTCATCAACACTCGTCCTATCCGTATCTGAACATGACCAATTATGAATAATATAAAAACTACTACCCAGACATTAAATATCTTGTAAAAGAACGGCTCTTTCTATCATTAATGTTTAGTGCCTGATTCCGGCGCGACTTATAAGGGAAAGCAAACAATAAAATTGTCAGGGTATATCAGTATGTGTGAATGATTTATAAAGGTCGATATTATTTTTCTAATAGTTGACGTTACATTTATTTTGTACGGTTTTTGTAAAGCAAATAAATGGAGTCAAAAACAAAATTGGTGTAGTACAAAGTTGTTGTGAACTGTCAAGTTTATTCACTCTATATTGACACTCCATATAAATCGAATTAAATTTCAATTTCATACGAAAAACCTGTCAATTGCTCGATTCGTTGGTTTTATAAAACAGATACTCAATTGAAACTTGTCCTTGCTTAAAAGCACCATCTCAAATAAGAGTTCAGAATTTACAAGTCTGATTATTGAATATATCCTCGCTATACGATTCCTGTACCTCATTCCACTCCGAACCTTGTACAACTCCTGAGAAGATACCACATTCAAAACATTTTGGATGATGTAGTTTTCATGAGACATAGGAACATAAAAAAGTTGAATGTATTCGGTAATATTGGTAAAGTCTATCATTATGCACTTCAACAAAAGCTCAGATTGAATTATATGGACAATCGCTTTTACATTATATTCAATTTTTGTGAAAATTGATTAGATGAGACTTATGTAGCTAGTGTTTCATAAATAGTTAGTACTCCCGAAGCATGTGAACCAAGATGGCGGACACCAGAATGTAGAATGTGTACCAGGTCAGGCCCTAATTTTCTTCTAATTTTCCTTATTTTAATTCTATTACGAATTCGGGAACTAGCCAATTGACTCCCGTAGTATTTGTACATGAAATTATGGCGTAACTCTAATCTGGTACAAATACTACGTTCCGGTGTCCGCCATCTTGGTTCACATACTTCGGGAGTACCAAATAGTTTTCGTCGAGAGTCAAATTTCATAAGACTGATTGCTGAGTTCATGTCACGTGTCAAACAATAAGGGTGGCGAGTAGTGAATCTTTTGTCACGTGACTTATGAATTGTTCCGCATCAATGATCCTTGTTCATCTGAAAACATTTCAATGCATTGTGTATTGTTATAAGTGAGATGCTGTATCACCATGCGACATACTCCACAGTCGTCGCTTAACTTGGCAGGCGTCTAACTGTGGTGGAATGAAAAGGGAAATTACGCAATTGCCTCACTTTACCAATTGTTACTACTTTGGTGGAGCGCTATTAGTTTAGAACTGAATTTTTAGGCCAGTGAATGAAGTGTGTTTTTTGTGAAGTGCTTTTCTAAAGCAGAAGTAGGTAAAACTCAAAATCCTTTCATTCAGATAGTGGCCACTCATCATTGAATTTAATAATAGGTCCAAAAGCAGATATATCTATACAGAACACGAAACTAGTTTTTATGCCGAATCTAGTTGACTATTTAGACGGGTTAGGAATTTTAATAAATTGATGAGGTACACCTTTCCTTTCAACAGGCTCTTAAAATGGTACTTTCGTAGTATGGGAACCAAGATGGCTCATACCGGAACGTAGTATGTGTATCAGAATAGGGAATAGGATTAGGCTATAACTTCAGGTACAACTACTACGGGAGTCACTTGTCTAGTCCCCGAACTCGTAATATAACTTAAATAAGGAAATTTGGAATGAAATTACGGCCTAACTCTAACCTGGTACACATACTATTTTCAGGCGTGCGCCATATTAGTTTACATACTTCGGAAGCGCCCTTATTGAAATAAATATATTTGTTTTTGTCATTTTCTCACCAAAGAATTCTAAAAACAAATAGTTGTGGTTTTCGTAAAAACCCCATTTCTTATGTTCATACAATTCCGTTGTCAAGAGGCGAGGAAATCAGAACGTGCTAAATTTAAATGTCGGGTTGTTAGATCTGTTTTGTTGTATTTGAAATTTATGTAAAATGAAGAATTGTTCATATAAGATCATGTGATTGTTTTAATTTATGTTAATAGCAATGTACTTGTATGAAAACTTGTTTTCCGTGTATTTCGGTGGTGAATTTCCCTTTTTTAAAAAACGCACTTTTACAAACATATTGTATGAGATGTAATGTGAAAGTTTTTATATCGTCTTCACTTATAATTAATTTCAATGTACAGATCACACCACAAGCAATAGTTTAATCATTTTTTAGATTAATTCGATAATTACTTCAGAACTGCCGCCATTGCTGTTAATTTTCATGTACATTGGAAAAAATAAATTTATTGTATCAATTTCCTAGGTTTGTAGCAGATTTTGTTTGTTTCTGATTAACCAACCCCAAGTATCACATTACGTTTGCCGAACATTCGGATTATTCGCGGACAAAGATTTTTCGCTAAGAACATCATGTCAAAAGTTATAATTCATTGTATTACAATTCCTAACTTGAGTTAAATTAACTTCATAGGGGATACGAGACATGGGTAAACTACGGCTCGCAGGCCAAATCCGGTCCGCTGTGTAAATCAATCTTAAATTTAGTTTTGGCACGAGGCTTATTGTTTTCTAATTTTGCTTTTGTAACACTGTAAATTTTAATCATAAAATGTAACTTTTTACGTTAACCCATCTTTATCTATATCGTTTGGTTTACCTGGTAAAAAAAAATTGGGATAGCAAGCCAGGAAACGTGCGGTTTCCAGTAAATCGTTTGGAATGGAACAAAATGTTGTTGAAAAAGGCATGGAATTTATGTCTAACTGCAAATATCGTAAAATTGCATTTTAAATAAGCAAATAAGCTTTAATGAAATCGCCACAAAATTTTTTTCTTGCTCAATTTAATTTGATTATGAAACTGTATCCGGAGTAAATATGTCATTATTTATTTAATATTTATTTAAATACTACAATTCAGATCTAAATCTTGCCTTATTTTTAGTCATAAGTGATAAAAAAGTCTAAAAAAAAGTTTGCAAAAATATATATTTTATGCTGTTTAGACAATAAGGATAATTGATGAATTTTTTCAAACCATGATGTTCGAATATTCAAAAAAAAAATAAAAAAATTGTCATTCTGATGTCACTGCTACTTTCACTTGCTAGTTTCACTGCTTGCTATTTCTACTGCTTTGTGCTAGTTTCAACTTTTTATCAATTATTTCAATAAATATCTTTCATTGAACGACCATTGCTGTTAATGATTGACCAGCATGATTGAAGTAACAGTATTCTTTTCTCTAAATTTGTCTGTTTCAGATGACACTAAGTATCATGTTACATTTACTCAACATACAGGTTACTTAGAACAAAGCCTTTACATGAGAAACAAAAATTCGGAAGAGCACTATGTGCAAATGCCGTGAGTCATTCTCCAAGAAACTATAATAGTTATAACGTTGTTGTATACAGAATACGGTATGATACATAAGGTAGCGCTTAACAAAAATCTATGGGTATAGCTAAAAGATTGAGTCGCAAATATGACCTATGTGCATCAAATATCTTAGAGGCTTCGTAAAAAGCTTATGTGGTGTAATTTAGCATTACCTAATATATAATTTTATTGATGCTAAATTAATGGTTAATGCAGTTATGCGTATTTACATGATTCACATATTACTCCCTGAAAGACTCAATATAAGCACCCTCTGATGCATGACAAGTTTTGTTATAAAATTAAGAGAATAATCTATGAAGGTGGGATTTAAGTTATTACCATAAATAAGACGACGCATCTTCTCTATTTATTTGCATATTTTTAACGTTATCTGGATGAAATACCATAATACATATTTATATACCACATTGAGTTTGTGTGAATGTACACTTGACAATCATCAATGCTTGATTACCATACAGTTTGCAATCATGCAATGATGAATTTCCATCGTATTGAACTTTTACCGATAATGAATTAAATGTACATACGAGAAATACTTTTCACACAACTTTGCTCAACGCTATTTTCCGAACATTGAACACAAAGGTGGTAAAATTATTCTGCGTGGAGGAAATTAACAAGGGGTATCAAAAATCCGTTGTACCATAGCTCCATAAAACTGACATCCATCTAGCTCTTGAATAATCAGTTTTCGTTAAATAATTTCTGTGTAGTACAACCCAGGGGATTTCCCAAGTGTCAGACCAATACAGAAAGACAATATAATTCGTAGGCATAACATAGGCGAGTAGCAAGACCTGTGAACCTGTTCACAGGTTTCCAAAAGTTTATAGGAGTAAAGTGATATTATTTTTATTCTCGTGTTAGCGCTTCCAGTTGTAAATCAAATTTGAGAAAAGTGAGTTGAGCAAAATCAATGAAACAGTAGGACAACAAAAACGTAAATACGGGAATAGGATTCTTTTCGCATAGTTTTTAAAAACAAATTATAAAATAATCGATAATGTTAATGTTCATGTCATTTAGTTAAAATTGAAGAACGTGTAATCAACATCAAAGAGAATAAAGAATCTACAATGACGTCTAATTTGGGTAATTCCCATTGAAATGTTATCTTCTGGACGTATTTATTTGATTTAGGTCATTATATACCTTCGTTTAGTATGTTTACTGATGAAAAGTTATAAATATAATTTATACACCTCAATAACGACTTTTTAACGTTAAGAAGTTTTATTTTAAACAGCTTTTCTAGTAAGTCAGTGAAGCGTTTTGAACAGCAAGTTTAGAAGTTTTTATACAACGTAATGGGTTTGCCAGTGACACTTTATCAATGTTTACTTTTGTATTCGTTGCGACGTGTCATTGGAAATTTACATATTGATGAAAATGTAGTGTTAGGATGTGGTATGAAAAAAGGAAGTTATGGGTTTAAATTTTGAATTTTAAAACACTATGCGAAATATTTTTTAATCAATTATTTAAAGTGTTTTTTTGTATACTTTTTCCATTCAAATTAAAAATTAATTATACGAAATCGAATACAGTCAAATATTTGACATGGTGATAATTTCAGTTTCTCACTCTTTTATTTATATAAAAATTATTTATCAAGACAATACTCATTTCGTTGTTATAGGAGATTCACAGGAATTTTAATATAATTGGACATGATGTCACGCAATTAATTACTTCCTGAATAACTTTACTAAGCATACCACGGCTATTTCTTTTTGTTCAGTCGAAAATTGTATGTTTAAATCTGACAAAATTAGCTATTTTTGATCAATATAAAAAATGGCAAATAGGAATTTGCCGTTTTCGTTGTTACTTTCGGACAATTCAGTCAATTCAATAAGTTCTGTTTGACATATTTATCCTAAATGTTTTCAATTAAAACCATGAAATATGATGACAACTAATTATGATACAGAAAATATACCGTATTTGGTAAAACTAGAAAGGCGATATCGCAGATCAAAAATGTCTTGGTTGTTGATTCCACAATTTTTGTATAAAGCTTTTATAGAATATAATTACGCCACAGGACCACAACACAGATGTCTCAATTATGCGGAATGGAGTTTGTTGAATGCTGCCGTATCACGTTTTACCCAATTTAACGTGAATCGCCAGAGCGTTTGTAATATTACAAAATTCACGTCGAACGATCGCAATACAAAAACGAAAGACAGGCAGAATTATTGAGACCATGTGTGGCTCATTGTAATATCAGTCATTGCGTGTTACACATTGTTGACTTACCGCGACCCATGCTTGACTGGTAAAAACTGAAAATAACAATATCCGAGTACACTGCAAATCTATAATACGACGCCAAAACTTTTGATTTTTAATGAACCAAATTGACAGGTATGAAGTTACTGAGCTTGCTCTGAAAATTTGGGTAAATGAGCTAACGCGGAATCAAATTGTATCATTTTATCATATAATTGAAGACGGAAATATTGCTTATGTATCAAATATCTAAGAAGCTTTGTGATTTATTATTTAGTGCAATTTAGAATTATGTATGTTATTATCGATGCTAATTTAACTATTTTATATAGATATACAAAAACATGTTATATGAATTTTCAAAATAGAAATATTTTTACACAACTTTGCTAAACAATATCCCGATAGCTAAACAAAAAAATGGTAAAATTACTGTAGGCGGAAAAAAATACCACAGCGAGACTTCACAATTTTTAAAAAAGCGGCGCTGCATGAAAACAAAATTGAGAACCACTGCTGTTGTACAACCCAGGTTGTTCCCCAAGTGTTAGGCCCCCACAGAAGGAAGATATATTTTGTAGGCAGGACATGGGCGTTCATAAAGAAGCGAGAAACAGTTAAGGACATTGATGTCAAACGATCGCGATACAAATAAGATAATTAGACTGAATTACTGAGACCATTGTAATGTCAGTAACAAATAATGAATTCGATTGCGTTGAAATATTGTTTGATCATTTCACCTGTTTCATCATTTCATCCCTTTTTCCTTTTTGTGTTCAATTGCCAATAAATAATATATATATCGAATATGACAGTCGGTCTATATTTTCTAATCAAGTGAATTTGTTTACACACAAGTTATATTTTATGTTTCTATGAAGTGTGATTGTGTGTTCTTTCTAAAAGCGCGGCTTTGTCATTAGTTTGTAGCCATTGTTTTATAACCACCTTCATTCTAGTGCAATTTCAATACGACTTATGATAGTCGAACACGGATGGCTCGCGCTATTCACGTTGGCTTTAGCCAAGCATGATATTTTTTAAAATGTCATTTTCCAAATATACATCTTCGGTGCATACATGTTCTTCGCCATTATTACCAGGCATCTGTTGTTGCAATCATAAATCAGTTATACCTTGTTATATTACCTTATAAATAGGTGGCATCACAATTTTCAATAATTAATCGATGTCTACGTTTACGTGCGCGCTTGCCTATTGTTCACTCTAACAGTAACTAAACGATGAGTATGTCTGATCTCCTAGTGATGTAACGGATCAGTGGCAAGCGGTTGCTTAGAAGTGGAAGCAGAGATTTGTAATTAGTGCGGTCGTATTCAATGTAATTGAACAAAGGTTGGAAAATTAGTTTTAAGAGATATCATATATGGAGATTTTAAAATTGTTATCACTAATAAAATTTGATTTAAGTGATCAATGTATACTAAGCAGATATATCTATAATTTCAATTTTATTACTTGTTACACCGTGACAACTGTTACAGAATTCGTTTGTATACCAGTCAGCCGGGGAAAGAATAATTTTGTTAATATATAATATAGAGAAAGACTTCGCCACAATTCAGCCTCATAACAAATCACCCTAATCCAAAAATATATTACGGGCTGATACTTGTGCCATACATGGTATAACGTGATATCCACCTTGAAGCTAGTAGCATCTATATCGTAGAGCCTACTTTAAAGATAGTAGTATAGCGTGATACCTAGCAAAGGATAGAAGTATATCGTGACAGACACCTTAACTTAAGGCTAGTAGTATAGCATTTTAAATCGCTGGTAAAACTTGATTCAAGCAATTTATGCTTACAAAGCATATATATGCCTTATTGATGTATTGTATACTGATCAGATATATACATAATTTCAATTTTAATACTTGTTTCACCGAGACAACTGTTATAGAAAGTCGTTTATATTATATTCAGGCGGGAAAAGGATAATGTATTACTTGGATGATATATTCTACAGCATCCTAAAATTAATATAAATCAGGTTTAAAATGGACAATCTTACCCACTTTTTGCGTGATAAATTGGGAGGCCTAATTGCTTATACCGACTTACGTTTCGTTGTAGTATGGGATTCGAAATTGTAAGTTCTTGGATAGGACGAAAGTGTTAACCTCATTTGGGCATCACAGATTACATATCTCAAATCTAATCTCATGCCCCCCATACACACACACCTGAATCAGAATATAATAAATTGGGTAGACAATGTTAAACCCGGAAAGTTACCGACTTAGCGTCTTATATACAAAATCATTTTCAAGCTAATAATACCAATTGTACGTAAATTTAATCTACGGTAGTTTCAATTTTCCATTGATTAGGTCGATGTCCCACGAGTGCTCAGTAAAAAATCTCATTCCTATTACTAGCTGATACTGATATTAGACGACACTCATTGGTACACCCGTAGTATTGAACCAAGATGGCGGACACTGGAACGTAGTGTGTGTACCAGGTTACGGTTGGGCCATAATTTTAAGTACAAATACTACGGGAGTCACTTGGCTAGTCCCCGAACTCGTAATATAACTAAAATAGGGAAAATTGGAACAAAATTATGTCCTAATTCTAACCTGGTACACATAATACGTCCCGGTGTCCGCTATCTTGGTTCACATACTACGGGAGCGCACACTCATTTTTGTTGAGTTTATATTACGTAATAATCTATTAAACTCAATGATTCGCCGAGCTATTATCACGTGACTAATAAATAGTTCCGCATCAACGATCCCTATAATTTCACGGGTCGTCGCGTCTGCCCTGAATAAGAAAAAAAAGGTAGTGTTTTGTTCCGCATTTACCTACTCTCGCTGGTTTTTACTGTGGCGATGATAAGCAAGAAGGTGGGAGTTGAATTTTAGGGCGTCGAAATCAAGTCTAATTTTGGTAATGTGCTCTATTTAGAGACAGGAATAAACTCAATTTTTCTGGTTCAAAAAGTTCCAGGTTGATTAGTAGTAAGTTGGATGTTAAAATATTTCCCAAATAAGCTCTGAGCAATAAAACATTATTTTTCAGAACATAGTTACTTTAAATGTCTACTGAATCAGTAAGTACTGGTTAAAACACAAAGTTTGAGAATAAAAACATTCACTTATATGTCGTTATTCTCGTACATAATGACAACCAAGATATTATACGAACAAGAAGAGTTGTGGTGTCTGTAATAATTGTAGCTCCCCAGCTCATCTGTATTTTAATTTGATGTTTCTATTCCCGCGATTTTCATCCATAGAAAACCAATGCATTTGACCACAAATGAAAATTGCTGCCTCAATTAGTAATGCGTTCAATAGTCAATATTCCCATGGGCTTTGTAACACCAAGCGTTTAGGAATCCTTTTCTTTTGTTTAAACAGTGTCGCAATCTATTCGTTCGTGATTAACCTCAAGTATCGCGCTATGTTTGTCACTCATTGGGGTTACTTTTGGACAAACCCTATAAGACTTTTTTGTGAAACGTAAATATTTTGTACTATAGATAGGTCAAAAGCTACTGAGATCATTGTATTGTATGCAAAACTGGTAAGGAGTAAACCAGAAGTTAGTTTAGAATAGGATTTCAAAAGTCTATACCAGGGGTGGGCAAAGTTTTTGTACCAGGGGCCAAAAATTGTGCCCACTTAGACCGGCGGGCCATGTAAGTGTGACCTAAAAAGTTACAACTTATGAACAATATTTACAGTGATAAAATGGAAAAAGTAAGCCTAGTGCCAAAACTAAATTTATTCGCGATCTCAACATATTCCTTGAGCTATTTTCAGCTAGAACATTGAAATTTGGTTTTAGTTTGGTTGTGGCAGCATCGGGCGGGTCAGATTAAATTTAAACAGCGGGTCATAATTGGCCCGCGACTATTTGAGAATGATTAGCTTTCAAATGTACACAAGTTAACTTGCAATAAAAATTGATTATGTTGTTTTCCCGGTGCTAATTTTATAAGCTCATTTAAATCTTTTGTACAAAGCCCGCACCACAAATGCAAAATTTGAGACTTGAGAAAACATTCACACCACGTTTTAAAAAAACAAATTAGTAATTTTCCAGTTAGGGTAAAATAAATTATTTAAAAATTTGCAGCGTAAACTGCATTCCTAACCCTGATTGGATAGTTGATAATTTTCTTATTTTAATCATTGGCGGGGGCTTTGTACAAACGATCCGTTAATTTGATACGTTGGCATAAATGGAGGATTACCCTAATGAACAATTTTGAGGACTGCTTTCATGCTCTTACATGAAAAAATTGATAATTTTCTTATTTTAATCATTGGCGGGGGCTTTGTACAAACGATTCGTTAATTTGATACGTTGGCATAAATGGAGGATTACCCTGATGAACAATTTTGAGGACTGCTTTCATGCTCTTACATGAAAAAATTGATAATTTTCTTATTTTAATCATTGGCGGGGGCTTTGTACAAACGATCCGTTAATTTGATACGTTGGCATAAATGGAGGATTACCCTAATGAACAATTTTGAGGACTGCTTTCATGCTCTTACATGAAGAAAGTCTGTTAACAATCGTCTTCTGGTACAGGAAAAGTTTGACTACAAGCTTATGACAATACGCATTATACTTAATTAGTAGTTATATATATATAGGAATAAATAACAAGAATTATAGTATGTGTGATCCAAATACTGTTTGTTTATGTCTTTTCAATTTATTTTAACAAGGTATTTTTGTGTTTCAAAAGTATGTTACGAATACGATAATTTACACATATATATGTTGCTCATATTGTTCTATTCCTGTTGTCTGTATAAAACATTTTGTCAACATTTTGGTGAAGCGGAACCCCAATTAACACTTTATAATCTCGATAAATAGTTTGTGCAATAGTTTAATTATCTTTCATTGTCTGAGTTGTACAAACTATAAATACATATAAAAGCAAACCCAGTACCAACACAACAAAATAATCTTCGTGGCAAGTTTAATATTGGTGGCAAACTGAAGGTATTTGATTATATTTAAACAATACATGTATATTACTATGGAATTTGGGTATCAAATGAAAACCAATGTAACCCATGATCAATACTGGTGGAATCCCGGTTGAAAATAGTCATAGTCAAGAATATTTATTCTCGACCCATGTGCTTTGTTTGGATTGGAGCGAGCAAAAAGGTTGAAATGATATAATCGTAAAATGTTTCAATAAAATAATTCAGGAAATAGGACACAATTATTTCTTGTATTTTCACATAAATAATAACGTACACGTATCTGAAATCAACAACACTCATTAAAAGTCGTCTTTCAACGATCAAGGGGGCGCATCTATAAAATTTTGACACTTGTCATTGGAGCTATTTTATGCAGCTAAGCCACTGTAAGTATTAAGGGACATGGGGACTTGCACCATAGCAGCCAGATAGCTGGCCTTCCTTTCGCACAATTATATACCGTCAAATATTTTTGGTAGTACAAACCAGGTGCTTCCCCGATGTCAGGACCTATAAAGATAAGTGGTATACCCCGCAAAAAGAGGTTTGTTCATGTAAAGTATCAGAAAATATGATATAGGTGATCTTAAATGATTTTCAAAACGTTTATATACTATAAAATGGTTGTTTTTGTGTAACCGTTGAAAAAATGGGCATATTAAGTATGTACAATTTTTGAAAATATGCCATTATGCCCAAATAATTAATTTTTTTCAGATTGTTTCAAGTTTTCATTTTGTATATCTATTTTCTATTGAGATTATCGACTAAGAAAAACCAAAAATATCAAATACCTAAAATAACGTAATTTAAATATATTTAGGTGAATAGGAGATGTCCCCCACTTTTCCTGTTCTGGCGCCACATAATTCACACAGTCCTTCAATAGAATTCCTGAACAAGTCATTGCTTTGTTTCATTGCCTACCAAACATTGCGCTCGCGAGTTACTAGAAGTACCAATATTTAAGGAAACATGCTGATTGTTTGAATTGAACAACGCGTATTATTAAATAATATTTATTCACGAATAAGCTGGAGAGTTTTATATTAAAAACTTGTTTGTCGAACGATAAATCTGCGTATAGAAATATTTGCTACTAATTAATCATGAGCGAAAAAGAGAAAACTGAAGCATCGCGGGTATGAGCGACTCATTGAATATCTCGATATATGTCAATGTGACAACATTCATATAACTTAACATTGACTAAGTCAGAGGTTCTCGGACGATGGGGCGAAACCACAAGAGGGGATGCGTAGGGTGGTATACACGTTTTTTACGTGTTTTTAATTAAAACATACCTTATCCTCACATTTTTGTTTTATTCAAAAAACACGTTGAAAATACGTGGGTGAAAATATTTAAATGTAAATATTCAAAACATGGCAAAATCAAATCTAACAATCCTTAATATTTTTAATTAGCTTCACGCCCCTTCAAAAAAATTGTCAACGCTTTCATTGTTTGAGAACCACTGGGTTAATAGGAAATTATGGAAACTATACAATTTTGTTGAGTGTGGTATCATTGAATTTGAAATTAGTATTGCTCCAAGTTAACTGTAATTGCACAAGATTAGACTATGTAAAACATCCTTGTTCTTTGAACAAGAACTAGGTCTACGGATCGTTTTTGTTACCCATGTTTTATTGTTGTCATAAATTTTATTGTGGTTGGGGTGATCTTTGATGATAAAACAAATGGCCTTTTTTCCGCAACTAATCGACGAATCTATTTCAAATGTTCAGTAATAAGACGTTATAAACTAAATACTGTTATTTCTATGTTTAAATTTTCTTCAAGTGTAATAATACCCGATGTTCCGTTGATCATTTTATTTTAAAGGGGAACACTTTAGTTTCGTATCGGTTTTTAGCCAAAATAAATTGATAGACTTACCGGTAGCGGCGATGAGCAGCTTTCGAGTTCATATATTTCAGCATTGCTCTGTCGTTATAAACTAATTTTCGGAAAATATTTCTGACATTTTATGTTGTTACATTAATTTGGGAGTAATCGAACAATTATGTCACATTCTCTCAATTTCGTTGTTGTATAGGTAATATAAGTAATAATTTGAAAAATAGCATTTGCAAGAGCTTTCTGTAATTTTATGCGTTGAAATTGGAGTATTCGAAGTAAGATTTTGATTTTATAGTGTTCAAGGTGTTAAATTTGCTTCGATCCCCTTGCATGCTACTGAAGTTCTCATCTCTAGAGGGCTGTTGATCTGAAATATAAACGGAAATAGAAATGTATATTGTATCCCAACCCCGCAACAAGTTAATCAATATATACAACAAACCTGGTTAAGATATATTAGTGAAAGGCGTAAAGAACCGTCGGATGACTCTTTATTTGTTAGTATTGAACATTGTATGTTAAGATATTGAGCTTTAAAAGCGATCGCTTCATATATGATAATATTGGGACCCAAAGCGACCGTTTTGATTGTTCCTTCGGCTATTTTTTGCCGAAGATGCAAATGTTTTTATTGTGTTTATTTCCAATAATTTTAAATCCTTTGTGGTCAGATATTTTTTTTTAATTTTCATTTTCATTTTTTATTACATTATTTTTATTTAAGGCATTCAATGACAGGTTTTTAATTCTAATTCCACTGATTTGGTAAGTCTGCGCCTCCCAGATTTTACGCTGCCGATATAAGGGTCCAGCTCAGGGGTGTGCAACCTTCAATAAAGGAGGGCCAGATACAAATAACAGGGTGAAACTGCGGGTCTCACCTTCATTTAACATAGGCTATCTATTAGTTGCAGGCTGATAACCAAAACGATTTTAGTTATTGAGCTTATGATATGCGTTGTTCGCTTCGTACGAGCTAGCTGTTAGGGCATTGTAAAGTATAATAAATATTAATTTCGACTAAGGTATTTGCTTAGCAACGCAAAGGAATTTGAATTACTCGCACGTACCAGATTATACTAAATAAAATAACTTGTTTCGCGGGCCGCACACCATTCAAAATTGGCACTTCTCCGCGGGCCGCACAATTTTTCTTGTGGGCCGCATTTTGCAAGCGGGACGCAAGTTGCCCACCTCTGGCCGAGTGATTTGAGGGCATAGTAGCCGTTTCGAAGTAAGAAAGCCTTTTTACATTCAACGTTATTTTTTGTGTGCCCGAATAGAATTCTTTATGTTCATTGTTCTCATGATTTATAGATTATTGACCTTTATCTAAAATCGAAATATTGACGGAAGTTACATAAAAAGTTATATATTATAAATAGTAGACATTTATAGTGCCTATTTGGTAGTTTAGTTTTTTATGGAGCAACTGCGCCTTTTTCTTTTAAACAAGGCTCTAAATTAGCAGCCACCGATACGTTAGGCTTGATAATTCAATGCAAGATTTGAAAGAATATGATGTTTTTATTCAAATAGTAATGAAAAATTGAGCTCTGGTTCAAATTTCAAGTTATTTACTTGTTATTCTAACTTATCATCTGCCGTAAAAAAAGCGATAAAACACACTTGAGGGTACCGTTGACTATAAAACAAGGTATGTTTATTATTCGCCTAGGAAACCGCCCGGTGTATTGTTGTCTGTCAACATTTGTCGCTTTTGGTTCCGCAAATGATAATATTCATTGCGATTCTCGGCAAAAACACGATGTTACGCAACTACAAGCGAATTAAATCAACACTTATTATCTCTAACTATTTCCCCTTTTACAAAAATATATAAGTGATATCAAAGATTAAGTTATGCTGATGGGTGGTAAAAGTCAGTGCAGAATTTAAAAAAGAATATTTTAGTGTACTTGATTAGGTGAGCGGTAAATATGAGTGGTATTGGCGACATACTACTTTTTGGTGAAATGATACTATAAAAACTCATGTAAGAGATGAGTACAAAAGAGTATTGGTGGAGTTTATAGAGTATGAGTATAGTATTGCGAATTTTATAATATAAATATCAAGAAAAACATTTTCGGCGTTGACACCTTTGGGATTGTAATAGGGCAAAGTTTATTTTATTTTTTCTAAAAGTTTGTCCAATGTAATATTACAAATTCTCACTTAAAAGTGGAAAGACAACTAATAAAATATGATAGTGACTTAGGTTCGTTAAGACTAACATGCATTATACCTTTAAGAAGACTATTCAAGTAAATGTAAAGTAAAACAATTCAGATAAAAATTCACGAAAGCGAAAGACAGACAGGTCATGCAGAAATAGATTATTAAAACGCCAATGAGATTCTTGCGAGAGCGAAGTTAACAATAAATAAACACAGAATGATATCGGTTTCAACATGTTGTTCCAAGGAGATAAATTCTTCATAGCGTGTAGTATTACTCTGGTTCAATTTGAACGGTCAGTTTTAGACGGTCAATTCAAGAAATTCTTTTGATATCTTGGTAAAATGGAATAATATTACGTTCGTCAATAATACAATACATTTTTTTTACTAATTTCCCTCGTAAAACGTTACACAACTCTTGCAGACTATAGATTTAATTACATTTGTTGAACTTAAGGACGTAATGACAAAATCGGTTGATGGCCTATAACAAATAAATCCTATTGCCCGTTTTATCGAAGACCCACTGAGTCGGTTTTAGGAGTTACTCAAAGAGTTATTCGAGAACACTGTTTGATACCGGTCTGTGACTTGAATATGTTATCTGCGCTGGCATAATCCGTGATCAATTTGAATAATTCACATTCTAGAATAAGATATTTTACTTTTATTACTTGTTGTACTGAAACAAGTTTGTTCGTACGTTCGTACGTCTGAAAGATCTACACTTGTGTTCTGGAAATAAGTCAACCAGTTAAATATTATAGGAATTGCTTGAATTATTAACGTTAAACTCCGTAAAAGTAAAAATACGACTCTGGATTTCGACTCTAGAATACGACACAAAAAAACAACTATAGTTTTGAACGCACCAGGATGTCAGAGTTGGAAGTGCTGCAAGAGGTGGCTGCACCAGAATCATCTTTCATATGTTAAACTTACGAATTTTTTTTCAATTTTAAAAGAGTGTTAATTAAAATAAATATAGACGATACACAATGTGGGGTAGCGGCCAACAGGCCTTATATCAACAAAAAAGTCGATGGAATATACATGACTGGGCAACCTTGAAATCAATCAAGCCACAAAATTGTGGTACATCAATACGATTGGAAGGAATCCGGCCTGACTGCTTCGACAAACTAAAAAACGTCGTGAGCAAATTTAAATTTGTTTCCGTGATATTACGTTTCTGTTTCGAAGATGCTCAACAAACACTGGGAATTTGCCAGGCCATTCTGATAAACAAAAACCTAAAAGTAAGCTCTGACTCTTGTTAATATATATGTATTTCATTGTATATTTGAAATCAGTTAGTAAAATGAGAACTTTTCTTCATCCTAGTTTTTGTTATTCAAAAATTTAATAGGTAGGCAGTTCAAAAATGTCAGCCGTGGTTTAAAGCTGGATGAAATGAGTATCATACATACAAGTGCAACAAAAGTATATATCTTTATTCTTCAATTATTCTAGGAAATTCACCTAGATCTCCAAGGTAACGCTCATGACGATACATGTATTAGCACGCTGGTGGATTTGGTTAGAAAAAAAGTGGTGATTTCGTTGGAATGCCCTACAAATATGAACGAAGAGAATGCTGAGAGATTGCTAGATGGAATTTTGAGAAATGATGCAAAGGTAAACAAAAGTTGGGAAACTCGTTGTTGTCAATTCCGCAGAATAGATTTAAGACAGGAATTTGAAGTTAAGACAGGAACGGCTTTAGTAATGGAGTAAATATTTACCACAGTTTCAGATTTGTAAAAATTTTCGACTCTCTGACGAAAATGATTAGAATATTTTTTCCGTTAACTCCTCCAGTTGTAGTTTGCTCCCATACCAAAAAAAATTGATTAAAATTTATTTTTGAACAAATTTTGATTCTTACTACTTGAAAATCTAATAATTTTTTATACATGCACCCAACGAAGATAAAAACATTACTACTGTGTAAATATCTTTCAGTTGAAGGTTCTGAATCTCAATGGCGCTGTGTTGAACGAACGATCTGTAGCCCACATCCAAAAAAATTTAGAAGTTGGAAATATATCGAAACGTCTCGATCTTTCCAAGTGCTTTGGTGTGTTCGGTGCATCTCTGACGACCGGTGATAAAAAAGATATTGAGCAAGCAGCAATAGTCGGAAAACGCAAAGTAAGTTTAAATTACGTTTTTTTTTTATAATTTGAATACTTAGTTTAACGAGAAGTTTCATCCAAGCATATATAATTTTGTAATTGCTAAAGACGAAAAACAAAGCAAGGTTAAAAAAGGTACACGTATTGTGAACATATTTTTTTTTTATCCGGAGCTAGCCCAAATTGACCTCATGAAAACCAGAAAGATGCAATTGAGTCTTAAGAGTCGGTTGAAATTTACAGTCGACTCCGACTTCCGAATATGGGTTGAAAAATTTCCCGACTTCAACTCTGACTCGTGATTTCGACCTCTGGTCGTTAGTAATTTTAACCCCCACTTCAGCTAAGAATTTATCTTTTCTGTAGATACTTTCTTCTTTAAATCAATAAGTGTCAATGCCCTCTAGTTGTTGAATTTTATCAATAAAAACAGAAAATTAACAAAGCAATCAATAGCTCTTATTCGTATAGGCCTTTCATGGCCCCCTTTAGAAGCCAAAATTCGTGGTGGTACAATTTTATGGTTTTAGACTAAAAACTATAATCTATATATTTATAGAAAATAGAACACAGTTTTTATTATAATTAAAGGCAAATTATATTTAGAGATAAAGGGTACATATTAATCATTTTGCATAATTGTTATTTTTTATTTTATTGTTGTGAAAAAATCGCTTTCTTTTGCGACTACTGGAACAATTGATCGAGTAAACAAGGATTTTTATTTATTTTTGTTTTAAGGACCACAGGGCCGATATTTTACCCACATTTTTTTTAATATCATTTTTGTAACGTTAGATAAAATATAACTACTTTTATTCAGCTTTCAAACAAAGTCAAAATTGATTGGTTCGAATGCGTTCAAGAACTGAAAATTTCCCCTTCACTTTCCGGCGGATATCAGGTTGGTTAGATTTGTTTATCAAAATTTCACCGTTTCATTTATGTTAATTTAGAAGCCCACGTGTTTACCGAATTGCGGCGCAAAAATGTAGACCACTCCGTGTGACGCCACAACGGTTAACATGCCATAAACATCTCGCGCCGCTTGCTGACATTCTGGGGTCTCACGACAGCTAGTGGAAATCTCTCAGAGGTAAACGAGAGTCAATTCCAGATTTCATTGCGTTCTATTGACAATATTTAACCTAAGGTTTTGTATTATTTTCCACAACACCTTCGAGACTCCCCTAGAAACCCGCCTCGACCCCCAGGTTGGGAACCACTGATCTATCCACCTTGTAGTTTGTAATTTAACATTTGTCATACATATCGTATTATAGTTCACTCCGATACCCGGCATACAAGTGTTCGACCACAGCACAGGCAGGATACAAACTTTGTTACGGCATCTTGTTCGTGAAAGTGTTGATCACGCTTGGCAACTGTTCAAACGCAAAACGCCATTCAATGATTCCAACGACAATATGGTAAGTCATTGTAATCTGAATACTAGTTTTCAATTAAAGGACAAAATTGTTGTTACTTCAGTGTATTTTTTATTAAAAATATGTTTGTCTATGGGCAAGGGGTTTTGGACCAGAAGCCAAAAATTTTGCCCACCTGGATTGGCGGGCCATGTAGGTGTGACGTAAAAAGTTACATTCAATGAATATATTTACAGCGTTACAAAAACAAAAGTGGAAAACAAAAAGCCTCGTGCCAAAACTAAATTTAATCGCAATCTCAATAAATTCATTGAGCTATTTTTTTTTTAGCTAAATTATTGAAATTTGGTTTAAGTTTGGTTGTGGACGCATGGGGTGGGCCAGATTGAATTACCCAACAGGCCTGATTTTACCCGCGGGCCGTAGTTTGCAAATATCAGGTCTATGGCCGTCGTTTGGTTGAGTTTTTTCTCTAGTGGAAATCGCTCGTAAATTACTTTCAATATTAACTCAGCCTTTATTTAAGCCAGTCACAGCTTTGCCCTGTTATTACCGCAACATGTTAATGATTTACTGCGTGAGCGCGTCATACAATTTATGGCCCCAAGGCTGAAAATCGAAAGTAAAGTTCCGCTTTATATGATGACTGATGGATAGTGTATCAGATACCTGTGCAAAGCGTGTGTGGTTTTATTTGCGAAATGTGTGATGAATTTTTATTCAATGTGTACAATCAAGCTTTTGAATAGTAACCACACCCTTGTTTGTAGTTGTATAATCTCTAAACCAGGGTTGTGAAATCGAAGTCGGAGTTTAGCCAGATTTCAAGTCGTATTTCCAAACCCCCGTTTGCAGTTGGAGTCGAAATTCTGAATTCTGAGTTTTGAGTCGGAATTGCAGACTTTTCAACGGTGATAAAGTCGAAATGTCTACTAAAGAAGCATCAATTGTATTTAGCTTTCCTAACAGTCAAATAAAGACGGCTCATATATGCCAAAATTTCGTTGTTCAAGTTTATTTTTTTCTAAGCTCGAAATTTTTTTTTAATCTGGAGTGGAAGTGTGAGGAAAAGTTTTTCTTGATTTGCAGATAGAGCAAAAATTTTTCAACTTGGTGTCTAGAGTCGGAATAATTAGGAAAACGTAATGAAAGTTAAAATATATGATTTCCAAAAATGCACGGCAAAAATTATAAAATAAAACGAAAGTATTTGAAATTTGGTATCTTACAAAGAAATATAACTTCAATTTTTCATCTTTCAGACTGTGGATACAAAACACTTGAGAATAGACGAACAACTAACTGATATCATACAAAGATTCGAACAAAACCTAGGTTTGATATGAATTTTGGCACAATTCATCATATTATAATTAAGAGGAAGTCTCTTAGAACAAAAATTTAGTATACAAAAATGAACTCTGGATTTAAATATTTCGAAATTTAAAATTCTGAGAACACTAACATCTAAAATTGAAAAGTGTTATTAAAGTTTCAAAATTTGAGTTCCATTTTGTACTCACTGAAACGAAATTTTGCATCATTATGCATTTTCACTTTTGAATGTCTAATTAACATTTATATCGCAGGTAAAAAATCGAACAAGAATAAAAAGAAAGAAAAATTCAAAGCAAATAAAAAAAACAAAGGAGGAAGATTGAAATCCTTCTTTTCCTCTTTTAGTAAGTACAGAATTCTTCTCGCCAAAGCATTTAAATTGAGACCTTAAACCCAGCTGCGTGATTACCGCACTTTTAGATAAACCTACTATTACTTGAACGCGAAATGAGTGGACGTAAAAAGAAAAATTACGTTCTATTTAAATATAGATGTGGTGCGAAAAATAATGAGCAAAACTTATTTATGTTATGGCGAACGCAGTTTTTACGTCTCAATATCGCCACCGACGGACATGTGTAGTGTTTAATAGATATTTCTGTCACTGCAACGATTTTTGATCAATTTACTATATCGGTATTTAATCTCAATGAGTAACAAAATTCCTACGCTAAAAGCTTGGTTTTTAAACAAATTCAACTCGCACTTTCTGGAAAACTGTTGCCTCAGCATTAAAATTCAAATTGTTTCAAACAACGTGTCAAGTTGTATTTAACAACTTATCTGTAACATGAATTAGGACTATATTCAGTTCTAGCGTAGTCAATTGTAATCCTGATGTTAGACCAGTCGTTTAATACATTCCTCCTTTCGCCTATTTTGTAACATTTTTTTTCTTATTTATTTCCCCTCCTTTCCTCTCAAAAACATTTCCAGTGCTCATAGTTATTTTTTTATATCATGAAGAACACAAATCGTGCGTTACATAAGGGCCCCATTTAAAAAACCCTTTTTTAATGGATCATTAGCTGGTAATTATATTGATATATAATTAAGACGTTAAAAGTATTCATATTGCATTGCACCCCATGAATCACTCTCCAACACTACGTTATATTTAAGATCCATTTGAAAAGCAAAAGTACCAGGAAGAACCTGCTGCTAAATTGAAAGCTCAGCCTCTACCTTGCAGATATAAAGGTAAGTTCAAATTTTGATTGATATACCTAACATGTCCTGTGCAAAAAAGGACAAACAAAATGAGCAATTATCTGTATAAGACCATCCCCCGTTCACCGGCATAAAATCGAAGCATATGATAAGCTACATGTCAAAATAGAACAGAGGTTACTTTTTTAACATGTAGCTAATATTCTAGCGATTACCTTGCTCATGATTAAAAATTATGGGATTTGAATCCATGAATCCATGTAATCAATCATTGGTATTCTAGTATAAAAAAGAAAACGATTACCTACTCACTGTAGATAAACTAATTTGATGCTGAACCAGGATTTGATATGTTATTGCAGAGCACACAACACAAATGATATGTGGCGATGAAGATGGAGCAGGGCAATCGATGACGATATCTCGTGGATTCAATTTCTCTGATCATAATTTAGGTTTGAGAAGATTTTTATTTCAGTGGATGAACAGGCACATTAATTAAAATTGTGAAAATAAAGAGATGCTCCAGCTTGCCCGCAGCAATTCTCTCATACAGTGGTTATCGAACTTTTTAAGCTGCGCCTCCTTTTTAAAACCTGAATAATGAAATAAATGTAAAATATCAAAATGAGGCGGGCAAGATCAAATGTAACAAATATTTTTATTTTCAATAAGCTTAACGCCCATCGAAAAGTTCTAATTTGTTATAATGTTATAGGACATCACTTATAAGAATTCTTAGTGCTTTGGCTTTATGTTTTTAAATTTTCAATAACGTGTTCCAAAATTTTTCTTTATTTACTGTTCTGAACAAATAGCATCCTATGGTGTATCCACTATGCTTTTAAATTGTTTTAACGTATTTGTTCAACATACCTAGCAAGTAGAAATTGTTATCAATCAATGGGGTTGTTGAGAGCGAGGTTTGAAGCCCTGTGCTTTAATCCATGGCGCCTATATAATTTGAGTCCTATCATTAAACCTCTTTAGTCATATTGTAACCTTGTAAGAGGAATGCACAGTTTTCCGACGTCTGATTTATATATTTGATAATGAAGTTTTTGGTATGTCTAAATTTACTTATGTTATTTAATTACAGGCGGTCATGAAATAGTCGACGAGATCGAGGCGAGTTTCTTTAGCTTCAGTGGAACGCCAGCTCCTTCAGGTAGTGTATTGAAGTGTAAAATAAAAATGGACTAAGATCATGATACACAGCTGTTTCTATACCGAACTAAATTTTGAACCGTTTTATTTTAAATTTTATATCGTGCTTGAGCTGATTGTTTGTAAATTTTAAGAATTTTTCTATGGGGACTCAAACCTATATTGCTTTGGTTACTCGCTCACCACTTTTTCCAGCTTTTGTCTGCTGTTGCGACAAAAACTCAATATCAAAACTGTATGCTATTTTTATACTTGTTATTCAAATTTTTCATTTCCGGTATTATATTCCGGGTAGCTCAACAAGCTACTATTGATTTGGATAGTAAGATAGTAAAATAGGTCTATAGAAAATCATAATTTTCTTCTGTCATACCACAGGCGTAATTCTGTACTAAAACTCGATGAACTTCTTTATCGTATAATATGATGTTATGATATTTGTTTGAATATTTGTTTATTATGTTTAAAATAAACCAGATGTCAGAGAAAGCGAATGCGGGCCAAAGACTCCTTCAGATTTGTCGTCGGCCTCCAGCAATCACTTCACGATAGTCAGTTCCTTCAACATCACAGATTCATAGCCCGGGGCTTTTCTCCTTTTCAATAAAAGCATGTTGATATGAAAAATATATGAGAACATGTAAAACCAATTCTTTTGAAAAATACTCTCGCATAAAATCACCTTCATCCACAAAAATTTAAAATTGATTTCCATTAGGTGATATTACATTATTACCGTACATAAAAAACGAAACAAAATATACCTCAATTTTAATGTATACCCGTTTTCACATTTGTAATTTACAGGGACCACAGAAAATACGAAAACAAATATGTCCTATCCGCGTTTACAACAGTATGGCCGCGAATCTCAGCAAGAATTCGGAAATCTTGTCCTTGACCCACCAGTCGTCGGTGTGTAAAAGATGTTTATATAATATCTTCTGATATTCTAAATTATATGAACAGCGGCCCAGTTGTATATTGAGCTGCTATGTTTATCTAAGAGTCTTAGTAACTATTCGGTTTTCCGTCACAAAATGTATTACATTTCGATGTATATGAAATGTGTGTGTTGGGGGAGTGGGGTATGCAATTTGAGCCCTATATCTGAATTCCCTTGGAACAAAAAGATGGAATCAAACTAACAAATTTTTTTTCTTACGACTTCTATCCACGCCCTTTGCTCCGTTAAAATCCTCGTTCAGGAATCCATTGATATGTAAAGTTCTACTATTTTTAGATGGGCCGGAATCGGCCATCCTGAACAAGAGGGTCGGTTAACATGGGACAGCCCTTACCGAAACAAATACACAGTAATAATACTATAATAGATGTCATTACCAAATTCGAGACGATTAATTTCAGTGCAGTCTAGTTCAGTCATTCCCAGTGTGATCACCCAAGCAAGGTTAAAACATTTTATTGGGAGCTCGCATCTTGGAGCAGGTTCTCTCGTTTTTATAATATAAAATATGCATAAGCATCTACAATATTTATCGTTTTATAAGACAATCGTTGCGTGATTTTTGTACATTTTTTGATTTAGTAAAATAGGAACATGACAAAGCAAGTCGTTAAATATTCCTTGAAAAATATGCAAACTATGCAAACTCCTGATCAAATTAGCACCTTGTTACCCCCAGTTTAAAAACCACTAGAATAGGTCATTTCCGTCTAATCTGAACACATTACTCTTAGGTGCAAGCTCTCATTTCAATTCTTCATTTGTGAATATTCAACAAGGACAACACCGAGCTGCCGGTCTCAATGCTTTTTATCCCGGCTTCAATTTCAAACAACTTCCAGGTGAATTATATAAATATAGATCTTGCTATAAAAGCACTGATATATCCACAATCAGTCTGGTCTAGGTAACCATCTGTTAGTAACAAAAGGTGAACGGTGCAGGCTAACGTCTTCAACCCAAAGGCCACCAATACTATGGTGTAACAGCTAGTGATCTGTGGATGTGTGTCCAGAGCACTTTGCAGAATGATAAAGAAATCAAAACATAGGCTACTGTTTTTCAAGACGTTTACTCTAGAACAGTTGTTTCTAACCATGGAGAGCGCCGCACAAGGAGGCGTAAACAGGTTTTTGAGGGGAGGGGACTGAATGAAAAATTGGTTTGATTTATTCTTGCCCGCCTTATTTTATATATTCACATTTCCTTATTTTGGATATTTACCTACCATCCACGTAATTTCAACGTGTTTTTGAATAAAACATACTTTCACCTTACTATCTGTTATTTGTACCTTATTGACGAAACTTGACAGGCATAAAAAATTTGAGAAAGAAAACCCTACTCCTGTATTTGGCGAATTGCATAATTAATTTCCCTCCAGACTAATCTTCTTTCGGCCAATGTTCTCTGTGACTTTCCTTTCTGGAGCAGATTTTTCCCCCTTTTCTTTGACAGTGTTGAGTTCTAGGTGATTTAAATGCCATGTGCACTGGTAAATTAAACTTAGGTATTGGCTTGGTAATGATCGTTTACCACTCCGCTGCCAACAACTATCTCGTATATAAACTCGGTAAATATTTAACTATAAAGTTTTACTTTAAAAAACTAATTAAATATTTTCACCAGGAAATTCGGGCCCGTTTGATGCATCTTGTGTTGACATACAGCAGAGTCGCCGTGGATTAGAACAGCCAAATAATACCTCTCCAATAGGTACGATTCATTCTACAATCTTAATTTTAATCTATTTTTTTAATCTCTTTATGTACTTATATCAATTATAGCAACGCAGCATACATTCTTTGAATTTTGAAAAAAAAAAGATAAATTTTCGATCAACATTTATTTAGTTCAACAGAAAATTCTTCTATCCGACGCCGGCAACGTGTACCTAAAAACAACTTAGGCTGCGACTCCAAGAATATTTGGTAAACCCGTAGTATGTGTACCAAGTTAGGGTTAGGCCATAATTTTATTCCTATTTTCTATATTTTAGTTCTATTACGAGTTCGGGGACTATTTGTGTTTTTATTAATTTTCCAATTAGTTACCTCCCTATTGGTACACACACTTCTAGAGCACCAAACATTTGACTCCAAATATTCGCTTCAAATTTAAAATACTTTAACCTTAAGTTTGGTTCTCGACTTCAGAAATGTCAAAATTCTGACTTCGAAGAATTTAGATTTCAATGAATCTACAGCCATTTTCAAGTTTGGGAGAGTTTTTTTTTTCATAAAATTCGGATACTTTGAAGTTGGAAGTAAAAATTTGAGTCAATCCGGATTTGGGGGCCGGTTTATGAAAGTCATGGAGTCCAGAGTTGAATGATATTTCTCGAGCCCCAGAGCCTTGTCTCAAACGCAAATTGTTGTCTAAAATTTGTTAGAATATTTTCAAAACAGATATGAGTATTCCTTCTTTTTTAATCTTACACAAGCTGAACATCAAAGATTCAATTTTAACAACCAACAGCCTCATTGTCCGACTACACCTTCCTTCCAATTTCAAGGACAACCCGCATGTAAAATGTTCAATTCTTACCCTTTTCTACATTGCAATATATTTTTTAAAATCCAAAAATATATTAAACACAATCTTTTCAATATTACAGTTTTTTTCAAATAATCTGTTAACAATAAAAATCAAGATGAATTCGTTGAACAATGTCATATTTCATAAAACATAACATCTGTACAACTACGAGCTCATTATGCAAGTTCTCCAAATTATGCAAAATCATTAAGATTTTAGATATACCTCGATAGATTCCTACTAATGTAAATTTTTTTAGGCCAGACTCAAAATATGCCTCAGTCCGTCACTCGAGGGCGTTCACAGACGCATTCTCCGTCATCTATATCTTCTCACCAATATCGAGGAGAACCACATCCTTTTCACACTGTCGCAAGCCCACAATATCCACAAGTTGTGTATTGCCTTCCCATAAATAATTTCATTTCGATTTTCCCTGTTTTAGTTCTATTACAAGTTCGGGGATTGTCTGTGTTATCCAAGTGAATATACCCCTTGCCAATAGGCTTTACCCCGTTACACGACTTGATGTAAATTAGGCGAACAAAATTAGTTATCTCCATATTGGTACACACACTTCTGGAGCGCCAAATATTTGACTAAATATTTGAAATGATGAGTTCGGTTCTCTCATTCAGAAATGTCAAAATTCTGACTTTGAAGAATTCAGAATTTAGACTCCAGCGACTCTACATCTATTTTCAAGTTTGTGAGCATTTTTGTTCATAAAATTCGGATACTTTGAAGTTGTAGTTAAAAATTTGAGTCAATCCGGATTTGGGGGCCAGTTTATGAAAGGTCTGGAGTCCAAAATTGAATGATATTGCTCCAGCCCCAGATACTTGGCTCAAACGCAGATTGTTTTCTAATATTTGTTAGAATATTTTTTAAACATATTTGAATATTCCTTCTTTTAGATCTTACACAAGCTGATCACCAGGGATTCGATTTCAATAACCAACAGCCCCATTGGCCGGCCACACCTGCCATTCACGTTCAAGGACAACCCACAAGTAAAATTTTCAATTTCGTTTTGTGCTCGATACATTTTGCAATCGACTCTAGTAAAAAGATTCTTAATTTATTGTCAATTTTGAGCGGACCAAGTGGTTAGTAAATGTTGAAACATAGGTTTATAATGAACTTGTTAACATGATTCAAAGTCTCCCACATTCTGTTTTTTTTTTCAATTCGTTCTGACTCCTAGATTCTTATGGGAATTCAAAACGAATATAACATATAAATGTGATTTAAACGAACAATTTTAGCGCTATTTGTACATACTTTATTTCAAGCTTCAGTAAAAATACATATATGTGTTAGACTCTCAAACAAACTTTGACAGTAAAATATTACATACACCCACGCTTCATCAATTTGACGATTCGGTGTCTTTTGAGCAGCGCTGCGTCTTTATAATTTACCTTACAAAGATTCTTGTTTTATTGTCAATTTTCACCGAATCGACCAAAAGATTAGTATATATTGAAATATACGTATATAACGAACTTAATAACGTGATTAAAAGTCTCCCACGTTCCGGACCTTTTTCAAATCGTTGTGTTTCTGATATATATATATATGCTTGATTATTCCACTTTTTTTTAGATATTAAACAAAATTATCACCAGGAATTAGATTCGAACAACCAACAGCTCCTTTGCCCGTCTACACCTGCCTCTCAATTTCAAGGACAACTCGCAGGTAAAAATGTTTAATTCCCCATGTGCTCGATACAATTTACTCCAATAAGAAAATTCTTGTTTCTTATGTTAATTTCACCGCTTCGACCAAGTGATCAGTATATGTTGAAACATACGTATATAACGATCTTGATAACAAGATTCAAGACTTCCACATTGCGGATTTTTCATGACTTTTCGATTTGTTTTGACTTTTAAATTGTAATGGAAATTCAAGATGTTTTACATAACAAATGTTACTTAAATGAATCAAGTCAACGGGTACCTGCATTTACTTTGACAATCAATTTATGAAATTATTTTTTCAGATGCAAGTTCTTTTAATTCTTCTTTCGTGGATATGCATCGCGGGCAACCTGGACCTGCCGGGCCCAACACTGCTCATCATGGAGCCAATTTTCAAATACTTCCAGGTGACTTTAGGGTTATTTATTTGGTAGCATATTTATATTTTATACATAATGACTTTCGGAAATATTCAAGGTCAGACCAAACGTTACAGAAATATATCTGTATTAGTGTGCAGCAAGACTCTTGAATATCTTAAGATAGGTATCTTCAATCTTGTTATAGCATCCTTGCGTTATATGCATACGGATCCACCGGCACAAAAGTATAGAAGACGGATAAGTAGTTAGTCCCGCAGAAACCTGATCATCAGAAGAAATAACGTTCTGTGATTATTTGAAATATTGCTTTGGCAAATCTCACCTATTTGTCAATGTCATATCATCAATCCTATTTACCCACACGTACTTGCTTTCAAATTTGCATAAGCGAAAGATGACGACGCGATAACTTAGCTGCTAGCGATAAGCGTTTTACTTAACTGTGTCGCTATCGCAGATTACACATCTCGAATCCAAATCACACGCGCCCACCTTACCCAGCATGCATAACAAATTTGGTTTGATTATGCCTAACCGTAAATAATTTGGCACATATCGTTAGATGCCAGTGGCTGGTTGTATGTGACATTTCTTTCGCTTGAAAGGCGGGCATGAGCGTCATATTAATAAAGCATAATAAGGACAACTAGTCTATTTCCGTTGTTTCCATTGTCAGGAAATTCGGGGTCCTTCAATGCATCTTGCGTTGACATAGAGCAGAGTCGTCAAGGGTTGGCACAGCAGAATGTTCGAGGGCCAGCTGGTATGATTGGTAAGTTATGCGGTTGATACTCTTTCCACGTTGCAATAATTTTTTTGAAATCTAACAGTATTACACTTTTTTTTTCCAAATATTCAGTGAAAAAAAAATCATTTGAAATGCATTTGTTTAAAAATTGTCATATTGCATTAAGCATAACATCTGTAAATCTACGAGATATTTATGCAAATTCTCGAAATTATGCGAAATCATTGAGGTATAGGATTTACCTAGATAGATTCCTACTGATATAAATTTTTTTAGGCCAGACTCAAACTATGCCTCAGTCCGTTGCTCGTGGGAATTCACAGGCGCATTCTCCGCCATCTACATCTTCTCCCCAATATCGAGGGGAACCACCCGCTTTTCACCCGGACGCTAGCCGACAATATCCAACAGGTGTGTATAACCCTCGCATGAAGGCGTTCGTAATTAATATCGAAATTCGTAAACAAGCTGACACTCAAGCATTTTTATTTTTGATATTTCCTGATATATACATATCCCTTTGTCCGTAAAACGTTTACATTATTATATATTTTTCAAATTGTGAAATAGAAATATCAGTTATCTATAGTTTTCTACTCATATAGCTTATAGCGCGTTAGTGACTGCTCCGTTTTCATAAGAATTTGCTGCTCTAGCTGATGGCTATTGGGAGCCATATGTAGTGATGAAAATCACCCATACGCAGAAAACTACTTGAATTATCGGAAAAGTTACGCACATTATACTTTGAACCCCTTTAACACTTCTTTTTTAACTCCATTTCATATGATAATTTTCAAAATTTTTCACTTAGCCATTATATCCTTTTATTTAGCTAGGTGGCGCTGACAAGCAGTTCAAACCAACGTGACGCGATGTTAGACAATTGTAAAAACAAATTATGAAGTTTTGTGAATGTGTGTCTAGTGAAGATTTTAGTGCTAATTCAATCTTAATATTTTTATATCTGACGTTTTATTGTGTAATTTTTGTAACAAAATTAGTAGCTAGGAACGTGCCACTGGTTTTTTCTTTCAAATAATAAAATTTTTGATCAGGTCAAACGCATGCTGAGACAAAAGGCGGTGTTTGCTACAATCTACGGCCGCAGTATCCGCCCCAAACAAATATACCAGCTCAGGTTTTGCAACGCGGTCAGTTTGCAGAAGACTCCTATGCAAACTCCCGACAAAGTCAACAATCTTCGCGCCAAACAAGAATACCAGTGCAACCGGATTTGACAAGTGCAGGTAAGGTCATCACAAAATGTGACCTAATAACGTACAAATTGGATTTTTCAAAACAAATTACAAAATATTTGGTTACAAAAACGATGAACGAGTCGTACGACTAATGAATAAAATTCCGAGTCCGCGCCACAGCTCTTTTTATTGACATTCTACCAGAATCAAGAATATAACTCTTCATTTATTCAGATTGATTGCTTTGCCAACATCAGAACTGAATTAAATTTACTAATCTATTGGTTTTTCGATTATTTCAGATCAGCAATATTCCGGGCAAAACCCAGTGCTAGCTCGTAACAGAGATGGGGGAACAAGATTTTCTAGACACCAGAAAAATCCAGATCTGCAAAATTCCGGGCAAAATCCAATGCCAGGTCGTAACAGAGATGCCGGAACAGGATCTTCTAGCAACCAGCAAAATGTTCAAGGTCTCGACGACAACATTTTTGTATCTGATAGCTTTGACGTTTTTTTTATATTGCTATTGCATTGCTTTATTGATGTAATAAATACCGCAATTTTTCAATTATCCTCCAGCCTCTGATTACCATTTTTAGAAGAAGTTAAATTGAATACAGAATACCGAACTGAGAAAATTTGTCTGCGTTAGGCATTCGATCCAAATAAAAAAACGTTTAATAATTAAGTCAAATGCAAGCCGAGACGCGATGTACGCGATAAATCATTGGTTTTTACAAAATTAAAAAATCAAATTTCTGATGAAAATTTAGACTCTGACCTGATAACATTCGATTCTGACTTTTAAAAGACAATTTACATAAGATTTGGGTTGAAAATACGGGGTACGACTCCCGAATTGGCACCATACAGGAATCAGGGATATAATTCTTTATATATTCAAATTGATTGCTTTGCAAACATCAGAACTGAAATGAATTTACTATCTTTTGCCTTTTCGATTACTTCAGATCTGCAACACTATGGACAAAATCCGATGCTGGCACCTAACAGAGATCCCGGAACAGGACCCTCTAGCAATCAGCAAAATGCTTCAGGTCTCGAGAACAACCTTTTTTATCTGATAGTCTTGGCATTATTAGATAATATTGCTATCCCGCTATTGTATTGTCTTATTGCTGTAGTAAATAAAGAAATCCTCCCCCAGCCTCTGCTTAAGATTCTCGTGAATTTTTTAAAAGAAGTAAAATTGAGTATAGTACACTGAAATTAAAAACATTTGGTACTGGGGGATTCCGCGTTTGGACGCTATAGAATTTTTTTGTGCAATCTTTCGATAGGAATTCAAAATATACAACTATTATTAAATACATTCAGTATATTGAGTACAGAAAAAATTACTTGGTTCAATTTAAAATTCAGTCCTATTAAATAGGTTAATAATTCCTATTTGATAAATAAATGGAAATGCATTTTGTTGCTCTATTAACAGCAACAAATCTGCGTTTACTGATAGTTGATCAATAATTACATTCTCCCATTTTTGATGTGACGGAGTTTAATTTTAATTGTATTACATGTTTTTCTCATCCTTTCGTTATTGTATATTCCAGCTCGCTGCAAATTATCTAAAAAACACGAAAAATACCTCAAGGTTTCCACTAAGCAAAAAGAGAGAAAATCGGTTAATATAACGGGTAAATTATTTTTAGTGTTCTTGCAGATGATACGACGTCACCTTCCATGCAACTGTCAGTTTTTTTTTTTTTTTTTTACCATTGAATGCCACGTTGAAAACTTCTCTACCATACAGTCCGAGTTCGCGTAAGGATTTTTTTCGATCAGTTTGTTACAGTTATATTTCATATCGCCTGTTTCTGGGCCTTAAATATATCTGTTTGATATTTGCCTCCTCATTTTCAGATGTCCAAAGGACGACATGAATCACCGTCAACAGGAAGAAGAAAATTTGTGGGATTCTGACGAGTATTATTGACGAGAAAATTTTGTTCTATTTAGTAATGTTCCCAAAACATTGTTAAAATAAACTTGAAATGATTTCAAATGGTGTTACTTAGCAGTGGGTGCTACTACAGAGCATTGTTCGGACTCGGGCGTGATATTCGCCGTATAAAAACGATTGAATTTCATGTTTGTATATATAAATTGATTTATGACAATTCTTGTTTGACCATACATAGGGTACATGAACACTTTATTTTCTAAATTTTATTATTTTATTGTGCATTCCTTGGTGCTCCCAAAGTATGTGAACCAAGACAGCGGACACCGGAACGTATTAAGTGTACCAGGTTAGGGTTAGGCCATAATTTCAGGAACAAATACTACGGGAGTCACTTGGCTACTCCCGTAATGAAACTAAAATGAGGAAAATGAGAATGAAATCATGGCCTAACCCTAACCTGGTTAACATACTACGTTCCGGGGCGGTGTCCGCCATCTTCGTTCACATACTTCGGGAGTACCCATTTCTTACCATGTGTGACTTAATTGCAAATCATGACAAAATTTCTCAAACGGTATAAATTCCAATTTTACATATTTATAGTTTTAATGTCAAATTTCACCCAAATTAAATTTTCGGACGTTCCTATTTGCCACATGCAATTGTCCATAACTTGTCTCGTTTTAATCGCTTTGACGTTTCATGCAAACAATGCTAATTGCTAAACTTTCTTAAGCATTTTGAAAACGACGTGAATTTTGCATTAATACATCACACTAAATGATTATTGATAACTCATTGTACCTTTTGATAAACTCAATTTTTATTTTTTTTTCGGTGTTGAGTTAATGTATTTACTCTATATTAGCGATAAGATTATTGATAATTCGTTGTATCTTTAAAAATTACTGACATTTTCATATTTGGAATTATTTTTACGCACATGCATTGAACAAGACCCGTTAAAGCAAAATTCTATATACCTTCTATATATTAAATGCGAATTTGCTTTCAAAAACTGAAATACCCACAAGAATTGAACAAAAATACGTCACATTCATTTAGCGAAGCCATTTGGAGCACAAGTTTCGGATTTGATTATCTAAAACTTCGACCCCAGATTTGAAAATACTGCCTTCAACTCATTCACAGGATCTTGACTGCAAGAAGTTTTACAACCCCTAGCATTTTACTTTTATTTTAAGATTTCGGTTTTGGAGTTGAAAAAATGAAATTCCTTCTGTCAAAGAGTTCTGAATTTCGATCTCGAACGCTACTTTAATTTAAAAAATAAAACTCCATTCCTTCTCCAACACCACCCGATTGGTGTACTAACTGGGTGAAAAGAAAACCTGAAAAAATTAAGAGAAACATTGCATTTTCGCTCAAACCAAAGCCCATCACAATCGAATCTTAAAATGTAAAGAAAAACCAGATTTTGACACAACTCAACGCACAACTCTTCCATGAAAATATGTGGATCCGGGGAACATTTACGATCGACTCAGACACCGGGTTAGGAACAATTTTGACTTCGATTACGGGTTGTAAAAATATCAAAAATTTGACAATATTATGCCAAATTCCAACTCCGCAGCAATTTACTATATTTTAGAGGTGGTGATAAATAAATAAAAAAACTTGTAGCCTAACGTTTAGTTACGACATCCATTTCTCAAAGTCGCGGCGGGCCTTGGCCTTAGTCATGCTAATGAGGCTATATATGACGATAAGACGTGAATACATTATAAAATAGCATGAATGGCTTGCAATGCTTTTTTCAGTGGCAATGCTTACCTAATGATCTCGAACATTCTCAAAAGTAGTTCTGACATTGGAAATTAAGACAGTAGTGATATAAATGCGAAAAAATAAAATCAAGATGTGAATATTTTGGCAAAATCGTGATAAGTGTTTGACCAAATGTCAGGGAGAAAGAGGGGAAGGAGTGAGAGAGAGAGGGAGAGATAATATTCTTTTCTAATTATTGCGGCATAAAAGCATCAAATATAGTCATTTTCGATGTCGCAAGAAATCGTTAACAAGACACTGTATTAAGATAAGAATAAGAGAATTGGACATTTAGCAAAATCAATTTTTATATATTCAGAACTTACTTGGTTCCACCGTTCTTTTCTTAGATTGCTCTTGCTTTTCAATGGGTGAATCCGCTTTACCACCTCGAGCCTTGGTTTGTTTTACCAAAGTCTGATATTGAATCAGATCCTGAAGTCTGGTCACTGAGGTTTAACATATGAACGTATTGAATTATATTTACCAAGTCAATTTTTATATGAATTGTACGAATGACGTTTTTTTTTATGCATAATTTTAATTAATTATATGCAATTCAAATATTGAAATAGAACTTAAATTATAAAGCAGCATCAAAGGACACTACTTTAAATAGTTAAAATCTAGACTGATGCTGAAATGAAAAATTGCCCAAATATATGGACACAAAGCTTGTGTGCATTATTACTAGTTTTGTAAAGCATCAGTGTTCAAGTGACCCCGAGTTTAGGGGAAAATAAACGGATATCTGTGGCGCAGGCAAGCAAGTGTGATAAAGTATAACTCCAATATTTCCAAAAATACTCATATTTGAATAAAAAATTTGTTGAAATATCGGGTCGTACAGGACTCAAGGAGAATTTGAAAAAAAAATGAATAAATAAATTTTGATTAGGTGAAAACTGTTCGTCAAGACGACGGTAGATTAATAATAATTGATGAAAATAATCATTTCAATGGGAAATCAAGATGGACGCACTATGGACACAGAGTGATTATTCTCGGATACTTTTTCATGTTTTAAACTTTTTTTGTCTCTACTCTTGATTTTTAAAGATAAACTAGCTAATTATCTACGAAAGCTCATTGCTCCCCCGTGGCAACGTTCCTTCTCTCCTTTCTCTGTGGCAACACCCTATTTTTGAATGATGGCACTGAACAAGAATATTGGAATCTAATTAGGTAAACGTAATAGCACAAACCTTGTGGAATCTATTATTAGTTTCGAAGCGGGTTTCGCTGCTTGATATCCAATTTCGATCTCTTGCATTTTCACCATGAAAAGTGGCCAGAGTACTTTTCGTCATTTTAATCTTTTTTTTATTTTTTACATAGAAAGGAGTTTCCGAGCCAGAATAATTAATATACCAGTATTCCTTGTCAGTGAGACATCTAACTCTAATGATAACTCGGAACTTTATATACGCATGATTTTATATAATATGATAAATTGAAGATGGAACAAAAACTGTTTCTTTCTGATATTTTCAAAATAAACGAAACAGCTTTTCGCAAAAATTTGAAAAACAAAAAACTTTGTATTGTGCAAGTGACCTGAAAGCATTTTGAGGACCTAGTGCGAGTTCTAACATCTACTTCCATTATTGTGTTTTAAATATAACCAACATTGAAAATAACTTTGACCGACTGTTTGTAACCGATATAGAATCCTCCTATCAGCCATTGTTTACTGTCAGCTTCAAAGGAAAAACAAAAAAATATTTCGCTCTATTTTCTGCCAAACGCGCTAAAGTAACTTGCACCTCATTTATCAGTAGCCATTGCACCATTGAGTGAGGATCTGAGACTTGAGCAAACTAATGTATATTCACTTTTCCTATTGCAAACCCAGAGGCATCATCGCTTTAAATGTCTATCCTGTTGTTTTGATTAAAATAATTTAAATTTGCAATAGTAAACTAAAAAAAAAATAACCAATCTATCTTCCTGTGAAAAAAAATTCTGTTTTATACGTTCTAGTACAGGGTCGTCCAACCCGTGGCCCGCAGGCCACATGGGGTCCACCAAAGGTTTCCGAGTGGCCCACGCGGTATTATTCGAATCCCAATTTTATTCACAAGTCTGGGCCATTATTGAAACCTCTAATAAGAAAAATTATTCATTGTCATTCAAACGCGCGCGAAGCACCACCCATATATCGAAAGCTTATTTATTTATGTACCTATGTGAGCGTTATTACTGGAGAGAGATGTTTGAATTTATTTTTATTGTTTGCTATGTATTTCAATCTATTTTGCTGTTATTTTTCTGTGAAGCTAGAAGGGGCAGTTTTTATGACCTCAACATTTGACAGCACTTAGGCTACTTGTACGAGAAAGTTTTATCGCGAATGAACCATGCCGAATCCCTCGTGAGATCACTAATTTCTGACAGTCATATGAAAAATTCGCTTCGCATTGGTACATCGTCCATTGCACCGAATATTGACAAACTTATTGAATAAAAGAGGTGTCATACTTAACATTAAAATATCTATGTCTGGTGAAATTTTTTGAATTAACTGTAACTTAGTATCTTCATTGTTTTTATTATTTTGGTGTGAGGGTTTTGTTTGTTTTTCATTAACCTGTGGTCGGTCCAGTGAAAACTAGAACATAACAATCATGTCGAGTGGCCCACGCAATCATTCGTAAATGTGGCCCTTTGGCCAAAAAGGTTGGACAACTCTGTTCTAGTATAAACGAGTATAGGTTTAATAGAGCTAATGATGATATTATTGTAATCAAGACCACTCTTATTGACCTCTACTCGAAAATTGTACACTGACGTCACCGTACATTTGTGTTTGTCTACGACAGAGCTTAATTTTTCCTTTTTATTTTAATAAAAAAAACTTCCAAAACCTACAGCCAAATATCTAATTTCCATCTTAATAAAACCAAATATTCCGATTCCCATCTTAATACAACCAAACATTCAATTCCCGTCTTAATACAAGCAAACATCCGGTTCTCATCTTAATACAGCCAAATCTTCCAATTCCCATCTTAATAAAGCCAAATATTCCGATTCCCATCTTAATACAGCCAAAAGAGAAAATATAAGTGAACAATTTTAAAAAGCGGTATCACACCAAGAGAATTGAATTACTAAAATCAGTTCAAATAATCATTGAAGAATCGCAAAGTTACACTTTGCAGTAACAGGGTAGGCTCAGTAAAGTGAGATTATTGTTTTCAACCTAATGCAGAATGTTGGCGTGAAATTTACTCTACGTTTAATATATCCGCTGCTTATTACATTATCGAAAAATTGACCTAAAAGGGATTATGGTCATTGACGCTAGTTAATATAAAATGAAAGCAAATGTAATCAAAAGTATAATGAAATGAAAATGACGCTCAGGATCTCATTCACTAAACAAAAAATATCAAAAGATATTCATAAGCAATTTTATACAAAAAAAAGTATTTCCGAACCGATTTAGTGAAATATTGTCGGAAAGTCCGTGAAAGGATGGCCAGGCAATGTTTTATTATCTAACATAGGTGGAAAAGTTGAGTTGTTCAAAAATTATCTAAGTATAAATAAGGCCTTCAGTTTAATGCGCATGTTCGCAGTTTAAATAATCAACATCCCCCACGCAAAGGATTAAAGGAATAACCATTTCCACCATGCAATGAAATCGAGCAGAAAATCAATATATTTATGTTGATTTAGTAAATGTACAAGGTTCTGATGTAAATTCAAGTGAATTCACAAGGCTTGCAATAAACCTTAAAAATATAGTACACATACAGTGCATATATACTTTGAACATGAAAGAGTTTTTTGAGTAGGTATTGGCCTACTAGTGAAATGATAACTTTCACCTCCTCATCCAATTTCATTAGAAACGAATATAATTTGTACAGTACACGCGAGTTTGTGGGTTTGGGCTTTAAAATTTAAGATTTTATCGTTGAAAATTGAGTACATTCGCGCAACAACCGCGCAGCATTTTATATGCATTTGTCAGCATATGTTTGTAATCAATATATTTTTGAGGCAATCTGCGTAGTTCACTCAGTAATATACTAGGTCGTCTGAGTCGTCTGAATCCCCTCCTTCTTCATTGTCTGCTACGGGCTGGAGAGAGCCTTGATGTGGAATTTCGTCTTGTTCAGGCGATCTTACGTGGCCTGTATTGTCATTAGTTGGATGACTAAAATAAAAACAAAACATTAAAAACGTAATATATTAAAACAAATTATTACAAAATATGATACATGCCCATCCTGGGCCATTTTATGGGTGTTAAAGAAACAAGTAGAAACAATAACGTGCTATTTTTTTCAAATCGATATCGCAAAAAAAAGCTCAGATACAGTGCGCGTGATCGGGGTTTCAGTGAAAACCGTTGGGAGTAAAGATTGGCCCCCCTATTGTCTGAGCCATCCATCGTCAATTTCCGGGGCAAAAAATTAAGTAGGGAAGAAACTGAATAACGGAACCGTAATAGATTTCGGAATCATCTATTAGCTATTTTGAGAAGCTTTATTTCGGATTAAGATGTAACAGCTCGTCAAATATTTTAATCAGATCAACAGACTTGTGTATATTTTTGATTGTTTTCTTCAATTTGAGATATACCTGAAATAATTTGGCCTAATGACCGCGGGCTCTTCGAATGGATTCATATCAATATTTTGATCTGCTGGATCTTCGTATCCTGTTGTATAAAATTAATCAAATTTAAAAATCAATCCAACAAGCGAGTCTATAGCGAAATACACAATAACCAATTGACATAAAACTTCAAGATTGGCAATAAAAATTTCAAATAAGGACATGGAAGTTCGACTCCACTCTGCTCCACTCTGCTGTGTGTTTTTCGAATCGAGTGTAGAAATTTGTAAAAGTAATACCTTTCTAGAAACGCCTTCATTTTCAAATGGTTGAAACTTGAAAGCAATTGACAAATAATTTTGGAGAAAAGCAATATTCTCTCTCAGTAACAACAACAATTCAGTATAAACACCAATTTTTGCACAAGGTAACCAATAATGACTAAAACGCGCATGTTTGTTTTCCGACTTTCAATTTTGGCCAGTCAGTAATAAGATGAGGTTGGCTTTATATGTATTACCAATAACTTTTTTTAATGCATAGCATAAAAACGTTGACAATACAGTTGAGGATGGGAAATAATTTAACTAATATTAATATGATAAAAATGACCAAGCCTACTGTAAACAGACGGCGCTTGAGAGTAGGGTTACTATATGCATATATACCAGAGAAATAAGGTAAATCAAACATGGGTGGTTGGTATCAAGCGTTTAGAATACTATAGAATATAGACAATGCATCGACATCACTATGAAAATATTGGAAGGATCAATACAACTAAATGCAGTGAGGTGATTCAAATGTTAAAAACAGGTTATTCTTTGTATCAAACTGACCAAATACAGGACTCCGAATCTCACTTCTGTTTACAGGCTCTCACTACCCATTTTCGTCCCCGATCTTCCATTTTTTGCGTGTTGAAAATGCACACGACAAAGGGCAATATACAAACAAACTTTATGTTGGCATCGCTCAATATTAATTTTCGACGCGCTAAAAGGATGATTTTTTGAGTCGTAAGCATTTTGTTTGAATATATAGTATCATGACTTCAAAATTTGGTTTCTGCAGTGTGCAGCAAGACTCTGGAATCAAATGATTTCAAGAGTTGTACTCATTTTTCCTCTCTTACTTTTACAAGCCTAGTGACACCAATGACAAAATGCATAAGGTAAAAACCTTGTTGTATGTTGTAATGATGATGATGGTGAATTTCCAATTTATCGAATGGAGATAACTTGCTGCGATTGCCTAAAAAGATGAATGATCATGAGTTTTGCTAATTTTGCTCTGAAATGAATGTATAGCATTGAGTGATAGCCATTAGGCATGAAAATGCAGCGATAGAGGTAACCCTAATGTACTAGCGTGGGGTATATCTATCTATGATAGCACTGGATTTTTTAAATATAAGCGACGCGAGTCATCCAAGTAAGCTTTGATACCACAATTCTCTAGACTGACGTTACAAGGTAAACTTTTTATTAGTAAAATAAAATTTTAGGAATAAATTCTTTCGCCTGATCGTTGTTGTGGGGCTGGAACACTCGGCGGAGGACATGATTCTGGAAAATGTGGTTGCGGTGTAGGATGATTTGGCATATTAATGTGAGGGGCTGTACCTCTGTTATAAATAGTTGAAACAAAATAAAACATACGTAGTACCACTATACAAAAATTAGTTAAAAATACGGACAATTAGCGAACTGCCCAGATGGCAATAAAACGAAATTTTACCCATTGTCAACCACATAATGAAGGTTCACTGTCAAACCATAAATACATATCAGTAGGGCTGCCTAACGGAAAAAGAGACAGCACAATAAATAAGGCCAAAGTTGTACTAAAAATGTGGGTGGTTTTGATAGAAATAGCGCCACCGTGTGGAATGTTCACATCGATAAAAAAGCAACACTAAAATCAATATTCAAGGGCTTCAACACACAAGAGCTTGAAACTTAGAAAAGCGGATGATAATTTGATAATAAGGAGATTTATATTATTGATTTATAAGATTTTGTCATTTTTTGTTGTCATATTCAAACTATGATTCGATTACCAGCTTAAAAACCACCCATTTAAACATTATTTTTGATTGTAATATTTGCGCTTTTGTTTTAAACCCCCAGAAGATGCCGCTTCGTCAAAATCAAATTTTTTTTTCATATAAGATTATGAGGGTATATTATTGAGCTTACTTAAATCATGACTTGGTAATCGTCCCGCTTGTTGCTGAGTAGCTGATTGCAACTGAGAATAATCCAGTAATGGATGATTTGGCATTTGAGGTGGATACATAATAGGATTGTCTGAAAGGAAAAAGAACACAATAGACATGACTACTTTGTTATTAGCAAGGTTCAACTTTAATGAACAGCACTCATAAGTGGGAGTAATTTTCTAAAAGTAAAGTCACTGATCACCACTGTCGCATTCTGCACACAGAGTGGACTTATGCATCATTTTGTTATTATGTTGTTGTTGTAAAAAAAGTGCCATTCTCTTCAACAACTGGACAAATTGTTGTCGCTGGAAGTCTATTACTTTTATTTATTTTAGAAATATCTGTAGGCTCTGTAAGATTCGTTTTTTTTTCTACCGGTACGGACTACCGATACACTGAAATAATTGATTTTTAGTTTTGGCCTTTATGTTGAGAAGTGCTCTTTTGTTTTAATAAAATAAAAGTTTTTTTCATGAAACCGAAGCTATAGAAGAAAATTGGATCAGTCACCAAGAGAGTCAAAGAAACTAAAAAGTATAAAGTAAATAGAATAAATTCAAGAACTATAAGGCTATTTATTTTATATTTTTTAGTTGTTATTGACTCTTTTGGTTCCCAACATTGTATTCAGAATTTTACTGATTTAGAGACAAATTGCGTCACCGCGGAGATTTTCCGTTGATATATTTTTGTTTACTAGTAATCAACGAACGGAGGCGAGAGTGAACAGCGACATTATTGTTTTTAACAACTGCTAAGGCAAGATAAAAATAGCAACATCCAAGTTGAATATCTGTCGCTTTATCAAAATCGAATTGCTTATTTATAACAACTTTATTTATAACAACAACAATATCATTGATCTTACTAATATTATGCAAAGGTAGATGTCTCGCTTGTTGCTGAGTTGTTGCTTGCATTCCAGAATAGTCTAAAGATGAAGGATTTGGCGTTCGAGTTGCATTCATATCTATAGGGTTGCCTGAAAGAAAAAACGCAACACAATAGCTAATACCTGTTTGACCTAAGCTTTGTCTTTAATACATGAATATTTCGTAAAATTGGGAGAACAAATAATCCCAAGGATATTTTTGAAAAAGGGCTATTTCTTTTATATATTTCGGTTGTCATTCTGGATTCCCAACATTGTATTGAAAACTTTACTGATTTCGAGAGAGTCGCGCCACCGCGTGGATTTTCTGTTGAAATTTTTTTGTTTGCTAGTACTCAACGAACGGTGGCATTGCAAGAATAGCCAGTGGCATTATATTTTTAATAACTGCCAAGGCAAGATAGAAAAAAAATACCAACATTTAAGCTAAATATTAGTTGAGTTATCAAAATCGAATTCTTATTTATAACGGCCGAGACAATGGACACATTTTATTGAACTAACTAAGATTTTGCATAGGTAATTGTCTTGCTTGTTGCTTGGTAGCTGCTTGCATTCGAGAATAGTCTGGAGACGGGGAGTTTGGCATTCGATGTGCATGCATATCATCAGTGCTGCCTAAAAGAAAAGCACAACATAATAGGTAAGACCTGTTTGACTTAAGCTTTGTGTTTTAATACATGCTTATTGCGTAGAATTGGGAGAATAAATACCCCCAAGAAAATATTTTTAGGAAAAGGGCTATTTTTTTTATACTTGTCATCGACTCTCTAGTTTCCCAACATTGTATTCATAATTTTACTGATTTCGAGAATAATTGCACCACCGCGTGGAGTTTTTGTTGAAATGTTTTTGTTTTCTATTACTCAGCGAACGGTGACATGGCAAGAGTGAACAGCGACATTTCTGTTCTTAATAACTGCTAAGGCAAGACAAAAAATACCATCATTCAAGGTATATTATCTGTCGCGTTATCAAAATCGAATTCTTATTTATAACAATCGACACTATTTGACAATAATTTTGAACTTACTAAGATTCAGAATAGGCAATTGCATTCGAGAATAGTCCGGTGACGAAGGATTTAACGTTCGAGTTGCATGCATATCAGTAGGGCTTCCTAAAAGAAAAAACACAACATAATAGGTAATAACTGATTGACCTGAACTTTGTGTTCAGTACATTCTTATTGCGTAGAATTTGGAGAATGAATACTCCCAAAAATATTAAAAGAAAGCTATTTATTTTATATCTGTCATCGACCTTTTGGATACCAAACATTGTATTCAGGATTTTACTGATCTCGAGAGAAATTGCGCCACCGCGTGGATTTTCTGTTGAAATGTTTTTGTTTGCTAGCACTCAACGAACGGAGGCATGGTAAGAGTGAACAGCGACATCATTGTTTTTAATACCTATTAAGGCAAGATAAAAAAAATACCACCATTTAAATATTTGTCGCGTTATTTCAAATCGAATTCCTATTTATAACAATCGACACTATTTGACAATAATTTTGAACTTACTAAGATTTTGAATAGGCAATTGCATTCGTGAATAGTCTGGTGACGGGGAGTTTGGCATTCGGGTTGCATGCATATCAGTAGGGCTTCCTAAAAAAAACACAACGAAATAGGTAAAACCAGTTTTTAAACTTGATTCAATACATGAGTATTACTTAATATTCCGAATTATAATATTTGGATAATTGTTCGCTTATCTGTTCAACAACAGGACCACCCGTCCTTTTGACTACTAAAGGCTACTAAAGTTATACCACAAGTTTTGCGGGTTTTAAAAAAATACGCTACTACGATGATTTGCCGTTAATATATTCCTGTTTGCACGTGAGGAGAGGTTTCATATCAAGAGTGAACATTTTTGATATTAATACTTGCTAAAGCAAGATTAAGGCATAAAACTCAAGTTACGTATATGTCGCATTTCAAAACGAAATTGGCTATTCATATGACCAAAACCACAGAAGAATATTATTGAGCTTACTTAAAGTATGGCTGAGTAATTGTCCCGCTTGTTGCTGAAGAGCTGACTGCGAACGAGAATAGTTTGGTGACGTAGGATTTGGCAGTCGAGGCGGATACATACCAATAGGGTTGCCTAAAAGGAAAGTTAGCAATAAATAAATTCTAAAATATTTTTTTTGGTAGTAATATAAATACTTATCGCGCAAGATTTAAACAATTCTGGAACTTTTCGCTATATCATTGCTAGAACCAAAATTTCTTGCTTTACTATTCAAATTCTAGAAAGTGTCTCTCGAAAACTATTTTCTGGTTTTAAAAAGAAAAAGCACCACGACGTGGATTTACTGTCAATACATATTTTTTGGCTAGTACTAAACGAATGGCAACGGTTAATGGTGACAGTGAAGTGATTTCTGACGGACGCGATCAAAATCGCAAGTTAACACATCCACAATATTACTATCACCTCTTAGTTGATAAGTGCTTCTGTGAACATAACCGCCCGTTGCTTCTGAATTTCCATGATGGTCCGCGTATGCTGTTGATAACTGACCGAAATCTGATGGCAATTCTGTTGAAATTAGTTCTAATAACACTTAAATGTACCGATTTATTGTGCAATACAGAAGTCGAAAAATCGGTATTCCTACTCCCGAAGTATGTGAACCAAGATGGCGCACACCGGAACGTAGTATGTGTACCAGGTCATGTTAGTTTTGATTCAATCTATCATCATTGAAAGTCTGCAATTCCGAATCTGGGAAATTAGAGTTAAAACTTCGTCTCTCACTCTGTGAAAAGTGACTCTGACGTCGACTGCAGTGAAAACATGCTAAATTCCGACTTGTCAGCCATGTACCAAAGTTACAAATACTATACGACTTACGTTGTCGATTTGACATTCCCGCTTCGCGGCGCTGTGAAGAAGAAAAAGATCGTGTATATTCATATGGCTGGCGAGGTGGGTGACATGACTTTTCCGGTATCGTCGCTCCTTCAAAAAATGGTTTTATTTAACAGTGCAATAAAAATTTCATGTATTCATTCTATGTAACTTTTTGGCATGAGTGTTAACTTCATGCATAATCTACAATTTTAATTATGGTGAAGTAAATTTGTCGAAATTTGAATATTCTAAGAAAAGCATAAATACGAATTCATATCTGTTTTGTATTTTGTTGTTGCAACTCTATTATGAATAATAACTAAAGGGCATCGTATTGGTCAACAAATATTTTAACAGCATTACCTTCATTCCTGAATGGGAATGCTTTGTTGAAAGAAGTATTGCATTCTTCGTAGCGTTCTCTTCCGAAAGGATCTATAATAATGCACAAATTGAAAAATGAACTCAGCATTGGTTGACCCTTGCGAATAAATTTAGATATAGAGCAGCAATTCCCAAACTGGGATTAATTACCCCCAAAAAGGTGATTTGGCAATTTTTACGGGATAATTTCGGACGTTCACTGTTTTGACAGTTTCTTTTCCAATCTCCGTACTTTTGACCATGGACGAATCAAAATGAACATCCAATGCAAACATCTAGTCAGTGAGCTTAGTCATCTAGACACACAGTTCCTAGGGGCCTAATAACAATACTCCGCCGTACAGATTGTGGGCCGAATGCTGAGCTAGTGCAGGTTTGGCATTTTAAAAGCGGATCAGAAGATACAATAGGTGTTATTATCAGCATTTTGCGCCAAAAGTGAAAAATAAACGATATGAATACTTCATTTTCATGCAAGGAGTAATTGAGCTTTTGGCAATTCGATTAGGGTTAATGCTAATAAAAGAACCACTTGGAAACACTGCTCTGTATCCACATGTTCAGTTTAGCTTCGAACCTTGGATTTGAACAAGCAGACACTAATATGTGTAGGTACGGAGTTTTAAGAATAATCAAATTTTTTTTGGAGTGTATCATTTTCAGTAAAATAGAGAGAAGTGGATGCACGTCTGTTTGCCTGAAATATTCTGTGACATATAGTTTGCTCAATATTAAAATGAGTTCAGTTTTACTCACTATTAGTAGAGTGAAACCCAGTTGGATCACTTTTGTAGCCTGTATATTTTGTATCTTCGCCGCTGCTGCTCTGGGCGCTGCCGTGACTCCAGTGACCACCGCGATTATACGTAGATCTACCTCTTCGTCGTTTATTGTAATTTATAGGTGTATTTTTGTTCTTGGTAGAAGGCTTGTTGACTAAAAATAGTTTGAAAATAAAATTTCATATTTGCCACAACAAATGTTTGTAGGTAAGCTTTTTTATGTTAATTGGGTCACTCTCGAATTTCCGAAATACCATGTAACGACGTAAATAGTATTAGGTTATGCAATCATACAACAAAATTTGTACCCGAGGTTTGCTGTCACATAGTACAAGAAAAACAGGGTACACCAAATAAATAATAGATTTCAGGCCATTTGGATTCTGAAGAGTAAACAGTGATTGTGCTGGTTTACTGAAACTTCGGGACACAATCACGCACTAACAGAAGTTCTGGCGTTAAATAGATTTACTTTTGGTAGAAATGATTAGAAATTTTATGATGTCTGCTATTTTAGGGTCACCTTGAGCATATTATGTAACACTATTCAATTGACTTCCTCTATCAGTGATATTTGTTTGTTTTGAGTTGACAGCTCGCGAGTCGACCTTGCTTTGCGCAAGCTTGCATAAAATATATCAATATTAACATATGCTTCGGTCTTGTGAACAGAATGCAAAATATTCTTACTGTTAGTTTGCGATTGTAACATATCCGATAAATCTCTTTCAGTGGCCTCGGCAATGCGTTGATGTTTTGCGTCAGTATGACTCATCTAAAATTAAGTCGTAATAGTATAAAATAGCACAGGTAAATGGAAATACAATGGCTAGAAAGCGGTAGGTTTACATAATAAATTGTAAGCTAGCACCTTGGTGTAGACCATAAACCATACAGTGAATTTCCTGGGCGAACATATGAGAGGATATAAGTACATTAACTGATTGATTTAACCTAACGTTAAATTAAATGTCCTCATCAGCGGTGCGTATATGGAATAATAAGCAACACAAAATTGTCCGATGTGGTAATGATAATTGTTTCGCGCTTAAGTAATCTTAAAGATCTAGGATATTTCAAATAATTCACTAGATTTATTACAAGCCTGGTTTAAATGTGGATTGTTCTTATGAACATATATAAGTATCAGCCTGGCTGACTCACCGACTGTTTCCTTTTGCTTCCCGGTTTCACCATTTGCCAAACTTTATTTGAAACGTCTCGGACGAGATATCGAGCCAATGTTTCTTTTCGACCCGTCATTCGATTGAATGTTACTCCGTTTATCTTCAAGAACTATCAAAAAGGAAATACAGTTAGAGCAATTGCTCATTTTTTTTTTAACTTAAAATCTGTTTCCTACTTTTATCATGTTAATCACAGACTTTTTCTTTGTAAATGAGGTCAAATGCATAAATTTGTCTAATTTGGAGAACGCCACTGAAAATAAGTCAAAACTTTCTACTAAAACTCAAAAAGCATTTTATTTCCCTGAGCGTTCTTAACAATCTCCCAACGAAGGCTTGTAAACGCCCTAAGTTTTGTTATCAAAATTTGATATTCTCGTAGTTCGAATCTACAAAACACGAAGCCTGATCTGAGCATAAATTGAATGAATCAAACTGCCTTAAATTAAGGTATACAACTGCTATTATAACAACGATGGCAATAAATTTCGATGAGGTAAATAAATCGTACAATACCTCCAATTTACTGCCGTGATAACGGTCTATGTCAATATGACCAACGTATTCAAACCAGTACATTTTGAGGCCACCAATCTGCAAAAACAAGATAAATCTATTTGAATAGTAACTTTCCCCTTCTTTACAGTCAGTGCAAACAGTAATTTGAAGACGAACATTCATAACACAAGTTAGGTAGGTATTCGCACAAAACTGGCACTTTTGCCATAAAATATACAGGGTGTCTTCAAAGGCCCTATACAATTTCAATTTTGTTATGTGGTTAGTCCTTAATTTATCTCAATTACTCAATTCTCAATTTGTTGTTTTTTAAACAGTAATTGTTCAAGTATTTTGACTTCATTTTACATCTGTGATGGTATTGCTAAATTCATTTTGCAATTAAGACTTTATTGTATTCTGATCACCATAATGGATCAACGGGAAATCCGGCAAAAATGTAAATTTTGTCTCAAAATTTGTTTGTATTCGTGCATTCCAAAAGGTCTCAAATTTTTTTTAAAAAAGGTGGTTGCCTCCAGAGAAACAAATCCAACTTGAACTGCGTAAATCTCGAAAACTGTTCCTTGAGCATTGGTTATTTTTTTTTTCTGTGGTCTGTGAAATATGTGCGTTGGCCATAGAGACAAGGCTATTAAGATGACTGTGCTAAAACTAGACTTGACTTACAAATTTAGTAGAATTCTTTGCAGCAATTTCTAACTGTTTTTTATCTTCAGTTGTGAGATGCGACTCAGCTACACCTTTGCAGTTGGTTAAACGAAGAATTTCTGATATTTTTCCGTTAGTTAACAACTGCTTTAAATAGTTGATTGATTGCTCGTTTAGCACGGAACCACATAAGTTCAATATTTTCATCTAAAAGAAACAAAAATACACAAATGTTGATAGTTTGTATAGATCTAAAGTTATCTATTACTAAATTAGATACTTAAATTAGTACTAAAGAATGAGATGTACCACACTATAGCGTCGGGGTGTCCATAAAGTTCCTTTAAAATTTAAATTTTGTTATGAAGTCAGTTCTCAATATATCTTAACTAGATTTGTTGTTTTTTAATCAGTAGTTGTTTGAGTATTTTAACTTCATTTAGTACATCTGTGGGGGCCAAACCAATAGATGGTATCGATAAATTCCCTTCGCAATTCAAAAAAAAAAATTAGGACTTTATGGACACCTTATATAAAGATATTTATTCTAGACTTCAATGTGCAAAAACAATAAAAAATTAAAACAGAAATTTACCAACAAAAAAGTTATTTCCAGGGTGGCCACAGAGCGGATCTTCTGACCACGAGCAAAAGCCGTCTCATGGTACCATTTACGATTACTGTATTTTTTTGGTATCTATCTTAAACTTGAACGTACGAATTCCACTTCATTTGCTTAGTTTAACCATTCGCCCCATTCTATATATCAATTTTAGGTGCATTGATTGTGATATGTGTAATTATTTTACTATATGAATTTTTCATAGTAGGCGTATGTTTGTCCGATTTCGTCATGACGCCATGAAAATCAAATATTTGCTTTTTGCCAAATTATTATTGAACGAAGCAATGATATAGCATTATGGGCTTGAAAGAAACTGTAATCACTCAGACATTTGTTGTTTTTTAATCCAAACATAGAGCATGTTTGTGTATTTCTGGTTAATATAGGATATCATATATATGGGAAACTCGATAAATTAATAGACGATTATGCATGGCTGTCATAATATAGAATAAATTTCGAATTTTGCGGCGATGCGATGGCCACATACATCATTCTATTCAAAGCTAAAACGAATTGATGAATTACTGAGCAAAGCAAAGTTTTATTGACTATTTTGATAAATTAAATTTGTGGTTTGCCATATGATTAAGCTGTCTAATCGACTTCAGTTATCCAGTTTTGTTTTGCGTTATGGTAGGGAATACAGATTGCGCTGGAATTTCAGATTTTCAAAGCATTACTAACCCTAACCCCTAACTGGATAATCACTAATTTATTACTTTAAAACGTGACGGGAGTGTTTTTTCAAGTGTAACATATTTTCATTAATGACACGGGCTCTATACAAAATATCTCAATACGTACCTTAGCACCAAAACGTACTATTCCTTCAAGCAATACCTCCGTGCTCTCTTCGGTCATATTGTATGGAACTTCGAACGAATTAATAACACGTTTAGAAATGAGGTCAACGATAAGCATAATGCATTCTTCAATGCAGCCGTTTAGTTGAACATCAAGGTGAATTTTCTCAAATTGAACAAACAAAAATTGACTTTATTTTCCTAAAAAAATTTATGCTACTACTGTCTACCATCTTCTAGATCAGTGGTTTTCAAACGGTGGAAAGCATCTCACTAAGAGGGCGTAGACAATTTTGTAAGGGGGCGAGAAGCTAAATATAAATATTAGTTGACCTTGCCCGTCCTCTTTTGATATTTACATTTCATTCACGTATTCAAACGTGCTTTTCAATAAAACACTTGTTAGCGTACTATCTGTTATTTATAGCTTAGTGTTATCTAGTTATTTTTGAGGTGGGGCGCTAAATAAGTGGGCGATAAATTCTAATAAGGGGCGGCTTAAAAGTTTGAGGATTACTGTTCTATATGTAAGTGATAAAAACATATGCTGAAAATAGTTGTAAAGTACATGTATTTTGCTATGTTTTACAACATTTAGAGAGTAACTCCCAAAACAGAAGCCATGTCATTTGAAATATACTCCACATGGCACATAACTTTTGTGCGAAGCGTCCTAGATTGCTTTATTTTTTTAGCGTAAATAGGACATTTGGGGTTTCTGTTTTTTTTTTGTTTTAGGAGAGGGGCGTCACCCTGTACATTAATGGTCATGTAGGTTGTTTGTAAACATTATTATTAGATCTCCACTCTAGCAGACCCTTATTCTCAGTCGTTCAGTCTGTCTGTTTAGCTATAGTGTCTTGGCCAATTTGATTAAATTTCTCGCGTGGGTTATGCAAGTATGGTGCGTTTCAACTAATGTCCGAATTGATATTTTGTTTCCATGGCAGTAGCAAAAAAACACTTCAATCGTTGAAAATTTTTCATTTTTTCCATAATCTTTCGTTATTTATTCGTCTTATAATGAATTATTATGAATTATCATGTCGATGATTGAAATTTCGTGAATGGTACCCTCCGAGGAAGAAAATACTCTTTCGACCTAGTTGTCTTCGTCTCGACAGTTCATGAACTACGGAGGCTCAGTGAACAGGTTTCAATTATTAGCCACAGGGTGACTTTTACACAAAGATAACTGCGAAATGAACAGCGATCAAAATAAACTGGCACTTTTGAAACAATTTTCTCTGTACTATATTGCTGCCGGATTCCCCTGCATTGGCAAAGATTCATAATGGGCTTGTTTTTAGTAAAGGCGACCAATCGCTTCCCTATTTTGCTATTACTTAAATATTTGTTCGGTTCCACTTTTGTTCTAGTTTTGAGAGAAATTGCGCCACAGCGCAACTTTTCAATAAATGAACATTGCTCTCTCGTTTTATCAATATCGTCATGTTCAGTGGTAAACAAATGGGAGTTTTATATGAATCTTTAAAAAGGATGTAATCATGAAATATACCGAAGTTATAGCCTAAAAAGTGCAGTACTTTTTAGTATTATTAATAAATCTACTACTCACCTGAAGATTAACGTTTCTCTGGATAGCTTGAAGTACTCGCAGAGTGTGCGCAGGATGGGTTAAACAATTCGCCAGCATAATTTTTTCCAACTTCGAATTTTCCAAAACTGATATCAATTTTTCGAAGCAATACTTTGGGATATTGGCAAGTTTTATCACGCGACCGCATTGCTCCGGATGAATTGACATTAACCTGTCTTCATCGTAAACATTTTTAAAAATAGATATTCTAGGAAAGTACTTGGTCCGCACTTGCTTGAAATTCATTTTGTAACAAAAATTAGGAATCAGTATGCCTGTCAAACAAGAAAACATTATATGGTGGTTGCTGTCAGTGTTGGAGGGAGGGGGGCGGTAGGGGGTAATTGATTCCAGTTATCTGAATGGAATGACAAGGATTCGTCATCAACGAACCTCCAGAGACATTGAACTTAGTGATTGACTCGAGTCCCGCCTTTTATGAATCGTGACTCGACTTGACTCGGGTCTTCCAGTCAACACTAATTGCTAATAGTGATTTAACAAGTTTCAATAAAAATATATTTCTGTAATTCGGAAAATAGTTCAAAACAAGGCACTGAATAAACTAAACTGATACCTGTCCTCTTCATGGAGCATGTATATATTCGGCTATATATAATCACCGTAATCTGTTATGCAACAAAGAATGCGTTGTATGAGCCGTTGTAAATCTAAAAGGCTTCTCTAGATTTTTATACTATTGACTCACAAATCTTAAAACCCTTCGAACATTCAGCTACTCTTGACTGTAGTTAAATGACGCGTTTCCATAACTGTATCATGCTCAGCCGTATTAAATTGAGCGGTACTCTCTTACCCTACATATGTATTCAATAAGCATTAGAAATGAGCGAGGACAGGTCTTTGTTTGAGTCTGCATTGATTTAGTTAATCTTAAATCCATTCTGCAAGCGACTTCAACAAAACACAGGTATATTTATCTCAATTTCTTATGACAAATAAAATATTCATATTTGATTGCTTATAAAGAGATGGTGTCTAATCTTATCGACACAAATCAAATATTGCAGTCAGTTTTATTTAGCACGTCGAGTTTATGCGAAATACATGTCAAGATTCAGATTTTAAAATATTTTTTCAAATAATATAAACCAAGTCGGAATTTTACATTGGCCTATTCATGTAAACATGAGTTACAGTCATTTAGGCCCACGGACGTTTCTAAACAAACATTTCGATTCACGCACGCTCTAGTGCAGACACAGGGCTATCAGTGGTCTATCCTAGCAGGGTTTCTTTAACTTTTTGGGCCGCTAACCCCTGTTTGTGAATTTCAGTCCTGACGGACCCCCATGCTATGTCTTATCAATTTCTGTGCCTAAACAAATGCCGCTTCACACATGTATGTAGGTCGTTGCAAAAGGCAATAAAACTTTAATTGCCTTTTTTGAAAGTAATGAATATTCGCCCGCAACGCTCAATCAAAAAATACAATGGCTTTTTGGTTGATAAAAATCAATAAATATGGATCATACTCATTTCATATTGTTTCGCACCGCCTGTGCAGTCATCAGGGACTCCCAGGGGTCCGCTGACCCCAGTTTCGGAAACGCTGCTGGGTCATAGCGTATGGCAGCCATTTAATAGCGACACAAAAAGAGTGCAAAGTTTTAATTGTAAAAAGTTCTGATAATCCGGTTTAAAACTGAAAATAAATGAAACACGTATTTTTACTTGAATAATAACGTACAAAGATTTCCTACAACAGCCATTAATAAAAATTGTTAATAAACGATCAATCAATCTTTAATAACCAATTCAGGAAGCCTCAACTCAAATCCTACCACCTAAAGCCGCGTCAGATTACTAACCTAAGTAGGCTTTTAATGTGAAGTTGTTGAGCCTTGTTGCATTTTCAAACTATGCCATGGGCGCAATTTAACGTAGATACGCCACTGACGTTCATCAACAATGTGCGACGTGTGGTCCGAAGCGTAAGTACGTATACGCGTCGTTTCATATGCGGACGTATTGAACGGACGTATTGACGAAAAGCATGGCCCGAGACATCCACCTATTAGGTACCATGTTTCAGTATTGCGGAAATTCGACGATGAGTAGATATTGGCAACGATTGTGTTTATTGTAATACGTAGTGGCAAAGTTATGACTCGCGTTTTCTAAAACGATGACTGAACGACGCGTATAAACATTCTAGGCTTAAATTCGTTTGGAATCTTTTAAATATATTAAATACGCACATACGTAACCTTTGATGAGATTGGAAATAGTTCTTCTGAAGGTGCGCTTTGTATTTTACAGAATAGCTGCCAAAATAGCACAGACTTTGAATAACCTATTCAGGTTGTCCAAGGTTGTCGGCCTCCCGGGCTACACTCATATTTTTGTATAATTCGCGAGCCACAATAGTGCCAAAAATAGGTAAACAGTGCAATACAAAAGAAACACCTTATTGTCCAAACACATTATTCATTATTTGTCATTTATCAAGCTAAAACATGCAGAAACCACCAAAAAAACTCACTAAAACGTGCAAAATCTTACTATATCTACATTTAGTGACTTTAGTGTAAGATTTCAAACTCTTCATAACGGATAAAGTGTCACAAGGAGAAATGCCGTTTCAGATTGTACAATCCAATACAACTTGCAGACATACCACGCGAGCATTGTGGTATTTTTCTTCCCATGTCTAGTAAAAAATCTGTTTGAATTGATCAGCTTTCTTTTCAAACTCATGATTACAAAATAACTGCAGATTGATTGATTACCGAATTTGACCAAATTTTAGATACAGGAGGTTAATTACTAGATTTTCCGACTTATAGGCAGCATTTTTTTCTAATACTTTTTGGGCTTTAGGCAAAAAAACATCCGGCAGGAATTATATTGTTCGGCCATAACATTGATATTTCGTTATCATGCATAGTCAACCTAGGCTACTAGATTCCTCATTCGATTTTTATTTTCGTATGAAGCCTATTTAGTTAGCATATATTCCCAACCAAAAAAGATAGAAACTCAGTTAACAATTTAGACTAGCCAAACACATTATTCAACCTCGCTAGTTGCCCAGCTAGCCATAACACTAGTCAATTCAGTGACATTAGTGATGTAGCAATATGTCAAAAGATTTTTCGGGTTATTTTTATGACGAAACAACACCAAATGCGATTTTTTGTTCACCCTCCCGCAAATGCGAAGCGGACCACATGTGGCCCGCGGGCCTGGGTTTGGAGCACCCTGAGCTATGTATTCTAATCTGCACAAGGTTGATAAAATCATACAACTAACATGAAATAAAAAGTTCTAAACATTTTAACATAGAAGGAAAACTATTAACAAAAAAAAATTTATTAGCTCATTTACAAGATACCAAACTCAATATGTTGATATAGTACTTACACAATAAATGTTTGCGCTACAAATGAGATTCAATGTGTACCAGCTGATTCTTGCCTAAAGCCCTGTTTTTTTTCTGGTGAAGATACCGCATAAAAATATTTCTTTATGATCCTCGCTGTGTTTCTTGTTGGTTAGCTGTTGTTTAATTGATTCTACTGTTTTCTTTAATATAAATCAAGCACTTTAGTTTCTAAACTAGTGTTTCTTAAACGGTGGGACGCGCCCCACAAGGGGGCTGTAGACAATTTGTCGAGGGGGCGTGAAGCTAATTAAAAATAAAAATATTTGTTAGATTTAATCTTGCCCGCCCTATTTTAGATATTTACATTTCTTTATTATTTACATTTCTATATTATGTACACGTATTTTCAACGTGTTTTTGAATAAAACATACTCCCGCCATACGATCTGTTATTTGTAGCTTATTGTTAACTAGATATTTTAGGGGTGGGGTGCGAAACTTGAAAAATTCCAGAAAGAGTGCTCGGCTCAAAAAGTTTGAAAACCACTGTTTTAAACGTTTTGTGTTTGACATATACTTGAAAAAGCGTAAATTTTGTGTCACAGTAAAGAATATATGGCATAATGTATTTCAGAGCAGGCTTAACAATTGCGAAGCCCCAAGCGAAGTGGATTGTTCTAGGCCAGGGATGGCGGACCTTTTTCAATAAATGGGTCAAAAATCATATTTTTATCGCGGAACAGAAGAGAGTGGGTCACAGATATTTAATCAATGTTTGAATCTATAAGAAACTTCTGAAACAAATCGTAATACAACGGTTCTGTTAATGTTGGTGTAGTTTAGTGCTTTACTTTACAGGCCTTTAGCAGGAACTTTTTATGGCACTCGATTAAGAGTGCGAAAACACACATATGAATTACGTTTAGGATGATGCGCCAAATTATTTTACGGTTCCAAAGAGTTTGAAGAGAACTTCAATCTGATAGTGCTATATTTTTATATCAGCTTTAACCATATTAAAAGCACTTATTTTTTTATTGAAATACCCCTTGCATCGCCGCGAAACTACGCCAAAACGTTGCATTCGATCAGCTGAACACGCAGCCGGAATTATAATTTTAAAAGTGTAAGTAAAAATTCCTATTTGGATTTTTACTTCTATTGCGTACATTTATCACAACTTTCGTATCTCCACAAAAGTCATAAGATTTTAACCGGAATGTTTATCAGAGATATCAAAGAGACGAAAAATCATGAAAATTGGCTCACAAGCCTACTACGAAATTATTTAGAAGAATGGCAGCCTTCGACAAAAAGAATGGTTTGCGATAATGAAGAAAAAGCTTACATCGACGGCGGATGAGACACGCTAGCCTGGCCTATGTTAATTGTAAGTCCTCTGATGCAAAGACGCCTCAACTAATCTGTTATGACGCCATGATGTGGATTTCGAGTTCATGTATTGACATTTTTTTCATAAAATGAAGGCATTATTACGGTTAATACTGGTCGGTTAATTTATGCTTAGCAAGCTTTGTTTTTAAGGTTGAAGTTATAGAGTTTTTCAAGATTATACAAACTCATTTATTCAATCGCATTTCAATTTTCGCAAGGTGGTTTCGTCGCGGGGTCGTTTACGTAATGGCGTTACGTTATCGGTTGCGTCGTACTGCGCCAACCACTGAGATACAACCTGAGAAAGTGTGCATGAGCCTCTATCGTTATTTGTGGCGTTTTGAAGAATTTATTGCAAATAAGAAGCGCTTGGCAAGTTTTTGCATCTCTTTTCTTCAACCTATCCAATACAAAAAAAATAGTACAGTCATTTTGAACAAAACAGGCAAAAAAACTTGATTTAGAACAATTGTTTTAAAACTATTCTTTTTGAACAAATCACTATGAATAACGGCACACAACGGTTAGCATGTTATCATTTTTCCTATTTTATTCGTGCCTTGGCGGGTCACGAATAAACTGCGGTGGGTCACTTTGTGACCCGCGAGTACGTGGTTCGCCATCCCTGTTCTAGGCCCTGTTCAGATAGAAGAAACAGAATATTCGACAATCCAGGTTTTGTAATTAAAATGCTATCCGCCTAAACGCGCCATGAAAACCAAATGTGCTGTAAAAAATGGGAGCCAATTTCTCTACAAAGGAGGCCAATCAATTGGGGATTATAAGCATCGTTAAACCTTAATGCTTATTGTTCAAACGATAATTTGCTCACCTAGTTTAGTCATATTTTAGCATTTTTCTATTCGATTATGAAAATCTGTATATATGTAACCAGTATTGTGAGCAAAATTTGTATTTCCTGGTAGAGAATATCAAACGTAATGCTATTCACAAATTATACCGACAATACTGTACTTTTAGCGACCAGAAAAATTGCCTACATTGCCAAGCATAACACGACTTGATTGCACTCAACTTGGCTGATTTATACCGAATTAATAACCAACTCAGGAAGCCTAAGCTCAAAACCAACCACATAAAGAAAGCTGCGTCCGACTAGCAACCTCAGTAAGCTATTAATAGGAAGTTGTTCCGCTTCCCTTGCTAGAACAGAAATACTCAGCACAAATGTTTGAACAGTGAATCTCGTGATTTATTGTTTGTCGACAATGAAAGGTGTGTTACCACAAAGGTCAATATCGGTCAATAGATGCATACTTTATATTAGTTATAGTCAACTTTATCAAAATTCAATTATATTGAAAATGAACGTTACACAGTTGCTATACGATGCTATAGTTTCTACCATGGTAAAGTCCGTCAGTTGTCGATGAGCAATAATTTACTCAACGTGTTTAATATATGATTCTCGTCTCGCATGAAATAAAAGAAACACTTTGTATCATTCAAAATATTACTTATGGGCCGATTGTCTGACTCATTAATATATAAAGGAACTTGTCTTTTTGTTTTATTATAAAAAATGAAAAAAGAGAGTTTGCATAAAATGATTACTCACGGATTAATTGAAAGTTTTTCTTACAAAACAAATTTCTTTGTACCAGCAGTACCTTCTTTCATAGAGCTTTGTTCGAAGCTGTAGGAAACCTAATAAAAAGATTACCTGGTCAAAAAGTTCCCCCGTATATACTTGATCAAGGCAATCCCAAACTGTTTTATACCTTAAGTTACTTATTGTTAATTCTATCAAATTAATCATATAATATCTAAGTAACTTTATAACTGTAACATGAATTCCTATTCGTAATACGATTATATTGTTTTTCTCAGGTTAAAATTCATCGAATATCGCTGAGCAATGATTTACTCGTCGTGTTTAAATATATTCCGTATGCAATGAAATAGACAAGACACTTCGTTCCGTTCAAAATATTACTACTGGGCCGATTGCTTGACTCACAAATATATCGGTAATTTTTATCTCCTATTCATGGGCATTCATTCGCAGTGTACATATCGAGTGCTTTTCTCGTTGGCTACTGGACCAATTGCTTCGAAATGTTTAGTGATTGAAAATTGTATTTTTTCTCCATAAGGGTATTACTTTTACTTAGTTAAAAATTTCTTTTGGTTCTAAGGGATCCGTGTTTGTGTGTGCGGTGACGTCATCATAATAGAAAACTGTGCACCTTGTGGAGATTCCGCGTTCGCGATCTGGTGGCCAGGTGAGTGAAGAATGCGGTACCGGTAGTCGACTGTAAGAAATTGCATACCCGTACCACCCGCCTATATATTTGAGCATCGCTCACTTATTAATATAAAATAATAGGAATGGTTGCGAAGAATGAACAAATAATTTTCAGAAAGGCTGAAGAATTAAAAAACGTTTTTATGCGACTCTCGACTCAGATTAGAAAATTCCAGTTTCAAATATCAGTAAGGATATATATAATCGCTTTCAGGTCCTTGACAATAGTAGATGTCTGTGTCGGTTAAATAAGCCTTTCATAAAATCTGAATATAATATAAATTTGAACCGGGCGCTATCAGACACCGATATTGGTTTACTTAGATCGGGTGTACAGGGTAAACTGCAATGGGAGTACAGAGCTCACGATTACATGCATTTTTAAACATGAATATATTCTTATCTTTTTCGTAAACGCTATTAGTGTGAAAAGATTGATGATCTCAATAACAGAATTCGACTTGTTTAATAGCATTTGCATTTTAACTTTGGAGCCGTGCCTGTCCTAAAACAATTTATTATTATCGTTTTTTGATTTCTATTTATAAATTTTTTCCAAGGTTTTCAGTAACTGTCCACCCATCGTAGACAGATTTCGAATTTGTAAAGCATATCGCCACTGATGCTAGTGATTTCTTGAAATCTGCGATAAATGTTTAAAAAATGAAAAGAGTCGAAGTGACTCCAGTGATTTAAAGGAAAATAATCGGACTCCTCTTCAACTAACACCCAACTAACCAAGGTTGTGAGCAAAATTCGTATGTCATGATAGAGATTATGAAACGTAATTATATTCACAAATTGTACTGTACCCTTAGCGAGCAGAAAAATTTTCTACATTGCCAAGCAAAACACGACTTAATTGAACTCAACTTGACTGTATAACTATAAAATCATACGTCTAACGTGAAATAAAACTGCTTTCAACAATTCACCATAGAAAAAAAAACTATTCAAAAAATATTAATCAGCTCATTTACAAGATACCAAACTTAATGTGTTGATTTGCGCTACAAAGGAGATTCAATATGTACCAGCTGATGCTTGCCTTGTTCTAAGATGAAGATACCAAATGAAAAAATTTATGTATGATCCTCGCTGTGTTTCTTGTTAGTTAGCTGTTGTTTAATTGATTCTACTGCGTTTCATAATATAAATAAGCACTTCAGTTTTTAAACTAGTGGTTCTCAAACAGTGGGGAGCGTCCCATAAGAGGGGCAAAGACAATTTTTTGGGCGCTTCCGTATTATGGGCAATATGATGGCGGACACCTAAACGTAGTGTGTGTACCAGTTGAGGGTTAGACCATAATTTTATTCCAAATTTCAATATTTTAGTTCTATTACGAGTTCGGGGACTACCCAAGTAACTCTCGTAGTATTTGTACCTGGAATTATGATCTAATCCTTACCCTGTTACACATATCACGTTCCGGTGTCCGTCATCTTGTTGCACATACTACGGAAGTACTGTTTTTTGAGAGGGGCGTGAAGCTAGTTGAAGCTAAAAAAAAATTGGCTGGATTTAATCTTGCCCTCCCTATTTTGGATATTTACATTCCTTTATTGTTTACATTTCTATATTATGTACACGTGTTTTTGAACAAAACATACTTTTGTCTTACTATCTGTTATTTGTAGATTATTGTTAGCTAGATATTTTTGAAGGGGAGCGCGAGACTTGACAAATTCTAGAAAGAGAACTCGGATTAAAAAGTTTGAGAACCACTGTTCTAAATGTTTTTCTGTGACTCGTACTTAAAATAGCGTAAAATTTTTCTGGTAGAGATTATAAAGCATAATGCATTTTAGGACAGGAAATATTTTATCGCTTTCAGGTCCTTGACAATAGTAGATGTCTGTGTCGGTTAAATAAGCCTTTTAATAAATCTGAATATAATATAAGTTTGAACCGGGCGATATCAGACACCGATATGGGTTTACTAACATCGGTTGTACAGTGTAAATTGCGTTAATAACACCGACCCTCACTATTACATGCATTTTTAAAAACAGACATGGATATATTCTTATCTTTTTTGTAAACGCTATTAGTTTGAAAAGATTGATAACCTCACTGAAAGAATTCGACTTGTTTCATGGCATTTGCATTTTAACTTTGAAGCCGTGCCTGTCCTAAAACTATTTATTATTATCGTTTTTTAATTTATATTTATAAATTCTTCCAAGATTTTCAGTAACTGTCCACTCATTGTATATAGATTTCGAAATTGTAAAGCATACACTACTGATGCGAATGATTTTTTGAAATCTGCGATGAATGTTTTTAAAAAATGATCATATTATATAAAATGTACGCAAGGCAAACTTTAAATCAGAACATTTTAACCGCGATAAAGTCATGACGACGGCGACATGTAGCGGTGGTAAAATTAGCGCACCTGACACAGCCACTCAATACAGGTAAACTATCAATCGTCTATGTATTTATCACCTTTCAAATGAGAGATTTGGGATGCACGTTGTTTCAGATAGATATAAAAACCAAACCTAATGCACATAGCCATGGGAAGGTACTTAGGAATTGACTACCAAGCTAATATTGCTGATTTATTTGCACCGAGTACCTAAACCTATAGTACACGCTCACTCATAGACTAGAAAAGGCGAATGCCATGCATACTATATTTTATTTTCTGGATTTGGTTGGTATGGACGCCAGAATATAAAATTCGTTTCACAAAAAATAGAATCATAGTTACGCAATCCTTTGTGCTGAGTAGCACATGATAATCTTGAAAAGAATATTCCTTCAAAGCACTCGTTACTAGGGTTTGGAATTTCAGGAAAAACACTTTAACCGTTAACCGGGTAAAATTAACCGCAATGGTTACAGAGCAATTTCGGGTGATCTTATCCCGGTATCGTTAAAAATTATTCACGAATGGAGATAGTTTGATGATTTCTCTGCTGCAAGATATATGCAGCGTAAGAGATATTCTTTTGAATTAAACGCCACAGGAGATAAATTTGTGATGACGTAATACATTTTAAAGTAATTGTGCATTATAAAGATTCTTTGTACCTGAGATCTCAGTTAACGGTTAAAATAAATCGTAACCGTTAACCATCTAAAATCGGTTAGCCGATTAACCGGTTAACCATTCCCATCCCTACTAGTTACATATTTATGCTAAGTATATGTAAGTAGCGAATGACTTTTATAATCGTCAAATAAAAAATGCATTTCTTTCTGATGTTATGTGGAAAATATTTTGATTTATTTTCAGGTGCCTTTTTGGGGATGGATGGAGACCCTGTCTCGATTCGTGCCCTACTCTAAGAACTCGAGTGATTGGATTAAAAATGATCGGACTCCTCTTCAACTAACACCAAGTGAGACCTAATACGAGTATGATTGAATCGATTTGTGACTCGGATGATGAGACACTCTGGCTTGATTTGAGTCTCGGGGTTCAGGAACTCCAACCCCCATGTGCAATACTACTAGTAGTGTAACTAGAGAGCGATGCTAAAATATGGACCCGAAATCAAAAATGTAGGACGGGTATGCAACCGTCACGATGTTATAAACAAGTGAAAGACAGCCATCAAGATTTCATAAAATGTATCCCCATAATATTAAAAGTTATACAGCGCATTTTATATGAAAGATGTCATAAAATGTGTTCTCATAATAAAACAAATTATACAGCTCATTTTAGATGAAATATCAGATCTCCCAGATCAGATTTTTTTTAAACAGAGTTGGCGAAAGAGTTGCAAATTGTATCAATTTTCAGTGGAAAATTGAATCTACTGACGATTTTCTAAATAGGAGAAGCCAGTAAAAAAGGAGGCTATTCTCCGATCATACATCCCCAATTGTGAAATATGATAGGATTTTCATATTCATCTCAGGGGATAAGAAAGTCGATTTACGGCTCAATCATATATCACGGCCTCTTGTCCAGTTATCACTTCTTGTCGGGTGTGGGAATAGTTATTGCTAGTTATTTGTTTAGATGCATGAACTTGACGGTGGAGGAAGCCGTAACCGATCAGTGGTTAAGTGAACCACCCACATAAAGGCGGTGAGGAGTCCAGCCATCTTCTCGCAAATAATTCCGTTTCATGTTTGATATGGGAATTGTTACACAGGTACTTGTTTCAGAGAAACGGACTTGGTGGTGGAGGAAGCCTTAATTAACCGACATGTTATTATGTAAATCAGACGACGTCGCGAGAATTCCACTCGAACATAATCATACCCACAGAATTCGAACTTGCGAACCGCAATCCGCTTGCGCAGGGTTATTAAAGGTGCGATAGCAAGCGTGCTGCAAAGGCTCATTACTATGCCCCAGCCGAGCGCCCGTTGAGATCTCCGAACTCAAATCTTGTAAATTACTGTGATTCTTAATCGTTATTGCTCGCTATGTTTATGAATGTAATATTTTAATATAACGAAAGCTCACTCGGAGGAAATTAGAATTTCCGTTCTCATAACATGCGGTGTATTATTCCAGGTAATATTGTATCGTGCATATTATGCAAGCGATATGAATCACACATTGTTGTAAACATTGCATAAGCGAATTTCATTTAATTAATGAGAATAATTAATTAATTAAATTCTGTAATGCACGAGTACCAACGAGTTCATTGAATTTTTCTTGTTGACGCGATGGCTTAGTGCAGTTCCTCCAACACTGTTCCTAAAAACTATTTCATTTGTTTAATCTTCAATATATACTCAGTTAGTGTTATGCGCAATTCGCGCCTCTGTTTTTGTACAGCTCAAATAGTTTATAATGTGTACATAATAATATAATAAAAATATAAAAAATAGTTAAATAGTTAGTAATACTAACACGTATAAATAGCATAATTCGCCCCAAAGTACGACGATTGGGAAACGTTTGCTTAGGGGATAGCTTGTATACTCAAGCTTCAAAATCGTGTAATTTAACATCTCTATCGATCCTTATTCCATTCTAATCACGCCACTCTCGGCTTCTAGAATAAAGAGTTTGATATAAATGCCGAATTGCAAATAATCCGTGTCCCCCATAATAAAGCAGTTATTTATGCACCACTTTACGTCTGGCCTTAGTTTAAGCACAGCTCATAAAAGACTAGCGCCCAAATCACCTTCTAAATCGCTTATGACAATCCGTACCCGATATTTAGTTGGGCCCTGATTTATTATGTTTCATAGTATTACGATTTGATAGTATATAAGCACGTGGAGTCTGTTAACCCAGTCCACTCGAGAGTTTAGGAATATTTGAAGGTCTCATACCATAAAAAATAAATTACTTGAATTGGCCAATTTTATCACGATTTTTATACGACGTTACAAAGCCTTATACCAGCGCTGTGCAACATTTTTTTTCCGGGGGTGGGGGGGATAGGGGGGTGGGCATTTAACCAACTTCAGTCATATAGCTGGGCCACACAAACATTTCACTGGGCAAGGCAAATGGAGAGAATGCGGCTACCGCTTAGCTTTACCGCAATGATTGCACCAGGCAAAGCGACGAAAGAATCGATACAGCGACGAGAGAAAAAATCATTATGTATTTCTATCCACGTGGGAGCGTTTTCAAGCATAAATCTGTCTAATTGAGATTTTATTCTTGATAGGGAAAATATGAGTGTTTACAAAGGCCGCACTAAATGGCGTGGCGGTCGGGTTGTGGCCTGTGGACCACCTGTTGCATACACCCTATACGAACAGCCACTAATATTTAATGGTATGGAAGGGCTACTATTATTTACTGTTTACCACTAATGGTGTTACAAATATCAATCTGAGTGTTGTCGGGAATCCAGAATACGTGCCAGATTACATTCCCTCTACCATACACTCCTGTCGATCAAATTATGACGTTTGTCGACTATATGGAACCACCTACAATGTTCATTATTTTGCGATTAATATTTGTACTGATAATCTTATATACCTATAAAGTGCAATTATTATTATTTGTTCTGCGTGAATTGCATTTAATGCGAAGTGATTATGATATGTAGTGCAATTTTTTTTATATCCTAAAACAGAAGTTTGTTTATCTCATATCATATTTCAATTAACAAATTGTACTATACTTTTAGCAAGCAGAAAAATTTTTACATTGCCAAGCAAAACTCGACTTAATTGAACTCAACTTGACTGAATTGGACCGAATTAAAAACACATCCAGTGAGCCTCAACTCAATGCCAAAAATCTAAAGCCGCGTTTGACTGATAACCTCAGCAAGCTATTAATAGGTAGTTGTTGCGCCTCTATTGCTAGAGCAGAACTAGCCAGAACAAATATTTGAAGAGTGATTCTCGTGATTGGGTGTTTGTCGAAAATGGGAGGTGTGTCTCTGCAAAGATAAATATTGGTCAACAGCGGCATACTTTAAATTAGGTATTGTCAACTCAAGCAAAATTTTACTTAAATTCAAAATAAACGTTATACAATTGTTTTACGGTTTCTATCGTGTTAAATATCGTCAATTATCGTTGAGCAATAATTTACTCGTCGCGTTTATATGATCCTCGCCTGCAATGAAATAGAAGAGACACTTTGTATCGTTCAAAATACTACTACAGGGCCGATTGCTTGATTCACAAATATATCGGCAATTTGTAAATCCTATTTATCGGCACGCAATGTACATATGGAGTGCTTTTCTCGTTGGCTGCTAGACCAATTGCTTTGAAAGGTTTAGTGATTGAAGATTGTACTTCTTCTCTATAAAGATATTACTATTATTTCGTTAAATTTTTTTTTTGGTTCTAAGGGATCCGTGTTTGTGTGTGCGGTGACGTCATCATAATTAAAAATTGTGCACCTTGTGGAGATTCTGCGTTCGCGATCTGGTGGCCAGGTGAGTGAAGAATGCGGTACCGGTAGTCGACTGTAACAAATTGCATACCCGTACCACCCACCTACATATTTGAGCCTATATATTTATCCGCCTATATATTTATCGGTCTCTTGTTGTTATAAAACAGTAGGAATGTTTGCGAAGAATGAATGAATAGTTTTCTAAAAGGCTGAGAAATTAAAAAAAATGTTTTTATGCGACCTTCGACTCAGATTAAAAAAAAATCCAGTTCCAAATATTTATTCGCTCTCAGGTCCTTGACATAATAGAAGTCTTTGTCGGTTAAATAAGAATTTCATAAAATATCATATAAGTTTGAACCGGGCGCTATCAGACGCCGATATTGGTTTACTAACATCGGTTGTACTGTGTAAATTGCGATAATAATACCGAGCTCCCTATTACATGCATTTTTAAAAACAAACATGGGTATATTCTAACGCTATTGATTTGAAAAGATTGATAACCTCACTGAAAGAATTCGACTTGTTTCATGGCATTTGCATTTTAACTTTGAAGCCGTGCCTGTCCTAAAACAATTTATTATTATCGTTTTTTAATTTATATTTATAAATTTATCCGAGGGTTTTCAGTAACTGTCTACCCATTGTATATAGATTTCGAATTTGTAAAGCATAGGCCACTGATGCGAATGATTTTTTGTAACCTGCGATGAATTTTATATAAAAAATGATCATATTATATAAAATGTACGCAAGTCAAACTGTAAATCAGAACATTTTAACCGCGATAAAGTCATGACGAGGGCGACATGTAGCGGTGGTAAATTCAGCGCACCTGACACAGCCATTCAATACAGGTAAACTTTCAAGCGTCCATGTATTTATCACCTTTCAATTGAGAGATTTGGGATGCACGTTGTTTCAGATAGATATAAAAACCAAACCTCATACACATAGCCAAGGGAAGGTTCTTAGTAATTGACTACCAAGCTGATATATTGCCAATTTATTTGTACCGAGTACCTAAATCTATGGTACACGACCACTAATGGACTATACAAGTAGAATTCCATGCATACTATAATTTGATTTCTGGATTTGGTTGCTATGAACGCCAGATCAGAAAATTCAGTTTCACAAAAAATAGAACCATAGTTACGCAATCCTTTGTACTTAGTACCACATGAGAGTCTTGAAAAGAACATTCCTTCAAGTTACTTGTTACATATTTATACTCAAAGATTTTTATATATCGTCAGATCTCTGTGGCCCCCCGTATAGTGCCTTGTAAGTGGCTAATGACTTGTATAATCGCCAAGTAAGAAAAAAAAAATACATTTTTGATGTTACGTGACAAACCATTCTGATTTATTTTCAGATGCTTTTTGGGCAATGGATGGGAAGACCCTGGGTCGATTCGTGCTCTACTCAAGTTGGACTCTAGTCACGATCTATTAAAGAGTCCAAGAACTCGAGTGATTGGAATAAAAATAATCGGACTCCTCTTCAACTAACAACATGTGAGACTTAATGCGAGTATGATTGAATCGATTTGTGACTCGGATGATGAGACACTCGGGCTTGGTTTGAGTCTCGGGGTTCAAGGACTCCAACCCCCATGTGCAATACTACTAGTAGTGTAACTAGAGAGCGATGCTCAAATACATGGACACGAAATCGAAAATGTAGGAAGGGTATGCAACCGTCACGATGTTATAAACAAGTGAAGACAGCCATCAAGATCATAAAATGTATCCCCATAATATTAAAAATTATACAGCGCATTTTATATGAAAGATGTCATAAAATGTGTTCCCATAATGAAATAAATTATACAGGGCATTTTAGATAAAATATCAGATCTCCCAGATCAGATATTTTTTTTAAACAGTGTTGGCGAAAGAGTTGCGAATTGTATCAACTTGCATCTTCTCGCATAAAATTATACAGCGCATTTTATATGAAAGATGTCATAAAATGTGTTCCCATAATTAAATAAATAATACAGGGCATTTTAGATAAAATATCAGATCTCCCAGATCAGATATTTTTTTAAACAGTGTTGGCGAAAGAGTTGCGAATTGTATCAACTTGCATCTTCTCGCATATAATTCCTTTCCATGTTTGATATGGGAATTGTTACACAGATACTTGTTTCAGAGAAACGGACTTGGTGATGGAGGAAGCCTTAACCGACATGTTATTATGTAAACCAGACGACGTCGCGAGGATTCCACTCGAACATAATCATACCCAAAGAATTCGAACCTGCGAACCGCAACCCGCTTGCGCTGGGTAATCAAAGGTGCGATAGCAAGCGTGCTGCGAAGGCTCATTACTATGCCCCAGCGGAGCGCCCGTTGAGGTCTCCGAACTCAAGTCTTGTAAATTACTGTAATTCTTAATCGTTATTGCTCGATATGTTTATGAATGTAATACTTTAATATTACGAAAGCTCACTCGGAGGAAATTATCATTTCCGATCTCATAACATGCGGTGTATTATTCCAGATAATATTGTATCGTGCATATTATGCAAGCGATATGAATCACACATTATTATAAACATTGCATAAGCGAATTTCATTTAATTAATGAGAATATTTAAGTAATTAAAGTCTGTAATGCACGAGTACCAACGAGTTCATTTATTTTTTTTGTTTACGCGATGGCTTAGTGCAGTACTTCCCAAGCTTTTTCGTTTAAATTTTCTTTTCGCCTATCTTGGAATTCTTTATTCCTTCAACACTATTCCTGAAAACTATTTTCATTTGTTTAATCTTTAATATATACCCAGCTAGTGTTATGTGCAATTCGCGCCTCTGTTTTTGTACAGCTCAAATATTTTATAATGTGTACATAATATTATAATGAAAATATAAAAAATAGGTAAGTACTTAGTAATACTAACACGAATAAATAGCATAATTCGTCCCAAAGAACGACGATTGGGAAACGTTTGCTTAGTGGATGGCTTGTATACCCAAGCTTCAAAATCGTGTAATTTGACATCTCTATCGATTCTTTTTCCATTCTAATCACGCCACTCTCGACTTCTAGAATAAAGAGTTTGATATGAATGCCGAATTGCAAATAATCCGTGTTCCCCATAATTCAGCAGTTATTTATGCACCACTTTACGTCTGGCCTAAGTTGAAACACATCTCATAAAAAACTAGCGCCCAAATCACCTTCTAAATTGCTTATGACAATCCGTACCCGATATTTAGTTGGGCCCTAATTTATTATGTTTCATAGTATTACGATTTGATAGTATATAAGCACGTGGAGTCTGTTAACCCAGTCCACTTGAGAGTTCAGGAATATTTGAAGGTCTCATACAAAAAAATAAAAAAAATACTTGAATTGGCCAATTTTTTCACGATTTTTATACGACTGTTTACCACTAATTGTGCTACAAATATGAATCTGAGTGTTGTCGGGAATCCAGAATACGTGCCAGATTATATTCCCTCCACCATACACTCATTTCGATCAAATTATGACGTTTGTCGACTATATAGAACCATTCGCAATGTTCATTATTTTGCGATTAATATTTGTACTGTTGATCTTATACTCCTATAAGTGCAATTATTATTATTTGTTCTGCATGAAATGTATTTATTGCGAAGTGATTATGATATGTAGTACAATTTTTTTTATATCCTAAAACAAAAGTTTTGTTTATCTCAAATCATATTTCAATTATTCTGTCTTATTTTGACTTACTATTTAATATATTTTACAGCTGATTATTTTTAACAGTTTTTTCCCGATAAAATAACGTGAACAGAGTGGTGATATCATCTTACCGCCAAAGTAACGATTCTATCACCGGGACGAAATAGCGTAATATTATTTCCTTTTCCTGAACGAGTCATTTAGAGCAACAATGAAAACATAACACGTTTCCATTCAAATAGACACAACCTATTTACATAGGCGTTTTACACATTTATTTTATCGTAGTCACTTTTAACTATATAATAATATTTAGGTACTCCCTAAGTATTTTATCAGGTTAGGGTTAGGGCATAAATTTATTCCAATTTCCCTTGATTTTAGTTCTATTGCGAGTTAGGGGACTAGCCAGGTGACTCCCGTAGTATTTGTACATAAAATTATGGACTAACCCTAACCTGGTACATATAATATGTTCCGGTGTCTCACATACTTCGATAGTACCAATATTCGGTATAAGGTGCTTTCAACCCCAGCAAGGCCTCGTACAAGCCTACACTGATATCTAACAATACGTCGGGAGCTAGGTATTTTCCTATTTTGATATTCCCTGCCAAATGCTTTAAACCCTGGTTGAGATAGTGGTATGGTATTTCAACTTTGGAAAGTTATTCCCCCTATGTCAATATAGCGCAAATATATATATATTTTATTTATCTACAATTTATTTAAAATCTTTTGCAAACATGTTATCCAGCGCAACCGATTTTATTTGGGTCCTCCCGTAGTATGTGAACCAAGATGGCAGACACCGGAACGTAGTATGTGTACCAGGTTAAGGTTAGGCCACAATTACGGTACAAATACTACGGGAGTCATTTGGCTAGTTTCTGAACTCGTAATAGAACTAGAATAAGGAGAATTGGAATAAATCTATGGCCTAACCCTAACCTGGTACACATATTACGTTCCGGTGTTCGCCATCTTGGTTCACATACTACGGGAGCGCCGTTATTTGATACATCCACGATCAATGCCAATGATTAAAATAAGATGGCCATGACTAGCGCAGCGGTTCCCAACCGGATGTCCGTGGTCCCCAAAGAAACGGTTGGAGGGGCCACAATACTAGGTGCAAAATTGAATTTAATTAATGCAAATTCGTTCGCATACTTTTTCTTTATAAAAAGTTGTCCGTTTTTCTTAGTTTCAATATATGGCAAGGGTATTTCATAGGTTGTTTCCACTTTCTTTGAATATAATGTGATTTGGAATCTACCAAATAAAAAACACTATAAATACCTCTGTGCTGGTGAATCCTAACTTTTGTAGTTGGTTCGTAGTTCATCTGACCTGCAGATAACTGTCGAGCCTACTTATAGGGACAATTTCACGTTTACGTTTTTTTTATTACCAAAGTAGGCCTAGATTGCGCGTGCATTGCTCGTATTTTTGGAATGATGAAAAGGGGGGCCACGAGTGCCAAAATCCTCAAAAAAGTGGGCACGAGACATATAAGATTGGGCACCAGCGTTGATGCTTAACCTAGCGGTTACCAAAAGGTGCGCCGCGTCGCACTAGTGCGCCGTGACAGTTGGCTAGGTGCCCCACGAAAACTAACAGATTTGTGATAAAAATAACTGGAATATGATTGAATATTCTACAAATTGTATTTATTTTTGAATGTTTAATTGTTTCTTCTTCCAAATGCTGAGTATATGAATCAATAAATTCATTTCACCTTTCTATGTCGTTTACTTTTTGTTACTTATTGTTTGCCTCAATTGTTACGTAACAATATAGGTAACAACTATTTGCTGGAATTTCGTGATCTGCAGAATCGAGTTTAGCGAACATGAGTGATTTTTTAGGCATTTTTAAATGATATTGCATAGACCCACATGTGTACAAACTTCAAAAGTAATGATCACAAAATTGAGTTTTGTTCGAAAGCAGCATTTTTTTCTTGTAAGTGCGCCGTGAGTTTTTTTCCTGGTAAAATGGCGCCGCGCGATCCACTTCATCTTTTTGTAATATATATAGGGGTAGGCAATGCTAAAACGGAAAAAATTCCGGGGTTCCGATAACAGTACCTTATTGATATGTACAGTGAAAGTAGTGAATGAGCGGTAAAAAACAAAACGGTATGTCGGCACTATTCAATATATTAAAGAGAAAAAAATAAAAAACACTCAAAATGAAAAAAATTAGTCCGGTCACGGTTAAAATACAGAATGCGCTGCAAATTTAAATTTCAAATCATTTCTAATCTAACCCAAAAGTGATATTTACTCATTTAATATTTTGAAACGTGGCGTAGGTGTTTCCTTCAAATTTCACATTTTACATTAGTAGCGGTGGCTTCTTACAAAAGATCCAACATGTACTTTGTTCTTTCGGATATAAATAGAGCGACTCATTTTTCTGCAGACTGACGTGTAACACTAACTAGACGTCACGACTTTCATTTTATTGGGCTTGAAAATGATACTGCGATCAAAAGGTATTTTTACGCGCTATTATAGCACGGGGTCACGCGCTATTGTGCCACACGTTAATGTATCTAACAACAGTAATACTGCACTGTTAGCTCTCACAGATTTAAAATGCATCTGCATATTAAATAGTCATACAAATTCGCTGCGCACCCATGCTAAATAAGACGGTAGTTCAGGGGTGGGCAAAGTTATTGGACCTCGGGATAAAAATGTAAGTGACGTAAAAAGACGTGTCATTTTATAAACATTGTTTACAGTGTTACAAAAGGAAAAGTTGAAAACAATAAGCCTCGCGCCAAAACTAAATGTAATTGCAATCTCCATAAATTCTCGAGCTTTTTTCAGCTCAAACATCAAATTTGGTTTGAGTTTGGTTGCGGCAGCATCAGGCGGGCCAGATTGAATTACCCAACGGGCCATATTTGGCCCGCTAGCCGTAGTTTTCCATGTCAGCGGTTGACGGTCAAGGGAGTGAATTTGGGGCTAAATTTTGGTGTGTTCAACTGCAAATATTGAAGCTACGATTAGGTATTGATAGCTTTGTTGGGATTTTAAATTAATCTTCCAACCTTTCAGACTCATGAGAGGCTCAGCTTATATATATATGTATATCCCTCTTTTACACGTCAAGCCACAATACACTGTGAAATTGTGACCAAGAACTGGGGGAACATTTTCATATTTTAGTTTGAATATTTGTGTGAAATTAACAAAAAATATTTCACTGTAGGAAAGGGCGAAAAAAAGATGATCACGTGTGTGGTAACTTGAACAGTTTTCAGTTTTGTTAATCCCTGTGGCTTCTCACATCGTCTTTATATAGCTCACAGCGCTATCGTACTCCCAAGTTTTTTTTTATTATTATTACCCTTCCAATTTCGGTAGTAAATTTTTACACGTCGTTAGATGTTAATAGCTGCTTGTGCGGGGTCTTGCTTGGAGCAAAAAATACTTAATATTCAGATCGTATAAAGGGGTTTGGGACATTAATTTATTCTTACGTAAAAGATTGTGTGCTTGTAAAAAGAAAAAGAGGTTCTGATATTTATTGAGAGTAAAGAAGTGCTCGCTCTTATTAATCGATTAACTCCAGTTTACAAAGAAATTGTACCGTATTCAATACAACAATATATTAATGGTGAAATAAAATCGCCTATAGCGCAGCAGCCGGAACGTTTCATAACTTTTCCGTTTCCGCAATCTCCTTTGTAACCAGTCAGCTCGAGTAGCCCTTCAACAATTTTGACCTGGCCATCGTGGAGTCGAGAGTGAAGATTCTTGTGTCGGATTAATAAAGTTAGTATAACTATATTTTATGCATTTTTTGCGCATTTGCATTAATATCAAACGATGTGTGAGAAACTTCTTTTTTTGAAAGTAACGATTTCTTTTCGTTCCTTATTTCCTATTCAATTTTAGATAATATTTTTCGCGAAAACTATTTTAGTAAAATTTCCAAAATGCAATATTCAATGGCCTTCTTTAACAAAATTTTTTATCCAAATTTTAATGAATACGCCATGTAATAGTCCATAGGTAAGAGATATAATAATTCGGTAGATCGGGTTGTGGAAGTCAGGTCAGTGGAGGGAACGGCTGACTTGTTTCTGATGCTAATCTAGCGTGCGGTCTACCACACTTTCGGGTGAGATCTACTACCTTAATCTAACGTGAGGTTTACCACACTAGAGCGTGGGTTATATATCAAACTAGTACTATAGCGTGATTCGTTTTGCTTCTCTAGTGAATATGATGAACACATAAAGTGTAATCCTATAGTCAGGGGCGGCTCTCGAATTTCCGTTATAGCACAATAATAAAAAAAAACTTTTATCTCCCCATAATCGGAGTTTTCATGCGGCAGGAGAAGCCGAGTTTAAAATATTTAAACCGTAAAAAATGATTTCCTTTGATTTGAGATGCAGTTTTTTTCGAAATAGTGTTTCATGTGATGAAACTTTCTATGCAAATTATCAACGAATTCACGAATTCAAGTGCTTATGTAGTTTAATATCTTCCAAGATAATTCAATATATATGTACAAAATACCATCAAGTACTCCTCTCGCAGGATAACCAGAGGCGCCGTCGTTAGCATTTTCCTGACGCTGAGCACGATGCACCACACCGTCGAGCCGTGTTGGCGAGGGTGTGGTCATTGGCTCGGTTCAAGTTGGGCTTGAGAAACCATTCATCGAAGACTCAAAGTAACTCGAGTATTCTAAATATAATGACTCGTCATCAGCTAACTGCCAGCGGGACTTGATTAAGTCCTTGTCTCGACTTGATAACTCTTTGCTGGACTTGATTTTCTATCTAACATGGATATTGACTTGCATCCATGAACACCGGATCAAGTTATAAAAATATTCCGTGTCAAAATACTGCTTTGCAGTTGACTTGATTTTGGTTTAGTCAATTTTCATTTTGAGTTGGGTCTGTTCGACAAAATAAATCCCCTGTGCACGTTGCGACTGCGCTGCATTTATCCGAATAAGATAGATGAATGATACTCAATTTCGCAGTAAAATGGCAATTAAAAAAAACTCCTAAAGTAAATTTGAAATTTCACTCGTCCTTCTCAGGGAATTGACTTCGGAGAAAATGTAGTTTTGTGATCACAATCTTCTGCAAGACTGCAAATTAAAGAGAATTTCAATTGCAAAATGTTTGATTTTTTATGATTAAGTATTTGTTAAAATATGTCTCTGAAATATATATATATATACGTAAGAATATGAAGACTAATAATAAACAAAATTTTATTTAGTTCTTTCACGAAGTTCTTCCACAAGACATACCTTACACGAAAAGGCAAGAAAATGCTGAAAATTGGTAAAATTAAATTTTCTTCACTTTAAAAAATTTAAATTTGATACTCTGCATTTTTTTTTATTTCTAACAAGCACATTGTGTTTCTTTTTGCATTCTTCTGCACTATTTATATTAGTAGAAATTTAGTAGAAAACCCTAAAAAATCAAGTCTGTGGCGTGGTTGTCATCATGGAAAAAGAACCAGAAATATTTTATTCCGGATCCATTGCAAACTAAATAGAATATGAAAGACTTAAAAAATCAATAAAAATTGTTCCATTTTCAGGTATTGCGGTTGTTTTCATCTTGGTTTGCATTGAGTATATCAATGCAGCAAATGTAAATTGCAAAGATCCTCGTGCTCGAGTCTTCAATGCAAGAGAATGCATAAAAAACACACGTTGTTACAAGTTTGTAGGTGAAAATATAGGCTGCCCAATATGCGAGTGTGATGACCATGCAGGTAATTTTCTTTCCTTTGTTAAAACGCTTCCGCCATTTGTTTTCAAGCAAAAGCTATTACAGAGTGACCCGTTAACAGAACATAATGTTTATAAAAAGCGACCTTTTCTTCTTTATGCAGGAATAATTGAAAATTTTATTTGGTCCTGTTTTTTGGGAATCAGGAGCACAATATAATTTCTATCATTTTGTAGATAAACTGGGACAAAGGGCTCAGACTAAGAGAGTGTTTATATCATTGTGGTAGTGGATATTTGGTTGCATATTTGCAACGTTTCGTTTCGTAATTCCATACTCAATCAATCAATCAATCCGAATTTATTTTTTTCAGACAGGATTGGTGACATGGTAGCCAAAAGCCCAAAAGATCAGGCAGTTTTTCACAAGAGATATAGAACTTCTTATTATTACAACCACATCATGAATCAGGTAAAATTTAGATCTGTCCACATTAAAGATAACTTTTAAAGCGTATGACTTAACCGTACTGGCATCGCACATTACAGATCTCGGATTCAAATTGTATGGTCACATAACAAAAATGCCAATACCGAAAGAATAGCTAAACATCAAACTTTTGCAAAAAATATGGAGCTGCAATTTCCAACATTGGAATGCCTTCATAGCGCTATGTAACGAAGAATACCTTTAAATAACACGTTCAAGCCTTCTTTCGCTATGCATGGGAATTCCCTACAGTCTCACGCGAATCTTATTACATATGATCACCGCAGCAGTAAGATTCGAATCTCCGATCCCACAAAGGGTAATAAAATGTGCATCCGAGTGTGTTTATAATATTCAGCGATCTTACATTCACGACGTGTCAACCGCAGATTAACTGGCACTTATTGCTCGTTACATTTATCAAATGAAATGAGAATATCTAAACCGAAAAAAAAGCGATTTTCCTTGATCTGAAATGAAATTTGTTTTGAGGTGGTGTTTTATGTAACAAAAATTTTTCCGAAAATGACCAATTTACCACAAATTCAAGTGCTGAGATTAACCATTTGCCGTCAAAGTTTTTTCTATTCTATTCAACTATAAGCAAACCCTAGTTTAATTACTTTCGATATGATTCAATATATGGTGGATTTATATATCCCGTTTTTTTTTAAATTTCCCCACAATGTATCCCACAATAAAATACCCTTACGAACAAGTCGTCTTTCGTCTCGATAATCCATAAACTGGAGGAGCCTTAGGGATTTTAGTGAACATAATTTTTAATTATCGGCTGTATATCACATACGAAAGAATGTCTACGAAACGTACAGACAGTCTGGTCCGGCACACTGAAACACACTTCCGTAATAGATCAGCGCGTTTCTCTGGTAGTTTTGCTACATTGACTACAAGTTGATTGAAAACAAACAAAACCCTCACATCGAACTTTCACAACTATAAGAACAATAAAAAAACGAAGATACGGTAAAGTCAATGAGGTTTTTTTCCTACACGTAGATATTTCAGTGTGAAGTTTGGCACTGCTTTTCGCAAAAAGGTCACGAAGACTGCCATTTTGTGAATCTTCTGAAATTTTTCTTCAGGGACGTATTTTCCGGAAAAATCGAGTATTGGCAAGTTTTTAAACCTTTCCTTCAAATCAGATTGTTACTTGTACGTTCTTCAAGCGCCAAAGCAATCCAAAGTTGTCAACCCATCAATATTTTGCTTCGTTACCGAAACATTAAAGATTTTATGTACGTACGTACCACACCTAAACACACAGCATTGGCAATTATCACTCTTGCCCCGGGCAGGTTTGACCAAGTAATATTCGATTGGTGCTACATTTGAACGAGAGACCACGTGAAGATTGTCTCACAGATCAGATAACGTTAAAGAGACCAAGTGTTTAAGCGACTATGACACCTTTATGTATCGATATCTCCCAGGTGGTTTCGATTAAAAATGGCACTCATGGCTCGTTTGAAAGGGCAAGTAGAGCGCAATTCAGGAAAATAAAAAATTGTTTGTAACAAGTCTCTGTATACTACATCACTCGAAAAATGAAAGTTTTACTCCATTTTTTTTATTCAATTGCGAAAATACAGCGCGGGCCACTCAAAAATCATTTACGGGCCATATGTGGCCCGCGAGCCACGGGTTGGTCGACCCCGATGTAACCGGTTGTTTGAAGCTGGCTTCAACTATTAGCAGAACCTGGGAACCCACCGGCTTGTTTTCGCACAAAATACTTTTAGAAAAGTACATCTCTCGTCTATTTTCTGTCTTGGTTCACACAAACATAAATTCAAAAACTCTGTTTCAAAACTCAGAGTTTTTGTGATACTGCAGAAATGTAAATGTCAGGTTATGAATTACTGATTTTATACTTGACAGGGAAATGCTCCAGAGGGTGCTCAAAGTGGCGCTGGAACAGGGCCAAATTTACAGCTGTGGACAGTTTACGAAGACGCAGAAGGAAATGTACTCGTACCATATGAACTTGGTGCTGTGAGTAAGTGATGAGTCATTTTAAAAGAGTCAAATTAAAAAAAAAAATACTTATGAAACGTGGGAAGAATGAGTCACTTTCATAAAGCATAGTATTATTTCTAAAATTTAGAATCGGTCAATTGCAAATAGCCGATGATTTGGACGACCTTGGAGGGATAAAAAAAAAACAAGATGGCGGGGATTTTTAATTATTCGATTCGATTTCAATATTCAAGAAGCCTTCGAAGTTATTTACAATTAATTTTCGACTTTAAAAATTTAAAACTTTTTTCCGGCCTCTCAAATCCTTCAAAAAAACTTTTCCTGCAACTTCAATATTACTTTACTACGCCTACTCATCACTCTAGGATGTCAGAATTTCATGATAATTAATTTTGTTGGACACTCACTAAACACTAAAATATGAGTCAACGGTCTAGTCTAGGTACTTCTCCAATTTTAAAATTTGGAAGTTTAATTTGTAAATGTTGTAGCTAAAGTAGTTCACTAGTTTACTTAGGTATAGAGTGGGCCAGTTTCAGATAATAGAAGTAGTAACTGGACCGGAGACTCAAAATCCAATATGAAAAACTATGAATAAAAACAGGTTTTTACGACAGTTATTTCAACAGCTAGGCTAGCGTTTACGCAATAATAGGAAAGCACAATGTAACAATTGGGGTCTTTATGACATTATATTCATTCCCAACGGAAATTTATATTCATAAAAACTATAGTCGTAATTTTAGCAGACACAATGGGGCCGGATATAAAATACTTGGTAAACGGATCCGGCCCGCGGGTCATAAATTGTCCATCCCTGACTTACGCCTACTGATATAATAAAAATACACTGAGTTGTAAAAATTTACGATAAACTATATTCGTTTCAGCTCAGGACGTTGAAGATTTATTTGAGGAAGCGATTGCTGATTACAACGCTAATACTTGTATCAGATTGGTTCCGCGTACAGGTCAAGAAAATTACATAAGAATTACGGGCGCAAATACTGGTTGCTGGTCCGAAGTTGGAAGGTCGTTCGTCCAACCAAATGAGGTTAGAACTTTGGAAGGTTGTACGACAGATTTTTATATTTTCATTATTATTTATGATGCGTCTGAAAGTAGAGGAATCTTTCATTAAAAATTCTACTTTATACGCAAAGGTTGTACGACACACTTTTATATTTGTATCAATATTTATGATGTGTCTGAAAGTAGAGGTATCTTTAATCAAAAATTCCACTTTATACGCTTGCTCTAAAGCAGTGGTTCCCAACCATTTTGGGTTGCGACCCCTTTGGATATTTTCCAAGATGGCGCGACCCCTTTCACAATATATGCTGAATTTGAATTAAAATTAGTAGCTCCTGCGATTTTTTGCAAAATAGTTATCTGAAATCAATTCAAATACTAGCAATGATTCGATTCTCACGTTATCACAAAAAAAAGTTTCCTATAACTGCCTTTGAGTACACTATCACTACCATTTAATGAGTACCGTATTTTCCGAATATTAGGCCGATTTTCATAACCTAATTTTTCAACCTGATTTAATGGAGTCGGATTATTTGGGTGTATTAGCTTTCGACCAGAGCAAACCGGGAATGAATCACCTAAACTGTACAAAAACTGGAATGAGATTGGTCAACCCAAAAACTGGTTCCATTGTTCCTCGTTTTTAATTTTTACGTCTATCAACCAATTTATTTTTCCCATCACTGATTAAGATAAATATTTTTGAAAAAAGTCGAACGTTGTTTTATTCTGCGATCCCCTGAAAAGTGCTTGGCAATCCCCAGGTTGGAAACCACCGCTCCAAAAGTTGTCTTGAAGGTATTTATGTTTTAAAATTCAAAAACGTCTGATGTAACTAGCTACTGACGGTTACATTATTCTGCGCAACTCACCCAAATTCAAACATTCTGGTGCTGTAATGGGTTGTGGGTTTTGTTTTAAAAATGAGACACAACAATACGTATACACATTCCCGTACACATACACATACATACACACAAACGTAACTTCACATAAACTCTCATACTCACACATAGATAACCATATATAAGCAACTATAAGGCCCTATTATAAATGACATAAAAATACGCAACGCATACACACAAACATAATTCACATAGATAGGCGCACACGCACACATAAACAAGCGGCAACTACGAGGACCGTAATAAAAACCATGAACGAACAATTATACATACAGTCACAAAATGAAAAAACAATCTTGCTTACAGTCACACAGCATACATTTAAACGCAAGCTCACACAGACACATGTTTAATCAGTTATCTGAGCGCACAAGCACACATAAACAAACTATAATCGCGAGACCATAATGTGAATCACACAATTGGTGTTTACCCGACCTTTGACCCCAGAAATATTTTCTCATTACATTACTATTGCAAACAATTTTATGCTTATGTTTCCTAGAGTTGGCGCTTACAAACTGGTTTACGTGATCATAACTACAAATTTTAGCAGCTTTTTTAGGACTAATTTCTAATAACCACAAACAAAAACTGAAAACTGATTAATAACACGTAATACAACGAAAACAAGGCAATGCTTAGAATCATGCTTAAATATCTGTCTGAGCGATAGAAGTGTCTAAACGGCTGCACAAATTACAAATATTACGTCATTGTTGACTTATTCCTGATTAGTCGTTGTTAGAGGAATATACAAGGGAATCGAAGCTCCGAGAAACATCCATGAAATTACATTTATATTTTTAGCTCAACCTGGGACCTGATTGCGATTCAAAGGGCGTTATCATTCACGAATTTATGCACGCATTAGGATTTTTTCACGAGCACTCAAGACCCGATCGTGATCAACACGTAATAGTCAATTTTGAGAAGATAGCAGACAGTAAGATTTTCATATGGAATTTTTTTTTTCTTTTTTAATATTCATTAATAACACACGATGAAAGCAAATGATTTAGTCCTTTTCTCAGTTCATGCAATTAGACTGAAATGTAGGAAACTGGTTTGTTTGACACGAAGCGTACATATGAATCGTTTATTATTATTAATATGTTGCTGTTCTTTTCTTCTTCTTTTCGTTGTGAAAAATCGTTTTTCTCTTTAACTGCGCGATAAATTGCTTTAAAATTATTAGCGGTTTGGGATTGTATTTTTCGATAGAAAGCTATTACTTTTTTTTATTTCAAAAATTTCTGTACACTTCATGAGATTCGTTTTATGTGTGTGTGCGCCATGACGTCATCAAAAAATGCGCACCTTGTTCCGGACGGCTCCTGGTTCGCGTTAGTCACGAGGATTGCGGTACCGCTCGTGTAACGTGACAGCTTGCAGACCCGTACTGCTTCTTTCGAGCAACACAAACTGAATGTTATAGCTTGTTCCGACTCTTGAATCATCAGGCGGCCATGTGATTATTTGCAGAGAGACCCCACAAAAAAAAAACTGGGTTAGGAATACAGATTGCGCTGGAAATTTAAATTTTCAAACCTTTCTTAACCCGAACTGGATAATTACACATTTTCATTTTAAAACAAGGCTAGGATGTTTTCTCAAACCTCCCATTGTGCATTAGTGCAATATTCACATTGTATGTATTTTATATTGTAGATCAGGGGTCGGCAACCTACGGCCCGCGGGCCGCATCCGACCCGCGGATTAATATAATCCGGCCCGCTACGCTTTACTGCATTATAGTAACAAAATAGCTGTTTTGGCGATTATATTATTCACGTAACAGAATTTATTGCAAGACACGTGTAGACTAAATTCTATTATAAAAAAATGTGAATCAACGTGCAATTTGTGTGGCCAGTAAAATGAGATTTGTAATTATTATGTAAAAAGGGAAAATAGCAATTTTTTAACTGTTTGGGTAATCTTACCAATTGGAAGCGAATAAAGACATTTTTAAATGTAACCCCAATCTACTGGGTGATCAGAACAAGTGTAGACAAATGTTTATCAAAATTCCCACAAAATAAGAGAGAAAATATTATTATAATAACAAATCATCTGTTTTGACGATTATATTCTTTACGTAACAGAATTTATTGCAAGACACGTGTAGACTAAATTCTATTATAATCTAACAAGTATACAATTACTCGTTTAAATGAGCCTATAATTTAATTATAATTAGACAAATGGCAACAAAACGCAAAAAAAGTTGATGCTAAGTGCAAAGGGTTCAATGGTGCCGAAAATATTCAAATGGCATTATTTGAGATTTAATGCAATGTATCACTGCTTGATTTTTATTATAAAAAGGATCATCCGTTCAGTTTTCAACTTTCTAAAAATATGTGCGGCTCGCCATTGACTTGCAACCCCTAATTTTGACTCGTGTGCGACAAACGGTTGCCGACCCCTGGTGTAGATGCTTTTGACGGACGCCATTTTGCATTTCAGATGCAATAAGCAATTTTCAAAAAGAAGAAGATATCGATTCTCTTGGATCTCCATATGATATTGGTTCAGTGATGCACTACTTCTCTACGATATTTTTGAAGCAGGGAGAAACAGGATTTACTATAACTGATTTGAACGGCAACAGGCTCAATACACAGGTGAGAATGGCAGTACAGGTTTTAATTTTAAAAAATCAAAAAAAATCATACATTTGTGAGTAATTATGCATCTCCGAATATTCAAGAGGGGAAAATTATGTGTTAGAGGTTTTCTGAACTCCTCAGCGTCGCGGGGGCATCCAGACGAGAGCTAATGATTGATTAGCCATGCGATGAAGTCGCTTTATGGGATTTCTTCTCCCCAAGATAATTATCAAAATCAAATACCACCTTTCACTACGAAACCTATAAGCCTTTTCCTTTCGGAAATTCCGATTCTCACCCCAATTTTTCGGAATTATGAAACTCTAACTTCCACCTATTTTTTATTACTTCATTTCTTTCATTTTGACTTTTTGAAATTTTGACTCAATGTGCATCTATTGTTATGACTTTTACAGTCAATACCGAAATCTTACTTCACAATATTCGCTAATACAGCACTTAATTAATCATTGAATATATTATCTATTTTCAGCAAGCGGGGTTCGCGGCATCTGATATTGCGCAAATTAATGCTCTGTACAAATGTGGAGGTAAAAAAATTCTTTCATCTTTATCGTAGCATAAAGCCGATCCAACTATAGTGCGAGACTTGCCTCCAGTCAGGGGATGTTGAGAATTGGAAACCCCCCCTAAAAAAATGTTTTCTGTGTCTAACACTTCGTTTTTTACTGTATCATCCCTTTACAGATATGATCAATACTCCACCCTAACCGCACCTAAAGCTATAGCCGCAGCAAGAAATTTTTAACTTTGTTTATCTTCAGTAAAATTTACTTCCATTCAACTGCCTAAGTAGATTAGTAGATAGGTGCTGTTTAGACTAATGATCTATAGTTGTAAGTACATTGAGCTGAAAATAATATCACTATTACTTAATTTAGCTACAACAGTTTCACCGACTACCCAATCTTCGACAACTACTACAGAACCCACTCCTACAACTACCCAACCGACTACCACGTCTCCTACAACTACCCAACCGACCACCACGACCCCGACAACTACCCAACCGACCACCACGTCCTCGACAACTACCCAACCGACCACCACGTCCCCTACAACAACCCAACCGACCACCACGTCTCCCACAACAACCCAGCCCACTACCACGTCTTCCACAACAACCCAACCGACAACCACGGCCCCTACAACGACTCAACCGACTACTTCCTCTGCTACCACTACCATGCCTACTTCAACTCCATCCACGGCACCATCTGCTTGCAGTGATAGGAGATTAGCCTCCACATGTCAAAATAAGAAAGATAGAGGGATTTGCTTTGACAGAGCATGGCGAATGAAAAAAAAATGTGAATCAACGTGCAATTTGTGTGGTCAGTAAAATGAGATTTGTAAATATTATGTAAAAAGGAAAAATAGCAATTTTGTTTAGCAACTGTTTTGGTAATCTTACTAATTGGAAGCAAATAAAGACATTTTTAATTGTAACCCCAATCTACTGCGTGATCAGAACAAGTGTGGACAAATGTTTATCAAAATTCCCACAAAATAAGAGAGAAAATATTATTTTGCAGAAAAAACATTAATAAGATAAAAAATAGAATTCATTGTTATTTTTCGATATATCCTCTCACTTTACGCTCTTTTGCTTCACTATACCCAGCAATCTGTTTGGAACTTGACTGCACGAGTCACGTATAGTTTCTTCTGACATTTTGTCCCAACGAGTAAGTCATCAATCGATGCTTTAGATCCGTTGTTCTCAGCCTGGGGTACGCGCACCACGAGTGACACGCAAGCAACTTTTCTCTCACATTGCTATTGTAGATATTTATTGAACATTTGTCTACACTTGGTCTGATCACACAACAAGACATTGTAAGCAAAACAGTATTTGAACCGCAATATATATTTATCAACTTAGCTTTCAAGTACTGCTATTCTCAAAAACGTTGGATCTTGTGAACTAGTCGATATCATTTACCATTTACTTAAAATAAAAACGTATCTAGAGAAACGTGCAACAACGCGAACCTTGAAACTTGAATCGGCCGCCCCTATAAAGTGCTGAACTTAGCCCACCCCTGGGAGCAACGGTTGTATCTAATGGCAGATTTATTCTATTAATCCCGGCTACCGCTATAATTTCAAAGTAATCACAAGTTTTGAATGCATCCACGTTTTCCGTCAATTGTACCTTCTGATATTCTGTACCACCTGGATTAGTGTAGCATTTTTAAACACGACGTATACATGTGGATCGTTTTTTTATTATGTTATTCTTGGTATTTTACTTCTTATCGTTTTGAACAAAACATTTTTGAACCAAATTTGAAATTTTCATTAGTTAAAGATCGTATTCTTTGCTTGACGGCTATTCCTTGTATTTATTTCAAAAATTCCTGGGGGCTCTGTGGGATTTGTATTTTTTTATTCCTTGACGTCATCAAAAATTGCGCACCTTGTGGCGGTTCCGCGTTTGTGCTATGACAGATTGCTTACCCGTACCAATTTGTTTTGGCTTTTGTGTCCAGTGTTTGATCACCACTCTTTAGTTTATACGACGCCACGTCTATTGCTCCGAACTGATATCTCACAATGTGTAAGGAGTTACTTTGATTTAGAAGAAGCAAATTTCTATCGTTCGACAATGACTGCCCTATTATTTGCTCTTTGTATGAGATGAGACTCTTTGGATTTGAATTCGAAATGCGCGATGCTAACATAATTTCGTCCAAACTTTACCCGCTAGGATATTTCGCCGGCCATGGGTTCCTCGAGACTAGAATGTTTCATTGGGTCGCGCTCCACCTAAAAGGTTGGAGATCACCATACCAGAGTAGGGCTCTAAGCATTATGGATTATGGGGTTCTGGTGTTTTATGTTATCTTAAATTGGATAAGTAAGTTTCAGTATTCATTACTAATTGAAGGCCAAGTTACGATTAATTTGCACGATATCATGGGAAACATGCATTCTCATGCTTACAGACATTGATAGATGATACTTGTGAATTTATCGTCTGAACAACTTGAATCGTTTCATTAAACACCGGGAAACCATTGAAAATCGTCTATGAAAATTTCCGGGGTCCCCAACATCCTTTGTTGCTCAAAGCACGTTATTTTGCTTAATGATTAATTCAGCACTGCCTATGCGTAGAGCAATAATACGTTTGCCTTTATGTTAGGGTTCGTGGAGGAATCATTTTTGTACATAATTTTCTAACACCAAAATATTTTTGACCGTATCTTACATTCTACAGGTTGCGAAAATAAAAAGTCAAAGAGAAAATGTAGAAGAGCTTGGAGGGATAATGATAGATGTTTTCTCGATTTCGATTGGGCTTTGGAAAACTGTAGGTTGACTTGCAGACTCTGCGAATATGACAGTAGTAAGTATAAAAATAAGATTTTTCAATTGTAAAAGAAGCTCGAGTCAGATTCATTTCACTTTTTCGAGAACGATTTGAAACCGAGATCCATAGTCTTTAAAGTAATATAATTACGCTCTCAACGCTTTAAATCTGACATGGACAAACTACGGCCCGCGGGCCAGATCCGGCCCGTGGAGTAATTCAATCTGGCCCGCCTGATGCTGCTCTCCAAACTAAAACCAAATTTTAATGTTTCGGCTGAAAAAAATATCACGGAATTTGTTGAGATTGCGATTGAATTTAGTTGGTACGGGGTTTATTGTTTTCTACTTTTGCTTTTGTAACACTGTAAATATTTTTCATAAAATGTAACTTTATAAGTCACACTTACATGGCCCGCCAATTTATGTGGGCAACATTTTTGGCCCCTGCTTCAGCGGATGCAAAGCTTTTCACTTTATTTTGAAATATCTCTTCTTTCAACAGTATGGATTTCCACCTCATTCTCCTTATTATTGGAAGTCTCGCGGGGTTTGTGACCATGCGTTGATTAAACACTCACGGTGTAAAAATTTCGATTTGTGTCTCTTGTATTTGAATGAAACCAACTGAATCTTTCTATTCGGCATATTGCCCAGTCAACCAGACTTTAAAGAAAATTTCGCTTTGACCCCGATCTCGGGGTTGAAAAATAAATTAGCTCCGACTACCTACTCTAGACACCCCTGCCACCGCCCTAGTAAAGGAATTACGGTAGCAATTATCCAGTTGGGGTTAGGAATGCAGATTACGCTGAAAATTCGGATTTTCAAATTATTCCTAACCCGAACCCTAACCATAACTGAATAATTAATTACTAATTTATTAATTTAGCACGTGGCGAGGGTGTTTTGCTCAAATCTCACATATTTTTAGTGACGGGGGCTTTGTATAAAAGATTCAAAGATTTGATTTCAACTCAAGCTCAAAACTTTGAGAGAACCAATTTTTGATGAAAAATAAAACCATGGCACTTGAAGCCGTATTTGATAGACCATTGAAAACCAACGTGAATGCTTGTTAAATTTCTGTGAACAAAATCCAAACATACCAACACTACTCAGACTTGCTGACTAATTAATTGAATGCTAGTTTTGTGAGATGGTGGGCAAAAATTCTGGAACCGAGATTTTAAAACTAATTCCAAAATATAGTTAAGCAACCCAGATGCATCCATACTTTAAACAAGGAAAACAATATTAACAGTCTGTTTCATAGAGAATGGTTATAATTTGATTCGCACGCATTTTCTAATTTTATTCAAAATCGCATTATGCTATGTTTCAGACACCTGCAAAGATTTGGACCCTTTTTGTCCTTTGGATAACTGCGATAAAGACCCGGACTACTCGAAAGTGTACTGCAAGAAAACTTGCAAACTATGTGATGATTGAGATTGAAACTATTTTTATCCATAACATAACTTTTGACAGGTCTGCAATGCTGGCCATTATAACTCATTTAATCTACTGAAAGTATCATTTAATTGGAATGGATAAATAATAGTCGATCCGCTTTTGGTGTTACTGTAACATTTGATCAACCGTCATACGTCACCTACCCGGGTGCAGTTAAGTTTAAGATTTGGACCCTTTTTGCCATTGGGATTACTGCTATTATTACCCGCAATACTCGAAAGTGTACTGCGCGGCAACTTGCAACGAATGTGATGATGGGAACAATTTTTATTATTAATATAACTTTTGTTAGGTTTGTCATGCTAGCTATTATAACCCATCCTACTGAAAATATCATGTATTTTTTTGTTTGAAATGGATATACATAAAACATTTTTAAGATTCATAGATCCTGTTGTGGTGTTACTACCTTGTTTCCCCGAAAATAAGACCTAGCCTGAATTATTAAAATGATTTTTCTTTCTGATAAATGAAAATCTAGGATATCTACCAAAATAAGCCCTAGTGTTATTTTTCGAAAAAAAATATGACACATTCCTTTTCTCGGGGAAACACTGCATAGCGACAGATCACCCGTGTCACCTACCCACTGGAATGTGAACGGGGTAATTTGGTATGCGATCTCACTTGCTTAACATGGAGGACATGCTCCCCGACCCGGACTGAAATCACGCATACCAAAGTAGAACCGTTGAAGGGTATCAGGCTTTGGACTGACCTAAAACAATTCGGGTTTTACACTTCTTGCCTGATGACGTAAAAACTAAATTTTATTTAATCCCTCATTTTTAAGTTTATAATACTATATCATCGTATTCGATAATAAAAATATGTGGAATTTATTTCCATTTGTAAGAAATAGAAATTTTTAATCAGCAATATTTGTGCATTTTTAGGATTTAATTGCTACGTGTCTACCAGCTAGTGTAAAGCTTTGTCCAAAGTCGAAATGAAAAAATGGATAAAGTAAATGAAATATGGAAATATGTTTAAATTGTTTATGTTTGTTATATACCTCTATCATTTATACGGAATAAAAAAGTTTGTGAATAATCAATTTCTTCGAGTTATCTTGAGTTACATGACCAGGAGAACATTATTGGCATTATTCCTCATTATTGGCGCACTCGTAGTATGTGTACCAAGATGGCGCACAACATGATAACGCTAACCTGGTACACATACTACGTTCAGGTTGTGCGCCATCTTGGTGCACATACTACGGGGTGGTACACATACATTATTGCTTAAACTGCATTATTGCATTACATCTTAAATCATATTTTAATATTTTTTGTTCTATTTTGACTTGATAGTACTATTTAATATATTTAATATAACAGCTGATTATTTTTAGCAGCCTTTTCCCGATAAAATAACGTGAACAGAGTGGTGATATCATCTTACCGCCAAAGTAACGATTCTATCACCGGGACGAAATAGCGTAATATTATTTCCTTTTCCTGAACGGGTCATTTAGTAACAATGAATACATAACACGTTTCAATTTAAATAGGCACAACTTATTCACTTATACGTTTCACATATTTATTTTATCATAGTTCAACTAATTTAAAGCACTTTATATACCTTATATTGTCGTAATCAATTTTAACTAATATCTGGACAATAATATTTCTTATACCACGTCTTTCATCCCAAGCCAAGCGCTGTACAAGCATATGCTGATATCTAACAATACTTTAGGAGCTACAAAGATCGGTATATTTCTGTTTCGGCAATCCTCACTCGATTAACCCTGGGTAAGATGGTGGTATGAAATTTCGCTCTTTGAATTTTATTCTTATGATAACAACATGGCGTACATATATATACATTTTATGGTTCTCCCGAAGTATGTGTACCAAGGTGGCGCACAACCTGAACCCTAACTTGGTACACATACTATGTTCAGGTTGTGCGCCATTTTGGCGAACATACACCGGGAGTACCAATTTTATTTATCCACGCTTTATTTAAAAGTACTCTAAAAACATGTTATCCAGCACAACCGATTCTGCTTGATACATGCACGATCAATTTTAATGATTGAAATAAGATGGCCATGGTAGTCTAGCGCAGCGGTTCCCAAGCAAGAAACGGTTGGAGGGGCCACATATACTAGCCGCAAAATTGATTTTAACGCTATTTCGTTTGCATACTTTTCCTTCGCTAGAAAATTCCCCGTTTTCCCTAGTTGTATTATATGACAAGATCACCACAAAGAATGTTGTCCCTTTCTTTAATCATAATTGCATTTGGAAACTACCAATTGAAAAAAACGCTACAAATACCTTTTGTAGTTCTAACTTTTGTAGTTGGTTGGTAGGTCATCTGACAGTTTCACTGGACTGCGAGATAGCTGTTATAAACAAACGTATTCCAAAATGCCCAAGAAACGCAAATGTGGCGACAATTACGTTTTTTTTTTGACATCACTAAAGTAAGCCTAGAATGCGCGCAATTCTTGCATTGCTCGTATTTTGGCCACGAGTGCCAAAAGTGTGGGAACGAGCCATATGAGGTTACGCACATGCGATTGAAACTTAACTGCTTTGGCATAACAAGTCACACATCTCATGTCCAAATTCCTTTTTATGAGCCTTATTTAGAGTGATACAAAAGAAAAGTAGAAAACAATAAGTCTCGTTCCAAAACTAAATGTAATCGCAATATCAACAAACTCCTTGAAATTTTTTCTTAGCTAAAACACCGAAATATGGTTTGAGTTTAGTTGGGGCAGCATCATGCGGGCCAGATTGACATACCCAAGAGGACGAATTTGGCCCGCGGGCCGTAGTTTTCCCATGTCAGCGGTTGACGGTCAAGTGAGTGAATTTGGAGCTAATATTTGGTGTGTTCAACTGCAAATATTGAATCTACCTTCAAGTATTGATAGCTTTGTTGGAATTTCAAAATAAGCGTTCAACCATTTATGGAGAGACTCAGCATACATATATACCCCGCTTTCACACTACGTCAAGTCATCATACATTGTGAAATTGTCACCATGAACTGGGGGATCATTCTCATATACTCATTTTTACTTCTCTATTCAATTCCTTAACTCTTTAATAATATACCGGAGCTTCTTGTAATTTGCCTAGCTAGAGGTTTCGTTAACAAGCTGGATATTCAAGTACATTTATTTGAAATGAACGAAAAATATTTTTTTTTGTAGAAAAAGGCAAAATAACAGATGATTATCTGAGTTGTAACTTAAATAGTTTTCAGTTTTGCCAATCTTTATTCCCGCCGACATCATTACCGCATATATATATAGCTCACATTGCGATCGTACTCAAAGATTTGTATGTGTATAAAATATCGTGTGCTTGTAAAAAGGAAAAAGGTTTTATGGTATTTATTGAGAGCAAAAATGTACATGCTCTTTAATATTTATTCGATAGCTCCAGTTTACAAAAAATGGTACCGTAATCATTACCACACTATCTTAATGATAAATAAATTGATTTCGTGACAGAACGTTTCATAACTTTTCCGTTTCCGGAACCTCGTTTAAAACCAGTCAGCTCGAGTAGCGCTATAGCAATTTTGTCCTGGCCGTCGGGAAGTCAAGAGTGAAGATTCCTGTGTCGAATAAAAGAAGTTAGTATAACTATGTTTTATGAGTATTTTTGCATATTTGCATTAATATCAAACGGTGTGTGAGGAGCTACTTTTTTGAAAGTACCGATTTCGTTTCGTTCCCTATTTCCTTCGCAATTTTAGAGAACTATTTTAGTAAAATTTTTGTTTGCTATAAATTAAATATTAAATTGCCTTTCTAACGAAATTTTAACGAAAATAGTCCAGGGGTAATAGTTATCATAATTCTGTAGATCAGGTTGTGAAAGTCAAGTCAGAAGGGAAAGGCTGACTTGTTTATGATGCTGATCTAACGTGTGGTCTACCACACTTTGGGTGATATCTACTACCGTGATTTAGTAATATAGCGTAATGTTCACCACACTATACGCGAGATATATCTCAAGCTGGTACTTTAGCGTGAGATCTTAAGCTACTAGAGTAGCGTGGGGTCTACCACGCTATGAGCGAGATATATCTCAAGCAAGTACTATAGTGTGCGGTCTACCCAAAGCTAATACTTAGGCTTGTCCCTGGGAATGCGCTTTTCATTGGAATCCCATGAGAAGCGTCTAATGGGTTGGGACGGGATAGCAAACATTTATATTTCCCATGGGACACGTGAGATACCAAATACCGTATGATTTTCGGGAAAATGATAAAACATTTCCTTATAGACTTCGTGTCCATATATTTGAGCATAGCTCTCTTGTTAATTATAAAGAGAAAAATATATTCAGCATTAACAATATACTTCGCGAAGGGGCTGATGGACACATTTATATTAGTTATGAATATAAAGTTAATAAATTCCGTAAATTTTGTTGTTTTGCATGTCTCTTCGTACATGTAGTCCTATTTAGAAGACGATAAACCTAATTTTAACATTTTTTTTGAATTTTATTCCAATGGGAATCATATGGGATGGGATGGGACAAGTATAATTGATATGGGATGGGAATGGGACAGAAAAATATGTCCCATGGACAAGCTTGCTGATACAAAAGCGTGAGGTCTTTCACACTATAGCGTGGGTTATATCTCAAGCTAGTATTATAGTGTCATGCATTTTGCTTCTCTAGTGAATAGGATGGACACTTATATTGTAATCCTATAGCCAGCAGCGGCTTTCGACTTCTCGTTATAGTGCAATAATGAAAATACACTTCAAAAAATCGAAGTCAGACTTTCTATCTCCCTGTAATTGGAGTTTATATGCGGCGAGAGAAGCAAAGTTTAAAATTTTTTAACCGAAAAAATGATTTCCCTTGGTTTAAGACGCATTTTATTGCGAAGTGGTGTTTTATGTGATGAAACTTTCCACGCAGATTATCAATTTATCACAAATTCAAGTGCTGACAATAAACATTTGCTTTAATTGAAGTTCTTCATCTATTCAACTATGAGCAAACCCTAGTTCAAAATCTTCCAAGTTAATCCAATATATATATCCAAATACATTCAAGTACTGCTCTCGAGTAAAACGCTCCAAAGATGTTACTTATAAGAAAGAAGTACCAAAATCTCCACGATTCAGCGCGTTGTATACCAAAGCAATATATATAGCAATTTTCGTAGCTTGAAACGTATTTTTAACCGTCAAGACTTTCGAAAACCCATGTTTTACGACCTCCTGTCGGACCCTTCAGCTGGCACGCTCCAACTTGGTAATTAGAAATTGCTACCCATCCTCTCACCTTTTGAAAATTCTTGCAATGCCACGCAGGATAATCAGAGGCGCCGTCGTTAGCATATTCCTGACGCTGAGCACGATGCGCCACACCGTCGAGCCGTGTTGGCGAGGGTGTGGTCATTGGCTCGGTTCAAGTTGGGCTTGAGAAACCATTTATCGAAGACTCAAAGTAACTCGAGTATTCTAAATATAATAACTCGAAACGCGATATTCAATCTAGAAAGAGAATGACAATTGATGTAAACTCTCAAAAAAAGTTTGAAATTTGACTCGTCTTTCTTAGAGAATAGACTTCTGCAAAAATGTAGTTTTGTGTTCACAAACTTCTGCAATTTCAATTGTAAAATGTTTTCATAAGTTTTTCGTGATGATTTAGTAGTTGTCAAAATATGTCACTGAAATATATATAATAAAATATAAAGGCTAATAATAAACAAAATTCTCTTTAGTTCTTTCACCAAGTTCTTCCAGAAGATATAGCTCACACGAAAAAGCAAAAAAATGCTGAAAATTGGTAAAATTAAATTTTCTTCAGTTTAAAAAATTATACTTGGTACTTTACTTGATACTACTTGAAATTTTTCTCTTTATTGGCGAACACATTGTGGTTTTTTTTTCATTCCAGGCAATTTCTACTATTATTCATCAGTACCAATATAGTAGAGATGCCTAGAAAATCAATCCGAGGCGAGGTAGTTGTCATGGAATAAGAACCGGAAATATTTAATTCCGAATCCAATGCTGGCTCATTAGAATATGAAACACTTGAAAACTCAGTAAAAATTGTTTTGTTTTTCAGGTATTTTTGTTGTTTTCATCTTAGTTTGCATTGAGTATATCAATGCAGCAAATGTAAAATGCGCAGATCCTCGTACCCGAGACTTCAATGCAAAGGAATGCATAGAAAACACAGGTTGTTTGAAGTTTGTAGGTGAAAACATAGGCTGCCCCATATGCGAGTGTGATGATCATGCAGGTAAATATCTTTCTTCTGTTAAAACGCCTGTTCTGTTAGAACACAATATAATTTCTCACTTTTTTTAAATAAACGGGGACAATGAACTCAGACTAAGAGAGTGTATATATTATTGTGGTAGTGGATATTTGGTACGTTTTGCAACGTTTTGCTTCGTAATTCTATACTCATCAAATTTTTGAATTTATTATTTTCAGTATGGATTGACGACATGGTAGCCCGCTCCGACCAAGATCGGGCAGTTTGGCACAGGTTTTATCAAACCGATTATTATTACAACCACATCAAAAACCAGGTAAAATGTAGCTCTGTCCACATTGAAAATGATTTTTAAAGCGTATGACTTATCTGTATTTTCATTGCAGATTGAGTATCTCGCATTCAAATCGCATACCCCACTCCAGTCATAATGTAATAAATTGAGTAGACAATGTCTAACGAGAATAATTGGAACAATCCAGATAACCTATTGTATATCGTGACATATAAGTGACTGTATCGCATGGAAATACTGAGAAAGAAGCCAAATATCAAACTTTTGCAAGGAATGTGTGGCTGCAATTTCCACCACACTATTGAATGCCTTCACGGTGCTATTTAACGAAGAATACCTACTTTTACATATTGCCTCCACGCTTTCGTTTCGCTAAGCATGCCGATTACCTTCCGCGGGTCTTATTACATATGATCATTGCAGTAAGATTCGAATCTCATATCCCGAGAAGGGGAATAAAATTTCCGCACATGTGCGTTTTATAACAGTCAGCACGATGTGTCAACGCAGATTAACTGACACTTATTCCTCGTTCCATATAACAAATAAAATGAGAATATTTAAGCATAAAAGTGATTTCCCTTTTGTTTCGAGGTGGTATTTTATCGAATTTTAGGAAAAATTCTCCGAAAATTATCAATTTACCTTAAATTCAAGTGCTGAGATCAACAATTTGCCAACAAAGCTTTTTTCTATTCTATTTCGCAGATAATACTCTATCGAACAAGTCGTCTCGATACTTCATAAACCGGAGAAGCCTTAGGGATTTTAGTGAACATTATTTTTTAGCTACGGTATATTACATAAGCAAAAATGGGTACTCCTGAAGTATGCGCACCAAGACGTCGCATAACCTGATTCCTAACCTGGTACACAACCTCAGTTCAGGTTGTGCGCCATCTTGGTGCGCATACTTCAGGAGGTCCCAAGAATGTCTACGAAACATTCAGCGCTTGAAAATGAACCGGCAGTCTCGGTAACCCGCCCACAAAACAACACTTCCGTTATAGATCCGCGCGTTTCTATCGGTGTAACCCAGTGATTCTTAATTTTTTTGCTTGCGGCGCACTGATCAAATAAAAAAAATTTGCGGCACACTTGTGAAAAAATAAATTTAGCCTTAAACAAATTATTCTGAAGATGTTAATGCGATGTGTGTGCCTTTTTTATGAAACATTTTTACAGAGCCATAAAGATGCAAATGGCTAGATTATTTTGATGGCTTTTGCACCGATGATTGAATAGAATTTGTGAGAAGATAGACTCGTCCAAACTTGCTCTTCTGTTAGCCTAACAGGGTGGAAGGTGGACGTCTTATTCACAAATACATTATGACATAACAATAAAGTTACAATGTGACAATTACTCTTACTACAACAATATGGCAAATGCAATAATATTACCAGTCTAATTATGTATACTATAAACTCTCATAAGCTTGCTCTTTGCATGTATGCCGCCTATGTGTAATACGAATAGCTTATTTTCTAAAATTCCAAAGCTCCACTGCACACCTGAATTTTTTTGCACACAGTTAGAGAAACGCTGGTGTAACTGGCTGCTTGAGTGCCGGTTTAAACTATCAGCGGAGAACCTGAGAACCCACCGGCTGGTATTCGTACAAGATACTTTCTCGAAATAATACCTTTCTCCACTATTTGCTGTGTTGGTCCACGTAAACATAATTTCAGAATCACTGTTTCAGTTAACTAAAGGGTTCTTATGATGCTGCAGAAATGTAAATATCACGTTATAAATAACTGATTTTATACTCGACAGGGAAATGCTCCAGACGGTGCTCAAAGTGGCGCTGGAATAGAGACGGATTTACAGCTGTGGACAGTTGACAAAGACACAGAAGAAAATCCACTCGTACCATATGAACTTGGTGCTGTGAGTAAGTGATGAGTAATTTTAAAAGTGTTGATTTAAAAAAGAATTAGGTATGAGGTAGTTCTGAAACGCGAGAAGAATGAGTTACTCCTATAAAGCATAGTAATAGTGCTAAAGTTTATATTTGGTCAATTGCGAATACCCGATGATTCGGACGACCGTGACCAGACAAAAAGAAAGAAGAAGGCGGTGATTTTAAATTATTCGATTCCATTTGAATGTTCAATTCGGAGTTCTTTAGAATTAATTTTCGACTTTAAAGATATTACTTATTTCCGGCCTCTTAAATCCTTCAAAAAAACTTCTGTTGCAACTTGAATTCTACTCCACTACGCCTACACAATACTCAAGAGACAAGGGTCGGCAACATTTTGTCGCTCGCGGGCCAAAATAAAGGTTGCAAGTCATTAGCGAGCCGCACATCTTTTTAGAAAGATAAAAACCGAACGGATGGCCGATGAATCACATTTTTTCACACAGATCAAAAGTTTAATTTTTAGCAGCGCCCGAATATTTTGAATATTTTCTGCGCCATTAAACCAATTGCACTTAGCATCGACTTTTCTGCGTTTTGTTGCCATTTGTCCAATTATAATTAAAATATAGGCTCATTCAACGAGCAATTGGAAATCATATACTTGTTAGATTATAATATAATTTACACGTGTCTCAAAATAAATTTTGTTACGTAAAGGATATAATTGTCAAAACAGCTGTTTTGTTACTATAATTCAGAGAGGGGCCGTAGGGGGGAGAGGTGCCGTAAGTTGCCGACCCCGGCTCTAGGATGCCCGAATATTATGATAACTAATTTCGTTGGGCACTCACTAAACATTAAAATATTAGTGAACGGTCCAGGTACCTTTCCCATTTTAAATTTTGTAGTTAAAATAGTTTCAATTCGCAAATATCTCACACTAGGTTGAAACAGTTTACGCCAGTGCACGTCAACCGGATGTATAGCACACTCCGTGGTGTATTAACAACAAAAGAGTGTACCCCATCAATAGGGTCTACTGAATAGGTATAGAATACTACTATATTACGCTACTTTTAAATGTATTCACAGAAGATTGATAACTTGTCAGGAATAAAACACAACGTTTGAGGTTACACTGGTGCACAGCGTTATTTTTGGCGTTTCCCAAGTTTTTGTTATCTGCTCCTCATAAAACTAGGGCTGGGAATTTTAGGGAATCACCGATTAACCACAGCTTGGCGCTTGGCGTAATAACTTATAATTTTAGCCTATTACGTCACAATGGTTACAAAGCAATTTCGCGTGATCTTATCTCTCAAAATTAGTCCCGAATAGAGATAGTTTCGTGATCGCTTTGCTGCAAGAGATATGCAGCACGTTTCGGACATATGAAGTATTTTAGTAAATCCCGATTCCGTTATCAAATGTCATTTACGTGACAAATATTCAGTACTCGTCGTGCTATTTTTTTTAGAGATATCTTGAAGAAAAACAGCATCAACTACGCCCATTGAATAGACGACAATTTTTTTTTAACCGAAAACGAAAATTAAATTTATCATTGTCAAATTTTCATAATCAGCAATCTTAGTACTTTGAGTTGAATGGTCTATTGAATTAAACGACACAGTAGATTAATTTGCGATGTCATCGTCATTTTTAAAGAAGTTGTACATCATGAAGGTTAAAATAAATCTTAACCGTTAACCTATATAACCAAGAACGTATATTCTGGCTAATTATTTATCGATCTTTAGATCGTTAAGTATGTTGATAGGTATTTGTCTGTCTGTGTGTTTGTCTGTCTGTTAGATGCACGCGATATCTCACGGAGGCCTGGTTGAATCTGCTCCAAATTTTGCATGTGCATTTATCATATCTCGGACCAGAAGCCTGTTGATTTTGGATGAATTATGTCGTATAATTAGCGAGTTATTAATCAATTAGTGATGGGACACAAGGTGTCACTATGGAGTTAGAGTGCTGTTTTGGGGGATCCCATAACTTTCAATCGATAAGTCTTCGGTCTCTGACCGATATTCTCGTTTATTTGTTGGTTAGATGATGTATCCTTTGTTGTCACGCGACGACTTATGGCAACTGTAGCGCCTGTACGATCCCCATTCTGTCAGACACACTTTAACGAGGCATCTTTATTGTCTTTATCTTTATCTTTATTATCTTTATTGTGAATATCTTTATTGTCGACGATACGATCGCAATACAATAAAATGATCCAACCGGATAATTAAACAGTGAATCGTGATCTTATATATTAAATTAAGCATGCACGGAAATGTCCTAATCAGGTGTGTAACAAAGATGAAGTATATTAAAACTGATTCGTCATTGCGATATGGCTTTGGGCTATTTAACCCTAATTATGTCCAGTAGCAGAACTTGTTTTGGCGGTTTATAATTTTGAGAAATTCTGAATTATCTGGTTTTAATACAAATATTATTATTATTATTAATTAAAACAACAGTCAAAACTTAACAAAATAACAGGATTATCACTATAAACCCGTTAACCATTCCCAGCCCTACATAATACTTTTTGTAGCGCACCGATTAGTTCTCAACTGCACTCCTACAATACCGGAAATGGTTTGGGAAGAGTAACCTAAAAAATTGTAATTTGTTTTTGAATTTTGCTGGCATAATACGCGTGGCGGCCATTGTCCTTGTGGATATTATTTCTGGTGAACTTCTTGAATTACGATCATATTAGGTAAATAAGGGAGAGTTCAAAATATTCAAGTCTTATACTGCACTAAACGATGTTTCTATTTTCGTCCGAATGCACACAAAATGAAATTTCGAAATTTTTTACTCCCATAAAAATAATAAAAAGAAAAATCAAATAAAGATACGATACACTAATCCCAAATGTGCCATGAATTAAAGACAAAGATTTGGTGGAATTAAAGATCAACGTTCACATTCAATAAATATTGACAGTACTGTGCCTTTATAGACATGTATATCCTCGAAATATTTCGTATTCTGTCCAATTAGAATGCGGTATTGGAGGGGCGTACCATATTTTTATTTATGGATAAAAGGGTGTTACATTTCGAAAAAAGGTCGACAACACTGGTTTAATTACTATAAATAACTATGAATGAAAAAAGGTTATTTGCAACAGTTAGTTCAACAACTAGGATAATGTTTACATAATAATAGGAAAGCACAGTGTAACAATCGGAGTCATCATGACGTTATTTTCATCGATATTTCCAATGGCGAATATAAAATACTTCGATGGACGGATCTGGCCCGCGGGGCGTAATTTGCCCACCTCTGACTTACGCCTACTGATATATTAAAAATATACTGAGTTGTAAAAATTTACGATAAACTATATTTGTTTCAGCCGAAGCCGTTAGGCAACTATTTGATGATGCGATTGCTGATTTCAACGATAATACGTGTATCAGATTAGTTCCGCGTACAGGTCAAGAAAATTACATAAGAATTACGGGCGAAAACACTGGTTGCTGGTCCAATGTTGGAAGAGCGTTCACCCAACCAAATGAGGTTAGAATAATTAGAGGTTGCACAATCCACTTTTATATTTTAATATATGTTATGAAGCGTCTAAAAGTATAGGAATCTTTCAATAAAAATTCCATCCTATGCGCATTTTCATGAGGTTCTTCATATTATAAATTTCAAAATCTTCTGATGTAACAAGCTAAGGAGAGTTACATCGTTCACCCAAATTCAAGTATTTTATTACTGTAATGGGTGATGGCTTAGTCTATCGCAGCTTTGGGACTAATTTTTAATAGCCACAAATAAATTGAATATCTTGACAACTAATTTTGTAAAAATAAAACTGAAAACTGACAAATAACACTCAATACCATGAAACCAAGCAATGCTTACAACCATGGTTGATTGTCTGTCTAAGCGATAGAAGCGTTTGCACAAATTACAATTGTTTCATCACTGTTGACTTATTTGTGCTTGGTCGTTATTACGGAAATATACAAGGAAATTGTATTTATACATGAAATTACATTTACATTTTTAGCTCAATCTGGGACCTGATTGCGATTCAAAAGGCGTCATCATCCACGAAATCATGCACGCATTAGGATTTTGGCACGAGCAGTCAAGACCCGATCGTAATGATCACGTAATAGTCAATATTGAGAAGGTACAACCCGGTAAGATTTTTATTGAGAAAGAACGGGCAACCGTTTTGTCCTTGTTTTCTCTTCTTATCAATCATTAAAACCCGATAGGAGCATTCCCTTCTCCATCCCTTTAATGTTAGTAAATGTAAGAAACTAGTTCATTGGACATGAAGTGTACATATGAATCGTTTTTAATAATTATTAATATGTTTTTGTGCTTTTTTTATATGGAAACTCACTCGCCTTTTTATTTAATTACTGGACCAACTGCTTTGAAATTTTCAGAGGTTGAAGAATATAGTATTATAGTATTTATAGATTATAGTATTTTTCTCCACAAGTTAATTACTTATATTTATTTTGAAAAATTTTGTGGCCTCTAAGGAATTTCTTTTTTCATCTGCCATGACGTCATATAAAATTGCGCACCTTTTTTCAGACGGTTCCGGGTTTGCGTTAGTTTTTGCGATGATTGCGGTACCGGTGGTGTACTGTGACAGAATGCAAATCTGTACTACTTCGTGACCATATATTTGAGCATCATTCTCTTGTTTTCTTTGGACGATCAAATTTTATCTTTTTTTTTATATACCGAACAACCCAACCTTTCTTTCAAGCAACCCAAATTTTTCAAAAAATAAATTAGTAAAATCTCGCGAACGGGGGATATGCTCAAATGCTAAACGCATGTCGCGCTTCTATTTCCGGTAAACTGAAATGAAATTTTACATAAATTTCATCGTGTGCTAATCCATTGTATTTAATAGTGTAGATGCTGTTAAAGGACGCCATTTTGTTTTTCAGATGCAGTAAGCAATTTCGATATAGTACCAGAAATAGATTCTCTTGGATCTCCATATGATATTCAATCCGTGATGCACTACTTCTCTACAATATTTTTGAAAGAGGGAGAAACAGGATTTACTATAACTGATTTGAACGGCAACGAACTTAATACACAGGTGGGAATGGTCAACTACAGGGCTTTTATAGACTTTCCCCTCTTCCTGGATAAAGATGAAAATCAAATACCATGTAGCAAAAGTTTTATTGCAATAGCTATGAGTGTGCAAGATTTTTTCTTTTGAAAATTCCAATTCTAGCTCCATATTTCAAGAAATCTGAAATTTCAACCATCCTTTTTTTATTACTTCATTTTATTTAAATTCGACTCTTTAAACTTGGGACTCAGTGGGCATTCCTTGTTACGACTTTAACAGTGAATACCAAAATCTCACTTTACAATATTTTCTAATAGAGCACTTAATTAATCGTTGAATATTGTTTCTCTTTTCAGCAAGCGGGGTTCGCGGCATCTGATATCACGCAAATTAATGCTCTGTACAAATGTGGAGGTAAAGAATATTTTTTTTCATCGTGATTGTAGCATTAAGCCGGCTCAGCTACAGTGTGAGATCTGTCTCAAGCTGAAGGCTGGAGGGTCCGAAACCCTCCCTTCAAAGAAAAGCATATTTCTGTGTCTAACGCTCCATTTTACATTGTATAATCCCCTAACAGACATAATAAACACTCAACCCTAACCGGAACCCAGACTGAATCTGGTTAGGCGACATTTGACGGCAGCAGTATGCTCCGCAGCATTCCATTTCGGTTTCCAAATTTGGTTGGTGGTAATAAATATGCTGTACGTAATAAAAGTATTTGTAGCCCATCAAAATGCGTTGTGTATTTGAGAGACCGCACTCTGCACTTGTATATGCGCCACTGGTATATTCTGGCTAATCAAATACAATTATATTTGAGTTAAAAATTGAAGTATGGTGGAACACCATACACATTAGGCGAGTGTTTGAATTTAAATTATTTCAATTTTTTTTGGAGGGGGGAGGGGGATGGGGACTAACTCTATAGCAGCACCAAGAAATATTTCATTTGGTTACCCTTCAGTTGATTTACTCTCTGTCTTTCCGGCAGTTTGGATTGTATTATTTCAATATGGTGACAATCACTTTTCACAAACAAGTCTGCCGCGGGCATAAATTTAGAGTCGATGGACCTCGTAACTTGCCTGTGATGCATACATGGAGATTATATTTGAATGGGGTGGTTGCTGCCAATCTCAAATTCATTGACTTGTCTCAGAACCCAAATTTATTTGTCTTGGTTCGTTAACTAGTCTTTTTAAAACAAAGTCACCGTCTAGAGATTAATGATCTATATTTGTAAGTACACTAAGCTGCAAATAATATCCATATAACTTTATTCAGCTACAACAGTTGCACCGACTACCCAATCTTCGACAACTACTACGGAACCAACTCCTACTACAACCCAACCGACCACCACAACTCCTACTACAACCCAACCGACCACCACAACTCCTACTACAACCCAACCGACCACCACAGCTCCTACTACAACCCAACCGACCACCACGACTCCTACAACAACCCAACCTACTACCACGTCTGCTACAACGACCCAACCGACCACCACAACTCCTACTACAACCCAACCGACCACCACAACTCTTACTACAACCCAACCGACCACCACTACTCCTACAACAACTCAACCAACTACTTTCTCTGCTACCACTACCATGCCTACTTCAACAACATCGACGGCACCACCTACTTGCAGAAATAGGAGATCAGACACCACATGTCAAAATAAGAAAGATAAAGGACTTTGCTTTTACAGAGCATGGAGAATGAAAAAAAAATGTGAAAAAACGTGCGATTTGTGTGGTCAGTAAAATGAGAATTGTTTACACTATGTTAAAAAAAAGCAATTTTGTTTTTACAAGTGTTTGGGTTTCTCTACTAATCGGGCGTTCTTCTAACTAATTTTTAATTTTATCCCCAATATTGATACATTGTCAGCAAAACAGTTTTTGATCGCATTATTCAATAATCTATTGTTTTCCTAACGACCCCTAACAAACTTAGCTTTTAAGTACAGGTTCTCTCAAAAGCGTTGGATATCGTGGTAGAGTCGATATTCCTTATCTTTACTTCCAAGTTTGCAAAGTGAAAACACTCCAGGGGTCACACAATACTACGCACGTAATGTCATCTTTTACTTAAGTAATGACGCATCTAGAGGAACATGCGTAATAATGCGAACTCTTTGGCTTGGATATGCCTTCCCCGACAACTTGCTGACCCAGGCGGCCGCTCTGAAGCCCTGCACTGAGAGCCACAGATATATCTTCTGGCAGATCTATTAATCCCGTTTACCTGACCTTAAATACAGTTCAAAATATATAATCTCTCGTAAAAAAAGTAATCACAAGTTTTGAACGCTTTTAAATTTTGCACCAATGGATAACAACTGAAATTCCATACCACCAGTGAATACAAGCGTACTATTTTTGGACACGAAATTTACATATGGGTCGTTTTGGTATTATCCCGTTGTTGTTATGCTTGGTATTAAAAAATCACTTTTCACGTTAATTACTGGACCAATTGCTTCAAAATTTTCAGTGGTCAAAGATTGCACTTTTCGCCATACGCTTGTGGCGGTTCCGCGTGTGTGTGTGACAGATTGTATACCCTTACTACTCTGTTTTGGTCTTCGTGTTCATTGATTTGAGCATCGCTCTCTTGTATATACGACGCCACGCTTCCGAATTGATATCTCACGATGTGTTAGGAGTTACTTTTATTTGGAAGGATCGAATTGTTTCGTTTGACATTGACTACCCTATTGTTTCAACTTTGAATGAAGGGGAGGCATGGAATTTGAAGCCGAAATGTGCGATGATATCAAAGGACGTCTAACGCTGTTCCCGCTGGGATATATTACCGTCCATGGGTTTCTCTCCACCAATTAGAATGAAAACCACTATATCAGTGTCAGGGCCGGAACATGTATTTTAAAGTTCCTAAGCACTTGAGATTAGAGCGTTCTGTATATAAATAATATTAATAGTGAAACTGATGGTCTATGTTATCTGAAATTGAATAAGTGAGTTTCAGTGTTCATTACGAATTGAGGGTCAAGTTACGATTAATTAGCATGATTGTTTTGGAAACAATTTTCATGCGCACAAACATTGATAGATGATACTTTATAGTCAAAACAACCTGAATTGTTTCATTAAACACTGGTGCACCATCGAATAATCGTCTATGAAAATTTCCGGGGTCCCAACATCCCTTGGTGTTCAAAGCAAGTTATTTTGCTTAATGATTAATTCAGCACTGCCTATGCGTAGATCAATAATACGTTTGCCTTTATGTTAGGGTTCGTGGAGGAATCATTTTTGTACATAATTTTCTAACACCAAAATATTTTTGACCGTATCTTACATTCTACAGGTTGCGAAAATAAAAAGTCAAAGAGAAAATGTAGAAGAGCTTGGAGGGATAATGATAGATGTTTTCTCGATTTCGATTGGGCTTTGGAAAACTGTAGATTGACTTGCAGACTCTGTGGATATGACGAGAGGAGTGAGTATAAAAACAAGATTTTTTAATTGTAAAAGAATCTTGAGTCAGATTTATTTCATTTTTTCGGAAACGATTTGAAACCGAGATCCATAGTCTTTAAAGTAGTATAATTACGCACAACGCTTCAAATCCGGCACGATGAGTATTCCAATTTGCCCGCCTGAAGCTGTCTTTCAAACTAAAACTAAATTGTGATGTTTTAGCTGAATTTGTTGAGATTTTGATTGAATTTAGTTTTGAAACGAGGTTTATTGTTTTCCACTTTTGCTTTTGTAACACTGTAAATATTGTTCATAAAATGTAACTTTTTACGTCACACTTACATGGCCCTCCAGTCTAGGTGGGCAACATTTTTGACCCCTGTTCCATCCCTTCTCTAATTGATACTCGATCCAGCATTTCTTTAATCTGGAATGATCGAAAGTAGCTGACGAATTACTTCCTGCTTCAGCGGATGCAAAGTGTTTCACTTTATTTTAAAATTTCCCTACTTTCAGAAGTATGAATTTCCAACTTATCTTCCATAGTATGGGAAGTCTCGCGGGGTTTGTGACCATGCGTTGATTAAACATGCACGGCGTAAAAACGTTCAAAGTTTCCGTGTATGTCTCTAGTATTTGGAATAAACTGAATCTTCCTATTCGGAATATTTCTCATTGACCTTAAATCTCGGAGTTGAAAAAAAAAAATAGCTTCGACTACCGACTCTAGATTATAAAAAATTGGATCTTTTTTAGAAAGCCCTCGCCAAAAAGTAAAGGAATTACGGTAGTAATTATCCAGTTGTGGTTAGGAATGCAGATTGCGCTGGAAATTTGGATTTTTAAATAACTTTTAACTCAAACCTTAACCTTAACTGAATAATTAATTACTAATTTGTTATTTTAGAACGTGGCGGGGTGTTTTGCTCAAATCTCACTTATTTTTAATTAGCTGCGAGGGCTTTGTACAAAAGATCCAAAGATTTGACTTCAACTTAAGCTCAGAACCAAATTTTGATGATAAATAAAACAATGGCACTTGTAAGCCTTATTTGATAGCCCGTTGAGAACCAAAGTGAATGCTTTTTAAATTTATCTGAACAAAATACAAACATACCAACACTACTCAGACTCGCTGACTAATTAATTGAATGCTAGTTTTGTGAGATGGTGGGCAAAAATTTCTGGAACCGCGATTTTAAAATTAATTCCAAAATATAGTTAGGCAACCCAAATGCTGCCGTACCGTAAATATGGAAATCAATAGTAAGAATCTGTTTCGTGGAGAATGAATATAATTTATTTCGCACTCATGTTCTAATTTTATTCAAATTGCGTTATGCTATGTTTCAGATACCTGCAAGGATTTACACCCTTTTTGTGATGACACTTACTGCGATGAAAAAGCCTTGGCCTGGTCAAAAGTGTACTGCAAGAAAACTTGCAATCTATGTAATATTAGTGATTGAAACAATTTTTATCCATAACATAATTTTTGACAGGTCTGCCATGCTGGCCATTATAGCTCATTTAATCTACTGAAAGTATCATTTAATTGGAATGGATATATAATGGTGCATCCTCTTTTGGTGTTACTATAACATTAGATCAACCGCCATACGTCACCTTCCCGGGTGCAGTTACGTTTAATCTGTTTGAGTCATTTCTAGAATATGTACAATTTAAGGCGCTCCAGAAGTATGTGCACCAAGATGACGCACAATCTGATAATCTAACCTGATACACATACTATGTTTAGGTTGTGCGTCCATCTTGGCACACATGGCACACATACATATCGTCGCTAATTTAAATTCATAAAAATAAGTAAATTATATTCGGGGTAAAATTATCACGCTATTGTACCAGCTTGATGTAGTTATTACGATATAGCGAGGTACACATCCTAATAGTACTGTATTGAAAAAAATATTGCGCACTATAGTGAGATAGGCCTTATATAAATGAATGAGCTGCTCTTTTTGACGATATTTTAAATTTTAAAGTTGGAAAAATTAGATGACTTTTATATAAACCAGCTTCCAGTGTTGTTTTCTATGATCAGTTCAAACTGACAATTGACAGAATTTTTAAAATGTGAACGAGGTTGTGAAATCCTGGTGGATGATGTCAAATTATATGGTAATAATTTAACCGCTCATCAAAAATACTAACCGCCCTGAGCAAGACCTGACGAACAGGCACTGGTGTGTGAAAGGGGTGCCACTTCGGTATGCGATCTCACTTGCTTAACGTGAAGGACATTCTACCTGACCATATTAAAAACTGGAATCACACAATCGTCAAGATCGCATATCAAAGTAGCACTGAAAAAGGTTACCATGCTTTGGACTGGCCAAAAACATTCCGGGTTTTGCAATTCTTGTCTGATGACGTAAAATCTGGTCTATGAAAAGGAAAATTTAATGCGGCTCTTTGATACAACCTAGTGTCGTGGCGATGTCTCGCTAAAACATTACTAATTAATTATAATATATTATTCTTCAAAATCCTAATTAGATAACGGAACCTTGGCTGCCGCTGCTAGATAAACAACTTTGGTTCTCCGCGGTTTCTTTCCCCAGTGAAATTATGTTCTTTTCCTTTTCGCATATTTTTTTGCATTGTATCTGTTTATTATTTTACTGGTTGGAAAAAATATACCTGACTATGACTATATCCAATTCTTCATTTCTAAGCTGATAATACTATATTATTATATTCGATTATAAAAATATGTGGAATGTATTTCCATTTTCAAGAAACATGTTTTCTTGATTTACAATATTCTTGCTTTTTTAAGGCTGAATTGATACGTGTGTCACAACTAGTGTAAAGCTTTTTATTTTATAACTGAGTTTAAAAAAAAAACAGGTAAAGAAAATGAAAATTTGAAATATGTTTCACTTGTATATGTTTGTTCTATAACTCTTTCATTTATACGGAATAAAAAAGTTTGTGAAAATTCCAATTTCTCTGATTTATCTTGAGCTAATTATTGGGATTTTTGCTAGGACATCATTGCATGTGAATAAAAAAAACTGACAACATTAACGGACATGAAGCGTTGAAATAAAATCTCTTCATGCTATGGCAAAAGGCAGTGGTCTCCAGTCTTTTTCCAAGCGATACAGATTGAATAAAAAATATGTATTGTATAATCCTGGGGCCGAAGGATATGCTCAAATACCAAACGACATGTAGTGCACTTAAGACCAAAAAATTAAAATACTAATATGAAACAATCATTTTCACATAACATTTGTTATACCGAAAATGACTTCAAATTGAAAAAGCTGCGCTTTTTTGCCATTCGCGAGTTTCTGAAATTGTGGCGTGGATTTATTTAAGCAGAATGGATGCTCCCAAAATTTTAGTCTGTGATATTCAGGCGGCTAAGCTTTGGGTCGCAACGAATAGGTTGGGAAACACAAAAGGTCAGAGGGCGATTCACTCGTGAAGGATTACTAGGCTTATGTTTTAAATCATAGTCACTCAAACACACCCCCAAGAAAGGGCTATGGGGTCGGAGTTCAGCATGTTCTCACGGAAGTCGGAGTTGTACTTTCAGAGTCACCGAAGTCAGGAGTCAAAATTGCAGTTTCATTAGTCAAAATAAGTCAAGACATTCTACCAAATTCAAACTCAACATTTGATTTTCTCAGGATCCAGAGTTGGAGTCGGAATTTTTCACAATCCGGAGTTAGTAATCGGAGCAAAAACTTTCCTCGGCCGAGAGTCGGTAGAAGACAAGTATTTTTTCAACCCGGAGTTAGTAATAGAAGTCCTAACTTTACTCAACTAACAGTCGGTATGAGACAGGGGCGTAGCCATTAACTTCAGAGAGGGTGTTCCAAATTTCAAATTGCCGAGTTGGATCGTAATAGTTAGCGGGTCCGATCGAGGCACGAAAAACGTGGGTTTCCATAAGTTTTGAGGGTCTAAAAAGTGTTTCAAGTTACGAAAGATCGCTATATATGATATAAATAAAATATTTTATATACATTTTATAAGGGGGTTTCATCAGCTTCCCGTTTTGGCTGCAAAACTGGGGTTATCATTTCGAATTTTTTCGACTCCAAACCCCTTTTCGTGGATTTTTTTAGGTGAAACTAAATTTGGATCATTACGCATAATTAATTTACGCTTAAACTTCATTTGATTTTTTCTCTATATATCCTAACTCAAAATATTTCATCAAATTATGTATACAAATGCACAAAAACGATATTTTTATGAAGCCCCAAATCTGTGGGCTTTAATACCAAAAAAGAAGTTGAAAAAAAGGTTAAAAATTTATTTTAGAATTTTGAACTTTGAACTTTTGTAAAAAAAACTTAAATTCATTTGGTGGTGGATAATTACTTGAAAATTTTCAAATAAAATTGTTTCGAAACGTCAACATCTTACTTGTGGTAAGTGTTGAGTTTCCGAAAAAGTTTCATTTGAGAATATCGCAAATAAGTAGATGCTTGTCAGCTCAACGCCACAAGTGAGATAAATAAAAAAAAACAAGAAATGCAACTGTCAGAGATGCTTCTCAAATATCTTATAATCCCGCCAAGTAACGTGGTCCGAACATTTTGAAAAAGGTAAATGCCGTTAATCAGCGGTCGACAACCTACGATCTTACTTCAATCCGTCCCGCTACTCTTCACTGAATTATAGTAACAAAATGGCTGTTTGACGATTATATATATTCTTTACGTAACAGAATTTGGTGAGGCTTTGGTGAACTAATAAGCACTGCAAATACCTTAAATTAATTTTCAATCACAGTGCCTCATTACTGTTATCATTGATTTTATAAGATTATTACACAACCCGCTATTAACAGAAGTAGTGCGCAGGTAGCAAATATGTTTTGATGAAATCTATTCTTCTGGACATATTACCTTAGAAAATCTTCGGGGGACTGATGGGTTAGAATCGAAGATTTTATACTTTACGGCGCATACTACTAGGCAATCTCGACCACAAACTTTTCGTGGCTGGAGGTTTATCTTGTTTATTTACCAACTTTTTATGCCAAACAAGCTCAGGATAAATCAGTCCTTGACAAATTTGACTGTTTTTTGCTTGTTTTTTCAATATATATTGGGTGACTTCAATCCCGTCTGGATTAAACATTTTATAAGTATTATCTCTTATGTTTCTGTTATTTTGTAGATTATCTTCAACACAGAAATTAGCAATTTCTTTCTTCAATCTATTTAATTCCGTTAGGTCATTTTCGAGTCTATGTTTTCCATAATTTTCAACTTGACGCCAAAAGGTTTTATTATAATGGTTGTACAAAGCCCAATCGGCCTTGTTCCATTTATATATTAAATCTTTGACGTCAGCTGTCACGTGCTCCACGGTTGATTGATTTCGCGCGTTCATTGATAAATATATAATGTCCTTCATATCCCAACATAGTAAATCTCTAAGCAAAAGTAATGAGATGTCGAAAAACTCTGATATTAGAACAATGTCGAACGTTTTTTCAATTTCATCGATTGCTTCGTTGATATATGTGTCATTTTCTGATAAATTGTCGAATCCGAGGTCGAAAAACATTCCGTTTTTCCCAAACCACCAGAATCTACCGTCTCCACGTCCCTTGAAATACCTGCAAAAAGAAGAGATGTTATTGTGTAACTGTAGAAGTATAAGCTCAAATAGAGGCGAGAGAATTTTAACTGATTACAAAGATATTGACGCTTGCCACATTGTGCCAAATATCATTCGAAAACGAATTATCGATCGAGTTTGAGTCCAGTAGGATATAATTACGAACTAGTCTATGCGGGTTTGGAGGAGGACTTACCGATATCTTATATGCAACGTCGAATCAGTTAACCACGATATGATCACGCAATGCAGACTGTACTATTACGTCGGTATATTGGTACATTCTCAACAGCTTGATGCCAATTAGGTTATAATATCTCGACAAGGAAGGCAATTTTTCGTGGTGAAAATGTTGTCAAATTTTCGGGGTAAAAAGTATAAGTCAATAGTTAAACGAGTCGTTTTCACGTATAAGCATCGAAATGTTAGTCTGTTAATACAAACGAGTCGATATAAACATATTAATAAAAAATACTGTTTTGTTCTTGGAATTTTACTGCATCAGGGCAGGTCAAGGGTTTTGAAATCCATGACATCACAAATTGATCCGATATTCGTCAGACTTGCGGTAATTCCAACCATAAATAAGTAAATTTTCGATGGCTCAAACCTACCATTGATTTTGAAAGATATTAAAAAATTCTTCTGTAGTTAAACGGCTTGTCCAGGTCCGAAGAAGGTGAATGGCTGTGAGTTGAATTGTGGGGTCTCGTGTCGTTTCGTACCACAATACCTTCAAGTGGGCGTGACGCAACAATTTTTTCTAATGTCATTCCTAATCCCCACATGACTACGTCATTTAAAAATTACGTCATTACGAAGTCACAGTGACGTTATAAACCCCGCCAAAATACACGGATGGTCTAAATTTCTAAAACTTACTGGGTTGGATTTCTGACATAATCAGTCAAACCATTTTCGCCACTAGCTCTACTGAAAGCCGGAACGTCTTTTCTCAAGTAGTGGAACACAGACTCGAATTGTGTTGCAGGATCCCGGAGAATGGTTAAATAAACGGTGTCAGACGGAAGAACGGAAGCAATCTGAAAAAAAATTAAAATACGGTTATATAAGCCGTCTCTCTTTTGCGGATTTTTAATGGCCCCTTGGTTCTAAGTATGGTGTAAATAAATGAATAGAGTGTCCATAAAGTTTTAAAATAATTTAAACTTGCAAAGAGAATTTATCGATATCATATCTTGTTACGGCTCTCACAGAATGTAATAAATGAGGTAAAATACTTAAAGAACTACTGATTAAAAAACAACAAACCAGGTTGAGATATATTGAGAACTAATTTCATAAAAAAATTAAAACTGTAAGGGGACTTTATGAAGAATATTGTTGGACTATTCAGCCTATTGGTGCATTGGACCAAGGTAAGGAGGACTAGTATAAATATATACTGTTGAACCATTGCGCCACGAACTAGTACTGGATTTAATGGACAGTGAAAATAGGCGCAGTGGTAAACGGGGATTGGACCTTTGACAAAAAGACATAAATCATGCTTTAGTAATATGCCACTATTCTAAACAAAAAATATCTGTTATATAAAATCTTTATTCGAACTTCCTGAAGTATGCGCACCAAGATGGCGCCGCACAACCTGAACTCAGGTTGTGTACCAGGTTAGGGTTCAGGTTATGCGACATCTTGGTGCGCATACTTCAGGAGTACCCTTTATTCAGACACTGAGCACGAATGTTGGCGCATGGTATAAAAAACATGATCGCCATGTCAACGGTGTTAACCCCCTGTGAGTTCAAAGCATAAAATCTTGCTGGGATGATTATGTATGGGAGAAATGGAGTGCACGTCACGTACGCTCTCTTTGGACTCCCGCCTATCAAAGTGTATGTATCTATAACTGGATAGATGTTGCCATGCCCCAAGAAATAGGGAGGAAATTTTACTTTTCATTTAAAGTAGTTCCACTCACATTTTCTGCCTGTTTCAGCTGTTTGGTATTATTGTAAGACATTGTTTATGCACAGCGGTTTTATGCATGGTGAGAAAGGCGGAGATCTATATTTGGCAAGGATAAAAATATAATAAAAAGACTGAGAACAACTGCTTTAACTAAACAGGTAACCGGCCTCTATGCATTTAGTTAATCGCCACATTATCCTTTCGCGGAATAAATATTCATGTTTATGCACACATTAGCCGAAACAGAGATTTTGTGCATAGTAAGAGGGAATAAAAAGATACAAATCGGGCAAAATAGGGAAAGTTGGAAACCCCTGCCATTACTGGGCTAGTAACCTAGCTTCATAGTAAGTACTTCGGTGTCAATTTGGTATCTGATCGTTAACTTGATATAATTTCACATCAAATCGGCACTAATCTACTATACTGTCATGGGAGAAATATCAAAAGTTCTGATTGATTTTTTTCCATTCAACCTTACTTCTTTCTTATTGAAAACCATATGATGCAAGAGCATGTTGACATTTCTTGATTTTGGCACCGGCATCATCATTGACTTCTTGAACGGCGTTCCAGAATAATATCCGAACAAAATATCCCCCCCAGTAGGTAACCCGACAAAACGATCGTTGTCGTAGGCGAATCGAACTAAAATATTCTGCAATGTAGAACTCCCAGTTTTGTGAGTTTTAAGAAACATCAAATTCCGCTTAGGTCCGTTTCTACAGTGTATGCTGGTGGTTGAATTCATGGCCCTAAAATAAATCAATATATCAGTCAGTAATGTAATATTAGTTTAACAATGCAATGAATAACAAACAGGTTTTGACGATCAAACTTTGTAGCAGATTTAAACTTGAAGTTAGTGAATTCGTTTCTCGGTCGCCACACAATTTAAACTAATATACCTAGTTTAGTTTTCCCTGCTCTTCCTCAGAAGCGCTTGAATAAACGTTTTCAATCGAAGAAGAATTCCTTCTCAGGGAGAAATTCGTCTTTTTGGGGGGATAAAATTTGCTTTGTATTTGATGTAAATTACTAATATTTTTTAGTTTTTTTTTTCATTATTACCATAATACTTGTTCATGGCCACGAAATGGGAGTGCGACTTGCGCTTAACGCTAACTAAAGATCCATTAAAAATTGAATGTATAACTTGAATATAGAGAGAGAAACAAATAATTCAAAAATAGATTTGTCAATTTAAATTGTTCTGGAACACGAAAGCCACGTCTCATTGATTGCGGCCATTCATATGGCCATTGGATCGATTATCGGGCAAAATGAATCTTATAAGTCGAAATGAGAATTTCTCAAAATATTTAGTAGGGGTGGGTCCCGCGCAATTCGATTTGCATAGGGCCTCGTCATGTTAGGGCTGGCTATGACAATATTGGAAAACGTGAATACATTGATAAGAAATGGTCATTAAAATGAACTACTGACCTTCCATAGTTTTCCCAATCCAAGCCCAACTCTATTCGTATTGACCGCAGGTTTCTGTTGTACAAGTCCAGATACAAAAAATAAGGAATAACGGCAATGCAAGTCAACAATATTAAAATTAGCAATGGTTTTCTCATGCTTTGTAGCATGTTTACTGGTGAATATTTATCTTAAACTCTGAAAATGTATTGAATTTGGCATTTTTAGTTGGAAATGGTAACTAAAAGAAATTAATTGGAAACTTCGTACTTTATAGATTAATACCATTAGCATATACTATCACATATCAGAGACTGATTACTCACTCATTTCACAGAGATTTTTGAATGCGAAATAAAATGAATATAAATGTAAAAGTTTTCATTTGTGTAGCAGTTTTACATATATACTTAGGTTTTCTTAAATTCAAAACTGATATAAGATAAGAGATGATAATAGGTCCTTCAAACAAAAATCCTTAAATGAGAAATAAAATTAAAGGAACTTTACGAATAGCCTGTATTTTTAGGTTACCTATACTTTTGAACCCCCTCAAAGTCCTTCAAACAAACATTATTTAATAAAAAATAGTATGAAAAAGATGATGAAGGTATCATATAATGCCGTCTATATAGAAATGTTATATATTTTTCCAAGCTACCTAGAATTTCAAAGTCATGTAACTGTATCGCATAGACATAGGGATGCCAATTTTGTGTTAAACTATTCCGGGACACCATAATGTCTAGAATTTGAAAATTGATACAACAGAAGCACTTGACGCAGTGCGCGGTGCGCGTCAAAGAGTGATGATTCTACGGCGTTAATTTAAAAAACTCCTGTACATAATTTTAGGATATAATCAAAAAACTAATGAAATGTTGACTGTTTGGGCATAAATGCAAAAACTCTAAAACAGGGAACATGTACAACTTATATTTACAATATTTACCAAAAACACAAAAAACGGTCTTTTTGATATTGAAATTTGTATTTTTTTTTTGTGATTTTGCGCTTTAAGAATTTCTTTGTTATTAGACACAATCCCTAATTTGTTCAAAAAAGTGTTATGTCATCCGGAGATCACGGTTGACGAAACATGTCTTATTCACAAGTTTCACCTCCCTTTTTTTTGAATAAACTATACTATATACGTAATCGTTTTTTATTTAAAAAAAAATATTTGCGTGAATTACATCCGTTTCTAGTTTTAAACGAAGCTGATACGCTTACATGTCCTTCTGTTTTAGGACGCCTTGATTATCAGTAAATTCCGGGACAACCGTAAACCAGCCCGGGACACGGGACGCAAGGCGTCAATTCCGGAAATATCCCGGCCATTCCCCGGGACGGTTGGCAGCCCTACATCTACACAATCCCTAATTCGTTTAAACAAAAATTATTTAATGAGAAATAATATGAATATAAGAACACTATTATTATATTTTGCCGTATATATACCGTTATCAATAGATTTCTTTAAGCTATTTAGAATTTTTAACTGTTGTAACACGCAAATATACAACCCCTAAGGTTCTTCGAGCAAAAATTATTTCTTGAGAAATAATATAAAAAAGTAGACGAAGATAACATATATTGCCGTCTATATAGCCGTTTCTCAATATTCATTTACGCTACATGGAATTTTAAACTGTTATAAGACATTAACACGACCACTAGGTACTTAAAACAAAAATTATTTAACTTAAAAATGATAAGAATATAAATATAAAATTAGGTAAAAGAACTTTGATGTACTTCGCACAACTACCGTTGGGGGCATACAAAGATGTATTAAATGAAGTAACAAAGTTAAATAAACACTGATTAAAATAAAACAAAGCTGGTAAATTGAGGGCGCTCCCGTAGTATGTGAACCAAGGTGGTGGACACCGAAACGTGTACCAGGTTAGGGTTAGGACATAATTTTATTCCAATTTTCCTTATTTTAGTTCTATTATGAGTTCGGGGACTAGCCAAGTGACTTCAGTAGTATTTGTACCTGAACTTATGGCCTAACCCTAACCTGGTACACATACTACATTCCGGTGTCCGCCATCTTTGTTCACATAGTACATGACTACCCAATTGAGAACTAATAACAAAATTTTAATTACAATATAACAGAACTTTATGAATAATCTGTATATTTAAGTTACCTATATACTTCTAAACCTTCATAAGACTTATATACGACACGTCAGCCCTTCCATTCGTTTTCTAAATATATTTTCAAGTTATCGACTTAATATTTTATATCTATTATATTCATAAAATGAACCTTGATACGTTAAAGAATACAGATTTAATACAGAATACTATTTATTTATGCATTAGACGCGCTAATAATGTTCGTTCACATGCCAGACAATCGCGCGTTTGATAATATACGCGTCAACAGGGAAATATCAAGCACCGCTATTTAATTACAATTTCCTGTATTATCGGTAATCAAATTCTAAAATGGTGATAAAATCATATGACACGCGGTTGGCAATAATTAATCTTTCCAATAGCAACTGTGACTGCATATATAGTCAAAATTGTTTAACGACTACATTGATATGTTTAATTAGACTCATAGCCCACATCTCATCGTTTGCGAATTGGTGTCTATTGAACAAACAAAAAAACATTTTCAATAGGGGATTCAGCCCAAAGAGGGGAATGTGCCACTTCATATGATTACTCTAACAATTTACTTATAGTGTTTTATCTATCCTAACATAGGTTCTGCAACATGCCATAAATCGCACTCTACACGCTTACTCTAACCATTTGCGCAAAGTCCTAATCTATCCTTACCCAAAACATATATTAAATTTTTCTCACGCGTACTCTAGCCATTACTTTTAAGTTTTATATTTATTCCCACCCCGAAACATTTTCTACGTTTTAAAGTCATATACATTCAATATATAAACTGGTACAATTTTATGTACCAGACTATGTTAAACACGCCACTCCTAATTTTCAAATAACCTATATCCCCTAATATTATATAAATAGCGATTAAATCCACCGGAAGCAGAAAATACACGTCGGTTTACAAGCAATTGAGCAAACAAGACGACAACGAAGAAATTTGACGCACGTTAGATCAAGCAAGGCCCTTTCTCCAGTGACGTATCTGCGGCAAGGCAGACAGTTTGGATGAGGGTGAAAAAATAGAGAAAAGTATTAATTGTAAAAAGTTTCGATGAATATTTTCAAATTGGAAATTGAAACTCATTTTAACTCAAATAGTAACGTACAAGTATCTCATTTCAACAAGAGCCGTTAATTTTTGTCAGTCTGCGAACAAAGAGGCGCATATTTGAACTTGACCCGTCAGAGCGCCATTTTACGTATAGATAAACCACTGCCAATCTCTTACTGCGGCTGAGTAAAAATATGAATTAGGCAATCGAAAAAGGGCTTCGCGTGTGGTAAAAAATTGTTATCTTACAAATTGTTACCAACGAGGTTGGGAACCAGGGGATATATAATAGTAGTCTGGAAAGATCAAGTGTGATGTTTGATGTTAGGAATTTCAATTTCAATATGCCTAAATGTTTTGAACATGAATGAAAATTGTTGATAAATCTGTCAAGATATGTTTAAATATTATTATAAAAAATTTGGGATTTTTGTACAAAGCCCCCACCAAAAACACACCCCAGTCACCGCTTATAATTAGGAAATTAGTAATTAATCAGTAAGCGTCAGGGTGAGGGCTAGGAATGCAGATTGCGCTTGAAATTCAAATTTTTAAACCATTCCTAACCCAAAATGGATAATTACTAATTTGTTATTTTAAAACGTGGCGGAGTGTTTTTCTCGAATCTCACATTTTTGAATTAGTGGCAGTGGCTTTGTATAAACAAAAACGAGCGTTCAAATATAGCAATTTCATTTAATTCGTCGATAATGCGATTTACTTTATCACTAATTTGCTACAGTGCGGTCTCATCGGGAATATAATACGAATCAATCGATTGCAATTGTAACGCAAGGATCAAAAGATAAGCATCAATCACTGATCGCTAGGAATCAAAAATAAATAAGTATGTCCTCTGAGCAGGACATATAACGATCGCCTTAGAATTTGTAAATAAACCTAAATTAGATCGTGAGCTGCAAGAACGGGGATCCCAAGACCTCGCGGGTACTCCCGTAGTATGTGAACCAAGATGGCGGACATCGGAACGTAGTATGTGTAGCAGGTTGGGGTTGGACCATATTTTTGTTCCAATTTTTTTTATTTTAGTTATATTACGAGTTTGGGGAATAGCTAAGTGACTCCCGTAATATTTGTACCTGGAATTATGGCCTAACCCTAACCTGGTACACATACTACGTTCCGGTGTCCGCCATCTTGGTTCACATACTACGGGAGTACCAACTCGCGTAATAAAAATGCATTTTTGAGACAATATAAAGGGAATTTTTAGTTTACTTTGAAAAGGAGTCCTCAATTAAAAGCACCAAATAATGATAAATGTAGAGTGGTGGGTTAATTAAACCTTATCCCACCCTCCTAACACTAACTTATACTTCCATTCCTATGCACAAAACTACTCTATTTGCGGGGCTCCCGAAGTATGCGAACGAAGATGGCGGACATCGGAATGTAATATGTGTACTAGGTTAGGGTTGGGCCATAATTCTAGGTATAAATACTACGAAAGGCTCTTGGCTAGTCTTCGAACTGATAATAGGAAAATTGGAAAAAAATTATCGCCTAACCCTAACCTGTTACCCATGTTACGTTCCGATGTCCACCATCTTGGTTCGCATACTTCGAGAGCACCCTATTTGCTCAATCTTTATTACCGGTATAATCTTTTCTGGTGTTATGCGCAAGTTGCACTGCCGTATCTGAAGAGTTCAACTAGTTTATTATGTGTTTGTGAATAAGTTTTATAATAATAATAAAGAACTAAAAAACATTAGTAACACTACAAAAAAAAAAAAAAGCAAAATTCCTACCACGAACGACAAAACTCTTCCCAGATTAGGAAACACAGTCCTTAAATCGGCTAAAATGAGGAAAATGCGAATAAGAAGCTTGGGCTGTTCCAATGAAAGCGCCTTAAACGCACAATATACGGAATACATTAGGAATCAATCGATTGCATTCGTAATACAAGGATTACAACATTAAACACTAGTCGTTCAGGATTAAAAATAAATAATATTGCACTCTGAGCAAGATGAATAATGAAAAAAAAAAAAAATTCCATTTGAAAAAAAATCCTGCGAATAGATTGTTAACTTACATTATTCGCTTTTAACGGTGACCTTTCCACTTCTTGTTGATAGCTAATCATCTTACTTTGAGCAAATTCGCGTAACAAAATTTGATTCAAAGAAATCATAGGGCTGATTTTATTTATTTATTTTACTTAAAGCGAGGTCGGAGTCTCATTGATAAATCAAGCGTGGTAACTGGTTCGGGAACCACGAAGACAAGGAAGTCGAACGAGTGAAAGTAATATACCTTGTAGTACATCGTTACATCGTGTTACGACTCCATATTACATAATTTTTTATGCTTTTTCAAATACAAGCTACCGCTGAACGTACTAAATATAGTATGTCGGTAGACACAAACACAGAACAGAAAATGATTAGTATATTTACGATCAATTTACTAATATATTTTTATCGAGAATTGGGATGCAATAGAAATCAATCGATTACATACGTAATTCAAACATTAACAGATGATGCATAAATAATAATGTAATATGCATGACGTATAATGACTATCGCAAGGCTAAGATTTGCAAACATAAGCATGAAAACTCATATTATTCCTATTATTATGTTGATGTTCTCAATTCGAAGTAGAAAAAAATACTGAATTTATTTACTCATTCACTATCCTCATGTCTGGCCGGAGTATGCCTTATGAGTACATTGTTTTACGACTCCATACTACACAGAATTCTTAGACTGTTCCAAGAACAAGCGACCACTGAACACACTACAGATAGGATGCTTTTAGACGCAAACTACAACAAAAGAGTAGTTTATTCCACTATTAATTTACTAACACATCTTAGATTTACTACATGGTGGAATAGGCCACCCTTTTCTCATAGATTCTATAAAGCTTTCATGTTCTGTCTCACTTTCGCAGTAAATAATTACCTTGAAAAACAGTACATCTTCGTAATGAACTTCTCGCTATCAGTCGGTGGAGATCTTATTGCCTTGGTTTTAAAATGAGTTCTCCAACCTGCGACCCCAACATTTCTGACTCATTGCTTTAACTGTCAAACCAATGGGTTGATGCCTCTTTGCGAAACCATGCCGACTATAAAATCGAAACCGATGCTAAACATGAAAGTTATCATATTGCAGAGCCGCAAAGACTCAACAAAAAAGTGGAAAGATTACTGATAAAAAGGCCGTTATGTAATTGTCTAGTCAAATAAAGCTAAAGTCTAGAACGGCGATCTGGCTGTTTTAAAGCCTTGTTTAATGGAAATCATCAAACTTCGACAATTTTTCTATATAACGATTCAATTGCTTGAAGATGTAAGTAACTAAATAGCCTATCCCTTTAAAATTACCGTAGTTTAACTGCGCTTTGTTACAAGTAATAAACATGTAAAATATGCAACATACCCAATAAGCTATCATGCTTTTCGTGTAGCTAAATCTAAAATAAACAAAACTTCGTCTCGATCGAAAACATTCGATAGAATTTATTTATAAAGTAATAGACTGAGTCTAAAACTTTTGCCGTATATCTGCCATGGGGTATAGGCCAGTCGTGCGTAGATGTACATATGCTGTATGTTCCATACTCGAGCCTGTACGCGCGGTGGCCTAGTACAGCGTTTCCCGAACTTTTTGTTCGGCAAATTATCAGGAAAACACTCACGCCGCACTTTCACGAAAAAAATTGCTGCGATCAAATAAAAGCCAATCTTGTGAACTTTAATGTGTACTTTATGCTTTTTAAAGTTTGTAATAATATAGGCGTAAAGGTTAAAGGCAATGTCAACTCTTATTCCACATCTCTGCTTGTTTTTCATTGAAATACTAAAAAAATCACTCCTGTTCGCTGAACTCGGTTTAGAAGATAACAAACTGCAGCTTGGGGCATAGTTAGCAGTTTTTTGGGGCCATATTTGTAAAGAGAACTCGTTTTGGTGCTTTCGAAGTATTAGTACCAAAATGGTGCACAACCTAAACATAGTGTGTGTACCAGGTTAGGGTTGTTTAGGTTGTTCGTCATCTTGGTACGAATACTACCTGAGCGCCTCGTTTTTGGGGACCGAAAAATACAGGCCGGTTATTCAAAACGTCTTCTTAATCTGAAAAAGTATAGAAGAAATACCCAAGTACTGCGATCATTCTCGATATTGACTTGGAACAGTGGTTGCCACCAAAAAGGAATTTATTCAATTTGAGAATGATATAATTTTCGGGGGGGAAGTTTTCCACTTTATTATGTCAGTAAGTTTACAGTCCGAAATCTTTGAAATATCTCTCTCGCATTGAGCAACTCAATACACGTTTGGAGTGAAAATACATTTGGCATCGCCTTTGATATACTAGTAAATGATATTTGATCAAATAATTGGTGTCTGTCTATCTGATATTATTACGTAATGAAATTGATTTTCACAAATAGAATAGACTAAAAACATCGACTAAACATTAGTAAACCACCGACTCAAAAACATTTCAAATTTAAACTTAAATGGGACAATCCCAGACGCGTTTGCTAGACCAGTGGTTCTCAACCTTTTTCGTTGACTTCTTCCCTTCGCCTATTTCGTAACTCTTCATATACAAATAAAATCCTTTTACAGATCCATAGTCGGTGTTATGAACGAATCGCACCAGCTCATTTGCACAATAATGTTTTCCAGCAAAAGAGACAATCCTCACTCTAACACCTACTTGTTATATAAAAAGTCTATTTCATAACGCTCTATAGAAATTTAAAATTGATCGCGCAAAACTGCTATCTTCAATTTTCGATAAAAGAATACCTCTATCAAGTATGTAATGTACATAATCTCACACATTACATACACTCACTCGCTACATAAACGAACCAGAGATGCTATTTTCCGTTTGTAATATTTTTGCGATCGACGTCATGTTTTCGTTCACAATTCATTCGCTGACGTTTCATATTTCTGAATTCAATTCATGTAATCGTTTAAATTGTTCTACACTACAGAGACCCATTCCGGACGCACAGAGAATTCAAATCTTATTTTAATACACGTATACGTTTACTTTGGTGTTTTTAAGTTTTGCTTGTGGTCTTCCACGAAACTAATAAAATTGTGTTACAATTGAGTTATGTACAAAGCTTTTGAATACGAAATATACAACATACCATGCCAACATCGCTGCAATAAAATTTGAAACGTATTATAATCCGACCCCTTAAATTTCGAGACATTAGAGTTTTACTGGTCCCGTTCATATTTATGGCATATTTGCAAATATGATAATTATATCTAACATACCTACCAGTAATATTACGAGTGATAATATATATAAACCTTTTGGCTAATGTTCAGAACAAAATCCTCCAAAACTTTGCACTCCTCTAGGTATCAGTAGTCTTATCAAGAGATATTATTGATGAAAATGTGAACACTCCCATCTTTTATGTCATTGTGGTATCAATATTTCAAATTCTTACAAGAATTTTACACGCCTATTTACAGCCGCTTTACTGAAGCCTTATTCCGAGTGAATGTGCGTGGTAGCATATAGATACAAATAGTTTGTTTTATAGATACATATAGCTTTTCAATAGAAAAATTATTTTGAATTTTTCTAAACCTTTGCGTCTTTCTAGATGCCTTTGGTGGTATTGCCGTAGTATGTGTACCAGATTAAGGTTAGAACATAATTTTATTTCAATTTTCTTTATTTTAGTTCTATAATGAGTTCGGGGACTGTTTGTGTTAGCCAAGTGAATATCCCCCTGCCCATAGATTGAAGTCTTTTTACACAATTTGGTGTAAAGTAGTCAAACAAAATTAGTTAACTCCCTATTGATACACATACTTCTGGAGCGCCACATTGGTCTCTTGTTCAAAGCCTTCTGCAGAGAGCGATACTTACAATAACGAATGAAACTATATAGCTTGTGCTGCTACTATTTGAATTAAACAAATATTTTCTGTCTACTGATTTATATTTTACGTCCGTTCTCATCAGATTAATGAGACAATTGAAAATTTGTACAAGGCGACAAGAGCTCTTCACATGTCAGATACAAGATAAGTCGAAATCAAACTTGAAAAAAGTCAGTGAATTTACTTGCTTTTATCGGTATGTATATAAAAAAAAATTCAGCACGTCCAGCTACTATAACAGTGGGTCTCAACCTTTTATGGCTTGATGGCCTCCTGTTTTATCATTCCAGTGGTATTTATATGGTTATTTTGGTTGGTAGATTCCAAATCTCATTATGTTCAAACAACTCGTGCTCAGCAAAGTGAAAAAAAAAGCTGTGAAATAACGTTCACGCATTGAAAGTAGAAAGAATGTTTTTGTGTGAAGAAATATTAAACGAGAATATCGGTCAGAGACCGGAGACTTATCGTAAAATTAGGGGATCCCCCAAAACAGCGCTCTTACTCCATAGTGACACCTTGTGTCCCATCACTAATTAATTAATAACTCGCTAATTATACGACATAATTTATCCAAAATCGATAGGCTTCTGGTTCGACATATTATGAATGAACATGCAAAATCTGGAGCAGATTCAATCTCGCTTTCGTGAGATATCGCGTGCATCTAACAGAAACAAACAAATACCTACCAACATACTTACCGATTAAAATCGATAAGTAATCAACTCTGCGCCTAGCATTGTGCCCCCCTTTGTTCTCCACTCCTCCAGGGGCCCTCGGTTGGGAACCGCTGTACTATAATATATGCTCAATCCTTCACAGCTGCTGGTACATACCAAATGAATATAAACGACGGAATAGTTGTTTGCAAATCATTACAAATGTCGGTAGATATTGGCTGGAACCGATAGACGAGTAGAAAGAATCCGGTTATCCGGGTTTTTATAAAAGAATAATATTAATGTATATACATACTATCGGGCTCATACAACAGATGCACGATCATACAAATAGTTTTTTATCATCGGCAATAAAACCGTTTGCAGGTACCGTCATGGGAGATATCCGTCATAAAAGGGTTTACGTTGGTCAATTACGGCTTATTCTAAACATGGTATTTTTCCTTTGTGCATTCTAGTTTCCATGTGACAGATTGGCATCATCGGCAATAAAACCGTTTGCGCGAACCAGAATGCTGGTGCCATTTGAATGGAAGGCGTTTCCGCGAATGGCTAGATGTGAAGATACGAAATAATGCATGAGGTTGATTGTGGCGTCAAGTGAATTCACATCAAGGAAAGCTGAGCGATACTCCGTGAATTTTTTATTAACATGTTTATCTTAAAGATTAAGCTGAAAATTGTTGGGCGATATCTTCGTGAAATTTGTTTTGTTAGAAAATCAAAATGACAAAAATATTACCGCTTTGTCTCTACAGTACAACATACTCCGAATGCGTTAGGAAAGTTAAATTTCTTGGATCCAAACCCCGAATTCGATAGGCCATAACGAACCGGCAATTTTCCACGTAAAATGGATTCAATTTTTGTCAATGGCTGCTTGTTGTGGAGTGGATGCATGAAATCACATAAAAAATACTAATGCCGAGAGAAGTCTATTCCCATCTGCCCCGCCACTGTATTGCGAAATCTGAATAATTGAATAAGGATTGGGTCCTTCTGTTGCAATAGATCTTGCCGTTCTCATCAAAACTTGAAAAATAAATGTATTTTCATCATGGAAATGTACTTATCATATCTTGAGCCACTTCAGACTGTCTGTATGGGACGTAACACTTCAACTCTGTACAATACACATTGTTTTCCCATCCCAACTCCGAACAAGGCTTGCGAAAAGAATCACTGATTACGTAATGACGAACCGCATTCAAATCCTGTTGAAAATTAACTCAATCCTCATTAATTGGTGGGTGATTGTAATGAGGTCGAAGCGTGCCATGTGTCGCTCATGCATGGGAACTTTCATCATACTCGATAGGAATGAGAACAATCGCGGAACAAGAATAGGAAATAAAGATGAAAACAGAAAAATTAAATGTACTTTGGACATGTGGAAAGCCCTTGTCATATATTCAAGCCACTTTAGACTGTCTGTCTGGGCCGCAACCCTTCAACTTTATACAATATAAGTTGTTTTCCTACACAAACTCTGAACAAGGCTTCAGGCCAGCAGTCACTGATTACGTAATGAGCTTCCATACTAGAAAACAGGAATGCAAGAGTACTCACTCGAACATCTTTAACCTGCGACAACAAACTTAGATTTAACGCTCTAACAGGTCATCGTGCCATACTGGTTCGGAGCATAGTACTGCTTTAGTATATAATTTTTTTGACATAAGTACTCTTCAGTAAGGCAATACTACATTTAAGTAGCTTGAGAGAGCGACAAGGACTTATACTTTCGATCGAGCTTGGATCGAGCGTAGCCTAGTGAATAAAGCGTTGACTTGACTAACTTGGCAGCACAGGGGACACATCCCAGACTCAAAATTCCACGTCTACCGCATCATCCAAGGTGTAATGACTTTGGTAGGTCAGGGGTGTGCAACCTGCGTCCCGCGGGCCAAATGCAGGCTTCATGAAAAATATATTCGGCCCGCGGAGAAGTGCCAACTTTGAATGATGTGCGGCCCGCGAAACGAGTTTCCAATAAAAATTGGTACGTGCGTAATTCTTCAAATGAAAACATTTTTCTTCGCTTACTTTAGCAAGTGCATGATTTGAAAATTCCAGGCGACAAATCTTACGATGCCAGTTTTTCTCTTGACGTCGACTGATGATACGACCACCGATCGTTTTAGTCGGATAAACAATTCAACAAACCCAAGTAAATAAATTGCGCTCAACATGCTGTCCGTGTCTGAGCCTAGGCTTGTTTGTAAGCGAAGAATAGTTTGCACACCTTCGAATTGGACTATACGCTCAGGCAATTCATTTTCAATATAAAGCAGACTTTGTCACTGCCTAATTCAAGTATTACTACGAAAAAATATAAAAATAAAACGTACTTTCGACATGATAAGAGCTCTTACGATATCTTGGGCCACTTTAGACTGTCTGCATAAAGCGTAACACTACAACTTTATACATTAAAAGTTGTTACTTACTCTCCACAAGGTAGTAGACAAGCAGTCTCCAAATACGTCATACGTCATACGTCGTGACCAAATGTCGTTAAAGATGAACATTTTTCCTCCTTAACTTTCTTTTGTCATGGAACGATTTTCAAAGGTCAGACGCTAAATGTCAGTTTTTCTATCGACTTCGACTCGAAATACGACCACTGACTGTTTTTTCAATTAACCTAAAATAAATAAATAGCGCGAACCATATTTAGTGTTTGACCCCAGATCATGTCGTACAAAATCTAAAGCTTTAACGGTGAACCCCATATAAACCCGGAAGTGCTGATATAATTTCTTCAGTATGTCCAATAGGTAAAATAACTCAATCCAGTTTCCCAAATTCCAAGCAAACTCACCCCGCATTTCTGTAATACAAATCGCGACGCACTGGTACGAAAATTGCACTTTAGTAACGATTTATTACGATAAGAAAATTGCTGATTAAAAAACAACTTGTTTAAGATATATTGAGAACCGACTTCATAACAAAATTGTTGAGGAAACCTCTCGACACCCTGTATGTGTACATTCATTCATTGAAAATATGAGCTTGTTATCCGCATTTAAATAAAATAATGTCCAATATGGAAGGCCATATTTCTCCACCAAAGTTGATTTGAACAGATTTGATCATTTATATCAAGTTCAAAATGCGGCACATATTTTGCAATTATTTGATAAAGTGGATTAATGTTTGCGTTTATAGCCCAAACTATTACAATTTTATTCGGCATAAATTAAGATTTATCACATCTAAAATGTATGAATCCCACAAAATAGTTACCGCCCCTCAGTTCTGTTACTGATTGAACTCTAATGCATTAGTTCCCGACTTCCTACAGCCCTGTATATCCTTTTCACGGTGTGAAGGGAGCTGTATACTTTTCCAATGAAATGGGACAGTACTGCACAATTGGCCTGCACAAGTAACAATGCTTTACGCCGAAACTTTTTATAGTACAAAATGTTTCCTGTTGTCCCTTGCAAGCTATATCAAAAGGTCAGTACTTTCGATATTTTATTTTACGTTATGAAAGCCCATGGATTGTTTAGATCACCGGTTCTCAACAAGTAGGCCATTGTAAGGTTTTATTTGTGTCACTATAGGTAATTTTGATTGTAGCAGCAATAAATGGCGATGCTGTTTTCTGCTACTGAGTGGTAATGCTCATTCCAATTATTATTACGAAAATCCCCATTTATGTGGGAAGATTATGTTTTTCTTGTAGTTCTTCCTTTGCCTAAAAAAGTTGATGGGCCCAGAATTTTTGTTAAAAGAAAATGGGTAACAAAAAATTGGCCATAGTATGAGTGAAAATAATAAGCTCCATCCGTGCAGTGAACATTAACAAATTGTTTGAAATTTTTGAATGTACTTTGGGAGTATTAATAATCCAATACAATTCTACAGCCAAGTTGTATGCGATGGGGCTTTTTCTCCTCCTTGTTCATTTTTCGAAGTTCAAAACTGTAGGGCAGGGGTGAGCAACAGGCAGCCCGCGGGCCACAACACGGCCCGCCAAGCCATTTAGTGTGGCCCTTGTTAACACTCAGATTTTCCCCATTAAGCATAAAATCATAATCAGACAGTTTATGCTTGAAAAGGCACTCACACGGGGTAAAATACATAATGTAATCCTGTTGTATCCGCTAAAACCTTCGTCGTTTTGCCTTTATAGGGCTATGCGATATCCGCATTCTCTTCTCTCGCTATTCCTGCGGCTATTCTCTGGTTGTCGCTAAAGTATTTCGTTGTTGCCTGTTTCATAGCACTTGTGTATAATATTATATTGTCATGTAATAATCCTTCATTGTGGTTGCTGGGACTAGAATTTGAAGCAGTTTAGTAATATATTTTGCTATTCTGCAAAAATTAATTTTTGTGTGGCTCAGCTTGAATGTCTGAAGTTGGTTATATGACCCGCCGACAAATATGTCGCACATCCTTACTATGACGCGTTTGTCATTGTCGTCGTCCCCGCAGCGACACCTTATGCTTATCGAAATACAATTTTAAAATAATAACTGTAAAAGTAATACAGCTGTGAAAACAAAGAAGGTATGTAGTACACATAAAAAAGTAACCGAGATTGCTGTAATACACATAAAGAACATGTAATTCAATTCAATTATTTCTCGCTCCCTCCTTTCTAAATTTAAACTCTTGCATACAATACACCTGCAGCAGTTTAGCGCATTCTGCCACACTTGACGAGTGATGAAAATTTGTTATTTCCAATAATAATGCGATGAAATAATTGAGAATGCATTGGAAATGGACCGTTACACGCCTTTCTTTTCCAGTGTTCCCTGCTTCCTAAATGTGCATTCTTGCCTGAAATATAAATACAACAATGCAGAGCAGTGAAAACCATTGTCAATGTATATGTTACATTTAACTAGTACACTTCCCATTTGAGTGTTCCCTGTTTCCTAAATGTGTATTCTTTTCTGAAAAAAATATACAACATTGCAACGGAGTGGGAACACTTGCCAATGTACGTTACTTATAAATAACTTTATGAACTAATAATTGAGACCGCTTATACAGTTCAGTGGGCCATTACACTTCCCCATTTTTCCGTGTTCACTGTTTTCTAAATCCGCATTCTTGTCTAAAATAAACCGACACAACAACATATTACAATGATTTAAAATTCCATTATACATACAATTTTTTCAACCACAGCGCAAAAAGTAAATGTAAAGAAGGCCAGGTTCGGGCAACTTTATCAATGCGGTAAGCCGGTCGTTGCCGTATTCAAGGCATCAATTTTTAGTTAATTTAGATTAGTACAATAGTACACTGGCACTGGAAAATGAGTTATTTCGAGGTGATAGGGATTTTCTATCCAAGTATATGGCTTTATGCTTGATGAACATTTTCAAAGCGAGGTTTGTATGTATCAAATAGTGGAAAAATAGACGAGAGTAGACGAGATGAAATGTAATTTCATGAAAACATCAGCGTGAAATATCGTTGACAAAAACGCTAGGATAGGATTAGCCGTCTAAGGATTAAAATTTGGTGTAATAAGGGCAGTTCAGACTAACAAATTCTGTTACAGGTTATTAAGAATCAATACCAATACATACATACGATCAATAAAACACAGTGACAGACGTATAGTAACTATATTAAGCTAACGAGATCAGAATCGTGATATTTAGCTACTTTATGTATTATGATTTAGAACAGGGTGGTCTAAACCCAGGCCCGCGAGCCACATGTGGCTCGCCGCTTCATTATCTGTGGCCCGCGTCACATTCGGAGAGTAATCAAAAAATCGCATTTCGTGTTGTTTCGTCATAAAATCAATCAGAAAAATCATTTGACATATTGTCATCACTGATGTCACTAAATTAAACAGTGTTATGGCTAGCAGGGAAAACTAGCGATGTTGAATGATGTGCTTGGCAGTCTAAATTGTTATTTGGCTTTCTAACTTTTTGGTCGGGAATATATGCTAACAATATAGGCATTATAGAAAACTAAAAATCAAATGCGAATTCTATTAGCTAAGAATGGCTATGCCTATGGTTTGTTTTGTATTGCACTGTTTACCTATTCTTGGCACTATTGTGGCCCGCGAACAATGCAAAAATAATAATGTGGCCCGCGGAGCCGACAACCTTGGACCACCCTGATTTAGAACGATTATGCCTATCCTAATTAATTTGAAGTAATCATGTTATAACTAGCTAATTAGCCGCAAATACTATCAAACTTACTGTTGAATGTTTTTCTAAGTAAATTATATCAAAAACATCTTAAAAATAGTGTACGACCGTTTCAAATAAATTTAAATTTAGTGGAGATCAATATAAAATTTCTCGATGGTTTTGTAAGCCCATGCAATTCTTCTACAAATTCGTGGCAATATATACTCACATCATTATTCGATATACACCCTGTATCAGTGTTTCCCAGCTTACGTGTCGGTGACCAAAGCTGAGTAGCATGAAAATCTTCTTCGTGTGTAGCTCGTATCTATCTAAAATCTAAAAGTTTCTGATTTTATTACCTAATCAATTATTTTTATATTCAATATTTTGCTTTGAAATGTTTCCCCATAGTAATTTGCAGGAAAGCATTACAGCTTTAAAACTTGGACACTTCAATTTTGCTCAAGTTTAGCCACACCACGATATCAAAAAATCGCTGATGACAAGCAAACGCAGCTGTCTCTCTTCGAGTTCTTAATGTAACGTAAAAATGATGTTTACATATTAGGCACTACATGTCATTTAGTATTGGCGAATACCCTTGAGACGCGAGATTTTACAAAATTTCTTGTTATGAAAAATCAGGGTCGTTGAGAAAGGCTGGGACCACTGCCCTATTAAACCCAGGCATGAATTTCCAATAAATCATAATTAGAAACTGAATACTTGATTCGTATTAGCAGTTAATTAATAAGATACCATAAATTAAAAAGCATGCCGTCCTTTTGCTGTTTTGAGTTCACCTGCTCAGCGGATCATTGCAAGTGTGGCAAGGACTGGAAATCTAAAATCGTGCATAGAGTAGTATCTGTAGAAAATCTGATTATGAATATCTACTCTATTCTCTCCACCACATGGCTGGTTACTGTAAATGACACCATAACACAAGGATTATCTAATTACTGTGGAGCTGGGAACGAAGTCAACTGTACAGTAACCGGAGAAAATTGCATAGTTTGCGTGGATCTTGGAAAAAATAATGAATGCAAAGAGCTAGGTAAGGCATATTCAGATCTCCTAACTAATCTGAGACTGTTTGAGTTAATTTCATCTCTGCTACAGCATCCTTGTATAACTTGCTTACTTCATATAGCAGCAGCGAGGAATATCATTCATTGCCTGGGTATGTATGCGATGCTCAAATCGCGGGCCTGTCATCAATTCTCCAGAATATTTAAATGAATTCGAATGAAAAAATCCTTTTTTTAGAACAAGAAGTTGATGAACTCGTCGTGTTTTGGCTTCTTGTAGTATCCGCTATCCTGAGACTAATTGTAACAGCTGTTTTACTGCTCATGGACTGGGTATGCAGAATCGAGAAATGTTGCATAAATTGCAATAATCCTCATCGCAGAACACTGTACGCTTTGCAGTTTTTTGCAGGTAATTCGTTTATATAACTTTATTGGTAAACGGAATGTGATGTCAGATAAATACAGTCGAATTGAATAGTAGCTTTTCTAATTTTCTTCAACACCGATAGATTTTTGTATTCAATGCGCCAATGTCATAGTAGAAAAAGCATTTCAAATAAAAGGGCATTTTAAATAATTGCATAAACATGTACACCGGCCGGATGTTTAGATATATACTGATTATTTAGATTTGATTGGTCTGACGGCTTCCAGTATCTACACGGCATACAATCAAAGCCAAAAGCTGGACGACCCAGTTCCGGGAGAAGAAATATGCGGAAGATTCGGTGCCGCATTCATCGTCTCGTGGGTTCTTGGTTCCCAAACAGTTTTCAAAGGACTGTGTCTGTGTCTATGTGACGACGAGGAAGACAATGAAAGTGGAGGAGGCGGTGGAGGAAGCGCTCAGACAACCATGTAACGGGCAATTACTGACGGAAAACTTTCCGCATTCAATAAAACGACTTTTTGTGTTGACCTATAAAATACCACATACGGACAAATCGCAAGCGAGGAAAATTTCTGTTATGTCGGCTGTCGAGTGCTTGTTTATATAACTGTTCGATTCACAGCATCTTCCTACCGCAACCATGCAATATCGCATGGAACATCGCGTGGATTCGAAATGTTCATATATCTCAATTCCGTAACAGTAAGAATTAAAACCCCGCTTTATTGATCTGCATTTAACAAATCTTTTCCCGTCTTTGACAAAAACGACAAATAATAATTGTAGTCGATATATTATCCGCTGATTTTATTTGTTCACATTAGAGATCTATGCTTGTCAAAAACTTTCACTCCACTGGCTGATTATCGATAGTTATAGTTTAGTAAAATCGCCTTTGCTTTGCAGTTTTGTTAATAACGTGGAGTTGGAATGCGCCGTCAATGCTGATTCCACATTGTTCCATATGTATATAGCTTTCTTCCATATGTTTCATTCTGTTTTATGTGTAGCTTTTAACTGTGACCCCTTTCAAATATTTGAATATTATGTGACCCATTACTGGTGCCATGCTGTACTACATATGTATGTAGATATTTTTATATGTATGCAGCATGTTGTTTTAATTAAATGTAGCTTTTAGCAAACTGCTTTCAAATTTTCGAGTATAAGTCTATGTATCCATATTTTGTGTTGAAATCCTATAATTTTTCTTGAGGTAAACCTTCTTAGGACAGGTGGAGCAGTTGTGCTATCGGTTTTATATATGGATTTTAAATTGCCAAATAATTTATAATGAATATATAAATGGTACCGATTTCAAAATTTCCTTTCAAATATGTCATTGGATGAAGCTTGAAACTGGCAAGAAGGAAGAAGCTTTTTTATTTGGTTTCTATTTTCTAATAGCTTACTAAACACTAATAAATATAAAGCAAGAAGAAAGTAATTTGATTTTATATGTTTTTTGTGTGGGATGGAAGCATCACATTCAGTTTTAGCTGTTTCATCATTTTGTAGTTATCGAATGTTATTCGGAGTCTTACAATATGCCTTTGACTGGATAAATTACAAACCAAACAAGAGTGCCTTTCATTCTATCAAATGGAACATAAAACTACAAATTTTTGTTGCAATTTCTATAGGAATGCGCCCACAAAATCGAGCTTAATGACAGCGGCAGAATTATTTGTATGCGCGCGTGGGGTTATCTGCATATTCAGTATTCTGACCGATATTCTATTTTTAAAATGTTAGTCGGTCGCGGTCAAAAGCATTTTAGCCACCACTTATATAAGGAATGCGGGTTCTAGTAATATAGCCCATGGAGAAACACCTCCGAATTTGATGAAATCGAAGCGATTTCTGTAACCTTGTGAAATAGTGCAAGAGAACAGAACTAAATATGCTATTTTTTCATCGATGTCGATACTGATTCAATATGTCTGAAAAGCACTGATACAGCGATGATGATGCCAACTTTATTTAATGTATTGTAGTGAAATATCACAAATACTCTGAGCCTGAATATTCCGTGCGCATACTCCTAAAATGGTACTAAATTCGTTGTGTGTTATATTTGCCGAACATGAAAAAAAGTGGCAACGCAAATATTCAATTATTTTAGGTTTAACTATTTATACATATAGAGCAGGGTGGTCCAAGATTGGCAGCTCCGCGGGCCACAAAATCACTTTTGCATTGTTCGCGGGCCACAATTGTGCCAAGAACTTCGCTCGTTTAACTTCGCTAGTTGCCTATTTCGATATTGAATTTACTGAATATTTTCTGACTCGCATTCCTTTTATCAGGGGTGGCCAACCTGCTTTCGACCGCGACCGACTAAAATTTTCAAAATAGCTCGCGATCGACTAACCGGTAATAAGGTCGTACATGAACGTTGCACGACTTTGTGGTCACATTCTTAATGAAATCGCCACAAAAATTTGTATTTTTATGATCCATTTAATTTGAATATAGAATTTTACCCGAAGTAAATGTTTAATCAGCTATATATTTTTTTAACCTATACAATACAAATCTAACATATTAAATTGTATATATATATAAAATTATAGCTTTCGAGGAATTGTTTAACACGCTCCCCAGCTGACTATACAAATAAAACGAAAACAAGTTCAACCACAACATAATAGTAAAACGATCCGACCGTTTTTCAAGAGTTTCGAGGGTTTAAAAAGTGTTTCAAGCTACAAAAAGTGTATTACAGAATTTTTTTGTTCACATTCATAATGAGAGGGGGTTCCAAAACGCAAAACCCACCCCCAGATCCATTTGTACACTTCTTATCCAAAAATGCAATTTTAGTTATAATTTAAGAATAAAAGTCTTACCCCGTGGAATAATTATTTTATTGCTTATTATAATGATACAATAAATATTAGCATGACATCCTGCCAGAGGACGGAGAGGTTATCTTCAATTTATAATGGGAAACAAAAGTAATTCCCTAAATTCGAGTACAAGCTTCGCACTAGTACTAAGTATCACGACGTGAAATGTTTCAAAACAAAAGCCAGTTAAAATAAACTCTTATAACATTCCTTGTCGGCTTGTAATTAGATCTATTTATTTAAATAGTCACTGTTTGTTCCTCTGGCCTTTAACTAAACGCCACCATCACCACTACAAACAGGCAACCAATAAAGCACTGTGACAGACTATAGTAATTATATTAGGCCGTGAAGATCATAATTGAGATAAGTTTTTTCTAATGTTGCTGTATGTAGAATGATATAAAACAATGGTTCCCAAACGGCGAGGCGTAGATAATTTTTTAGGGGCGTAGACCAAATAAAAATACCATTTTCAACAACGTATTTGTGCAAAACTAAAAAATTAATACTCGCGTCGTGATTCGGCATATACCCTAAATATAAATGATAACAATAGCATCTTGAATCAGTGGAACATTTTCGAAAAAAATATATTGCTTAAAGTTTGATCGAATACCTGAATAAAGATAGTTTCTGCAAGCAGGGGCAATTCCTCTGCAAATGCTGAAATGCAGCATCCATTGATTTTTCGCATATCAACATTAGACATGTATTTCCGCGAGGGCGGCCATTTGCTTAGTGCGTCTTGAAAACTATCAGAATTGTGTTGAACATAACTGATATATAATTGAATATGTTACATGTTGGATTTAATATAAATGTTTTATTGTTTCCTATTTTAAATGTTGTATATAGGAATTAATAAATTTATTTTACCGTTATATGTTTTTTGTTACGTACTGTTTTTTTTTTCGCGTAAGTCCGTGAGTTTTTCCCTGACAATTATTCGACCTAGTTTGAGAATCTGAGTTAAGACAAAAAATATGTGAAATACGGCAGAGCAACAGTCAAAGCATAGTGACAAACAGTAATTAGATTAAGCCATCGATATCAGAATTGTGATAAGATAGATAGATACACACTGTCATACCACATGTGGTATTTTCCAAGAGAGTAATTCATATCAAAAGCATCTTGTTGAACTAGAACAATTTTGAAAAAAGTTCAATTGAGTAAAGTTCACTAAAATTCTTCTTTCAATAAACCGGGTGTGCGCGTTATACGTCGACGCGCATAATATATAAGTCAGATAGTGCTTTATTGCCTATTCTTTATTGTTCCTTATGTATGAAGAAAACTCCAATCTAAGCATTTTATCGCTGGGGCGCTTTATATCCCGGAGACATTTTACTCAGAGATTTATATTCTAAGAAACCTTGTATAAGAAGCTCGTTTTAAATTTGATTAAAATATAAAAAGTAAAAAAAAAACATTGTAATGATAATACACACATCAAGGTAGTTAGGTCGCTAATATGATGGCAATTATTTTGCCTGTTTCATTTAAATCTTCACAAGCTGTCAATGAAATCAGAAATCTATAGCATGCATTCAAATCCAATAAAATAAGACTTAATCATATGGCGATCCACGGTTCTCGTTGGATCACCATGGTGGGTATTGGATTATTTAGTCAGTTAAGCATGGGCTTAATAGTGAAGGAAGCCATAACCGACCAGCGGTTAGAATTTCGGCTAGAAACTAAATTCTCACTTCAAATAGAAGTTTTACAGTTTCAATCCCAGCTCCATATAGTTCAAAAACATTCCTCTTGATTCTAATTTCTGCAAAAACATGACAGATTTGAATACATAGAGTCCCATGTTATGGTATAACAAATTCTGGTAACAAAAAGTAGTCTTGTTACGGTTGCTCCGAGCAGGACTCCAAGATAGTGGTACCCGGCCGTTCATGGCTCGTGGCCCTTTCCGGAGGCTTTTAAATAGTTCAATTCAAAGTCAAATAAAACCAAACAATGAGAACTTTTAAAGACCGTAGATTGCAAATTCTAAAATTTAGCCTCATTTTCTATTACGGAACGGCGAGTTTTCGTGTAAAAAGTGAAATCGGTTTAGCGCCTATTATTGTGCCCCTCTACAACTGCTCGGCGCCCCTCTCGGTTGGCCAAGGGTTCCCGGTCGAGAACCACGGCTCTAAGGAATCAATCGTGTAGATCAGGAGTGGCAAACACGTCGATGACCACGTCTCGAGTAGTCGATCGCGTTTGATTTTAAGTGTATTCAATACCATAACCCAAAAATTATCTTGAACCAGTTTCATACATCGCTTGTCGCATGTTTTGAAACAGGAAGAACACAGCAGGCCTACTGTACATGCGCCAAATACGGTAGATAGAACATATTATTACGTAACAAGTTAAAGGGTCGCCGCTGCCAAGGTTTAGAAATGAACGTGCCAATTATCGGGTGTCTTGACTGGCAAGCCATCCCACAATACCTCCTCAAATATACGAAAGTTATTATCTCGCTATTGCCAGCAATAGCAGCGTCATCAGAATGTCCAAAATTTTCTAATTCCAAGCCAGTAAAGAATCTGACTCGGAGGAAATTGTAAATAGAATACTGAAGTTTGAGCAGTCATGTAACATTTATTATTTAGGTATATATAATATTTTTCTCTGTTTGGATAATACATGTAGGGGGGTGTTAAACCTGTATTGTATGATTTGAATAAATCTGAAATTAATGGAACATGGAAAAAACAAGTTTCTGTGGTGATTTGATTAAGAATGCGCCAAAAAAAAAACGATTTTATTGGCAGTAGCGGAATTTAAGATTCCTGTGTGTAGATATCTGAATATTCCGTACTGATTCGTTTTTGTGTATGACCTTATTAACGATCAGTCGATCGAGAGCTATTTTGGCGATTTTATTCGATCGCGGTCGAAAGCAGTTTGGCCACCCCTGGTGTAGATCAACATGCTCAAATGAATTGAACCATGGTTTATTATGTTTGGCATAGCACGCTCAACTCAGTAAAATAGTCGGTCTATGTTGAATAATGGACTGTTCCATGTCCAGATTTGTAAACTTTTAACTCATTCATTTTCAAACACGTGAAACAATTCAATTATTTCTCGCTCACTACTTTCTAAATTTAAACCATTGCATACAATAAACCCGCAGCAGTTCAACGCATTCGACCACGCTTGACGAGCGATGAATAATTGTTATTCCCAATAATAATACGATGAAATATTTGGGAATGCATTGGAAATGGACCGTTACACAACTTCATTTCCAGTGTTCCCTGCTTCCTAAATGTGCGTTCTTGCCTGAAATATAAATACAACATTGCAACGCAGTGGGAAACATTGTCAATGTATATGTTACATTTAACTAGTACACTTCTCATTTTGAGTGTTCCCTGTTTCCTAAATGTGTATTCTTGTCTGGAATAAATATACAACGTTGCAACGCAGTGGGAACACTTGTCAATGTACGTTACTTATAAATAACTTTATGAACTAATATTAGAGACCGCTTATCTTATAAAGTTCAGTGGACCATTACACTTCCCCATTTTTTCGTGTTTACTGTTTTCTGTAAAATAAACCTACACAAAAACATATCACAATGATTTAAAATTTCATTTAGACATACAATTTTTTCAAGCACAGCGTACAATGAAATGTGAAGATGGGCGGTTTTAGTCAACTTTTTAATGCGTTAAGCCGGTCGTTGTCATATGCAAGGCATCAATTTTTACTAAATCTAGATTAGTACAATATGTTCTCGAAAATATAAAATGTATTTGGCCCTGAAAAATGAGTTATTTGGGCGTGTTAGAAATTTTCTATCTATATGAAGTGCACGGCTTGATGTCTGTGGAACATTTTTGAAGGAAAGTTCGCATGTAGTAAATAAAAGATAAATAAGTAGACTAACGACTTCTGCTACAGGTTATTAACAACCAATACCAATACAAACGACCGATAAAGCACAGACATGACAGACGTATAGTAATCAAAATATTCTAACGAGATTAGAATTGTGATGTAGTTTTAGTAGCCTAATTATTGTCAAGAATTATGTTGTAACTGATGGGCAGCACATACTATCCAATATACTGTTGAATTATTTTTTGAGGAAGATTCAAAGTAAATTATATCAAAAACACTTTAAAAATAGTGTAATATAGTTTCAAAAATTTTTATATTCAGTGAAGTTCAATATAAAATTTCTAGATAGTTTTGCAAGCCAATGCAATTCTTCTACAAATTCGTGGCAATATATACTCACATTAAAATTAGATATACACTATGATATCAATGTTTCCCAGCCTACAGGGTCACCGCCCAAAACTGGGGGGCACGAAAATCAAAATTTATTTCGCGGAACTTGTCTATCTAAAATAAATCTAAAATAAATTTTTTTTATGCAATATTTGGTGTTGGAATATTGCCCCATAGTAATTGCATATGCGGGAAGTATTACCAGGTAAAAATTTAGGAACTTATTTTTTGCTTTAAGTTAGGCCACACTGCGATTTCAAAAATTCGCTGATGGCAAACAAATGCCGCTTTTTTACTTCGAGTTCTTGATTTAATGTAAAAATGATGAATATATATTATTTATGCAATTTTACGACCATTAAAGTACTACATGCCGTTTAGTCTTGGAGAATGTCCTTGGGTCGCGAGATTTTACAAAATTTATTGTTATGGAATATCATGGTCGTTAAAAAAGGCTGGGACCACTGCCCTATTTTAACCCACGAGTTTCCAGTAAATCATATTTGGAAACTAAATACTTTATTCGTATTAACAGGTATTTAATACATAAAATTTCCTAAATTAAAAAGCATGCCGTCTTTAGGCTGTTTCGAGTTCACCTGCTCAACGGAATATTGCACGTGTGGCAATGACTGGAAATCTAAAATCGCGCATAGAGTAGTACCTGTGGGAAACCTGATTATGATAATCTACTCCATATTCTCCAATAGATGGCTGGTTACTGTGAATGATACAATAACCCAAGGATTATCTGATTACTGCGGAGCTGGGAACGAAGTCAACTGTACAGTAACCGAAGGAAATTGCACAGTTTGCGTGGATCTTGGACAGAATAATGAATGCAAAGAGTTCGGTAAGGCATATTTGTATACTTCTAACTAATCTAGGACTCTTCGAGCTAATTTAACCATTGCCACAGCGTTCCTTTATATTTGACAATGCTTAAATCGTGCGCATTTAATCATTTCTGCAGAATATATGAATTGAATTTAAATGATAAATCCTTTTATTAGAACAAGAAGTTGATGAACTCGTCGTGTTTTGGCTTCTTGTAGTATCCGCTATCCTGAGACTAATTGTAACAGCTGTTTTACTGCTCATGGACTGGGTATGCAGAATCAATAGATGTTGCATAGATTGCAATAATCCCCATCGCAAAACACTGTACGCTTTGGAGATTATTGCAGGTAATTCTTTTTCATTACTTTATTGGTAAACGGAACTTTGGTGTTAGGTAAATACAGCCGAATTAAGTAGTAGCTTTTCTAATTTCTTCTTCAAAATAACCTGTGTTAGAATTTTGTATACTCTACGCCAGGCCTGCACAACTCAAATTACTACGAGGGCCGCAAGCATAAATCTGAAGGCCCGGCGGGCCGCAACTTGTGCCACATACATATTTCACAAGATGAACTACAAATCAAAATAATATTGTGAAACAGTTAAATTTAATGAAACACTTTCATTACTGGGGAGCTTAAAAATATGAAGAATCTTATTTCTTGAGAGTAAAAACAAGGTACAGTATTTTTGCTATGAGATGGCAAATATGTATTTGGTGGTTCATCTACCTTGAAAACCCACCCTTCATTTTTATCATTTCTTTTTTATTAGAATTAGGTATTGCGTGTTGCAGTATAAACTGACTGCAGGGAAATATTTTACTCAGGTTCAGTTTTGTAAAATCGTCCCAAATATGTGCATCTACCATTATTGGATATTTCCATTGTAGGCTAGACAAACAATTTGTTTAGTAGCAATAGATCTTCCTCTGTTGTACTTTTTTGACTGCTAAATTACATTTTTCTACAAAATCTGCTCCAATTTATTTGAAATTTTACAGTAAATAGCAAAATCTTTTGTGCGAGAATTTCTGCACCATTCATAAATGAAGGAATTGTTTTTTAAGTTCTAAATTTGAATTAAAAAAAACTTCAGTTTCATAAGCTGCTAGTAAAAATTATTGGGTTTATTAATAGGTTGCTAATATGCACTAATGGGTGTGAGATTGTATACCGATATTGTTTTAATCGTGATTCAGTCTGAATACTGAGATATCTAAATCAGGGTTTTCCAAACTGGGGGGCGAGGGGTCGCGAAGGGCACACCAATTTCAAAGTTCGATATTTATTGAAAGTAGTGCAAAAGATAAATCTCACGATTTCGAATATGATCGGAGAAGCGGAGCTGGCATAGCAATGCCGGCGTGTTTCTAAATCACCCGCGGGCCGCACAGAAGTATCTAGCGGGCCGCATGCGGCCCGCGGGCCGTATGTTGTGCAGCCTTGCCCTAGGCCTATACGGCCTACGCAAATGTCAAAGTAGAAAATTTTGAATATTTGCATAAACATATAAACATCTAATAATAGATCAATTTGTACACGGGTCGGACGATTGGTCATATATATATATTTATCATTTAGATTCTATTGATCTGACGGCAGCTAGTATTTACACGGCATACAATCAAAGCCGAAAGCTGGACAAGCCAGTTCCGGGAGAAGAAATATGCGGAAGATTTGGTGCCTCATTCATCGTCACTTGGGTTCGTGGTTGCCAAGTAGTTTTCAAAGCAGTGTGTCTGTGGCTATGTGGCAACAAGGAAGACAATGCAAGTGGGGGAGGGGGTGGAGGAAGCGCTCAGACAAGCGTGTAGCGGACAATTTACGGACGGAAGACATTGCGCATTTAAATAACGACTTTGTGTGCTGACCTATAAAATAACACATACAGGCAGATAAATTACATCAGTTAATATATCTTACAGATATACCGCAAATATTTGATTCACAGCATCTTTATACCGCTACCATTTAATATCGCATGGAAAAATCCAGTCGATTCGAAACTCTCATATTTTTAATTTGTAATAGCAACAAGTAAAACCCCTCAGATTGATTCGTGTTTTACAAAACTTTTTCCGTCGATGAAATATCCACTATGCCTTTTTTGCAGTTATAGAAACATTCCTTACTTTTTGATAAAAACGACAATTTCAATGCGATTGCGTTATTATTCGCTGTTTTACTCACATTAGAGAACCATACCTGCCAATGAAATCTCCAGACCACCCGCTAGTGATCGATAATTTTGGCTTGGACAAATCGATTTTGCTTTGCAGTTTCGCAACGTGGAGTTAATTTGCGTCTATCTATAAGCGCTTTCACATATTTGATTAGTATGTAACCCAATTACTAGTGTCACGCTGATCCACATATGTATGTAGGTATTTTCTATATAAATGTAGCATGCTGTTTTAAATGTAGCTTTTAGCAAACCGCTTTCCAATTTTCTAGTAGTAGGCTATGTGCCCATATTTTGTGTTGAAATCCTATAATTTTTCTCAAAGTAAACCTACTTTTTAGAGGTGCAGCATTTGCGCTATCGATTTTGTATATGATTTTTAAATCGCCAAATAATTTATAATGAATTTATAAATGGTACCAATTTCAAAATTTCTTTTCAAATATTTCATTAAATGAAGGTTGATATTGTCTTGGGATAAGCTTACTTGTTTGGTCGTCTGCTGCTCACTAATAAATGTATAGAAGCAAAAAATGAATCGATTTTATGTGTTTTTCGTGTGGAACAAAACAAGCATCACAGTCACTTCTGTCTATTCCATCATTTATTTATTTTTTACTTGTAGTTGTAATGATAATACAGACAATATATATGTCCAATAGGGAAGGCCATATTTCTCCACCAAAGTTAATTTGAACAGATTTGATCATTTATATCAAGTTCAAAATGCGGCACATATTTCGCAATTATTTGATGAAGTGGATTAACGTTTGCGTTTATAGCCCACAATATTGCAATTTTATTCGGCATAAATTAAGATCTATCACATCTAAAATGTATGAATCTCACAAAATAGTTACCGCCCCTCAGTTCTGTTAGTGATTGAACTCTAATGCATTAGTTCCCGACTTCCTACAGCTCTGTATATCCTTCTCACGATGTGAATGGGAGCTGTATACTTTTCCAATGAAATGAGACAGTACTACACAAGTGGCCTGCACAAGTAACAATGCTTTACGCCGAAACTTTTTATAGTACAAAATGTTTCCTGTTGTCCCTAGCAAGCTATATCAAAAGGTCAGTCCTTTCGATATTTTATTTTTACGTTATGGAAGCCCACGGATTGTTTAGAATTTAGATCACCGGTTCTCAACCAGTAGGCCATTGTAAGGTTTTATTTGTGTCACTATAGTTAATTTTGATTGTGGCAGCAATAAATGGCGATGCTGTTTTCTGCTACTGAGTGGTAATTCTCATTCTAATTAATATTACGAAAATCCCCATTTATGTGGGAAGATTATGTTTTTCTTGTAGTTCTTCCTTTGCCTAAAAAAGTTGATTGGCCCAGAATTTTTGTTAAAAGAAAATGGACCACAAAAAAAAGGTTGAGAAGCAGTATCTTTCTGGAGACCCTCCTGCAAAGCATTGCTCTACTGTTAAGGTTTCATTCTCTTACCAGATTGATCTAGCGATTGATCTCCTACCAGATTGATCTGAAATGTGCAACACAAGCTTGTTCTTTTCAAACATGTTTATTTAAACCCAATCTAGTGGAGACAATTAAAAAATTTCAAATTTTAAAGTTTTCTCACAAATATTGAAAAATAGTATTGTCATGTAATTATTAAAAACTGGTTCAATCAAGTCCAGAATAATAGTATATATATATAATTACTTTATTCTCATTCTCGAATACCCGAAAAAAAATTGGCCATAGTATAGGTGAAAATAATAAACTCCATCTGTGCAGTAAACATTAACGAATTGTTTGAAATTTTTGAATGTACTTTGGGAGTATTAATAATCCAATACAATTCTATAGCCAAGTTGTATGCAATGGGGCTTTTGCTCCTCCTTGTTATTTTTTCAAAGTTCAAAACTGTAAAGCAGGGGTGAGCAACAGGCAGCCCGCGGGCCACAACACGGCTCGCCAAGCCATTTAGTGTGGCCCTTGTTAACACTCAGATTTTCCCCCATCAGGCATAAAATCATAATCAGACAGTTTATGCTTGAAAAGGCACTCACACGGGGTAAAATACATAATGTAGTGCTGTTGTATCCGCTAAATCCTTCGTCGTTTTGCCTTTATTACTATAAGGCTAAGCGATATCCGCATTCTCTTCTCTCGCTATTCCCGCGGCTATTCTCTGGTTGTCGCTAAAGTATTTCGTTGTTGCCTGTTTCATAGCACTTGTGTATAATATTATATTGTGATGTAATAATCCATCATTGTGGTTGCTGGTCATTTCCCAGCAACCAGCTTCCTAGAATTTGAAGCAGTTTAGTAATATATTTTGCTATTCTGCAAAAATTAATTTATGTGTGGCTCAGCTGGAATGATGTCTGAAGTTGGTTATATGACCCGCCGACAAATATGTCGCACATCCTTACTATGACGCGTTTGTCATTGTCGTCGTACCCGCAGCGACACCTTATGCTTATCGAAATACAATTTTAAAATAATAACTGTAAAAGTAATACAGCTGTGAAAACAAAGAAGGTTTGTAGTACACATAAAAAAGTAACCGAGATTGCTGTAGTACACATAAAGAACATGTAATTCAATTCAATTATTTCTCGCTCCCTCCTTTCTAAATTTAAACTCTTGCATACAATACGCTTGCAGCAGTTTAGCGCATTCTGCCACACTTGACGAGTGATGAAAATTTGTTATTTCCAATAATAATGCGATGAAATAATTGAGAATGCATTGGAAATGGACCGTTACACGCCTTTCTTTTCCAGTGTTCCCTGCTTCCTTAATGTGCATTCTTGCCTGAAATATAAATACAACAATGCAGAGCAGTGGAAACCATTGTCAATGTGTATGTTACATTTAACTAGTACATTTCCCATTTTGAGTGTTCCCTGTTTCCTAAATGTGTAATCTTGTCTGGAAAAAATATAGATCATTGCAACGGAGTGGGAACACTTGCCAATGTACGTTACTTATAAATAACTTTATGAACTAATATTTGAGACCGCTTATACAGTTCAGTGGACCATTGCACTTCCCCATTTTACAGTGTTCACTGTTTTCTAAATCCGCATTCTTGTCTAAAATTAACCGACACAACAACATATTACAATGATTTAAAATTCCATTATACATACAATTTTTTACACCACAGCGCAAAATGTAAATGTAAAGAAGGCCAGGTTCGGGCAACTTTATTAATGCGGTAAGCCGGTCGTTGCCGTATTCAAGGCATCAGTTTTTAGTTAATTTAGATTAGTACAATAGTACACTGTCAAATGAGTTATTTCGAGGTGATGGGAATTTTTTATCCAAGTATATGGCTTGATGATTGATGAACATTTTCAAAGCGAGGTTTGTATGTATCAAATAGAAGAAAAATAAGTAGACGAGATGAAATGTAATTTCATGAAAACTTCAGCGTGAAATATCGTTGACAAAAACGCTAGGATAGGATTAGCCGTCTAATGCTTAAAATTTGGTGTAATAGGGGCAGTTCCGACTAACAAATTCTGTTACTATACTATCAAACATACTGTTGAATTATTTTCAAATTAAATATATCAAAAACATCTTAAAAATAGTGTACAACCGTTTCAAAAAAATTCATATTTAGTGAAGTTCAATATAAAATTTCTGGATGGTTTTGCAAGCCCATGCAATTCTTCTACAAATTCGTGGCAATATATACTCACATCATAATTCGATATACACCCTGTATCAGTGTTTCCCAACTTACGGGTCGCGGACCAAAGCTGGGTAGCATGAAGTGTAGCTCGTATCTATCTAAAATCTAAAAGTTTCTGATTTTATTACCTAATCAATTATTTTTATATTCAATATTTTGCGTTGAAATGTTTCTCCATAGTAATTTGCAGGAAAGCATTACAGCTTTAAAACTTGGACACTTCAATTTTGCTCAAGTTTAGCCACACCACGATATCAAAAAATCGCTGATGACAAGCAAACGCAGCTGTCTCTCTTCGAGTTCTTAATGTAAAGTAAAAATGATGGTTACATATTAGGCACTACATGTCATTTAGTATTGGCGAATACCCTGGAGTCGCGAGATTTTACAAAATTTTTTGTTATGAAAAATCAGGGTCGTTGAGAAAGGCTGGGACCACTGCCCTATTAAACCCACGCATGAGTTTCCAATAAATCATAATTAGAAACTGAATACTTGATTCGTATTAGCAGTTAATTAATAAAATACCATAAATTAAAAAGCATGCCGTCCTTTTGCTGTTTCGAGTTCACCTGCTCAGCGGATCATTGCAAGTGTGGCAAGGACTGGAAATCTAAAATCGTGCATAGAGTAGTATCTGTAGAAAATCTGATTATGAATATCTACTCTATTCTCTCCACCACATGGCTGGTTACTGTAAATGACACCATAACTCAAGGATTATCTAATTACTGTGGAGCTGGGAACGAAGTCAACTGTACAGTAACCGGAGAAAATTGCATAGTTTGCGTGGATCTTGGAAAAAATAATGAATGCGAAGAGCTAGGTAAGGCATATTCAGATCTCCTAACTAATCTGAGACTCTTTGAGTTAATTTCATCTCTGCTACAGCATCCTTGTATAAATTGCTTACTTCATATAGCAGCAGCGAGGAATTTCATTCATTGCCTGGGTATGTATGCGATGCTCAAATCGCGGGCCTGTCATCAATTCTTCAGAATATTTACATGAATTCGAATGAAAAAATCCTTTTTTTAGAACAAGAAGTTGATGAACTCGTCGTGTTTTGGCTTCTTGTAGTATCCGCTATCCTGAGACTAATTGTAACAGCTGTTTTACTGCTCATGGACTGGGTATGCAGAATCGAGAAATGTTGCATAAATTGCAATAATCCTCATCGCAGAACACTGTACGCTTTGCAGTTTTTTGCAGGTAATTCGTTTATATAACTTTATTGGTAAACGGAATGTGATGTCAGATAAATACAGTCGAATTGAATAGTAGCTTTTCTAATTTTCTTCAACACCGATAGATTTTCGTATTCAATGCGCCAATGTCATAGTAGAAAAAGCATTTCAAATAAAAGAGCATTTTAAATAATTGCATAAACATGTACACCGGCCGGATGTTTAGATATATACTGATTATTTGGATTTGATTGGTCTGACGGCTTCCAGTATCTACACGGCATACAATCAAAGCCAAAAGCTGGACGACCCAGTTCCGGGAGAAGAAATATGCGGAAGATTCGGTGCCGCATTCATCGTCTCGTGGGTTCTTGGTTCCCAAACAGTTTTCAAAGGACTGTGTCTGTGTCTATGTGACGACGAGGAAGACAATGAAAGTGGAGGAGGCGGTGGAGGAAGCGCTCAGACAACCATGCAACGGGCAATTAACTGACGAAAAACTTTCCGCATTCAAATAGCGACTTTTTGTGTTGACCTATAAAATACCACATACGGACAAATCGCAAGCGAGGAAAATTTCTGTCACGTCGAGTGTCTTATTTATATAACTGTTCGATTCACAGCATCTTCCTACCGCGACCATGCAATATCGCATGGAAAATCGCGTGGATTCGAAATTTTCATATATATATCTCAATTCCGTAACAGTAACAAATAAACCCTATTAATTAATTGATCTGCATTTAGCAAATCTTTTCCCATCGATGAAATATCCACTTTGCTTTTTTACAGTTATAGAAACTCTTTCCTTCTTTGGCAAAAACGACAAATATTAATTGTAGTCGCTTTACTATCCGCTGTTTTTATTTGTTCATAATAGAGATCAATGCCTGTCAAAAAAATCCTCAGTCCATTGGCTGATTATCGATGTTATAGTTTAGTAAAATTGCCTTTGCTTAGCAGTTTTGTTAATAACGTGGAGTTGGTATGCGCCGTCAATACTTATTCCACATTGTTCCATATATTGTAGTGTTCTCCCATATGTTTCATTCTGTTTTATGTGTAGCTTTTAACTATGACCGCTTTCAAATATTTGATTATTATGTGACCCATTACTGGTGCCATGCTGTACTACATATGTATGTAGATATTTTTATATGTATGCAGCATGTTATTTTAATTAAATGTAGCTTTTAGCAAACTGCTTTCAAATTTTCGAGTATAAGTCTATCCTATAATTTTTCACGCAGTCAACCTTCTTAGAACAGGTGGAGCAGTTGTGCTATCGATTTTATATATGAATTTTAAATTGCCAAATAATAAATAACGAACACATAAATGGTACCGATTTCAAAATTTCCTTACAAATATGTCATTGGATGAAGCTTGAAACTGGCAAGAAGAAATGAGCTTTTTACTTATCGATCTTAAGATCGGTAAGTATATTGATAGGTATTTGTCTGTATGTCTGTCTGTGTGTCTGTTAGATGCACGCGATATCTCACAAAAGCGAGATTGAATCTGCTCCAGATTTTGCATGTGCATTCATCTTATCTCGGACCAGAAGCCTATTGATTTTGGGCGAAATATGTCGTATAATTAGCGAGTTATCAATCAATTATCGATATAGTGATCTAGATTTTTGTAAAGCGAGAGAATTTTGAAACCCGCCGAGTGTGTGTGTGCGATGCGCAGTGCGCAAGTTACAAGAGCGGATGAATCGAAACTGCAGTTTCTGTTTTGGGGGATCCCCTAACTATCGATCGATAAGTCTTCGGTTTCCAACCGATATTCTCGTTTATTTGGTTGCTATTTTCTAATAGCTTACTACACACTAATAAATATATAGCAAGAAGAAATTAATTCGATTTTACATGTTTTTCGTGTGGGATAGAACAAACATCACATTCAGTTTTAGCTGTTCCATCATTATTTATCGATTTTAATCGGTAAGTATGTTGATAGGTATTTGTCTGTCTTTGTCTGTTTGTTTGTCTGTCTGTTAGATGCACGCGATATCTCACGAAAGCGGGATTGAATCTGCTCCAGATTTTGCATGTGCATTCATCATATGTCGTACCAGGAGCCTATTGATTTTGAATGAATTTTGTCGTATAATTAGCGAGTTATTAATTAATTAGTGATGGGACACAAGATGTCACTATGGAGTGAGAGCGCTGTTTTGGGGATCCCTAACTTTAGATCGATAAGTCTTCGGTCTCTGACCGATATTCTCGTTTTTTAGTTGTCGAGTGTTATTCGGAGTCTTACAGCACGCCTTTGACTGGATAAATTACAAACCAAACAAGAATGCCTATTATTCTATCACATGGAACATAAAAGTACAAATTTTTGTTGCGATTTCTATAGGAATGCGCCAACAAAGTCGAGCTTGATGGCAGCGGCAGAATTATTTGCATGCGCGCGCGCGCGGTTATCTGCATATTCAGTATTCATTCGTTTTAATGTACGACCTTGTTACCAATCAGTCGATCGCGAGCTATTTTTAAAATGTTAGTCGGTCGCGGTCGAAAGCAGTTTAGCCACTACTTGTATAAGGAATGCGGGTCCCAGTAATATTGACCATGAAAAACACCTCCGAATAGGATGAAATCGAAGCGATTTCTGTACCTTGTGAAATAGTGCAAGAGAACAGAACTAAATATGCTATTTTATCATCGATGTCGATACTGATTCAATATTTCGGAAAAGCACTGAAAGCGATGATGATACCAACTTTATTTTATGTATTGTAGTGAAATATCACAAATATTCTGAGCCTGAATATATCGTGCGCATACTCCTAAAATAGTACTGAATTCGTTGTGTGTTTTTTTTTTTTTATTTAAAAAGTGTGTGTTATATTTGCCGAATATGAAAAAAAGTGGCAACGCAAATATTCAATTATTTTAGGTTTGACTATTTGTACATATAGAGCAGGGTGGTTCAAGATTGGCAACTCCGCGGGCCACAAAATTACTTTTGCATTGTTCGCGGGCCACAATTGTGCCAAGAACTTCGCTCGTTTAACTTCGCTAGTTGCCTCAGCAAGCCATAACACTATTCAATTCAGTAACATGAGTGATGCAGCAATATGTCAGAAGATATTTTGGTTAATTTCATGACGAAACAACACAAAATGCGATTTTCTAATTCCTCTCCGAATGTGACGCGGGCCACAGATAATGAAGCGGTGGGCCACATGTGGCCCGCGGGCCTGGGTTTGGACCACCCTGATATAGAGCGTTATTTATGGGTCTGAAAATTTTCGAATCAGTTATTCGAATAATATCGAATAGTGAAATATTCGAATCGGTTCAGACAAATTTTGTTTTGTTTTTCTGTCCGCTATAAGTCGGGGTGAAAGTTCTCCAATATTCTCTAATTGGAGCCATATCCTGACATAGAACTATTTCGAAATTGAATCTACTGATTATTTTCTGACCCGCATTCCTTTTATCAACCAGCTTTCGACCGCGACCGACTAGAATTTTCAAAATACCTCGCGATCGACTAACCGGTAATAAGGTCGTACATGAATGTTGCACGACTTTGTGGTCACATTCTTAAAGAAATCGCCACAAACATTTGTATTTTTATGTCCCATTCAATTTGAGTATAGAATTTTACCCGAAGTAAATGTTTCATCATCTATATAATTTTTTTTAACCTATACAATACAGATCTAATTTTTAGTCATATTAAAGTGCTGAAAACGCCTTGAAAAATAGTCAAGTAGCCTACCCATGTATTATTTAAACCGCGGTCCGGGAGCGGAATATAACTATTCTAAAACGATAAATGTTACATGACTGATCAAACTTCAGTATCTAATTTATTATTTCCTCCAAGTCTAATTCTTCGTTCGCTTGAAATTAGAAAATATGGGCATTTTGTTACTTTTGAAGTGAGACAATACCTTTCGCATAACAACTTTTCGCAAGTTCATTTATAAACCTTGGAAGCGGTGAAATTTGCATTTGATACGCAATAAGATGCTCTATCGGGCTTGCTCATGCTAAAATACTGCTGCATGTGTATATCGTATTTTGCGCATGTGCAGTACTGTGTTCTTCCTGCTCTAAAACACACAACAGGCGCTTCATGAAACTGATTCAAGGCAAGTTTTTGGGGTATTATATGAAATTCATTCAACATCAGACGCGATCTACTTGAGACGGGACGATCGGCCGGTCGATCGCGATCGACGAGTTGGCCACCCCCGTCATATATGACCAATGCTAAGCCGTCATAGAGCGTTCTAGTCTTTAATCGGGTCTTCGTGCTACTGAGTCCTAGTATTCAAGGCGCTTATGTGTCATTTTTCGTTTTTAGTTATTGCATGGAAACAGGACGCGATTTCGTGTCCCATTGCACGCCCTCAAGTCCGACTAAGTGTCTCCCGGCCATGGAAACACTCTTATTGTGTTACTTGGTAACATGTTACCAAATGTTTCCTGCCACAATACCACGTTGAATACGTCCAATCTCGGAAGTTGAGTGACGTCGTTCTCGGTTCCTTGCGTCACCGACCGGGAATACCGGGTGTTGTAGGATTTTCGCCTCAGAGTAGTTGAACATAATGCTAACGAAATCCATCCTTTCGTATGCAAGAGAGACAAGTTTCTAAGTATGTTCTGCAAGTATTCTCAGCGATGATATTATTAGCCCACTCGATTTAAGTGCTTCCTCGTTAATTTTTTTCCAATTTTTTTTATATATTTATTATTATATAAAACACAGTTGATCGGTATATCGACAGTAACTACAAAATTATTGATCAATAATCATAGAAAATACACACTCACAATTCATCATATAAAATAATCAATTATTGTGCATACATTATAAAATTTTTCATTTTCGATTATGTTTCATTATTTTGCCATTTTTATATGCAATGAACGATTCAATGTCCCTCGCATCATACAGATATGAGGTAAAAACATTGAATAGTGGTTTCTTTTTCTGTATCTTACAACGATATAAATAAAACCGGGCAGCAAGTAGTATACAATTACACAATTTGTGTTTTTTCCAATTTTCAAAGCTTTGTTTTTTCTATTTGCTTCACAGCGACACCGTGTGCTTGCTTGCCGTAATACAATTTCAAAATTATAACTGTTGTATTATTACATTCATGGCAAAAAGAAGTAAGATCTAATCCTTGTTGGTAATACAAATACATATTATCAATATACATATGTTACTTTCAGTTTTGGTGTTCGCATATCACAGATTGAAGATTAAGATCACGGGGTTCGAGTAATATGCTTATCACTTATCACTTGGAGTGTGTTAAGTCATTGACTACAAGATACACTTGTGAATTTGCTGCTCAGAGCGTAAAAACAACTGATTTATACTATGATTATCAGGCGGGGGTCTGGAACTTTAAAGGGGGGGGGGGGGGGGGTAATCTGGTATCCAGGCCGGATAGCGACCGTCAGAGCAGCGACTGTCATAATGGCGACTTCATAAAACAGACGAAATCAAGTGAGCGACTGTCAAAACAGCGACTGCCACAACAGCGACATCACTTACGTCATTAAATCCAAGGCTTACGCGCACACGTCCTCTTTCACCATTTCAAACGATTGTAAAGCAATGTATTTCATGTCTCCAAATTAAGACATACCAAAATTTGAATTGTGAATAACATGTAAATATAAAAAAGACTTGGACACGCCATGTCCACCACATCATCAAGCACTACCTGCGTACCGGGTTATAACTTATAAGGCACACAATCTATTTTGAAAAAAGTCTTTGAAGCACGCCTCATGTTTGTGAAATACAGCACTGGGTATATTAAATTATAAAAGGTAACTAATGCATCTTTCTCGATACATAGCGCACCTAGTGCCAATAATCCTTCTCTTGTCACAAAAAAATTGCCAAGATGGACACTTCTAATTCAATAATGAGAATTGCCACTCACTAGCAATGACAACATCATATTTTATTGAAAGTTACTACTAATAACTCTAGGAATTTTCAATAGGTCTGTGGTCCAAGTGGGCAATCTCCCACTGGGTAAAAACCAGTAGTCTAGATATATAGTTCAAACTGCAAATTCGATATTCAGGCACGATCAGTGAGAAGATGCTTCATGGAAGTTGCGTATAAAAATGATCGTTATTATTACTTTTAATGGCGCACCCGTAGTATGTGTACGAAGATGGCGCGCAATCTGATAACCCTAACCTAGTACACATACTATGTTCAATTTGTGCGCCATCTTCGTACACATACCACGGGAGCACGCTTTCCATCACCGTTGCACATATTAAATTGTATATACGAGTATATATATAAAGGTATAGCCTTCGAGGATTGGTTTAACACGCTCCCCAGCTGACTATACAAATAAAACGAAAACAAGAACAACCACAACATAATAGCAAAACAATCCATACACAGGCGTGGCCAGGAATTTTTAAATGAGGGGGGGGGGTCCCAAATTTTTTTAATCGCAAAGTTGGACCGTAACAGCATGCGGGTCCGACCGGATGCGGTTTTTCAAGAGTTTAAAAAGTGTTTCAAGTTACGGAAAAGTATGTTACAGAATTTTTTTGTTTACATTCATAATGGGAGAGGGTTCCAAGACGCAAAACCCACACTTCTTGTTCAAAAATGCAATTTTAGGTATAATTTAAGAATAAAAGTCTTACCCCGTGGAATAATTATTCGATTGCTTATCATATTGATACAATAATTATTGAGGACGAAGAGGTTATCTTCAATTGATAAAGGGAAACAGAAGTAATTCACTGAAATTCGAGTAAGCCGCCCAAGCTTCGCTTTAGTACTAAGTATCCCGACGCGCGCGTGAAATGTTTCAAAACAAAAGCCAGTTAACAATAAACTCCTATAACATTCCTTGTCGGCTTGTAATAAGATCTATTCATTTACATAGTTACTGTTTATTCCCCTTGTCTATTAACTAAACGCCACCATCACCACTACAAACAGGCAACCAATAAAGCACTGTGACAGACTATAGTAATTATAATAGGCCGTGAAGATCATAATTGAGATAATTTTTTTCTGGTGTTGCTGTATGTAGAACGATTTAAAACAATGGTTCTCAAACGGCTAGGCGTAGATAATTTTTTAAGGGGCGTAGACCAATTAAAAATACCATTTTCAACAACGTATTTGTGCAAAACTAAAAAATTAATACTCGCGTCGTGATTCGGCATATACCCTAAATATAAATGATAACAATAGCATCTTGAATCAGTGGAACATTTTCGAAAAAAATATATTGCTTAAAGTTTGATCGAATACCTGAATAAAGATAGTTTCTGCAAGCAGGGGCAATTCCTCTGCAAATGATGAAATGCAGCATCCATTGATTTTTTGCATATCAACATTAGACATGTATTTCCGCGAGGGCGGCCATTTGCTTAGTGCGTCTTGAAAACTATCAGAATTGTGTTGAACATAACTGATATATAATTGAATATGTTACATGTTGGATTTATTATAAATGTTTTATTGTTTCCTACTTTAAATGTTGTATATAGGAATTAATAAATTTATTTTACCGGTATATGTTTTTTGTTACGTACTGTTTTTTTTTCGCGTAAGTCCGTGAGTTTTTTCCTGACAATTATTCGAACTAGTTTGAGAATCTGAGTTAAGACAAAAAATATGTGAAATACGCAGAGCAACAGTCAAAGCATAGTGACAAACAGTAATTAGATTAAGCCATCGATATCAGAATTGTGATAAGATAGATAGATACACACTGTCATACCACATGTGGTATTTTCCAAGAGAGTAATTCATATCAAAAGCATCTTGTTGAACTAGAACAATTTTGAAAAAAGTTCAATTGAGTAAAGTTCACTAAAATTCTTCTTTCAATAAACCGGGTGTGCGCGTTATACGTCGGCGCGCATAATATATAAATCAGATAGTGCTTTATTGCCTATTCTTTATTGTTCCTTATGATGAAGAAAACTCCAATCTAAGCATTTTATCGCTGGGGCGCTTTATATCCCGGAGACATTTTACTCAGAGATTTATATTCTAAGAAACCTTGTATAAGAAGCTCGTTTTAAATTTGATTAAAATATGAAAAGTAAAAAAAAAACATTGTAATGATAATACACACATCAAGGTAGTTAGGTCGCTAATATGATGGCAATTATTTTGCCTGTTTCATTTAAATCTTCACAAGCTGTCAATGAAATCAGAAATCTATAGCATGCATTCAAATCCAATAAAATAAGAATTAATCATATGGCGATCCACGGTTCTCGTTGGATCACCATGGTGGGTATTGGATTATTTAGTCAGTTAAGCATGGGCTTAATAGTGAAGGAAGCCATAACCGACCAGCGGTTAGAATTTCGGCTAGAAACTAAATTCTCACTTCAAATAGAAGTTTTACAGTTTCAATCCCAGCTCCATAGAGTTCAAAAACATTCCTCTTGATTCTAATTTCTGCAAAAACATGACAGATTTGAATACATAGAGTCCCATGTTATGGTATAACAAATTCTGGTAACAAAAAGTAGTCTTGTTACGGTTGCTCCGAGCAGGACTCCAAGATAGTGGTACCCAGCCGTTCATGGCTCGTGGCCCTTTCCGGAGGCTTTTAAATAGTTCAATTCAAAGTCAAATAAAACCAAACAATGAGAACTTTTAAAGACCGTAGATTGCAAATTCTAAAATTTAGCCTCATTTTCTATTACGGAACGGCGAGTTTTCGTGTAAAAAGTGAAATCGGTTTAGCGCCTATTATTGTGCCCCTCTACAACTGCTCGGCGCCCCTCTCGGTTGGCCAAGGGTTCCCGGTCGAGAACCACGGCTCTAAGGAATCAATCGTGTAGATCAGGAGTGGCAAACACGTCGATGACCACGTCTCGAGTAGTCGATCGCGTTTGATTTTAAGTGTATTCAATACCATAACCCAAAAATTATCTTGAACCAGTTTCATACATCGCTTGTCGCATGTTTTGAAACAGGAAGAACACAGTAGGCCTACTGTACATGCGCCAAATACGGTAGATAGAACATATTATTACGTAACAAGTTAAAGGGTCGCCGCTGCCAAGGTTTAGAAATGAACGTGCCAATTATCGGGTGTCTTGACTGGCAAGCCATCCCACAATACCTCCTCAAATATACGAAAGTTATTATCTCGCTATTGCCAGCAATAGCAGCGTCATCAGAATGTCCAAAATTTTCTAATTCCAAGCCAGTAAAGAATCTGACTCGGAGGAAATTGTAAATAGAATACTCAAGTTTGAGCAGTCATGTAACATTTATTATTTAGGTATATATAATATTTTTCTCTGTTTGGATAATACATGTAGGCGGGTGTTGAACCTGTATTGTATGATTTGAATAAATCTGAAATTAATGGAACATGGAAAAAACAAGTTTCTGTGGTGATTTGATTAAGAATGCGCCAAAAAAAAAACGATTTTATTGGCAGTAGCGGAATTTAAGATTCCTGTGTGTAGATATCTGAATATTCCGTACTGATTCGTTTTTGTGTATGACCTTATTAACGATCAGTCGATCGAGAGCTATTTTGGCGATTTTATTCGATCGCGGTCGAAAGCAGTTTGGCCACCCCTGGTGTAGACCAACATGCTCAAATGAATTGAACCATGGTTTATTATGTTTGGCATAGCACGCTCAACTCAGTAAAATAGTCGGTCTATGTTGAATAATGGACTGTTCCATGTCCAGATTTGTAAACTTTTAACTCATTCATTTTCAAACACGTGAAACAATTCAATTATTTCTCGCTCACTACTTTCTAAATTTAAACCATTGCATACAATAAACCCGCAGCAGTTCAACGCATTCGACCACGCTTGACGAGCGATGAATAATTGTTATTCCCAATAATAATACGATGAAATATTTGGGAATGCATTGGAAATGGACCGTTACACAACTTCATTTCCAGTGTTCCCTGCTTCCTAAATGTGCGTTCTTGCCTGAAATATAATACAACATTGCAACGCAGTGGGAAACATTGTCAATGTATATGTTACATTTAACTAGTACACTTCTCATTTTGAGTGTTCCCTGTTTCCTAAATGTGTATTCTTGTCTGGAATAAATATACAACGTTGCAACGCAGTGGGAACACTTGTCAATGTACGTTACTTATAAATAACTTTATGAACTAATATTAGAGACCGCTTATCTTATAAAGTTCAGTGGACCATTACACTTCCCCATTTTTTCGTGTTTACTGTTTTCTGTAAAATAAACCTACACAAAAACATATCACAATGATTTAAAATTTCATTTAGACATACAATTTTTTCAAGCACAGCGTACAATGAAATGTGAAGATGGGCGGTTTTAGTCAACTTTTTAATGCGTTAAGCCGGTCGTTGTCATATGCAAGGCATCAATTTTTACTAAATCTAGATTAGTACAATATGTTCTCGAAAATATAAAATGTATTTGGCCCTGAAAAATGAGTTATTTGGGCGTGTTAGAAATTTTCTATCTATATGAAGTGCACGGCTTGATGTCTGTGGAACATTTTTGAAGGAAAGTTCGCATGTAGTAAATAAAAGATAAATAAGTAGACTAACGACTTCTGCTACAGGTTATTAACAACCAATACCAATACAAACGACCGATAAAGCACAGACATGACAGACGTATAGTAATCAAAATATTCTAACGAGATTAGAATTGTGATGTAGTTTTAGTAGCCTAATTATTGTCAAGAATTATGTTGTAACTGATGGGCAGCACATACTATCAAATATACTGTTGAATTATTTTTTGAGGAAGATTCAAAGTAAATTATATCAAAAACACTTTAAAAATAGTGTAATATAGTTTCAAAAATTTTCATATTCAGTGAAGTTCAATATAAAATTTCTAGATAGTTTTGCAAGCCAATGCAATTCTTCTACAAATTCGTGGCAATATATACTCACATTAAAATTAGATATACACTATGATATCAATGTTTCCCAGCCTACAGGGTCACCGCCCAAAACTGGGTGGCACGAAAATCAAAATTTATTTCGCGGAACTTGTCTATCTAAAATAAATCTAAAATAAATTTTTTTTATGCAATATTTGGTGTTGGAATATTGCCCCATAGTAATTGCATATGCGGGAAGTATTACCAGGTAAAAATTTAGGAACTTATTTTTTGCTTTAAGTTAGGCCACACTGCGATTTCAAAAATTCGCTGATGGCAAACAAATGCCGCTTTTTTACTTCGAGTTCTTGATATAATGTAAAAATGATGAATATATATTAGTCATGCAATTTTACGACCATTAAAGTACTGCATGCCGTTTAGTCTTGGAGAATGTCCTTGGGTCGCGAGATTTTACAAAATTTATTGTTATGGAATATCATGGTCGTTAAAAAAGGCTGGGACCACTGCCCTATTTTAACCCACGAGTTTCCAGTAAATCATATTTAGAAACTAAATACTTTATTCGTATTAACAGGTATTTAATACATAAAATTTCCTAAATTAAAAAGCATGCCGTCTTTAGGCTGTTTCGAGTTCACCTGCTCAACGGAATATTGCAAGTGTGGCAATGACTGGAAATCTAAAATCGCGCATAGAGTAGTACCTGTGGGAAACCTGATTATGATAATCTACTCCATATTCTCCAATAGATGGCTGGTTACTGTGAATGATACAATAACCCAAGGATTATCTGATTACTGCGGAGCTGGGAACGAAGTCAACTGTACAGTAACCGAAGGAAATTGCACAGTTTGCGTGGATCTTGGACAGAATAATGAATGCAAAGAGTTCGGTAAGGCATATTTGTATACTTCTAACTAATCTAGGACTCTTCGAGCTAATTTAACCATTGCCACAGCGTTCCTTTATATTTGACAATGCTTAAATCGTGCGCATTTAATCATTTCTGCAGAATATATGAATTGAATTTAAATGATAAATCTTTTTTTAGAACAAGAAGTTGATGAACTCGTCGTGTTTTGGCTTCTTGTAGTATCCGCTATCCTGAGACTAATTGTAACAGCTGTTTTACTGCTCATGGACTGGGTATGCAGAATCAATAGATGTTGCATAGATTGCAATAATCCCCATCGCAAAACACTGTACGCTTTGGAGATTATTGCAGGTAATTCTTTTTCATTACTTTATTGGTAAACGGAACTTTGGTGTTAGGTAAATACAGCCGAATTAAGTAGTAGCTTTTCTAATTTCTTCTTCAAAATAACCTGTGTTAGAATTTTGTATACTCTACGCCAGGCCTGCACAACTCAAATTACTACGAGGGCCGCAAGCATAAATCTGAAGGCCCGGCGGGCCGCAACTTGTGCCACATACATATTTCACAAGATGAACTACAAATCAAAATAATATTGTGAAACAGTTAAATTTAATGAAACACTTTCATTACTGGGGAGCTTAAAAATATGAAGAATCTTATTTCTTGAGAGTAAAAACAAGGTACAGTATTTTTGCTATGAGATGGCAAATATGTATTTGGTGGTTCATCTACCTTGAAAACCCACCCTTCATTTTTATCATTTCTTTTTTATTAGAATTAGGTATTGCGTGTTGCAGTATAAACTGACTGCAGGGAAATATTTTACTCAGGTTCAGTTTTGTAAAATCGTCCCAAATATGTGCATCTACCATTATTGGATATTTCCATTGTAGGCTAGACAAACAATTTGTTTAGTAGCAATAGATCTTCCTCTGTTGTACTTTTTTGACTGCTAAATTACATTTTTCTACAAAATCTGCTCCAATTTATTTGAAATTTTACAGTAAATAGCAAAATCTTTTGTGCGAGAATTTCTGCACCATTCATAAATGAAGGAATTGTTTTTTAAGTTCTAAATTTGAATTAAAAAAAAACTTCAGTTTCATAAACTGCTAGTAAAAATAATGGGTTTATTAATAGGTTGCTAATATGCACTAATGGGTGTGAGATTGTATACCGATATTGTTTTAATCGTGATTCAGTCTGAATACTGAGATATCTAAATCAGGGTTTTCCAAACTGGGGGGCGAGGGGTCGCGAAGGGCACACCAATTTCAAAGTTCGATATTTATTGAATATAGTGCAAAACATAAATCTCACGATTTCGAATATGATCGGAGAAGCGGCGCTGGCATAGCAATGCCGGCTTTAATTGTAAGACCCGAGAAGTGGCGTGTTTCTAAATTACCCGCGGGCCGCACAGAAGTATCTAGATATATATATCTAGATATATATATATATTTATCATTTAGATTCTATTGATCTGACGGCAGCTAGTATTTACACGGCATACAATCAAAGCCGAAAGCTGGACGAGCCAGTTCCGGGAGAAGAAATATGCGGAAGATTTGGTGCCTCATTCATCGTCACTTGGGTTCGTGGTTGCCAAGTAGTTATCAAAGCAGTGTGTCTGTGGCTATGTGGCAACGAGGAAGACAATGCAAGTGGGGGAGGGGGTGGAGGAAGCGCTCAGACAAGCGTGTAGCGGACAATTTACGGACGGAAGACATTGCGCATTTAAATAACGACTTTGTGTGCTGACCTATAAAATAACACATACAGGCAGATAAATTACATCAGTTAATATATCTTACAGATATACCGCAAATATTTGATTCGCAGCATCTTTATACCGCTACCATTTAATATCGCATGGAAAAATCCAGTCGATTCGAAACTCTCATATTTTTAATTTGTAATAGCAACAAGTAAAACCCCTCAGATTGATTCGTGTTTTACAAAACTTTTTCCGTCGATGAAATATCCACTATGCCTTTTTTGCAGTTATAGAAACATTCCTTACTTTTGGATAAAAACGACAATTTCAATGCGATTGCGTTATTATTCGCTGTTTTATTCACATTAGAGATCCATACCTGCCAATGAAATCTCCAGACCACCCGCTAGTGATCGATAATATTAGCTTGGACAAATCGATTTTGCTTTGCAGTTTCGCAACGTGGAGTTAATTTGCGTCTATCTATAAGCGCTTTCACATATTTGATTGGTATGTAACCCAATTACTAGTGTCACGCTGATCCACATATGTATGTAGGTATTTTCTATATAAATGTAGCATGCTGTTTTAAATGTAGCTTTTAGCAAACCGCTTTCCAATTTTCTAGTAGTAGGCTATGTGCCCATATTTTGTGTTGAAATCCTATAATTTTTCTCAAAGTAAACCTACTTTTTAGAGGTGCAGCATTTGCGCTATCGATTTTGTATATGATTTTTAAATCGCCAAATAATTTATAATGAATTTATAAATGGTACCAATTTCAAAATTTCTTTTCAAATATGTCATTAAATGAAGGTTGATATTGTCTTGAAATAAGCTTACTTGTTTGGTCGTCTGCTGCTCACTAATAAATGTATAGAAGCAAAAAATGAATCGATTTTATGTGTTTTTCGTGTGGAACAAAACAAGCATCACAGTCACTTCTGTCTATTCCATCATTTGTTTATTTTTTACTTGTAGTTGTAATGATAATACAGACAATATATATGTCCAATATGGAAGGCCATATTTCTCCACCAAAGTTAATTTGAACAGATTTGATCATTTATATCAAGTTCAAAATGCGGCACATATTTCGCAATTATTTGATGAAGTGGATTAACGTTTGCGTTTATAGCCCACAATATTGCAATTTTGTTCGGCATAAATTAAGATCTATCACATCTAAAATGTATGAATCTCACAAAATAGTTACCGCCCCTCAGTTCTGTTAGTGATTGAACTCTAATGCATTAGTTCTCGACTTCCTACAGCTCTGTATATCCTTTTCACGATGTGAATGGGAGCTGTATACTTTTCCAATGAAATGGGACAGTACTGCACAATTGGCCTGCACAAGTAACAATGCTTTACGCCGAAACTTTTTATAGTACAAAATGTTTCCTGTTGTTCCTTGCAAGCTATATCAAAAGGTCAGTACTTTCGATATTTTATTTTTACGTTATGAAAGCCCACGGATTGTTTAGATCACCAGTTCTCAACCAGTAGGCCATTGTAAGGTTTTATTTGTGTCACTATAGTTAATTTTGATTGTAGCAACAATAAATGGCGATGCTGTTTTCTGCTACTGAGTGGTAATTCTCATTCTAACTATTATTACGAAAATCCCCATTTATGTGGGAAGATTATGTTTTTCTTGTAGTTCTTCCTTTGCCTAAAAAGTTGATGGGCCCAGAATTTTTGTTAAAAGAAAATGGACCACAAAAAAAAAAGGTTGAGAACCAGTATCTTTCTGGAGACCCTCCTGCAAAGCATTGCTCTATTGTTAAGGTTTCATTCTCTTACCAGATTGATCTAGCGACCTCTGAAATGTGCAACACAAGCTTGTTCTTTTCAAACATGTTTATTTAGACCCAATCTAGTGGAGACAATTAAAAAAAATTCAAATTTTAAAGTTTACTCACTAATATTGAAAAATAGTATTGTCATGGTAATTTTTAAAATCTGGTTCAATTAAATCTAGAATAATAGTATATATATATAATTACTTTATTCTCATCCTCGAATTCCCGAAAAAAAAATTGACCATAGTATGAGTGAAACTAATGAACCCCATCCGTGCAGTAAACATTAACGAATTGTTTGAAATTTTTGAATGTACTTTGGGAGTATCAATAATCCAATACCATTCTACAGCCAAGTTGTATGTAATGGGGCTTTTGCTCCTCCTTGTTCATTTTTCGAAGTTCAAAACTGTAGGTCAGGGGTGAGCAACAGGCAGCCCGCGGGCCACAACACGGCCCGCCAAGTCATTTAATGTGGCCCTTGTTAACACTCAGATTTTCCTCATTAGGCATAAAATCATAACAGTTTATGCTTAAAAAGGCGCTCAAACGGGTTAAAATACATAATGTAATGCTGTTGTATCCGCTAAATCCTTCGCCGTTTTGCGCAGTGCCTTTATTACTATAAGGCTAAGCCAGGGTTCTTCAACCTTTTTTATCGTGGTATACCTATTACAATTTTTCAAGAACTTTGTATACCTTACAAATACCAAAGTTTATCTAGGCCCTAGATTCTAGGGCTTAAATAAACATTAATTTTTAAGCACATATTGTACTGCAATATCATCATGCAATCTAATCGGCTAGCGTCCGCAAGTTATGAATTTGACTGACGGCCTTAGCGTCAACGGGAATAATGTTTAACGTAAATCAAACGAAGAGCTTGGCAGCTGAAATCACCAACCCAGCCATGTGACCGCATTATCTATATAATTTGTGCCAATTGTGATGTAAAATTTGTGCTCACGTCGTTTATTAGCGTTAATGACATTTTATAATGCATGTGCGCCTCGTTTGCATTGTTGTCTCCACTTGAATTGTACACCCTCCGTATACCCTTTATCAGGGGTATACCCAACTTATGGTCTGGTATACCGTATACCCGGTTGAAAAGCACTGGGCTAAGCGATATCCGCATTCTCTTCTCTCGCTATTCCCGCGGCTATTCTCTGGTTGTCGTAATGTATTTCGTTGTTGCCTGCTTTAATAGCACTTGTGTATAATATTATATTGTGATGTAATAATACATCATTGTGTTTGCTGGTCATATATTTTGCTATTCTGCAAAAATTAATTTTTGTGTGGCTCAGCTGGAATGATGTCTGAAGTTGGTTATATGACCCGCCGACAAATATGTCGCACATCCTTACTATGACGCGTTTGTCATTGTCGTCGTACCCGCAGCGACACCTTATGCTTATCGAAATACAATTTTAAAATAATAACTGTAAAAGTAATACAGCTGTGAAAACAAAGAAAGTATGTAGTACACATAAAAAAGTAACGGGATTGCTGTAGTACACATAAAGAACATGTAATTCAATTCAATTATTTCTCGCTCCCTTCTTTCTAAATTTAAACTCTTGCATACAATAAACCTGCAGCAGTTTAGCGCATTCTGCCACATTTGACGAGTGATGAAAATTTGTTATTTCCAATAATAATGCGATGAAATATTTGAGGATGCATTGGAAATGGACCGTTACACGCCTTTCTTTTCCAGTGTTCCCTGCTTCCTAAATGTGCATTCTTGCCTGAAATATATATACAACAATGCAGAGCAGTGGAAACCATTGTTGTTGTTGTTGTTGTTATGTTTTATGGCGCTTATAACTTCAGTGGTCTTTTGCGCCTTTGATCATTTTGAATTTAAAAATCCTATACTAACATATAATACAATATTTACGAATATATAATTATACAATTGAATCAATTACAATAGGTAATTTTTCTAAATATTTCTGCCCGTAGACAAATCAAATTCGATAACAGTTTCAATAATATCCATGTTACTAAACACTTCTTCCAAAGTCATTTCCAGTTTAAGTTTTCTGGCTTTGCTAATGACTGGTCTTCTTTGATGATTATATCGTTGACAATGCAATAGGTAGTGGTCTACGGTCTCGGGTACGAAACACTGTTCACAAAATCCGTCAGAATGACAGCCAATTTTATGTAAATGTGCATTCAGGGCGCAATGGCCAGTTTGCAATCGGAATAAAATAACTTGATATTTACGTGACAAAGTTTCGTTCTCTTGTCGTGACATCGTGGTAGGATGAAATCTTTTATAATGGCTTGCTGATTCATTATTAACATATTCCGTATTCCATTTTTCTCGAGCCAATATATCAAAATATGATTTTGCTTCTGAGACGGAAAGTGGCAGAATTGCATCGAGGGAAAGTTTGTTGATTGCTCCTTTTGCCAGGTTATCCACTATTTCGTTTCCGATAATTCCGACGTGAGCTGGTGACCATAGGAATGTAATTTGTATTCCTTGTTTTGTTAACACCGAGTTTATTGTAGCTATTTTCGCTATTAATATGTTTTTGAATGTTGAATAATTAAGAAGAGCTGAAAGGACATTGAGACAGTCTGTTATTATCAATACACGTTCCGGTCTTGTTGTTGCGATCCATCTGAGACAACCCAGAATTGCGTATAGCTCCGATGTATGTGAAGAGACATATCGATGTATTTTCAGTTTTTTTCTCTACTTTCGCTTGAGGCACATAATATGCAGCACCCACGCCAAATGTGTTTTTCGAACCGTCAGTAAATACTTGTACATAGTCTCGATAGTTTTCGGGTATATGGTCAAGGAATGACGTTTGAAGTATTGTTGGTGAACATGTTGTACCATAAATAGTTAACGATGTATCAATTTGCGGTGGCTTCATTATCCAGGGAGGAATCTCGAAATTGACATATTTTGCAACAGAGAAGTCGGTAAAAAAGCTGTTGGTTGTTTTAATATTAAACGTTGCAAATGATGGTTTGTCAGGAAAATATTCTTCCCACGACTGTTTGAATAATTGTGCTGTAATTTCGCTGTCATGAGGAATCATTCTGCATTTGTAATGTAGACATTTTCTATGATGTATAACATGTAAGGGCATTTCTTTACACTGGGATTGTAAAGCTATATTGGGAGTACTTTTCAATGCACCCAAGCAAATGCGTAAACATTGTGATTGGATTACAGCCAGTTTCTGCAATATAGTCGGGGATGCAAAATAAATTGCTTCCATGCCGTACTCGATAACTGGCTTTATTATCGCTCTATATACTGTGAGCAAGGTATTCTTATTTGCACCCCACTTCGTACCCGATAATGCACGTAACAAATTCACTATTTACCGCATCTTTTTTCTATGTATTCAATATGTTGTCTGTATGTCAATCTTGAATCAAATATGACTCCCAGGTATTTGCAGTCCTTCTCAAATTTGAAACTAGATCCTTCTATTTTCAATATTGTATACGATAGTTTTCTTCGTCTCGTGAAAAGAATGGCTTTTGATTTTGTTTTCGAGAGGCGAAACCCCCAATCATTGTACCAGTAATTAATATTGTCTAGATTAGTTTGGACCTTTGTAAAAAGATGATCAATATTTAACTCAACTTCCCAAATACTGCAGTCGTCCGCAAAGAGCGCTATGTTTGAAGAAACGCACTGGGGCAAATCGTTTGTCAAAACATTAAAAGGAAGTGGTGATAAAACGCTACCTTGAGGAATTCCGTTATCGAGCTTGAATATATCGGACATTGTGTTGCCGATACGGACTTGAAAGGTACGGATCGACAAAAACGATTTAATCCACATAAAAGATCGTCCACGTATCCCAATATTATACAGTTTGTATAAGAGGCCACAACGCCAGACCATGTCGTAAGCCTTTTCTATATCGAGAAACACTGCTAGAACAGATCTTTTATTTGCCAAAGCTTTATAGATATCATCATGTATTCGAAGGATATTATCGGTTGTTGAGCGATGATTTCTAAATCCAGATTGTTTCGTCGTTATCAAATTAAACTTTTCAAGATACTATTTGAGGCGGTTTGCAATTAGTCGTTTCATTACCTTACATAAGTTGGACGTCAACGAAATGGGTCTGAATGATGATATAAGATTATTTGGTTTGTTAGATTTTAATATGGGAACTACGATGGAGTGGCGCCAATGAGCTGGTAATTGTCCTTTTATCCAAATAAGATTAAAAAGTTGTAGGAGTATTATTTTGCATTTAAGGGGCAAGTGTCTGAGCATAGGATAACATATTTCATCATATCCGGGAGATGTATTCTTTCTCGGTCGCAAAACGTTGTCTAGTTCCCATTCCGAAAAAGGAACATCTAGAATGCCGTCCGTATCTTTTACTTCAACTTGACACCATTGGAAACCATTGTCAATGTATATGTTACATTTAACTAGTACACTTCCCATTTTGAGTGTTCCCTGTTTCCTAAATGTGTATTCTTGTTGTCTGAAATTAATATTCGCAACGCAGTGGGAACACTTGTCAATGTACGTTACTTATAAATAACTTTATGAACTAATATTTGAGACCGCTTACACAGTTCAGTGGACCATTACACTTCCCCATTTTTCCGTGTTCACTGTTTCCTAAATCCGCATTCTTGTCTAAAATAAACATACACAACAACATATTACAATGATTTAAAATTCCACTATATATACAATTTTTACACCACAGCGCAAAATGTAAATGTAAAGGAGGCCAGGTTAGGGCAACTTTATTAATGCGGTAAGCCGGTCGTTGCCGTATTCAAGGCATCAATTTTTATGTAATTTAGATTAGTACAATAGTAAACTGGCACTGTCAAATGAGTTATTTCGAGGTGATGAGAATTTTCTATCCAAGTATATGGCCTGATGATTAATGAACATTTTCAAAGCGAGGTTTGTATGTATCAAATAGAAGAAAAATAAGTAGACGAAATGAAATATAATTTCATGAAAACTTCAGCGTGAAATATCGTTGACAAAAACGCTAGGAAAGATTAGCCGTCTAATGGTTAAAATTTGGTGTAACAAGGGCAGTTCAGAATAATAAAATTCTGTTACAGGTTAAAATTTAGAAAACTGTCATTCCCAACAAGAAACCATCAGTAGCCCAATTAGTAACACATTTTTAAACTGCCAATTATGGTTATTGTTTACCATTTGAGATTCAAGCCTACATTTACGAATGCCGTCAATCATGTTTTGTCGACGTACAAATGAATCATCCCATTGGCATACACGACCAGTATAACCAATGGAAGTTGGTCGCAAGATAGTAAAGTTCAGTGTGGTGATCGGGTCGTGAATAAAACGCCGTTAGGTCAGGTTCTAAATAGTATAGCACTGTAGGTCAAAGATAGGAAAGTTGTGGCAGATAGGGCAGTGGGTCAAGAACAGAAAGGTTGAGGGAGATAGAGTGGTGGTTCGAGGATGGGGAAGTTGGGCAGATAGGGCAGTGGGTCGAGGATAGAGAGATAGCGTAGAGGGTCGAGGGTAGGAAGGTTGAGGGAGATAGGGCAGTGGGTCGAGGATAGCAAAGTTCAGGCAGGTCGGTCAATGGGTCGAGGATAGGTAAGTAGATGGACATAGGGCAGTGGGTCGAGGACTGTTTCCGAGTAAACGAATAGCTGGCGGAGGCCCTAAGCGTCTCCTGAGGCTCCGTACGGAGCGCTTTAAGAACCTAAAATCTACGTAGAAGGATATAGCAATTCGAACAACTGAGTAACGAATGTTTCCCGGACTTTTGATCTGTTGAATTCTTCCTCTTTACACTCTACCATTGAAAAATTATTGGTATTTATTTCAAGAATGGTTTTGCGAGTTTAGGACTTATATTTACCAAAACACAACTAAAATCTAACAAATAACACGCGAAAACTGACAAAACGAGGTAACATTCACAACCATGAAAATTCAATCATTCATCCCAATTCAATTCTCGACCCTCTGCCCTATCTCCCTCTACTTTCCTATTCTCGATCCGCTGCCCTGTCTCCCTCGCCTCGGCCAACTGCTCCACCTCCCCCAACTTTCCTTTCCTCGACCCACCGCCCTATCTCCTTCAACATTCGATCCACTGTCCTATTTCCTCCAACCTTCCTATCCCCTTCAACTTTTTTATCCTTGTCTCATTGCCCTATCTCCCTAAACTTTTCCATCCTCCACCCACTGCACTATCTGCCTCAAGCTTCCCACCCTCGACCCACCGTCCGACCTCCCTCAACTTACTTACTTAACTTATGGCCAATTATTAAGGGCATAAAACGGCTTGTTTTTTTTTTTTTTTTTTTTTTCTCTTTGATTTACGGATCAGAGTTTTCTGGTCTCGGATCAGTGTCTCAAAGACACGTCATATCCGAGTCACATCGGTACTAACGCTTCGTAGTCATGTCGCGGGGTACACGACCGTCATACATATCTGGGAGCTTCCGTATATGCTATGCATTGCACGGTAAAAAACTTCTACCCCGAGCTTCTGTACATGCTATTTGCCAGATAGCATGACGTTAGCCCAGGGCTTCCGTTAATGCCATGCATAGCTCAACTTCCGCTGCCCTGGCTTCCGTACATACTGTGTGAAGACGTGTAGCGCGCACACAGCATGACATCCACCGTGAAGCTAGGTACCTTTTCATCATTTCCGTAGGGGTTGTGATGGTATTAGCAGTTTTACGCTCCCGTTTGTGGGGGGCGGGGATGCAGTTATTATGGGGGGGGGGGGGCTAAGTCGCTACTCTGTTCTGAAGTAGTAGAGTTTTCCAGTCTGACCTGAGTTCAAATATTTGGGCTGATCCAAGCGTAAGTATTACGTTGTCCATATACTGAGTAAATTTTGATATTACTCTTTGATATACACTTTCTATATCGCAGACGGTTCCATATCTATTTTGCCTGTCTAATTCAATTTTTAGTTGGATGACTTCAGATTTTAGTACAGAGAAAATTTTGAGTACAACAAGTTGGTATTTATCTTCAAAAGTGTTGTCGAATATTTGTTGCCGACTTAATGGTAATTTGTGGCCTGTTATAATTTCCAGTGTTTGGCTAACTGAGTTATGAAGCTTTAGATATTGGGGGCACCTCAGAAAGATGTGGGGAGTGGTATCCGGGTTTTCTCTACAGAATTTGCAGTTCAATTTCAGCAAGTGAGAGTTTTCGTTGTTTCGTAATATACCAAACCTCCACTTCCTGTGGCCAAAGAGGTACCCATCTCTCTTAATCCTATATGACGTTTGTCGTTCGGCATTTGAAAAGTGTTGCTTTAGTCGGTCATCTGCTAAGTGTATTTTTGGCCATTCACATATTTCTGTTCGGTCGAATTCATAAGACTTCTCTTTCAACCTATCGTAAAGAAAGCGCAAGGTTGCTCCTTCCCTTTCGGATTGGCCAAGGTTCATAATATAACCAATATTCAGGATATGCTGCCAGTGCTGGTCTATTTGGAGTGCATGGGGTGCCGAGTTGTTGTATAGCGACTTGTCGAAGATTCTTATTCTCGCGCCGAGAGTATATAGCGCCTCAAAGTGCCAGAATTCGGTTGGGGCATTTATGCTAAGTATTGTGGTCAGTTTTTGGAAAAGACATGCATGAGATTTTAGTTTAATATCTATCATACTTATTCCGCCCTTTCTCACGGGAAGGAGCAACGTTTTCCGAGCGATACTCTCTAGGTATTCAGGATACCATAGATATTTAAAAAATATGGACTGAATATTGTTAAGGTATCGGGTTGGTATTATTCTTGTTTTAGCTTCCAGTAGTGTTAACGGTAGAGCGAGAGATTGTATTATCAAAAGTTTTCCACGCCATGTTAAATGACGCGACTTTGTGTTGTTTAAAATTTGGGTAATTTTACGAATCTTTTCATCTTGCACTTTGTATTTTACTTCTTTCCCGTAATAAACCCCCAAGATTTTGACGGTGTCGTGTCGGTATTTATTTAGCCAATTGTCCTTTAAACGCAGTTCTGCCTCTTCATTTATACATAAAATTTGTGATTTTTCCATGTTCAAGGCTTGGCCGGTTGCTTGCTGGAAGATCCCGAATTCTTTAAAGACGAGTTCTAAGGAATAGAGTGTTGTTGTTACTAAGCTAGTGTCGTCGGCGAATTGTTCTATTTTTTCTTCCTTTTTCCCGAGTTTGATGCCTCTGATGTATATATTTTTTGTTACGGCTCTCGCGATTGGTTCGATATTTAAAGTGTATAATAACATGCTTAGGGGGCATCCTTGGCGGATTCCTCTCACGATATGGATCTCAGATGTGAAAGCTCCGTTTACTTCTATGGTACTTCTAATGTCCGAGTACAGGGATTTTATTAGATTACATGTTCTTGTTCCAACCCCGATTTTTGCTAGCAGCTTATGAATGAAGATATGATTGACCATGTCAAACGCTTTCATTTGATCAACTGTCAGGATATATGTTGGAATTTGTTTTTTTTTGGAGTATCTAATTAGGCTTTCTATGTTTCTGTGAATATCTGAGATTTGTCTATTTGGGATGGATGATTTTTGAGCCGGGTGAATTATTGATGCAAATTTGTGACGTAGGCGGTTAGAGATGATTTTGGTAAGTATTTTGTAATCAAGGTTCAAGTTCGAAATCGGTCTCCAGTTTTTGAGGTTTGCTGTACTGCCCTTTTTGTGTATGAGGATGACCCTAGCGAGCTTCCAACTACTAGGCGTTTTCCCAAAGAAAAGGACGTTATTTAGTATCTGGAGAAATTGGTTTTTGATGATTGCCCAAAATGTTATATAGAATTCCTTACCCAGGCCATCGACTCCCGGGGATTTATGATTACCAAAGGATTTGATGGTTTGGAGAAGTTCGCATTCTGTGATTTCCCTACCTAAATCTTCCACATCCGAGCTATTTAGAGTGGGATTGGCCATGAGCTGGATGTATGCCTCTTGTGCACTTAGCTCTATGGTTGATGTTGTGCCCCACAGGTCCTTGTAGAATTCGTAGATCTTATTGTTAATCCGTTGTGGGTCATCCGTTATATCGTTAGGGCTTATCTCGAGTTTTTGTATCGAGCATTGCTTTTCTCGTGCTATTATAGTTTCAAAGAAGTATTTGGTAGGCTTCTCGTGGTACTCGGCGTCTGGTACCCCTGAGACGGTCTTTTGGAATTCTTTTTGTTGGAATGTTATGTCTTGTAGGTCTTTTTTCAATTTATTTAGTTCCTCTGGGGACAAGGTGGAGACACCGCGTGCATAGTTTTTTAGTTCGTCTTCCAGTCTTTTTTGTTTCGCTATAGCGATCTTCCTCTGCCGTATTCCGTACGCAATAGCGTCTTTTTTGATTTTTGTTTTAGCATTATCCCACCATTCCAATAGGTCACTGAAACTTTCTCTCTCTTCGCAGAGATTGCTATAACTGTGTTTTATCATTTCTGTGAATTCCTGGTTTTTGTAGTGGGCCGTATTGTTTCGCCAAATTCCTTTTCCCCATTTAATTTTTTGGTACTTGTTTATTTCAATAATTGGGTATAGGATATGGTCGGATATTAAATTGGGGTGGTATGAAAAGGATTTGATTTGAGTTTCGGCGTTATCGGAAATGTACATCCTATCAATTCGGCGGGCTTGGTTTTGACGTTTTATAGTGTATAGGGGCTGATTTTTGCAGTGGTCAAAATATGGGTCTACGAGATATGCTTCCTGGATGTAGTTTTTTAGAATCATTTCTCCTTTTGTCAGCCTGAAATTTTTGGTGTTTAATACGTCTAATTTGTCCGTGACGGCATTGAAGTCGCCAGCGAGGATGAAAAGATCAAAGTTTTTTGCTTCGGATTCTAATATTGGCGTCAAAGTTTTGTAAAAGTCTGTTTGAACTTTCTTTCCTGTGTAAGGGGGTCCGTATACGTTTATGATCTTGATTGATTTGTTAAAATGCTCGAGTTCCAAACTACACACGCGATGTCGAATAATTTCTTTATACTGAGTAACTTGTTCCGCAATCGTGGTAATGACCATGACGGCCGTTCCGGAATAGTAGTTTTCTTGGTTCGAAGGGTGCTCTATGGTGTTGAAAAATATTTTATAACCTATCATGTTTGCCCACTTTTCTACCTTCGCCCGGCTAACCTTATGGACCTCTTGGAGAAGGGCCACTTCTGGTTTGTGGGTAAGAAGAGTGTATTTTATTTCATCTATGTGACACATGAGCCCGTTAATGTTTAGAGAGATAAGTTTCATAACGTATATAGTCTGTTTATTAGTGCTACCTTAGGCCTACTTTCCTTTTTTGGGTGTTGGCGGAGGGATTGACGTAGACGAAGAGGACTTCGTTTCGGCTCTTTCCCTTTTGTTTCGGTTAGGCGACCTTGCTATGGTAGGTGTAGTTGAGTTTGGTAGCACATTGTTTTCTGTACCTAAGCATGCCGGCGCGGAGGAGATGAGAGGGAAGTCGGAAAAAACCGACGAGTATGAGGTGGATTGAGGACCGTATTCCGGGATGTACGTTTTGATGTAAGATCCAAGGTTTTGAGGCCGAAATGGAGTGTTTCCAATTGTTGATGTAATTTTCAGTTTTCTGGTAGCTACTGGGGGTGGTGTGACCTGATATTTTGGTGGAACGTAGGTTTCAGGACTAAGGGACCAATCTTTTGTTTCTTTACTTTCAACATCTATCGTTTCTGGGGAAATATCTTGGGACGAGGTGTTATTGGGCGTGGTGGTTTTAGTTGGAGTAGGTGTCGATTGCGTTATCACTGTTTCGTTTTGTGTGTCGAGATTTTTCTTTGGGGTTACATTTTGGATTTGTGTCGGTTTAGAGACCACATTGTTTCTCAGCCAAGTGGAGAGGGCTTCTTGTTTACCTCTGTTATTTTGGGGACAGTTGCTTTTAATGTGACCATCTTTGAGGCACAAACGGCATTTTTGTACAGCAGTACAGTTTCGTTGGGTATGACCCCTTTCGAGACACTTTACGCAAGTTGGTGTATAGAGCTCGGATGGAAGATATGTCTTGTAACGCGTACCATTTATATTAAGAAAGGGCGGAAATCGGGTCTGGTTGAAATCGGTAATCCATGCCGCTATATATCCATTATACAGAGATGTTCCACGGTGGTACTGTTTACTTAAATTACGCAGCTTTCCGCAATTTGTTTTGATTAGGGAATCCCAGACTAATTGCTTTCGCACTTCGTCGGTCACGCCTTTGATGCTAATTCTGGTTGCGGGCTTTGTAGGTGGAAGGAAGCGTATGTTTACCTGGGGTGTCGATAGTATTTCAATGTTATCCTTTAAAAATTCATCGCGCTTTGAAATGTTCTCATTATCGGGGTCGAGTTGTTTAAACGACAATACCCACTCTTTGGGTCGTTGCTCATAAAGGGCCGTGAGGTGCTCGACATAGTTTCTGGTAGACGCCGAATTCCTTAGAGTTTCTAGGAAACTATTAAAATCAAGATCGTCGCTTACCTCTGCAATCACCGAGCGTGGGCGATTTTCTTGCACTGTACCTTGGTTGGATACGGCTGCTGAGTTTAACATTTGAGATTCAAGCCTACATTTACGAATGCCGTCAATCATGTTTTGTCGACGTACAAATGAATCATCCCATTGGCATACACGACCAGTATAACCAATGGAAGTTGGTCGCAAGATAGTAAAGTTCAGTATGGTGATCGGGTCGTGAATAAAACGCCGTTAGGTCAGGTTCTGAATAGTATAGCACTGTAGGTCAAAGATAGGAAAGTTGTGGCAGATAGGGCAGTGGGTCTAGAAGAGAAAGGTTGAGGGAGATAGAGTGGTGGTTCGAGGATGGGGAAGTTGGGGAGATAGGCAGTGGGTCGAGGATAGGAAGGTTGAGGGAGATAGGGCAGTGGGTCAGGGATAGCAAAGTCCAGGCAGGTCGGTCAGTGAGTCGAGGATAGGTAAGTAGATGGACATAGGGCAGTGGGTCGAGGACTGTTTCCGAGTAAACGAATAGCTGGCGGAGGCCCTAAGCGTCTCCTGAGGCTCCGTACGGAGCACTTTAAGAACCTAAAATCTACGTAGAAGGATATAGCAATTCGAACAACTGAGTAACGAATGTTTCCCAGACTTTTGGTCTGTTGAATTCTTCCTCTTTACACTCTACCATTGAAAAATTATTGGTACTTATTTCAAGAATGGTTTTGCGAGTTTAGGACTTATATTTACCAAAACACAACTAAAATCTAACAAATAACACGCGAAAACTGACAAAACGAGGTAATATTCACAACCATGAAAATTCAATCATTCATCCCAATTCAATTCTCGACCCTCTGCCCTATCTCCCTCCACTTTACTATTCTCGATCCGCTGCCCTGTCTCCCTCGCCTCGGCCAACTGCTCCACCTCCCCCAACTTTCCTTTCCTCGATCCACCGCCCTATCTCCTTTAACATTCGATCCACTGTCCTATTTCCTCCAACCTTCCTATCCCCTTCAACTTTTTTATCCTTGTCTTATTGCCCTATCTCCCTAAACTTTTCCATCCTCCATCCACTGCACTATCTGCCTCAAGCTTCCCACCCTCGACCCACCGTCCGACCTACTTATCTTCGACCCACGGCGCTATACCACTCAGTACCTAACCTAACGGCGCTATAACCACGACTCGATCGTCAAAACGAACTCTACCATCTTGCGACCAACTTCCATGTGTTATACTGGTCGAGTATGCCAATGAGAGGATTCAATCGTACGTCCACAAAACATGATTGGAGGCATTTGTAAATGTAGGCTGAATTGCAATTGGTAATCAATAACCATGATTAGTGGCTTAAAATGTGCTACTAATTAGGCTACTGATGGCATCAGGTTTGGAGTCACTGTTTTTTGAAATTTTAACAGGCCATTCGATATCGAAGTATCTGAGTTCCTTTCCACAAACTCATTCAATGTCGCCTGTACTTCTGTGCAAGGCAAAACGACGAGGAAATATTCAAATATTTACGCGCTTGGTCTTTTTCAACGAATATTCTGCCATATCCTGCATTTTTTAATCCTACTCAGATAGTTGTATATACAAATTTCTTTTATGTTACTGAGAAGGCTTAAAACTCAAAACCGGTCAAAAATATAAGTCTCTCAGTGAGTGTAATCCCATCCAAACTATTTTTAATCCCAGAAATGTTTTGTCGTAGCTAGCGTTGCCAACTGCCCTTTAATTCAGCGTATAGTCGCAAAATTGAGCTTATCTTATCTGCAACTTAATGAAGTTGCAAAGGACGCAGTTCCTACGTAATCTTTGGCATCGCTTTTACTATAGAATGTTGAAAAAATTACTTTATACGGGCCAGAGCACTATTGCTTATTTCGGATCAGCATCATATTGTCACAAGACTCACGACATGGCCAATTATTAAGGGCATCAAACGGCTTGTTAAAATTTAGGAAACTGTCATTCCCATCAAGAAAGCATCAGTAGCCCAATTAGTAACACATTTTTAAACTGCCAATTATGGTTATTGTTTGCCATTTGAGATTCAAGCCTACATTTACAAATGCCGTCAATCATGTTTTGTCGACGTACAAATGAATCATCCCATTGGCATTCACGACCAGTATAACCAATGGAAGTTGGTCGCAAGATAGTAAAGTTAAGTGTGGTGATCGGGTCGTGGATAGGGCTGGGCATTTCGAATCGAATATTCGAATCGAATAGTAAATTATTCGAATCGGTTCAGAGCTAATTTTCGAATCGCCGCCATCTTGTTTTTATCTTTCCCCTAATGGTCGAGGTGAATTCCCCAATTTTTTTTTCATTGGAGTCATATTTTTTCAACGAAATTCTAACATATGACTATTTTCTGTAGTGAGTTATTGATAAAACATGTTTGTTATTCTGTGTGAGCGCTCAGTAATCTATCTGGGTGATTCATTATATGTCTTCGGTAATTCATGTGTTGAGAGGACCAATTACTATATTAAAATCGCTTACAATTATATATTTTCAAGTATTCGAGATTCGATTCGATTCGAAAAATATTATTCGATTCGATTCTGAAATCACAAGATATTCGAAAATGCCCAGCCCTAGTCGTGGATAAAGCGCCGTTAGGTCAGGTACTGAATATTATAGCACTGTAGATCAAATAAGTTGTGGCAGATAGGGCAGTGGGTCGAGTGAAGGAAGGTTGAGGGAGATAGAGCGGTGGTTCGAGGCTGTGGAAGTTGGGGAGGAGGGTCGAGGATAGGAAGGTTGAGGATAGGAAGGTTCAGGGAGGTCGGGCAGTGGGTCGAAGATAGGTGAGTAGATGTACATTGGGCAATGAGTCAAGGACAGTTTTCGATTAAACGAATAGCTCGCGGAGGCCCTAATTGTCTCCCGAGGCTCTGTACGGAGCACTTTAAAAACTAAAAGTCTACGTAGAACGATATAACAACGCGAACAACTAAGTAGCGAATGTTTCCCCGACTTTTGATCTGTTGAATTCTTCCTCTTTACACTCTACCATTGAAAAACTATTGGTACTTATTTCAATAAGGGTTTTGCGAGTTTGGGACTTATATTTACCAAAACACAACTAAAATCTAACAAATAACACGCGAAAACGGACAAAACGAGGTAATATTTACAACCATGAAAATTCAATCATTCATCCCAATTCAATTCTCGACCCACTGCCCTATCTCCCTCCACTTTCCTATTCTCGATCCGCTGCCCTGTCTCCCTCGCCTCGGCCAACTGCTCCACCTCCCTCAACTTTCCTTTCCTCGACCCACCGCCCTATCTCCTTCAACCTTCCTATCCGCGATCCACTGTCCCATTTCCCCAAACCTTCATATCCATTCAATCTTTTTATCCTCGACTCATTGCCCTATCTCCCTCGATCCACTGCACTATCTGCCTCAAGCTTCCCACCCTCTACCCACTGTCCGACCTCCCTCAAGCTTCCCACCCTCGACCCACGACGCTATACCACTCAGTACCCAACCTAACGGCGCTATAACCACGACTCAATTTTAAAAACGAACTTTATCATCTTGCGACCAACTTCCATGTGTTATACTGGTCGAGTATGCCAATAAGAGGATTCAATCGTACGTCGACAAAACATGATTGGAGGCATTCGTTACTGTAGGCTGGAATCTCAATTGGTAATCAATAACCATAATTAGTGGCTTAAAAATGTGCTACTAATTGGGCTACTGATGGCATCTGATCTGGAGTCACTGTTTTTAAAATTTTAACAGGCCATTCGATGTCGACGTATCTGAGTTCCTTTCCACAAACTCATTCAATGTCTCCTGTATTTCCGTGCAAGGCAGAACAATGAGGAAATAATCAAATATTTACACGCTTGGTCTTTTTCAACGAATGTTCTGCCATATCCTGCATTTTTCAATCCTACTCAGACAGGTGTATATACAAATTTTCTTTACGTGACTGAGAAGGCTGAAAAGTCAAAAACAGTCGAAAATATAAGTCTCTCAGTGAGTGTAATTCCACCAAACTATTTTTAAGCCATGAAATGTTTTGTCGTAGCTAGCGTTGCCAACTGCCCTTTAATTCAACGTATAGTCCCAAAATTGAGCTTAAATTATCTGCAACTTAATGAAGTTGCAAAGGACGCAGTTCGTACGTAATCTTTGGCATCGCTTTCACTATAAAATGTTGAAAAAAAATATTTCATATGGACCAGAGTCTATTACTTATTTCGGATCAGCATCATATTGTCACAAGATTTACGACATGGCCAATTATTAAGGGCATAAAACGGCTTGTTAAAATTTAGAAAACTGTCATTCGTAACAAGAAAAGATCAGTAGCCCAATTAGTAACACATTTTTAAACTGCCAATTATGGTTATTGTTTACCATTTGAGATTCAAGCCTACATTTACGAATGCCGTCAATCATTTTTTGTCGACGTACAAATGAATCATCTCATTGGCATACACGACCAGTATAACCAATGGAAGTTGGTCGCAAGATAGTAAAGTTCAGTGTGGTGATCGGGTCGTGAATAAAGCGCCGTTAGGTTCAGGTACGGAATAGCATAGCACTGTAGGTCAAAGATAGGTAAGTTGTGGCAGATAGGGCAGTGGGTCGAGAAGAGAATTCCTGAATGTAGGCTGAAATCTCAATTGGTCTTAAAAAAGCGCTACTAATTAGGCTACTGATGGCATCGGGTTTGGAGTCACTGTTTTTGAAATTTTGTCAGGCCTTTCGATATCGAAGTATGAGTTTCTTTCCACAAACTCATTCAATGTCGCCTGTATTTCCGTGCAAGGCAAAACGATGAGGAAATAATCAAATATTTATCAACGAATGTTCTGCCATATCCTGCATTTTTTAATCCTACTCAGATAGGTGTATATACAAATTTCTTTTACGTGACTGAGAAAGCTGAAAAGTCAAAAATATAATCGCTCAGTGAGTGTAATCCCATCCAAACTATTTTTAAGCCATGAAACGTTTTGTCGTTGCTAGCGTTGCCAACTGCCCTTTAATTCAGCGTATAGTCCAAAAATTGAGCTTATCTTATCTGCAACTTAATGAAGTTGCAAAGGACGCAGTTCCCACGTTTTAGTATAAAATGTTGGAAAAAATACTTTATACGGACCAGAGCACTATTGCTTATTTCGGATCAGCATCATATTGTCTCAAGACATGGCCAATTATTAGGGCATCAAACGGCTTGGTAAAATTTAGAAAACTGTCATTCCCAACAAGAAACCATCAGTAGCCCAATTAGTAACGCATTTTTAAACTGCCAATTATGGTTATTGTTTAACATTTGAGATTCAAGCCTACATTTACGAATGCCGTCAATCATGTTTTGTCGACGTACAAATGAATCATCCCATTGGCATACACGACCAGTATAACAAATGGAAGTTGGTCGCAAGATAGTAAAGTTCAGTATGGTGGTCGGGTCGTGAATAAAACGCCGTTAGGTCAGGTTCTGAATAGTATAGCACTGTAGGTCAAAGATAGGAAAGTTGTGGCAGATAGGGCAGTGGGTCTAGAAGAGAAAGGTTGAGGGAGATAGAGTGGTGGTTCGAGGATGGGGAAGTTGGGGAGATAGGGCAGTGGGTCGAGGATAGAGAGATAGAGGGCCCTGTCTCCTTCAACCTTCCTATCCGCGATCCGCTGTCCCATTTCCCCCAACCTTCATATCCCTCCAATCTTTTTATCCTCGACTCATTGCCCTATCTCCCTCGATCCACTGCACTATCTGCCTCAAGCTTCCCACCCTCGACCCACTGTCCAACCTCCCTCAAGCTTCCCACCCTTGACCCACGACGCTATACCACTCAGTACCCAACCTAACGGCGCTATAACCACGACTCAATTTTAAAAACGAACTTTACCATCTTGCGACCAACTTCCATGTGTTATACTGGTCGAGTATGCCAATAAGAGGATTCAATCGTACGTCGACAAAACATGATTGGAGGCATTCGTTACTGTAGGCTGGAATCTCAATTGGTAATCAATAACCATAATTAGTGGCTTAAAAATGTGCTACTAATTGGGCTACTGATGGCATCTGATCTGGAGTCACTGTTTTTAAAATTTTAACAGGCCATTCGATGTCGACGTATCTGAGTTCCTTTCCACAAACTCATTCAATGTCTCCTGTATTTCCGTGCAAGGCAGAACAATGAGGAAATAATCAAATATTTACACGCTTGGTCTTTTTCAACGAATGTTCTGCCATATCCTGCATTTTTCAATCCTACTCAGACAGGTGTATATACTAATTTCCTTTACGTGACTGAGAAGGCTGAAAAGTCAAAAATAAAAGTCTCTCAGTGAGTGTAATTCCACCAAACTATTTTTAAGCCATGAAATGTTTTGTCGTAGCTAGCGTTGCCAACTGCCCTTTAATTCAGCGTATAGTCCCAAAATTGAGCTTAAATTATCTGCAACTTAATGAAGTTGCAAAGGACGCAGTTCGTACGTAATCTTTGGCATCGCTTTTACTATAAAATGTTGAAAAAAAATACTTTATACGGACCAGAGCACTATTACTTATTTCGGATCAGCATCATATTGTCACAAGATTCACGACATGGCCAATTATTAAGGGCATAAAACGGCTTGTTAAAATTTAGAAAACTGTCATTCGTAACAAGAAAAGATCAGTAGCCCAATTAGTAACACATTTTTAAACTGCCAATTATGGTTATTGTTTACCATTTGAGATTCAAGCCTACATTTACGAATGCCGTCAATCATTTTTTGTCGACGTACAAATAAATCATCTCATTGGCATACACGACCAGTATAACCAATGGAAGTTGGTCGCAAGATAGTAAAGTTCAGTGTGGTGATCGGGTCGTGAATAAAGCGCCGTTAGGTTCAGGTACGGAATAGCATAGCACTGTAGGTCAAAGATAGGTAAGTTGTGGCAGATAGGGCAGTGGGTCGAGAAGAGAAGAGAAGAGAATTCCTGAATGTAGGCTGAAATCTCAATTGGTCCCAAAAAAGAGCTACTAATTAGGCTACTGATGGCATCGGGTTTGGAGTCACTGTTTTTGAAATTTTATCAGGCCTTTCGATATCGAAGTATGAGTTTCTTTCCACAAACTCATTCAATGTCGCCTGTATTTCCGTGCAAGGCAAAACGATGAGGAAATAATCAAATATTTATCAACGAATGTTCTGCCATATCCTGCATTTTTTAATCCTACTCAGATAGGTGTATATACAAATTTCTTTTACGTGACTGAGAAAGCTGAAAAGTCAAAAATATAATCGCTCAGTGAGTGTAATCCCATCCAAACTATTTTTAAGCCATGAAACGTTTTGTCGTAGCTAGCGTTGCCAACTGCCCTTTAATTCAGCGTATAGTCCAAAAATTGAGCTTATCTTATCTGCAACTTAATGAAGTTGCAAAGGACGCAGTTCCCACGTTTTAGTATAAAATGTTGAAAAAAATACTTTATACGGACCAGAGCACTATTGCTTATTTCGGATCAGCATCATATTGTCTCAAGACATGGCCAATTATTAGGGCATCAAACGGCTTGTTAAAATTTAGAAAACTGTCATTCCCAACAAGAAACCATCAGAAGCCCAATTAGTAACGCATTTTTAAACTGCCAATTATGGTTATTGTTTAACATTTGAGATTCAAGCCTACATTTACGAATGCCGTCAATCATGTTTTGTCGACGTACAAATGAATCATCCCATTGGCATACACGACCAGTATAACCAATGGAAGTTGGTCGCAAGATAGTAAAGTTCAGTATGGTGATCGGGTCGTGAATAAAACGCCGTTAGGTCAGGTTCTGAATAGTATAGCACTGTAGGTCAAAGATAGGAAAGTTGTGGCAGATAGGGCAGTGGGTCTAGAAGAGAAAGGTTGAGGGAGATAGAGTGGTGGTTCGAGGATGGGGAAGTTGGGGAGATAGGCAGTGGGTCGAGGATAGGAAGGTTGAGGGAGATAGGGCAGTTGGTCGAGGATAGCAAAGTCCAGGCAGGTCGGTCAGTGAGTCGAGGATAGGTAAGTAGATGGACATAGGGCAGTGGGTCGAGGACTGTTTCCGAGTAAACGAATAGCTGGCGGAGGCCCTAAGCGTCTCCTGAGGCTCCGTACGGAGCACTTTAAGAACCTAAAATCTACGTAGAAGGATATAGCAATTCGAACAACTGAGTAACGAATGTTTCCCAGACTTTTGGTCTGTTGAATTCTTCCTCTTTACACTCTACCATTGAAAAATTATTGGTACTTATTTCAATAAGGGTTTTGCGAGTTTGGGACTTATATTTACCAAAACACAACTAAAATCTAACAAATAACACGCGAAAACGGACAAAACGAGGTAATATTCACAACCATGAAAATTCAATCATTCATCCCAATTCAATTCTCGACCCACTGCCCTATCTCCCTCCACTTTCCTATTCTCGATCCGCTGCCCTGTCTCCCTCGCCTCGGCCAACTGCTCCACCTCCCTCAACTTTCCTTTCCTCGACCCACCGCCCTATCTCCTTCAACCTTCCTATCCGCGATCCACTGTCCCATTTCCCCAAACCTTCATATCCATTCAATCTTTTTATCCTCGACTCATTGCCCTATCTCCCTCGATCCACTGCACTATCTGCCTCAAGCTTCCCACCCTCGACCCACTGTCCGACCTCCCTCAAGCTTCCCACCCTCGACCCACGACGCTATACCACTCAGTACCCAACCTAACGGCGCTATAACCACGACTCAATTTTAAAAACGAACTTTATCATCTTGCGACCAACTTCCATGTGTTATACTGGTCGAGTATGCCAATAAGAGGATTCAATCGTACGTCGACAAAACATGATTGGAGGCATTCGTTACTGTAGGCTGGAATCTCAATTGGTAATCAATAACCATAATTAGTGGCTTAAAAATGTGCTACTAATTGGGCTACTGATGGCATCTGATCTGGAGTCACTGTTTTTAAAATTTTAACAGGCCATTCGATGTCGACGTATCTGAGTTCCTTTCCACAAACTCATTCAATGTCTCCTGTATTTCCGTGCAAGGCAGAACAATGAGGAAATAATCAAATATTTACACGCTTGGTCTTTTTCAACGAATGTTCTGCCATATCCTACATTTTTCAATCCTACTCAGACAGGTGTATATACAAATTTTCTTTACGTGACTGAGAAGGCTGAAAAGTCAAAAACAGTCGAAAATATAAGTCTCTCAGTGAGTGTAATTCCACCAAACTATTTTTAAGCCATGAAATGTTTTGTCGTAGCTAGCGTTGCCAACTGCCCTTTAATTCAACGTATAGTCCCAAAATTGAGCTTAAATTATCTGCAACTTAATGAAGTTGCAAAGGACGCAGTTCGTACGTAATCTTTGGCATCGCTTTCACTATAAAATGTTGAAAAAAAATATTTCATATGGACCAGAGTCTATTACTTATTTCGGATCAGCATCATATTGTCACAAGATTTACGACATGGCCAATTATTAAGGGCATAAAACGGCTTGTTAAAATTTAGAAAACTGTCATTCGTAACAAGAAAAGATCAGTAGCCCAATTAGTAACACATTTTTAAACTGCCAATTATGGTTATTGTTTACCATTTGAGATTCAAGCCTACATTTACGAATGCCGTCAATCATTTTTTGTCGACGTACAAATGAATCATCTCATTGGCATACACGACCAGTATAACCAATGGAAGTTGGTCGCAAGATAGTAAAGTTCAGTGTGGTGATCGGGTCGTGAATAAAGCGCCGTTAGGTTCAGGTACGGAATAGCATAGCACTGTAGGTCAAAGATAGGTAAGTTGTGGCAGATAGGGCAGTGGGTCGAGAAGAGAAGAGAATTCCTGAATGTAGGCTGAAATCTCAATTGGTCTTAAAAAAGCGCTACTAATTAGGCTACTGATGGCATCGGGTTTGGAGTCACTGTTTTTGAAATTTTGTCAGGCCTTTCGATATCGAAGTATGAGTTTCTTTCCACAAACTCATTCAATGTCGCCTGTATTTCCGTGCAAGGCAAAACGATGAGGAAATAATCAAATATTTATCAACGAATGTTCTGCCATATCCTGCATTTTTTAATCCTACTCAGATAGGTGTATATACAAATTTCTTTTACGTGACTGAGAAAGCTGAAAAGTCAAAAATATAATCGCTCAGTGAGTGTAATCCCATCCAAACTATTTTTAAGCCATGAAACGTTTTGTCGTTGCTAGCGTTGCCAACTGCCCTTTAATTCAGCGTATAGTCCAAAAATTGAGCTTATCTTATCTGCAACTTAATGAAGTTGCAAAGGACGCAGTTCCCACGTTTTAGTATAAAATGTTGGAAAAAATACTTTATACGGACCAGAGCACTATTGCTTATTTCGGATCAGCATCATATTGTCTCAAGACATGGCCAATTATTAGGGCATCAAACGGCTTGGTAAAATTTAGAAAACTGTCATTCCCAACAAGAAACCATCAGTAGCCCAATTAGTAACGCATTTTTAAACTGCCAATTATGGTTATTGTTTAACATTTGAGATTCAAGCCTACATTTACGAATGCCGTCAATCATGTTTTGTCGACGTACAAATGAATCATCCCATTGGCATACACGACCAGTATAACAAATGGAAGTTGGTCGCAAGATAGTAAAGTTCAGTATGGTGATCGGGTCGTGAATAAAACGCCGTTAGGTCAGGTTCTGAATAGTATAGCACTGTAGGTCAAAGATAGGAAAGTTGTGGCAGATAGGGCAGTGGGTCTAGAAGAGAAAGGTTGAGGGAGATAGAGTGGTGGTTCGAGGATGGGGAAGTTGGGGAGATAGGGCAGTGGGTCGAGGATAGAGAGATAGAGGGCCCTGTCTCCTTCAACCTTCCTATCCGCGATCCGCTGTCCCATTTCCCCCAACCTTCATATCCCTCCAATCTTTTTATCCTCGACTCATTGCCCTATCTCCCTCGATCCACTGCACTATCTGCCTCAAGCTTCCCACCCTCGACCCACTGTCCAACCTCCCTCAAGCTTCCCACCCTTGACCCACGACGCTATACCACTCAGTACCCAACCTAACGGCGCTATAACCACGACTCAATTTTAAAAACGAACTTTACCATCTTGCGACCAACTTCCATGTGTTATACTGGTCGAGTATGCCAATAAGAGGATTCAATCGTACGTCGACAAAACATGATTGGAGGCATTCGTTACTGTAGGCTGGAATCTCAATTGGTAATCAATAACCATAATTAGTGGCTTAAAAATGTGCTACTAATTGGGCTACTGATGGCATCTGATCTGGAGTCACTGTTTTTAAAATTTTAACAGGCCATTCGATGTCGACGTATCTGAGTTCCTTTCCACAAACTCATTCAATGTCTCCTGTATTTCCGTGCAAGGCAGAACAATGAGGAAATAATCAAATATTTACACGCTTGGTCTTTTTCAACGAATGTTCTGCCATATCCTGCATTTTTCAATCCTACTCAGACAGGTGTATATACAAATTTCCTTTACGTGACTGAGAAGGCTGAAAAGTCAAAAATAAAAGTCTCTCAGTGAGTGTAATTCCACCAAACTATTTTTAAGCCATGAAATGTTTTGTCGTAGCTAGCGTTGCCAACTGCCCTTTAATTCAGCGTATAGTCCCAAAATTGAGCTTAAATTATCTGCAACTTAATGAAGTTGCAAAGGACGCAGTTCGTACGTAATCTTTGGCATCGCTTTTACTATAAAATGTTGAAAAAAAATACTTTATACGGACCAGAGCACTATTACTTATTTCGGATCAGCATCATATTGTCACAAGATTCACGACATGGCCAATTATTAAGGGCATAAAACGGCTTGTTAAAATTTAGAAAACTGTCATTCGTAACAAGAAAAGATCAGTAGCCCAATTAGTAACACATTTTTAAACTGCCAATTATGGTTATTGTTTACCATTTGAGATTCAAGCCTACATTTACGAATGCCGTCAATCATTTTTTGTCGACGTACAAATAAATCATCTCATTGGCATACACGACCAGTATAACCAATGGAAGTTGGTCGCAAGATAGTAAAGTTCAGTGTGGTGATCGGGTCGTGAATAAAGCGCCGTTAGGTTCAGGTACGGAATAGCATAGCACTGTAGGTCAAAGATAGGTAAGTTGTGGCAGATAGGGCAGTGGGTCGAGAAGAGAAGAGAAGAGAATTCCTGAATGTAGGCTGAAATCTCAATTGGTCCCAAAAAAGAGCTACTAATTAGGCTACTGATGGCATCGGGTTTGGAGTCACTGTTTTTGAAATTTTATCAGGCCTTTCGATATCGAAGTATGAGTTTCTTTCCACAAACTCATTCAATGTCGCCTGTATTTCCGTGCAAGGCAAAACGATGAGGAAATAATCAAATATTTATCAACGAATGTTCTGCCATATCCTGCATTTTTTAATCCTACTCAGATAGGTGTATATACAAATTTCTTTTACGTGACTGAGAAAGCTGAAAAGTCAAAAATATAATCGCTCAGTGAGTGTAATCCCATCCAAACTATTTTTAAGCCATGAAACGTTTTGTCGTAGCTAGCGTTGCCAACTGCCCTTTAATTCAGCGTATAGTCCAAAAATTGAGCTTATCTTATCTGCAACTTAATGAAGTTGCAAAGGACGCAGTTCCCACGTTTTAGTATAAAATGTTGAAAAAAATACTTTATACGGACCAGAGCACTATTGCTTATTTCGGATCAGCATCATATTGTCTCAAGACATGGCCAATTATTAGGGCATCAAACGGCTTGTTAAAATTTAGAAAACTGTCATTCCCAACAAGAAACCATCAGAAGCCCAATTAGTAACGCATTTTTAAACTGCCAATTATGGTTATTGTTTAACATTTGAGATTCAAGCCTACATTTACGAATGCCGTCAATCATGTTTTGTCGACGTACAAATGAATCATCCCATTGGCATACACGACCAGTATAACCAATGGAAGTTGGTCGCAAGATAGTAAAGTTCAGTATGGTGATCGGGTCGTGAATAAAACGCCGTTAGGTCAGGTTCTGAATAGTATAGCACTGTAGGTCAAAGATAGGAAAGTTGTGGCAGATAGGGCAGTGGGTCTAGAAGAGAAAGGTTGAGGGAGATAGAGTGGTGGTTCGAGGATGGGGAAGTTGGGGAGATAGGCAGTGGGTCGAGGATAGGAAGGTTGAGGGAGATAGGGCAGTTGGTCGAGGATAGCAAAGTCCAGGCAGGTCGGTCAGTGAGTCGAGGATAGGTAAGTAGATGGACATAGGGCAGTGGGTCGAGGACTGTTTCCGAGTAAACGAATAGCTGGCGGAGGCCCTAAGCGTCTCCTGAGGCTCCGTACGGAGCACTTTAAGAACCTAAAATCTACGTAGAAGGATATAGCAATTCGAACAACTGAGTAACGAATGTTTCCCAGACTTTTGGTCTGTTGAATTCTTCCTCTTTACACTCTACCATTGAAAAATTATTGGTACTTATTTCAATAAGGGTTTTGCGAGTTTGGGACTTATATTTACCAAAACACAACTAAAATCTAACAAATAACACGCGAAAACGGACAAAACGAGGTAATATTCACAACCATGAAAATTCAATCATTCATCCCAATTCAATTCTCGACCCACTGCCCTATCTCCCTCCACTTTCCTATTCTCGATCCGCTGCCCTGTCTCCCTCGCCTCGGCCAACTGCTCCACCTCCCTCAACTTTCCTTTCCTCGACCCACCGCCCTATCTCCTTCAACCTTCCTATCCGCGATCCACTGTCCCATTTCCCCAAACCTTCATATCCATTCAATCTTTTTATCCTCGACTCATTGCCCTATCTCCCTCGATCCACTGCACTATCTGCCTCAAGCTTCCCACCCTCGACCCACTGTCCGACCTCCCTCAAGCTTCCCACCCTCGACCCACGACGCTATACCACTCAGTACCCAACCTAACGGCGCTATAACCACGACTCAATTTTAAAAACGAACTTTATCATCTTGCGACCAACTTCCATGTGTTATACTGGTCGAGTATGCCAATAAGAGGATTCAATCGTACGTCGACAAAACATGATTGGAGGCATTCGTTACTGTAGGCTGGAATCTCAATTGGTAATCAATAACCATAATTAGTGGCTTAAAAATGTGCTACTAATTGGGCTACTGATGGCATCTGATCTGGAGTCACTGTTTTTAAAATTTTAACAGGCCATTCGATGTCGACGTATCTGAGTTCCTTTCCACAAACTCATTCAATGTCTCCTGTATTTCCGTGCAAGGCAGAACAATGAGGAAATAATCAAATATTTACACGCTTGGTCTTTTTCAACGAATGTTCTGCCATATCCTACATTTTTCAATCCTACTCAGACAGGTGTATATACAAATTTTCTTTACGTGACTGAGAAGGCTGAAAAGTCAAAAACAGTCGAAAATATAAGTCTCTCAGTGAGTGTAATTCCACCAAACTATTTTTAAGCCATGAAATGTTTTGTCGTAGCTAGCGTTGCCAACTGCCCTTTAATTCAACGTATAGTCCCAAAATTGAGCTTAAATTATCTGCAACTTAATGAAGTTGCAAAGGACGCAGTTCGTACGTAATCTTTGGCATCGCTTTCACTATAAAATGTTGAAAAAAAATATTTCATATGGACCAGAGTCTATTACTTATTTCGGATCAGCATCATATTGTCACAAGATTTACGACATGGCCAATTATTAAGGGCATAAAACGGCTTGTTAAAATTTAGAAAACTGTCATTCGTAACAAGAAAAGATCAGTAGCCCAATTAGTAACACATTTTTAAACTGCCAATTATGGTTATTGTTTACCATTTGAGATTCAAGCCTACATTTACGAATGCCGTCAATCATTTTTTGTCGACGTACAAATGAATCATCTCATTGGCATACACGACCAGTATAACCAATGGAAGTTGGTCGCAAGATAGTAAAGTTCAGTGTGGTGATCGGGTCGTGAATAAAGCGCCGTTAGGTTCAGGTACGGAATAGCATAGCACTGTAGGTCAAAGATAGGTAAGTTGTGGCAGATAGGGCAGTGGGTCGAGAAGAGAAGAGAATTCCTGAATGTAGGCTGAAATCTCAATTGGTCTTAAAAAAGCGCTACTAATTAGGCTACTGATGGCATCGGGTTTGGAGTCACTGTTTTTGAAATTTTGTCAGGCCTTTCGATATCGAAGTATGAGTTTCTTTCCACAAACTCATTCAATGTCGCCTGTATTTCCGTGCAAGGCAAAACGATGAGGAAATAATCAAATATTTATCAACGAATGTTCTGCCATATCCTGCATTTTTTAATCCTACTCAGATAGGTGTATATACAAATTTCTTTTACGTGACTGAGAAAGCTGAAAAGTCAAAAATATAATCGCTCAGTGAGTGTAATCCCATCCAAACTATTTTTAAGCCATGAAACGTTTTGTCGTTGCTAGCGTTGCCAACTGCCCTTTAATTCAGCGTATAGTCCAAAAATTGAGCTTATCTTATCTGCAACTTAATGAAGTTGCAAAGGACGCAGTTCCCACGTTTTAGTATAAAATGTTGGAAAAAATACTTTATACGGACCAGAGCACTATTGCTTATTTCGGATCAGCATCATATTGTCTCAAGACATGGCCAATTATTAGGGCATCAAACGGCTTGGTAAAATTTAGAAAACTGTCATTCCCAACAAGAAACCATCAGTAGCCCAATTAGTAACGCATTTTTAAACTGCCAATTATGGTTATTGTTTAACATTTGAGATTCAAGCCTACATTTACGAATGCCGTCAATCATGTTTTGTCGACGTACAAATGAATCATCCCATTGGCATACACGACCAGTATAACAAATGGAAGTTGGTCGCAAGATAGTAAAGTTCAGTATGGTGATCGGGTCGTGAATAAAACGCCGTTAGGTCAGGTTCTGAATAGTATAGCACTGTAGGTCAAAGATAGGAAAGTTGTGGCAGATAGGGCAGTGGGTCTAGAAGAGAAAGGTTGAGGGAGATAGAGTGGTGGTTCGAGGATGGGGAAGTTGGGGAGATAGGGCAGTGGGTCGAGGATAGAGAGATAGAGGGCCCTGTCTCCTTCAACCTTCCTATCCGCGATCCGCTGTCCCATTTCCCCCAACCTTCATATCCCTCCAATCTTTTTATCCTCGACTCATTGCCCTATCTCCCTCGATCCACTGCACTATCTGCCTCAAGCTTCCCACCCTCGACCCACTGTCCAACCTCCCTCAAGCTTCCCACCCTTGACCCACGACGCTATACCACTCAGTACCCAACCTAACGGCGCTATAACCACGACTCAATTTTAAAAACGAACTTTACCATCTTGCGACCAACTTCCATGTGTTATACTGGTCGAGTATGCCAATAAGAGGATTCAATCGTACGTCGACAAAACATGATTGGAGGCATTCGTTACTGTAGGCTGGAATCTCAATTGGTAATCAATAACCATAATTAGTGGCTTAAAAATGTGCTACTAATTGGGCTACTGATGGCATCTGATCTGGAGTCACTGTTTTTAAAATTTTAACAGGCCATTCGATGTCGACGTATCTGAGTTCCTTTCCACAAACTCATTCAATGTCTCCTGTATTTCCGTGCAAGGCAGAACAATGAGGAAATAATCAAATATTTACACGCTTGGTCTTTTTCAACGAATGTTCTGCCATATCCTGCATTTTTCAATCCTACTCAGACAGGTGTATATACAAATTTCCTTTACGTGACTGAGAAGGCTGAAAAGTCAAAAATAAAAGTCTCTCAGTGAGTGTAATTCCACCAAACTATTTTTAAGCCATGAAATGTTTTGTCGTAGCTAGCGTTGCCAACTGCCCTTTAATTCAGCGTATAGTCCCAAAATTGAGCTTAAATTATCTGCAACTTAATGAAGTTGCAAAGGACGCAGTTCGTACGTAATCTTTGGCATCGCTTTTACTATAAAATGTTGAAAAAAAATACTTTATACGGACCAGAGCACTATTACTTATTTCGGATCAGCATCATATTGTCACAAGATTCACGACATGGCCAATTATTAAGGGCATAAAACGGCTTGTTAAAATTTAGAAAACTGTCATTCGTAACAAGAAAAGATCAGTAGCCCAATTAGTAACACATTTTTAAACTGCCAATTATGGTTATTGTTTACCATTTGAGATTCAAGCCTACATTTACGAATGCCGTCAATCATTTTTTGTCGACGTACAAATAAATCATCTCATTGGCATACACGACCAGTATAACCAATGGAAGTTGGTCGCAAGATAGTAAAGTTCAGTGTGGTGATCGGGTCGTGAATAAAGCGCCGTTAGGTTCAGGTACGGAATAGCATAGCACTGTAGGTCAAAGATAGGTAAGTTGTGGCAGATAGGGCAGTGGGTCGAGAAGAGAAGAGAAGAGAATTCCTGAATGTAGGCTGAAATCTCAATTGGTCCCAAAAAAGAGCTACTAATTAGGCTACTGATGGCATCGGGTTTGGAGTCACTGTTTTTGAAATTTTATCAGGCCTTTCGATATCGAAGTATGAGTTTCTTTCCACAAACTCATTCAATGTCGCCTGTATTTCCGTGCAAGGCAAAACGATGAGGAAATAATCAAATATTTATCAACGAATGTTCTGCCATATCCTGCATTTTTTAATCCTACTCAGATAGGTGTATATACAAATTTCTTTTACGTGACTGAGAAAGCTGAAAAGTCAAAAATATAATCGCTCAGTGAGTGTAATCCCATCCAAACTATTTTTAAGCCATGGAACGTTTTGTCGTAGCTAGCGTTGCCAACTGCCCTTTAATTCAGCGTATAGTCCAAAAATTGAGCTTATCTTATCTGCAACTTAATGAAGTTGCAAAGGACGCAGTTCCCACGTTTTAGTATAAAATGTTGAAAAAAATACTTTATACGGACCAGAGCACTATTGCTTATTTCGGATCAGCATCATATTGTCTCAAGACATGGCCAATTATTAGGGCATCAAACGGCTTGTTAAAATTTAGAAAACTGTCATTCCCAACAAGAAACCATCAGAAGCCCAATTAGTAACGCATTTTTAAACTGCCAATTATGGTTATTGTTTAACATTTGAGATTCAAGCCTACATTTACGAATGCCGTCAATCATGTTTTGTCGACGTACAAATGAATCATCCCATTGGCATACACGACCAGTATAACCAATGGAAGTTGGTCGCAAGATAGTAAAGTTCAGTATGGTGATCGGGTCGTGAATAAAACGCCGTTAGGTCAGGTTCTGAATAGTATAGCACTGTAGGTCAAAGATAGGAAAGTTGTGGCAGATAGGGCAGTGGGTCTAGAAGAGAAAGGTTGAGGGAGATAGAGTGGTGGTTCGAGGATGGGGAAGTTGGGGAGATAGGCAGTGGGTCGAGGATAGGAAGGTTGAGGGAGATAGGGCAGTGGGTCGAGGATAGCAAAGTCCAGGCAGGTCGGTCAGTGAGTCGAGGATAGGTAAGTAGATGGACATAGGGCAGTGGGTCGAGGACTGTTTCCGAGTAAACGAATAGCTGGCGGAGGCCCTAAGCGTCTCCTGAGGCTCCGTACGGAGCACTTTAAGAACCTAAAATCTACGTAGAAGGATATAGCAATTCGAACAACTGAGTAACGAATGTTTCCCAGACTTTTGGTCTGTTGAATTCTTCCTCTTTACACTCTACCATTGAAAAATTATTGGTACTTATTTCAATAAGGGTTTTGCGAGTTTGGGACTTATATTTACCAAAACACAACTAAAATCTAACAAATAACACGCGAAAACGGACAAAACGAGGTAATATTCACAACCATGAAAATTCAATCATTCATCCCAATTCAATTCTCGACCCACTGCCCTATCTCCCTCCACTTTCCTATTCTCGATCCGCTGCCCTGTCTCCCTCGCCTCGGCCAACTGCTCCACCTCCCTCAACTTTCCTTTCCTCGACCCACCGCCCTATCTCCTTCAACCTTCCTATCCGCGATCCACTGTCCCATTTCCCCAAACCTTCATATCCATTCAATCTTTTTATCCTCGACTCATTGCCCTATCTCCCTCGATCCACTGCACTATCTGCCTCAAGCTTCCCACCCTCGACCCACTGTCCGACCTCCCTCAAGCTTCCCACCCTCGACCCACGACGCTATACCACTCAGTACCCAACCTAACGGCGCTATAACCACGACTCAATTTTAAAAACGAACTTTATCATCTTGCGACCAACTTCCATGTGTTATACTGGTCGAGTATGCCAATAAGAGGATTCAATCGTACGTCGACAAAACATGATTGGAGGCATTCGTTACTGTAGGCTGGAATCTCAATTGGTAATCAATAACCATAATTAGTGGCTTAAAAATGTGCTACTAATTGGGCTACTGATGGCATCTGATCTGGAGTCACTGTTTTTAAAATTTTAACAGGCCATTCGATGTCGACGTATCTGAGTTCCTTTCCACAAACTCATTCAATGTCTCCTGTATTTCCGTGCAAGGCAGAACAATGAGGAAATAATCAAATATTTACACGCTTGGTCTTTTTCAACGAATGTTCTGCCATATCCTACATTTTTCAATCCTACTCAGACAGGTGTATATACAAATTTTCTTTACGTGACTGAGAAGGCTGAAAAGTCAAAAACAGTCGAAAATATAAGTCTCTCAGTGAGTGTAATTCCACCAAACTATTTTTAAGCCATGAAATGTTTTGTCGTAGCTAGCGTTGCCAACTGCCCTTTAATTCAACGTATAGTCCCAAAATTGAGCTTAAATTATCTGCAACTTAATGAAGTTGCAAAGGACGCAGTTCGTACGTAATCTTTGGCATCGCTTTCACTATAAAATGTTGAAAAAAAATATTTCATATGGACCAGAGTCTATTACTTATTTCGGATCAGCATCATATTGTCACAAGATTTACGACATGGCCAATTATTAAGGGCATAAAACGGCTTGTTAAAATTTAGAAAACTGTCATTCGTAACAAGAAAAGATCAGTAGCCCAATTAGTAACACATTTTTAAACTGCCAATTATGGTTATTGTTTACCATTTGAGATTCAAGCCTACATTTACGAATGCCGTCAATCATTTTTTGTCGACGTACAAATGAATCATCTCATTGGCATACACGACCAGTATAACCAATGGAAGTTGGTCGCAAGATAGTAAAGTTCAGTGTGGTGATCGGGTCGTGAATAAAGCGCCGTTAGGTTCAGGTACGGAATAGCATAGCACTGTAGGTCAAAGATAGGTAAGTTGTGGCAGATAGGGCAGTGGGTCGAGAAGAGAAGAGAATTCCTGAATGTAGGCTGAAATCTCAATTGGTCTTAAAAAAGCGCTACTAATTAGGCTACTGATGGCATCGGGTTTGGAGTCACTGTTTTTGAAATTTTGTCAGGCCTTTCGATATCGAAGTATGAGTTTCTTTCCACAAACTCATTCAATGTCGCCTGTATTTCCGTGCAAGGCAAAACGATGAGGAAATAATCAAATATTTATCAACGAATGTTCTGCCATATCCTGCATTTTTTAATCCTACTCAGATAGGTGTATATACAAATTTCTTTTACGTGACTGAGAAAGCTGAAAAGTCAAAAATATAATCGCTCAGTGAGTGTAATCCCATCCAAACTATTTTTAAGCCATGAAACGTTTTGTCGTTGCTAGCGTTGCCAACTGCCCTTTAATTCAGCGTATAGTCCAAAAATTGAGCTTATCTTATCTGCAACTTAATGAAGTTGCAAAGGACGCAGTTCCCACGTTTTAGTATAAAATGTTGGAAAAAATACTTTATACGGACCAGAGCACTATTGCTTATTTCGGATCAGCATCATATTGTCTCAAGACATGGCCAATTATTAGGGCATCAAACGGCTTGGTAAAATTTAGAAAACTGTCATTCCCAACAAGAAACCATCAGTAGCCCAATTAGTAACGCATTTTTAAACTGCCAATTATGGTTATTGTTTAACATTTGAGATTCAAGCCTACATTTACGAATGCCGTCAATCATGTTTTGTCGACGTACAAATGAATCATCCCATTGGCATACACGACCAGTATAACAAATGGAAGTTGGTCGCAAGATAGTAAAGTTCAGTATGGTGATCGGGTCGTGAATAAAACGCCGTTAGGTCAGGTTCTGAATAGTATAGCACTGTAGGTCAAAGATAGGAAAGTTGTGGCAGATAGGGCAGTGGGTCTAGAAGAGAAAGGTTGAGGGAGATAGAGTGGTGGTTCGAGGATGGGGAAGTTGGGGAGATAGGGCAGTGGGTCGAGGATAGAGAGATAGAGGGCCCTGTCTCCTTCAACCTTCCTATCCGCGATCCGCTGTCCCATTTCCCCCAACCTTCATATCCCTCCAATCTTTTTATCCTCGACTCATTGCCCTATCTCCCTCGATCCACTGCACTATCTGCCTCAAGCTTCCCACCCTCGACCCACTGTCCAACCTCCCTCAAGCTTCCCACCCTTGACCCACGACGCTATACCACTCAGTACCCAACCTAACGGCGCTATAACCACGACTCAATTTTAAAAACGAACTTTACCATCTTGCGACCAACTTCCATGTGTTATACTGGTCGAGTATGCCAATAAGAGGATTCAATCGTACGTCGACAAAACATGATTGGAGGCATTCGTTACTGTAGGCTGGAATCTCAATTGGTAATCAATAACCATAATTAGTGGCTTAAAAATGTGCTACTAATTGGGCTACTGATGGCATCTGATCTGGAGTCACTGTTTTTAAAATTTTAACAGGCCATTCGATGTCGACGTATCTGAGTTCCTTTCCACAAACTCATTCAATGTCTCCTGTATTTCCGTGCAAGGCAGAACAATGAGGAAATAATCAAATATTTACACGCTTGGTCTTTTTCAACGAATGTTCTGCCATATCCTGCATTTTTCAATCCTACTCAGACAGGTGTATATACAAATTTCCTTTACGTGACTGAGAAGGCTGAAAAGTCAAAAATAAAAGTCTCTCAGTGAGTGTAATTCCACCAAACTATTTTTAAGCCATGAAATGTTTTGTCGTAGCTAGCGTTGCCAACTGCCCTTTAATTCAGCGTATAGTCCCAAAATTGAGCTTAAATTATCTGCAACTTAATGAAGTTGCAAAGGACGCAGTTCGTACGTAATCTTTGGCATCGCTTTTACTATAAAATGTTGAAAAAAAATACTTTATACGGACCAGAGCACTATTACTTATTTCGGATCAGCATCATATTGTCACAAGATTCACGACATGGCCAATTATTAAGGGCATAAAACGGCTTGTTAAAATTTAGAAAACTGTCATTCGTAACAAGAAAAGATCAGTAGCCCAATTAGTAACACATTTTTAAACTGCCAATTATGGTTATTGTTTACCATTTGAGATTCAAGCCTACATTTACGAATGCCGTCAATCATTTTTTGTCGACGTACAAATAAATCATCTCATTGGCATACACGACCAGTATAACCAATGGAAGTTGGTCGCAAGATAGTAAAGTTCAGTGTGGTGATCGGGTCGTGAATAAAGCGCCGTTAGGTTCAGGTACGGAATAGCATAGCACTGTAGGTCAAAGATAGGTAAGTTGTGGCAGATAGGGCAGTGGGTCGAGAAGAGAAGAGAAGAGAATTCCTGAATGTAGGCTGAAATCTCAATTGGTCCCAAAAAAGAGCTACTAATTAGGCTACTGATGGCATCGGGTTTGGAGTCACTGTTTTTGAAATTTTATCAGGCCTTTCGATATCGAAGTATGAGTTTCTTTCCACAAACTCATTCAATGTCGCCTGTATTTCCGTGCAAGGCAAAACGATGAGGAAATAATCAAATATTTATCAACGAATGTTCTGCCATATCCTGCATTTTTTAATCCTACTCAGATAGGTGTATATACAAATTTCTTTTACGTGACTGAGAAAGCTGAAAAGTCAAAAATATAATCGCTCAGTGAGTGTAATCCCATCCAAACTATTTTTAAGCCATGGAACGTTTTGTCGTAGCTAGCGTTGCCAACTGCCCTTTGAATTCAGCGTATAGTCCAAAAATTGAGCTTATCTTATCTGCAACTTAATGAAGTTGCAAAGGACGCAGTTCCCACGTTTTAGTATAAAATGTTGAAAAAAAATACTTTATACGGACCAGAGCACTATTGCTTATTTCGGATCAGCATCATATTGCTCTCAAGACATGGCCAATTATTAGGGCATCAAACGGCTTGTTAAAATTTAGAAAACTGTCATTCCCAACAAGAAACCATCAGAAGCCCAATTAGTAAACGCATTTTTAAACTGCCAATTATGGTTATTGTTTAACATTTGAGATTCAAGCCTACATTTACGAATGCCGTCAATCATGTTTTGTCGACGTACAAATGAATCATCCCATTGGCATACACGACCAGTATAACCAATGGAAGTTGGTCGCAAGATAGTAAAGTTCAGTATGGTGATCGGGTCGTGAATAAAACGCCGTTAGGTCAGGTTCTGAATAGTATAGCACTGTAGGTCAAAGATAGGAAAGTTGTGGCAGATAGGGCAGTGGGTCTAGAAGAGAAAGGTTGAGGGAGATAGAGTGGTGGTTCGAGGATGGGGAAGTTGGGGAGATAGGCAGTGGGTCGAGGATAGGAAGGTTGAGGGAGATAGGGCAGTGGGTCGAGGATAGCAAAGTCCAGGCAGGTCGGTCAGTGAGTCGAGGATAGGTAAGTAGATGGACATAGGGCAGTGGGTCGAGGACTGTTTCCGAGTAAACGAATAGCTGGCGGAGGCCCTAAGCGTCTCCTGAGGCTCCGTA